>NW_024609882.1:15854880-16470992 GCF_016920785.2 Ixodes scapularis | reverse complement strand
ATGCAAGAAACATTAAAAAAAAAAAAATTGCAATTACACGCACACTTTTTTTTTTTTTTTTATTTAGCAGCGGGATTGGGACAACAACGGAGGAGCCCCTCTCCCTGCTACTTTCCCGCAGTGCTTGCCTGCTAAGGGAGAAGCTCCCTTGTAATTATGCAGGCACGTAGGGTTGGCAATCGGGTCAGCTGAACACGAAAAAACGGGACACGAAGGAAATGACTGGACAAATGGACCGCTGTTTGTCCAGTTCTTTCCTTCGTGTCCAGTTTTTCCGTGTTCAGATGACCCGATTGCCAACAGTATGTACCAACTAAAACCCATAGCACGAAGGGTGTCCGGTTTTATTTTCCTCCCCGACTTAGGTCAGTGTTAAAAGTGTGTAAAATCAGCGAAATATAATTACCTAATTAAGCAACGAAGTAGGAAACGGTGCAAAACTGCATAACTAAAT
The DNA here is from genome assembly GCF_016920785.2 of Ixodes scapularis. NCBI lineage: Eukaryota > Metazoa > Arthropoda > Arachnida > Ixodida > Ixodidae > Ixodes > Ixodes scapularis. The sequence goes on along the minus strand of NW_024609882.1, from coordinate 16,470,538 downwards.
TTGGAAAATGTTTTGATCGCTTTAGCCTTTGCACACTATCAAAGAGGCAGCATTGTGAGAACTTGTATCTTGCCTAGTACTTGCCGATAGAGAAATAAAGGCTGAATTAACACTGGTGGAAAGCCATACTTAAAAAAAAAAAAAAAAGGAAAAGTGCAATATTTGTATCCAATTTTTTTAAAACTTGATCTTGAGTTGGCCATTTCACACCTTTTCTATTTTCATCCTTGTTTTCCTTTTAAGTACCTAATAGCCTAGGCATGTGCTGTGAAGCCTAAGCTATATGTATTTTTATTTTTTTAAACATACATCTGCTAATAAAAGAAGCTGCAGGTACTCTAACCAACTGTGTTTATATAGCCCAACGTTTTGTGGCCTGCTTGTTCACGGGCAATTTATTTGGCTGGGAGTTTGTATTTCTACCCTCCTTGTCGCTGCCATTTAAATCATTCTCCTCGTTTTGTTGCACCCTAAAGCCCGTGGATATAACTGCTTGGGATGGTACCGATCGACCTGTTCTGGTTGTTCTTTGTATGCTGAATAAGCTACAACTATAAAAAGTTGTTTTTTTCAGTTCATCTCGAACCTGGGAAAAATTACTCTTGAGTCATGGCATATTCAGCATACAGAGAACCCGAACCTTCCCAAGCAGTTATATTCACGGGCTTCTAAGTGTCACAAAAAGGAGAGATTTAAAGGCAGCGACAAGGAGAAGAGAAAGACAAACTCCCAGCCAAATAAGTCACCCGTGAACAAGTAGGCCGCGAAATGTTGGGCTATTTGAACACAGCTGGTTAGCGTACCTGCAGCTTTTTATTAATACTCACCTAGCCAGGCACAATTTTGCCAAAATGTTTACTTTTCAAACATACATCTGTTGAACATAACTATTGTTATTATACTGGAACATGAAAACCTTAGTCCTCCCAGTCCCATGCGACGAATAACTGAAGAATGTCGCCCTACAACATACTCACTTTGCGCGGGACGTAGCAGCCACTGTGCCAATTCCATGCGCAGAACAAAAGCCACCGGGCAAAATTAGATTTTTCACAGCATATTTGTCCCATGGAGTTCAGCCTCTATGGGTCATAATGCATATGCAAGTACAAAAGTTTCCTTGTAAATAAAAATAGGCTATCCCCCTTCGACTTAAAACTGACCTCCCAAGTTCTCAGGTACACAAGGGAGTCGGAAGAGGTTCACAAAACAATACACATAGTTTACAGGCGCGAGCCCTCACAATTTTCCAGGCCAGCGGCAGCTGCCCGACTGTCAAATTTTACTTTCGGAATAGTACATACTTTATGGCATGAAGGATCATAGATGGATGGATGGATGGGATCTTTCAAAGTAAATAATTCTCATTACCTACAAAAACAAAAATACTGTCAAAACTTCAACAGTTTATTTACACAAACACACTACACCATTCCAACCTTCATTCAAGTGGTGACTAGCAGGCAGGACCAATGCTTTGGTTCAGAGATGACGATGAACTGGGTGACAGAAACTTTGTGCTACAAGTCACAACTGAAGCAGCTTATTCAGAGTGGTGCCCAGGACGCCAATGGTGAGGTTCAAGCTGGGCTGCAAGAGAAAAGAATTGTCACAGTACAAGCACCGTAACCATCAATTTTAGACCACGTGGAACAGACATACACCACTTCAGTGCACTAAGGAGTGTGTTACTACTTTTAAAAACAAGAACTCTTGGATAATGATCCCCTAAACAAAGCGAATTTACAAGTTAGTTTGAACATTCAACAAGTAATCAAAATTGTTGAGAGTAAAAACATATTCGAATATAGGTCATCCCTAATTTTGAAGTGGAAGGAAAAGAAATTCATACAAATATTTAACTCGTCGCATCATTTGTAACCCAGGTTTAAACTCATGTGTTGATCATGCTGGCAACGTCATCTTATGAACATTAAGAATAGCAACTGCATGCTTTCGTACCGAGCGAAAGCATTGAACAAAATAGCACATTAGTTCACATAAAAATAGTGCTCGAAGCATTTTTGATCATAATCACAAACCACTGTTGTAGATTTTTTTGTATTAGAAATGTCACTGAAAACCTGTTCATTTTTGTTATAAATATTCACTCTACTATAAAAAGGTAAACTGGCACTGCAATTGACCCTTTAGCAGTGGTATGCCAGAGTAGTTCATAACATTACTAGTCAGGAAACAGTGCTTTGCACTAATACATTTTGCTTCACATATACTATCTTGCAGATATTAGACACAAAGGCGCACAAGCTGAAGTTGACACAAAAATAACATAAAACTACCTCATGTAAAAAAAAACAACAACATGGATTATTGACGTCTTTCACGATTGCAGCCAGTGCATTGATAGTAGGGGACAGATAGATGTATTTTTGGATTTCGCCAAGCATTTGATTGATTGTCCTGTCATCTAGATGTTATGTAAAATTGCAGGTATCATTAAAGGGGCCCTGTAATCATATTGAAGCATCTACCTTTTTTGCGGTTTCCACATCTCTTGGTGTTCAGGCAAGCCAGCGGGCACGGAGAGAATGACTAAATATCAATGCGTCATATTTTAACCGGACGACGTAAACATCTTCTCTACCTACAAAGGCGACCCGCGGTGCTGAAAGTGTTGTGTTTGGTCCTCGCCTTAATACTGGTCAGAGCCGCTAAAAGCTTCTTTTTAAAAGCGCAAGCTCATAGTGTTGGCAGCCACTCTTAATTAAGACACGAGAGCTTGTGCCGCCGAGATGTGCTCCAGAGCAAAGAGCTCGTGCTTGTAGCCTTTTTTGCGGTACATCATAAGGTGAAACAGAGTATAGCGGTGAGCGTAGAAAGGTCTCGAATGTACCCGGCGCCGCTGCGGTCGAGGATCCGACCGGTTCCGAAGGCCTTCGGAGCAGGTTTGGAAGTATGGCAGCGTGAAGTGGCTGCTGTACTGAACTGATCTTTATCCCGTGTTTGCTGTCGTTCGTGGCCAATGAAGTGTCATACCAAATTAGTGTTTAATCTCGCAGCAAATGCAACGCGAGCCGCCCTGGCTGCCCGCTTCATACAGCCTATCCAGAACATGCTTTAGTGGTGTCCTCTCGAGCCGTTGACGCGGAGTGCAGCAGCGGTGAGCGCTCGCTGAGCTCGCTACCCCTCCTCTAGTTCACAGCCACTCAAGCGACGAAAGACGTCATGAAGGAGGTGTTTTTTTGCTTGTTTTTGTAATTTGAATTTGCCTATAACTTTTCGAATAAAGCGAGATTCCAATAAAAGAAAAGTTTCATTAGTTACTACGTTCAGTGCGCTCAGGTTCGGTGCGAATTTAAAACTTTCAGCCTTTCCACTCTGATGAAGAAGGAAAGCCAGCGGCCGCCCATTACAAAATGCTGTATGAGGGGGAGGGGAGACCCCAGCAAAATGGAAGATTTCGGGGAGGGGGGGGGCCCAGGCCCCATGGGACCCCTTCCCCCTGGCTACGTGCCTGGTGTATCACTACTGGGTGGTGCACGTTACCCCAAGCTAGCGGTTGTACTGCACTCGCTAAATTGCTCATCTACAGCTGGGAGGCTCGTCGCCCTTTGAGGCATACCAAGTTCTAGGCTGTGTAAACATACACACAACCGAATTTCGGATCTTGATGATGCCAGTCCGTTCCCGGCTGAGCTGAGCCCTCCTCATTCAACGCTTGTTGTTATTGCTGTCGTTTCTTCCTACTAAAGGCTATGGTTAGGGTTCCGCATTTTCTGTGTTTTTTTCTTCTCGAAATCGGGGGTATTTTATTTTAAGGTTTAATGTTTTCCTGCAGATTCCATGGTTTTTGTTTAAATTGGTTATGACTACACCAATTCACACAAAAAACAGTGAATCTGTAAAAGAAATGGACCCCCCCCCCCCCCCCCCCCGAAATTCCCCCAATTTCTAGAAAAAAAACAAAAACAACAACAACAACAACACCGAAAACGCAGAACCCTAGTTATGGAGTATCATTTCACATGCACGGAAATTGAGCAAAGCGATTATTATTAAGTCGGATGCTTCCATAATCTTAGTGTTGTGGTTTGTATACGACAGCTGGTCCCATATATTTTTGGTATCTCACACAAACCATAGGTTTCATAAAACATTGAATGCTGATTGGGGCTGTGGTTTGATTGAAAATTAATCCTACTGATCGCTACCGTTTAATACACAAATCAATTGATAAATTTGTTAGTCGATTTTTCACCAGTCATTATGCATGAAAGACAATAAAACTACACCTTTTTTAGTATTTTTAGTATGTCAGAAATGGCATATTGCATTCCCATTTTAAACTTCACGTTGTGACGCCTACAGAAATATAAACACGGGAAGCCTTTTAATGTGCAGTAATTTTTAAGTTATTATTTAAACAGTATAATCACCCTCTATGACAATCACATGCATGCTGAAGTGGTTTACCGTGCAAGCCTGTGTCATAAAAGAAATAAAATGTCAGAAATATAGACCATTCCATTTAGTGCTCTCTGGGCGGCACCATTTCGTTCGACAGCGGTGCCCTCTCCATACATCCGGAAAATTCAGCGGGTTTGGTGGGGTAAAACGAGAGAGGGCACGCGCCCGACTCCACTAGCAGACGACAAACCGGGAGGTTGTTATTCTCCATCTTTGGGCTGTACCGGCGGGCTGTACGGAACATCAAACTCTCGCTCGTGGCTGCCGTTGTGGAGTGGTCCGCGTTCTTAGAATAGTTATGGCTGCTCCAAAATCAGCCTATAGCTCTCTGTTGTTCTATTTCAATAAGTGATCAACTAGCATATCTTTTTTTCCGTTACTTAAATAGCAGTTGAGTCAGCCGGCAGTACTACCCTCAACTACTGCGTTTATTGCGGCACGAGAGCATGTTTCTATTTATTATTTCGGACCTCACTCATGATCGCTAAAGGCCTACACCAGTATGAACTTTGAATAGTAAAAAAGGTACAACCACCGGATTCACTTTTCGCCGTAGAGACCGGCAAATCTGACACAGTTTTCACTATTTCTTTTTATTTGCACACAGGTAACGCAGTTGGACCCTGTTAGTCTTTTTATCTAGCATAGTATTACACGAGATCTGGCATACCAAAATCTGCGCATCTGCGCTTTAAATTCCCAATATGACGCGATTTCAAACAGAGTTTGTACGCCAGCCGGATGCTAGGTACAGCCCACTCGGCGCAGCAGATGACAGAGGGTGAGGGCATTTTTTTCTCTCTATTACCCTCTTTGCTATGACCCTAATGGAACGGTCTATAGAGTAGGCATTTTTCACTTTTTCATGACTTCCTTTAGCACAAGATTCCAATTAAACGGCAAAACAAAATATCACAATTAAAGCATCACTCGAATAATCTGAAGGTTAATCAATGTACTGCCCAGTCCCAATATGTGTTAGGTGAGGGCAGAGGGTGATCGCAAAGTCTCGTGAGTCCCTAGCCCTCATCAGTAAAAGACTGTCGCTGCGGCCGATGCTGGCGACGTCGTGGTGCGGGTCATTTGATAAAGTTGCAGTGTCTACTATGTTTAAATAGAAGATTATTTAGTCAGAAATTTATAATATTGGCTTTTTGACATCCACAACCCTCACCGAGAAAATTGAAGCGGGTGAACCCACACTACCGAGAAAAGCATCTAATAGCACGCACGCTACTGCCTTGCTTGGTTACACCCGTTTGTTCCTATCGCGGCAGATATATTAGAATAGTTTGTTTCACTTGCTTCAGTTGTCCTGCCAACGATCAGTTTCCGGATCGTTAACTAGAAGAGGCAATCTCTCCTTATTGCAACATAGTAAAAATTGTTCCGACTCCGAAAAGCTACCCACACCATGGCACAGAAAAGGACAACAGGCTGCAGCAGAACTCAATAGCACGGTAATTTCTGATACAGCACTAGCTTCTCTTCATCCTAAATATTTATATTAATGAAAAGGCTCAAAATTGCAAAAACAAAAATGCATAGAACCTGCCATTTCACAGTCCACAGTACCCATATTATGTTATCCGGGTCACAATTAATTATTTTGTTAAATTCCCACGCTCGTGAACCGATAGAACTATTTTAAAAGAAAGAAATTTTTAACATAAATAGTGCAGTTTACCCAAAGACAGGCATCCGTCGTAGTGAGCCATGCTTCCCTACGTCTGCCTAGGGCGGACGACTCATCCACACACATGGTTATTTATACTTAAGCCGCACGCTGGTAAGACAATTCAATCTTTACTGACGCACCGAACGGTACCGCACCACTTTCCGCTAAAACTGTTTTCCCACCGATACTGTGCAACAAAATATATGCAAGAATTTACACCGTTTCGCACGCGAACGTGGAGAGCCTATGGAACAGCAATGCTTCCATCCCCGCTTTGATAATGATGATAGCACGACAGCAGCGCCACCTCTAGGTCGATCCCGAGGCCAATAGCTTACTACTGCATGTGAGCAGGCTCACGGGAGATCCTTGCTGCACAGGCTTCGAGCTGGATGTGCGTATACTTCCAAACGCCTTCACATGTACGATCGCAAGTCAGACCCATACTGTCCATCTTGCAGTGACCCTGAAGACACAGCGCACGCTCTTCTATGCCCAAGCCACGACCAGCATCGGAAGCTTCTGATTCAGCGGTATGCGACGGCTGGCCTCTCCCACTCCAATTTTGAAGACCTTCTAAATCCAAACGGGACTCAAGGAGTAGCCGAGAAGGCCTTTCGTGCTCTCCTGGCTTATCTGCGCGAAAGTGGACTTGCAAGCCGGCTCTAGCGTATTTATGCACTAATCAATTGTGTCAGATCTGCTTTCTCCACAAAGTATGAATGCCCGTTTAAACGGGGCTATTCAGAGTCACGCTACTCGTCTGTCAGCTAACGATTCAATGCCCCGTTCAAACGCCTCAATCATTCTTTCTTTTCTTTTTCTCTCTCTCTTTCCTCTCTATTCCTCCCATTCCCCAAAAGCTAGGTAGCGACTTGCCCCTGTACGGAGGCCCACATTTCTCCTAGCTCCCCCCTTCCCGACACCCCACAATAAACAAACAAACAAGCTCACGGGAGAAAGCTAGATGATTAAATGCACTTTAACGGAAAAATAAAACATTAAACATCTTTGCACGTTGCTGGTTTCCTAAAGACAATACTTTGCATGCTGTTCGGCGGGGGGATGGTTGGTTGCACAAGAATACTGACGTCCCTTGTTCGGCACACTTCGAAGATGACTGCTTTGACACAAGCGGTCAAGTGAGAAGACTTCGACCGGGTAGCATTCCAACTATGTTTGTTTCCTCTCGTTTCCGTAAAGCCGACCCGCATGTAAACGATTTAGCGTGCGACGAGACGAGTGACGGAGATTTCTCACGGTTGCCCGTTGCATCGCTCGGTTTTCGAGATTTCTAGAAAACGTCGCTCACCGTCTTGGTTGCTTCGCCGTCGCTTCCATGCGGTTTGCCTCGTCGTGCGACTGACCGAGCGACAGCGAAGCGGGGCGCTGTTGCTCGCCAAAGCGCTTACATGTGGTTTATACTCAATTAATTTACAAGCACACAACGTTGAACCATTGGTGCCTCGATTTTAAGTATAAACTGCATGCAAGCGATTTGGCAAGCAATGAGACAAGCGACGGTGACCCGCTTCGCTGTCGCTGGGTCAGTCGTGTGACGAGACGAACCGCACGGAAACGATGAAGCAAGCGACCAGGACGGTGAGCGACGTTTTCTAGAAACCCAAAAACCGAGTAACACGACAAGCGACAGTAAGAAATCTCCGTCGCTCGCCGCTGACTCTTGTCGTTGTCGCCACCGCTCGTCTCGTCGCAAGCTAAATCACTTACATGCCGGTCATCTTTACAGAAACAAGTGTGCACATGCAGCGGGAAGCACGACTGGATAGCCTTACTGCGTCAGTTGAAATTTGCATATCTCGCAATGGTGTAGACTGCCCTTTATTAGCGAGAAAAACGCCAGAACGGGATGAACTTATATGGTCTCTGAAATCATAATCTTTTATCATCGATCCATTCGCTGTCCGATTCCATTTCATAAATACGAAAATACAAGAGCTGTGTTGAAATATAGATATCAAATGATTAAACAAAAGCCCGAAATATCGAAAAGACACACAATTTCAGTGTTGAAAAGACACACAATTTCAACACGGAACGTGAAAGAACACGAAAACAAAGCTCCGGTAGTGGCCTGTGCAGCACACAATGCGGGGGAACGGTGAGAAACTGAAGGTCGGCTATGGCGGCAGGGTCACGTGACGTCAATATGCCGGCGCCCATGAAATGTTGCCTGAAAGGGTCTATACCTATGCTTCTCCTGTCTTATGAAGCATCATTGTAACAATTGTGCAACTTTCTGAAGTGCTTTTCTAAAGTGCCGTTAATGTTATTGAACCACGACTAGTTAGCTCCACATACTGTGAACAACTTTATTTTTGCGGCCTCAATATTTCGCAAATTTGGAGAATATTTCATGCGCAGAAAATTTTGCGAGGAGTGGTGAGCTATATATTCTTTACCATATATTGGTGGGATGCGTTTTTTGCAGAAATTTTTAAGTCAAGAAATTTGCGAACAATTAAGTTGTTTACAGTAGTCGGGTACGCTTATTTGCCTCCCAAGCCTTTGTAGGGCCTGACAAGTCAATCCCCTTCACCGTGCTATGGTGTACTAGAATCTAGTACATTATAACCGTGCGAATTCACGCCGCTTTTCCATCAAGATTCAATTTCTCGGAAGAAAACCGAAAAAAAAACTCGTCCCCTCCCCCGGCTGGTGCCGATGCCGTCATCTGAACGCAACACAGCGCTTTGGCATTGCCACTGGGAATCGCAAAGTGCCCTTGCTTCAAGCAAAATGGCAGCCTTGTTCCCACCTAGCCTAGCAACACATGCATTTTGTACTCTCGAACCGGAAAACAGGAAAAGGGTCCATTCTCTACAGTGCTTACTGGTAGCAACCACATTTGCAAAATCGTCCACTGACAGTCAGAGTACTTCCCCTATTTCAACAACTATAGCATCAATGTGTATTTTTGCAACAGGTCTACATTCTGTTTCACATCACATCAGCGGATGCTCCAAGCCGCCTCAGCCAACCCAGCTCTGCGAACGTAGCACTTGATATGCTCTACGCATGTCACCCTCTTCAAGGTCAAGTAAAGGCGTGGTCACACATACAGCGGAGCGTTAAGTTAGCGTTACGTGAGTGCTCCAAAGAGCGCTCATGTGGTGCTTCCTTGCACGTGACTTAGTTCTAATATAGCGTGCAATCAGCACTTTAGTAGCGCTCCTTGTATGACCGTTATTGCTGCAGATTAACATGTGTACTGATGTTAGGTTCCTGTGGTTGGGTGTGCAACAGTACCATGACGGACATGTTGGATGCTGAAATAGAAAGGCGACAAATGCCCTTACATACGGAATTAGTGCATATGTGTGTGGACGACTTAACGCCCAGAAGAGCCTTCTGAGTGCACGAAATCTTTCGCCACCGAGATATCGACGGGTATCCGGTGAACCTCGTTCCCAGGCCGAGGGACCGGGACACAGAGCTCTTTAGAAGGTGATTATTTTTTAACTGTGTGTCTCTGAAACCAGGATCACGCATGTTGAATAGAAAGTGATAAGGTCGTACCCAATCAATTAGTTGCTCAGAGTCCATGACTCTGAATTGTTTGCCCGACCCTTTGCTTGGAGAGCGGCTCTTTTACTTCCTCTTCTTTCAATGCCAAAGGAAAAATAACAACGGAATCGCCGTGCATGCGTTGCTTCGCAGCAGCAAGCACAGCACAAGGAGCACGCTTGCACTGTGCTGCTAAAGCAACAACCGAGCGCTGCTTCCAGCGCTCATGAAGCGCTAACTGAGCGCTCCGCTGTATGTGTGGATCAGCCTTAACAATCACAGGGCCTTGGATTGGCTCCGGTGGCTCGTAGCTGGTGTAAAGCCCCTCTATCCTGGGAAAAGCGGCACCATTCATTGTTGTGGAAATGCTCGAGACTTCTGCCGCGCACCACCTTCTGGGAAGAACATGGTGGCTGAAATTTAGCTCAGTGCTGCGCTGTGCTGCCATGATCTTCCCAAGGGCTACACGTAGCACGTACCTCGTGCATCGGCGCACCTTGCGCTACTTTTGAAACATAAAGGGGCTTTAAGGTGGTGCAGTTGGCAACGGTTGCCCCGTGGCCGCTGTTGCAAGAGCAAACTGTGGTTCGAGCACAAAATTGTGAAGGTAGGCTTGTTAGTCATTAGATTAAGGGCTTGGGGAAAGTGATCTATGTGACTTCGCCCATTACCTGGCCCACCCTTCTGTTGGGGCTTTCCTAGGGATGGCACAAAGAGTATGTTAAGCAAAATAGCTGTCAACATAAGAAAGATATATCACAACAATGTCAGCATGCAGAGCATGTTATGGTCTTAACTGGACAAGAGGCTAAACCTATGAGCATACCACTGCAAATATTTCATGTTGATCTATATAGCACACAAACTGCCTCTGCTTGCCAAACGTTTACCCCTGCATCCTTATTTTCAGAACGAGGCTGGTGTGCTGCAGTAATCAAATGACAGATGAAGAAATAAACTTCAACATCTCGACTGACCTCACTGAAGTGAGCGCCGCTATCCTTCAGCATTCCGCTCCACTCCCGGCTGTTCGATGAAACCATGGCCTGCCTTGTGGCTCCTGCAGAAAGTGTTGGTCTCCCGGTCATCCTTGCTCTTTCCCGCAGAACCTCGGCACGTCCACCGCGGGCTGCTTTGCCTCGGGAGGATGACCGTCAATCCAGCAGTCATGACGAACAGACGCTTAATCGCCGCAAAAAGAACGAATCGACTGAATCTCGACAGTCACGTCTGGTTTCAATAGGGAAATGCCGAAGGTCTTTCCACAAGAAACCCCAGTTGCCCCAGTCACGAAACCCCAAGATATCAAAGCACGTGGTACACCGAGTTTTGGGCTAAATACACAGGCAATCGGAATTTCGCGAAAGAAATACATACGTAAAAAAACCAACAAGACACCAAGAAGGGAAAATCAACGCTCAGAAACGGGGATTCACGACAAATGGAGGTGGACTTGCGAAGGTTGCAGGAACACCAGGAGCCGAAGAAAGTAAACAACGGTCAAAACGCGGGAAACCGAAGGGATTCTCATGGATTCTCCCGCTTCTCATCAAATGTAACACGTGACATTGTATATAATAATTATCTCAGAATGCATTTAATATATCTAATATAATTTCATTTCTACTAATTTAAAATTTATATAAATAACTTTAACAAAATAATTCACTCAATTTATATAGACACGTGACTTTTTCTTATAGCGAGTTCGTTTCACGGCACTCGTGCCCACGCGTGCCCACTCGCAGCGTGGAAAGGGTTCGTTTCGGCCGGCACTCCACGAGTGGTTGCACACTCGAGTTCGTTTCAGCGCTGACACCCCACGCGTGCATGCACTCGCTGCACCGAGAAAATCGGGAGTGCGCCAAAATGCAATCCCGTCATGCCTCGCTCCGGCGGGGCCGGCGAGGAGCGGGAGCAGACGACGAGGGTTCGTCTGCTACGATGTGTCGCGAAACCGAACGGAAAAAAAGTAGATTTTCTGATAGAAATCGCGTCCCACGGGCCACGAAATCATACGCGAGCTTGAATTGTGAGCGTCTGCTATTTCCCGAAGGAAGCAATTGACAACCCGTGATTTATTTGCAGGTTTTAAATCGCTCTGTTGCCGCACAGACGCTGAAATATACCAATGTGTAAAGGAATGCTCAGAACAAACGTAAAAGCGGCCCCCGAGATATCTATCACCATCCGTGTGCGGGTGAAAAATTTAACATTTGTCGACAAAACTCTCTCAGCAGAAACCTCTGACTGCCCAATAAGCATCAGAGAAAGCTAAAGATGGTAACTTTACCCGAGGATTGGGCAACATCATCATGTTTATCATTTACCTACGTCAGCTAACTTGCCCCGTCGTATTTTGTTCGAGAATGCTCTCGTTCTCGACGCCCTCACCGAGGCATTATAGGTGGATCATCTGACGATCCAGATCGAAAGTCCCAGTCTTGCTGGATATTTCAACAGGCTAGTTTTAAGCCGCACCCTTTCAGTGGTTCACGCATAATACCATGCTCAAACGGATCATGCTTGTGCTCGGACAGCATCATCAGTTTTCTTCAGTGTAAACGGTTATAAGAATTGAAAGATCGAAACCAGCTGCTTTGTAGACAGCTGGTTGCGGAAATTTACGCCGTCTGTAACTATCTCTACGGCAGCCGATCTGCTTGAAGTCATCGCAACTATAAACTACAGGTTGCAGCGACCAACGTTTGTAGACAAACGTTGGTAGCGACTGCATTCTCGCATGCACGCATCACTCCGATCAGAAAGGCGCTAGTTTCGGTTTGAAGTCGGTACCTTTTCTACAACATAGATGGCGGCAGCATCAGTCTTCTGCACTAGTTCTGCACTTGGTGCATTTGGCGTGTTCGTTTGAGTCCAGTTTTCCGTGCAACACTCTGAGAGTGCGGTGCATTCTGGGAGAGAACTCGAACGGTGGCAGTGCGTGTGAAACGAACTCGCTATTAATAGCCAATCAGAATTCTGGGTCTATCTAACTCTGGGCGTTGCGTAGACCGGGTCGACGCAGACACTGCCAAAGTTTAAACGATTTTGTGCCCAGCGTGACCGCAGATCTCTCCGGCGATTGGTGCGCGTGACATGTCACGTGTGAGATGGATGGTTGATTTTAGAAGGACTCCTTGCAGGCTTGCGCGCGCTCCGTCCGGTAGGTTTTATCAGATCGAAGGCTAGACTGTGGTGTGTTCTAGTACACCATAGCAAGACGAAGGCTAGCTACGGTCACGTGATGTGGTCACGTTGGCATGGTAAGTGAGGAGAGTAAGGAGGAAAATGAGAAAGAGGCGACGCGTCAAAGGAGCATGGCTTGTGGAGGCTACGCGGCCGACGTCATGCCCTCTCCTACCCTTCTATCCTCCTTGCACCAACCGCACCAACGGTATGGTGTACCAACGGCCTCAAATGCCTCAAATGCACCGCCGGTCAGATGACAACAACCTTCTTGATGACAACAGACCGCAGAGAACCCTATGAGAAATGGAAGCCAATCCTACGTCGAGTAAAATTCAAGTAGTAAACTGTTTATAGTATGTATGATCTCTATGGCATAGAGATAATGCCACTGATCAGTGGATAATACAAAGATATCACGTGACGCGTAGTCACGTGATATCGTGATAACAAACACATGATAACAAAACCAAAAACATATGCAATATTTAACTTTATTGCGTTTATTTTTAGCTTAATTAATTATCCAAGTTGTATGTACACCCATTGTGAATGTTTCTTGGTGTACACCAGTGGGAAAAGTAGACTGGTTGCTGTCTGCTTCAATTTGCGTCACGGAAGTCGCATAGACACTAGCGCCAGTTGAACCTCTAGCGTACATTATAATAACTCTATGGTTTAGCGCCCTATCCCGCCCATACCGGGTGAAACGAGGAGACGGTAGGCTCTTTAAATCGACCGGAAAAGTCGGTTTCTTAACCTATCGCGCTACGACTTTGTGCAACGTCGCCCACAGATGGTGCATTTTTTTTGTAAAATTTGCAAAGAGCAAACTTACCTGAGGAAAAAGTAAAGAAAGAAAAAGGCTTAGCTCCTATGGAAACGCAGCGACGCCACCGGTCTGCAATCAACACGGCGCCGTTTTGCACGGTAGACAAGAGATGGCGCAACGAACGCCGCCAACGAATGAGCATACGGCGCCGACAGCCAGCGTTTTTAGCAGACGATCTTTTCGAATCAAAAGCGGCGCGCGTTCCGCAAACGGGGACAGTTGCAGAAACAAAAACAGGCACGGTAACAACAAGCAACTGCAGTTCCTTGTCTGCTAAAAACGCCGGTTCTCGGCGTCGTCTGCTCGTTCGTTGGCAGCAGTTGGCATCGCGACCGCTTGCGCCATCTCTTGTCTACCGTGCGAAACGGCGCCGTGTTGATTGCAGACCGGTGGCGTCGCTGCGTTTCCATAGGAGCTAAGCCTTTTTCTTTCTTTACTTTTTCCTCAGGTAAGTTCGCTCTTTGCAAATTTTACGAAAAAAATGCACCATCTGTGGGCAACGCTGCACAAAGTCGTAGCGCGATAGGTTAAGAAACCGAATTTTCCGGTCCATTTAAAGAGCCTACCGTCTCCTTGTTTCACCCGGTACATCAAAAGTGGTCCCAATTAGAGCACTATATAGCTCCTACGGAGCAGAGTAGCGCAATCCTTTGAACCCCGTGTTTTGCCGACAACATGGCCGACAGAGCGGCTCGGCGCGAGTCACGTGGTACTCAGGGTTCCAGGAGGCGGCCCGCCCTATGGGAGAATACATGGAGATCGATACAACACGGCTGATTAAAAAGTGAACGGCGAGTTCACACTTTTCAAAACTAGTCTGTCGTGAAGTTAGTAAAGCACTAAACACTTTATCAAAGTTTTAATAATATCGGATGCGTGTGCAAATTTTGAGAAGGCAATTTCCAAGGCAATGGCGTTTGAAGCAGACGATTTTTGCTCGCAGCGGAGATGGGCTTTTCGGGTTGGCCGGAGCGGGTCACGTGAATGGTGTGACGTCGCCGTGTCGTCTGCTGCATGATGCCGTTCAAGCAATTTTTAAAAAAAAAGTCAGGTCCTTGCGGGGCACAAAACTTCGCGCAAATTATTCTAAAATGTTCCATTATTATGTCAAAAACGATTGTCATTCCGTACATTCCCACAATACTGAAGAAACAACGATTTTCTCACGTTCTCCATGCATTTCTGACCGCAGTTGGAACCTCCGGGCGTTCGCCGCTAGTCGCCGAGAGGCGGCGTTCTAGATTGCGCTACTCTGCTCCGAAGGAGCTATATAGTGCTCTAGTCCTCTAGCATGCTGTTGCCTGTTGCGATCCTGGCGGTTGACCGTAGAAATGCTGGCGAAAAACACGAGCGGACGCGAGTAGCGCTGTCGTCACGATCACGGTGTCGCTTCAGGCGTCCCAACTTCCGGCTGTACTAGCTTCCGTGAACTGTCACAGTGGAAAGCGACCTGCAGCAGAACAGGCGTCTGCCATAAATACCACAACTGTTGGAACGCCGCCAGGGTCGCGACCGGCGACAGCATGACACTTTTATGACGTCATCAGGCGGAAATCGAGGGACCACTTTCTTGGCCGCGGTAAACACACCAGTCGGAGACGCGTTCCAGGCACCCTCTACCTCGTTGCAGGCACCATACCTCAAGTGTCGAAAAGTACTCCAACCCATAGAGTTATTATAATGTACGCTAGAGGTTCAAGTGGCGCTAGTGTGCTGACGCAAATTGAAGCAGACAGCAACCAGTCCGAAATTGACTTCCGGTAATGCATTTCTATGGGAAAAAACGAATGCATTTTCTCTCTGCGCTCGATTATAAGAGCGAATATCACGAATATTTTGTGCGCACTAGGCGCATTGGAACATTTCTCAGTCACGCAGATGAAATAATTAGTCAGTTACTGCGTTTTTCTTTCAAATTGGTTGCATTAAAAACGGTGCTAAAACGGCTTCGTACGTGTATTTATGTGCACTGTCGGACACTGTTAGCGCGAACACGACGTCGCCGCTTTTCAGCGCATGAGGGATATACGTGCCAAACGAACGAAGGACATCTGGAAAGCCAAGAGAGACGGCAAGAACTACTCAGTAACACTGGATCAGTAACTACCAGTGTATGCACGATCAAAATAAATTGAAGGCCACGTAATATGTTCCGATTTTAAGTACTAAGTAAGTACCGCTTTATTCTTTCTGCTCTGAGCGAAGATGCTTGTTCTACGTTTAAAATATCACCCGCACCCCCGAAATCTTTGAGAACAAGTGTCTGCATGCATGCTTAAAGGTGCCCGGCAGATAAAACAATACGAAGAGACACTTTTCAGGGCCCACATACTTTATTGTTTACGTTTTGAATGTCTTTATCCGCTCATGCACGAAGGGGTCATTTTCATATAGTGAGAGGACTGGCATATTAGCAATATATAAGCGTCACCGGGATGCTGGCGAGCCTTGAACACACACTATATTCCTTTAGGTCGTTATTTCGCTTTGAATCGTCGCTTGATTTTACGCACCTGCTGCGGAATACATGTTTCGGACTGAAATGTCGCGAAGTTAAACATCGCTCACCGATGAAGAAAAGTGCTCTAACTAAAGCAATTACGCTTTTAGAATGTTAATCAAGGTACACACTATTCGGTACGACCCAAATATCCAAAGCGTTCAATGTTGTTTACCAGCGAAGAGACAAAATGCACGCGCGTTTTCCCATAGGAATGCACAGGAGCACCGCAAATTTAGACTGGTTGCTGTCTGCTTCAATTTGCGTCACGGAAGTCGCATAGACACTAGCGCCAGTTGAACCTCTAGCGTACATTATAATAACTCTATGCTCCAACCAACTACAGTAAATTTACGCTGGCGGTGATCGTCGTAATGACGTGGTATCCGTAAGTCGAATGACTAATCTGTTTTGTATGAGAAGTTTTTGCGGCTACATTTAACACGAAAATCGGTTGCAATTGTAATAAGCGGTGATGCGTGTGAAGTGAACAAGTGTTTTGCGCTACGAGCGATTCGGAGGAGGAATAAAGAGCAACGCCACTGGCTCTGTTTGATCTTGCCCGAGTAACCTGCCTCCTACGTCAGCGGGTAATACCACGTGACATTACGAGTAAACGATCCGCAGCCGCGACTCGATTTTGGAACGGCCGGAATAATTATACTACAGTGTACTAGAATTCTTGGGTAGTGTTGGGACCGGAGGGGCTCGCCTGAAGCGCGTGGTATTGATCGCGACAGGTGTCGACACCGGCGCGTTATCCAGGAGGTGTGCGCATGCAAGGCTGCACGCGCGAAAATATGAATCTTTGATGCCGCTTTGGTGGAGTGCACATCGGATTTCTGATACAGCTACGACCTGCTAGCGGTCGTACCGTGGCATCAATTACGCTGCGGCAAGATCGTTAGCAACATGATGCTTCAATGTAGTATTGGATGGTACAAGCTACATTACCCATCCTTTACAAAAAAAACAATTGCGACTTTAAAGAAGCGGATTGCATGTTGTTTCAGCGTAGAATTTGCGACTTTCGGTTTGTCGGATGGTGAGCATTTTAAATGAAATGCCCATTTCCTTGGTCGCAAGGACCGAACATTAGATATTTGAAAGGGACATCTAAAACTCGGAAGCAGATTTTTTTTCTTCCTATCTTACTTTATAATGGAACTAAACGCGACATACTAAAGCCCAAGATTGTTTTAGTATGTTTTTAATACCCCAGGTTAACTTCTCTGTCTTCTTTTCTGCCCATCTTCTTTTTCTTGACCTTAATCAGCCCGCTTCACCTGTCACTCATTCTTGTGTTCATTTATGCGACGAACCACCCAAGCGACGGTGGCAAAGGGGTAAGAATCTTTTATTTCGGCTGCCAGCACCATCCGAGGACCACCCTACGTTCACTTGTAAGAAATGGCTTATAAGCCGTGACAATTTTTATCACGCGTTTTAACATTGAACCTAAGTTTAAAAACTGAGACAACGTGGGCTGAACAAGTAAGGCTTTATAAGATTCAAAGAAAACAATTATATGTACTGTTTGTGGTGATAATTTAAATGCGATACCTGAAACAATTTACAAGAAAAATATTACCAAGTTTAGGGTAGTAGGGTCCGTAGATACATGTTTGGACATTTCTTCGAAACTTATCTTCAATAACAATAATCATATCTTAACACGATTCTTACCTAGGCTATGCATAGATCATTCTTAAAAAAGTTTAACATCTCTACCATAAATAGCTTCGGCTATAGCGCGCTTCAAATATGGCACAGACGACAATCGTCGAAAAACTGTCGTCCTTCCTCGCCCCTTCGGGAATTTATTTCTTTAAAACTAAACCCGCCAGAACATTGAAATAAACGGCATTGTCTTTCGCAAGGAGTGCGGCACCGCATGCAAAAATTCGGAAAAAAATACGAATGTACCTTACTGCTTTAATGCAAATGACACCAACCGCCGGTCCTTTGAAGTTTAACGGACTTCTTCGAACGTTTACCCTAAAAGTTCGGATTTCGTCGAACTTCTGACTTTTCAGGGTCGAAAGTTTGAAAATTTGCAAGTTCTTTAAATAAATGAGTTCGAGAGTTCGAAAATGATTGAATTTCTTAGCGTAGGAAGTTCGAAAAGCTTCGGACTTTTCAGTGGAAGAAGGATGAAAATTATCAAATTTTTTAGTCTATCGAGGTCGAAAGTTCGACAAGCATATCGAATTTTGCAGCCTAATAAGTTCGAAAATTATCGAATTTTTTTAGCGTAATAAGGTCGAACCCGAAGGAAGAATCCATCAATGTAACCCTGTTTGGCAGTCAATGTTTTTTAGTGGACCGCTGATTGTGCCTGACTGTACGTCAAGCATGTCTGATTGGCCAACAAGTTACTCTGACCGACAGTCAAACTCCAGTCGGACTCCGCTTGTCGGCTTTCTGATGGTTTCCTGGTGGCAGTCGGCCGCCGCGAAATGCCATCAAAATGTCTTGGTGGCGATTCTGATTGTACATCGATTGTCTCTGACTGTACATCAAAAAGCTTTGACGTGCAGACAGACGTACGGTCAAAGGACGTAAAGTTCGTTCGGATACCACTATTTCGTCAAATCTATTAATACGAAAAATAACCTATGCACAAGAAAATGATTTCGGAACGTGAGCCCATAAAACCGCTGATGTTAGAGAGATGACACGCAACCGGCCGACAACCTTGGTCAGAAGCCCGCCGAAACGCCGAACACGCCACTTTCGCTTCGCCCTCAGAGGCTTCGCCGAGCTTCTACTAACGATCGCTCTCGACTCGTTTTGTTCACCCGCTTGCTCCAACCTGTTGATCCTGCCCGGGCTCTACAATGTCTTATGTTTTAGTAGAATTTCTACTCGACAAGACTTAGCCTGTTGTGAGTTCCGACGATGTAAAGGACTTTAGCGGTGTAGTTGTTAAAGGGGTCATGAAACACTTTTCCAACTTTTCCCTCTTTTGGCTTTCCTCCTCAACTCATAGATCGCGCATTCTACTAAACAGTTCAAGAAGACGAAAAGAGGGGAGGTCCCCCTCGCTCGGAATCTGGATTATGTATCCGGACAGAGCCATTGTCCCCCTAGAAGATTAGCCCGTCGCTCAAAATTCAGACAAAAGTTGCTTTCCCCAACCCGTTCACCCCGAAGCTGACAGTGCTGTGGAAGCTACGTGCTCATTGGGCCAGCCACACTTGCCGCGTGAGCGTGGCAAATATGGCTGCAGAGAATGAGGTCAGGTGATGAAAGGGAGGCGGCTGATTGGGCCGGCAAGTGCGTAGCTTCCACCACAATGTCAGCTTAGGGGTGAAGGGAGTAAGTGAGGTCCGGTTTCTTGTGACTGGAGCCGATGACGCGGTTTTGGAACTGCGGATGTATCACAGTGAAAAGGCAGAGAGCTTACGAAGGGGAGGAGGTACGAAATAGTCCGCTGTGTTTTCAAATTTTCGCATTGAAAGCCAGGCTTTTGACTTCTTACCTTTTTCTTTTGGCCCACTGAACGATGTGCTATTTGTAAAATCCCAATCTAAAATGATTTATCCCAACCCAAAAATCGTTTCATGGGCCCTTTAAAGACGACAAGGTGTACCAGGTCTACTGGGCCGGAGACGCACGAACAAAAGGATAGTTCTACATCGCGAACTGAAGTACGGCGAATGATGTACGAGTGCTTTGTATAACATGCTGAAGGCTTAATAGACTACTTCCATAAAGCCCTGCATGCAACACGGCGCGCGTTGCACTCTGGGAACTAGTTGGCCAGGGAGGAGGGTGGCATGGTTTCGGTTTCGATAGACACGTCGACAAGAGATTGTTTTTTGGTCCCGAGAGCGTCATTTATGGTCTCTAAACTAACCTAAATGGCCAGACCTCAAAGCTTTAGCACAAGCCTGAGACGTATAGCTTGTCTTAACACATGCTTGTTGTATTTTTGTACTTGAGCCTTCCTGTTAGCGCACCAATCGATGTATGTGGACGAGCCAGTGCTGGGAATCTCGACGCTGCGAAGCTCGGGGATCTTGGGATCTTGCTTGTGTACGAATCAACAAGCTGTAGCAACCAATGAGTATGCATACATCGAGCTCGCGTCTTTACATTAGTGTTGTTGATCAGAAAGTTTGTTTCGTGCGTCCATACACGAAATATTACTTTTTGCTATTACTGTTTTTCTTAATATGCCTGAGTATGCGAGGTAAAACTCGGAATTGAAAAGCTAAAATTTAGCACACTTCTTATCTCTTATTTATCTCTTATCTGAACAGACCCGCAGCACTGCACGAAGTGAAGTTCCCACCCGCTTGCAATCCACTAATATTCAACATCGCGTATGCGCATAAAGTTATCCTGCAATCATATGGGGAAATTCGCACATACAGACCGTTTTAAGAAAGCAAAAGTCGAGCACTTGTGTGAAGAATGTCGCACCGTTCGCCGGAAGTGCGCCGGACGGGTATGAACCCCTATCATGCCCGTCCGGCGCACGGTGCGACATTCTTCACACGAGCGCTCGAACGAATTCAAAGCGCGTTTGACGGTTGCTAATGGCCATAATACTTGTTATGTGTTTGCTTTCTTCCTGCCTGAGTATGCCGAGATAATTTCAGACACACCGTTCAGGCACAGATCGTGGGCGTCAGTAGAAGCTCGTCCAAAAAGGCTTAGCGAGGAGTAGGGGACGCTTGTTAGGGGCTCCGTCGTAGCTAGCCGATCTCAGCGTTTGCGAAAAGTTAATCTTCTATCAGCATAAAATTTGAGTGTGAGATAGGTGATGACACGAGGAAGACATCATAGTAACTTTTGTGCAGTAGTGTAGTCGAATTTATTGCGTTTCCTTAAAAGTTCATGCGTAAACGCTGGGCTCAACTTTGATACCCTGTGAGGATGCGGCTTGCTTTTCGCCCAATGAAGTAACAAAAAACGAACGTTTGGCAAAAAAAAAAAAAAAATACGTGTAAGGATGAACAAATTTCAGTTCTAGTTCACTGGTACTAGACGGGATTATTGAAGTTGAGCTCAAACATGCACTCGTGGGGTGAGGTGACTAAGCCACGACTTACTACGTTCGCATACGCACGTACAATATCCGGTGTTTCGGGAACTAAGGAAAGTGCCCCGGTCTTCGTATTGTATCGCACGAAAATGAGTGCATTGTACGTTCGTGAAAAGTCAGATAATCGAAAACGCAAGCAGCGCGTTCGGTCGCGGCGTGATAGCATGAGATGAAGCTGCTCAGTCGAAACCGAAACTGAGTGGCCAACTAGTTCCCAGAGTGCACTGCGTGGTATTTCGCCGCAATGGGGCGCGTCGGTTTTGGAACAAGTCCATTGCATATGCAGCCGAAGCATTCTTTAGAGCGATGCGCTCATAGTCAGAATCTCGCGCTGCAGTATTAAAATGCTCCTGACTCGGTCCGAGAGGTTTGGGCTAGAAAGTTTATACCTTTCTATCTGGCATGGGCTATTGGCCTTACCGCTGTGTCGGGGCTGATCGCGTTCGTCCGTGGAAGCCAGGGCTGTCTGTCGTAGCATGCATGCTTGCTCTCTATAGCTTCAACGGAGTCGCATAGGTTTTGCGAATGAAAGTGTATACGGTCGTCCCGAAAGGTTCAGACATCGAGGGCGTTTCTTTGAAACATGCTTACGATGCATATGGTCCCGTTTGTAAACGAATGTCCCTTTTGCCCGAAAAACGCAAATTTCAAAAACAAACAAACAAACAAACAAACAAAGAACGGGTACACATTTTTCCTGATTTTTGATGTCATGAATTACATTCATTTTAAAGATTTGTGAACCGTTTCACAGCCATGCAAAATGGCCACCTCGGCTTGTGAACCGTTTCATAGCCATCCAAGATTGCCACCTCGGAATTTGAGCTTTATATAAAGAGTAAAGCTATACGCACTCCGGAGTGCACTTCGGACGGAAATAGCTAAACGCGCTCCGCTAAACTCGTATAAAACGTATGGTCAAATCGAGTTTCCTAAATGCAATAAAGAAAAAAAAAAAGCGATGGCATAGCATAGGGGTTAGTCCACTTCCGGCTGCCGAGCAGAGCGGACGTGCGATGGATCGCTCGTCAGGAGCGGCGATAACAACCGGCCTTGGCCGGGGTGATTCTGATAAGGGCAACGCCGCCCGGGATGACTCTGTTATTTTGCCGACGCTGCCAACAGGAGAAATAATGAAGAACAGCGTAGTGCTGCATTGTGACACCGGTGGTCGGCCTTACAGGGCAGAAGATTTTGTGCCTCCTTTAAACCAAATGGGGGTTCTACAAGACTTGGCCGGTCTGGGGGCGTATCAGATGGGTCATGTCTGGCTCGCCAAGATGAAGAACTCGGAGGCCAAGAGCAAGCCGCTTCACGCCGGCGAACTTCAGGTAAAGGGTCGGCGCTGCATACACTGTTAGCGAAAATGTAATATTTCGCCTGTTTACACCCCATTTTCACTCGTTAGCATATTTTTACACGCTCTGCTAGTGATAAATCGTCAAAAAATTACTTGAGGTAGTAAAAATTGGTGTTTCGGTTTCGGTTTACACGACTAGGCGTGTAAGCAACACTGAAAACACCCCAGCCCAACACCCCAAAACGTCGAGCGCAGTGTTGCCAGATTGGGCTATATATAGCCAAATTGGGCTACATTTGTTTCTAGTTGGCGTCAAAATTTCGTGGTTGGCTATGTGGCTATTTTGGGCTATTTCTAAGAATGCGGCGAACTTTTGTCCAACCTCAGGTTCAACGCCGAACTTTGAGGTTCGGATAGTTAATTTTCGAACTTTCAATCAGTTTCGAAACAAAAAAGTTTCTCTTTTGGCTAGTCGAGAGGAGGGAGAGGAAGGAGAAAGGCTTCAAACTTCTACAAACTTTGGGGTTTTCACATTACGCAGTGAAGCAATGCTTGCAGAGTTCAAGCGGTCTCCCTACAGCGCAGTGGAGCCAACCAAACAGATTGCACTCTTACCACAGGTCCGGTAGCGCGCCTTCAACCCGGACGCATATGGCTCTGCCCGGACGTAGACTGAACTCTCCAAATGCTGCTTTGGTGCCCATTGTGAGAATCCTTGGGCACTCAGGTTTGTAGAAATGAGAAGTCCGCAGTTTCGCCGCTAAACAATTGACTACCTTCCAGTCGTTGCCCACCAAGGACAACACAATCAGAAATAGCGTGAACATGAATGGGTGACACTAATATTCTTCACAAAGAAAAAGAGATTAGGGGGGGAGGAGGGGGAGGAGGAGGAGGAGAAGTGATATTAGTAAGGACCTGAGATATTGGGGTTCTGGTTTAAAACACCCAGAGTTATGAGTGTTTTGCTTCTGTATTTTGTTCTTTTATTGTATGATCATATCTCCCGGGCTTCACAACAAAGCTGTCTTTGCGTGTTTTGTACTTCTGAAAAATTACAAAGGAAGGGCCAGTTTTGTACGGATATTCATCGTTCCGAAGCTTTTCCTGAAAAATTCACAAGTAACATAATGTACACAAAGGGTAGTGCATCTGAAAGT
Source organism: Ixodes scapularis (assembly GCF_016920785.2). Lineage (NCBI taxonomy): Eukaryota > Metazoa > Arthropoda > Arachnida > Ixodida > Ixodidae > Ixodes > Ixodes scapularis. The sequence continues at coordinate 16,446,867 of NW_024609882.1, read as the reverse complement.
TGAAACAGATTGTAACATGTATTTTATGAGCGTCTTAAAATTCATTGTTTTAGTCTTTGCTATTTTGGGCTATATTTGTTTTACGGCTTTGGCTATATTTGGGCTATACCTCCCAGTCGTTTGGCGCTTTCTGGTGGGACCATCTGGCAACACTGGTTGAGCGCCATGTTGCTTCTGCCTCGAAGCGGTACGGCGGACGTAGCAGCCGAAGGTGAGTGTTTGATTTTTTTTATCAAGTTTGTATAGAATGTAGCACGTCTCAGATTTTTATTACATGACATTCAAGAACGTTAGATTTGCTTTGAGCAAGCCGGCTCAGGCGTTAAGCCCGATTCACACAACCGGCGTTTAGCCACCCCGTCGATTGGAAACGACTCGACTGCTCGCCGATTCTTTTGCGCGAGCTTTCGCTCGGGCGCTGTGAACCCTATGAACTGTGGTGCTCAAAGCTAGCACAATTAGGCACGGCTAGCGTCCCGGTGGAAGCTGCAGAGAGCGGAAACCGAAGACACCGTCGCATAAAAGTGGCGAAGCCGCGATCCTGCGCTGATCGTTGTCCCGCCGCTCTCTCCGGCAATATCGACACTTCGCTGCTGGGTGTCTCGTATTTCGACGTTTTAGAGAAACTTGGCATTGGCAAGCGCGAGGAGTCTCTGTATCGTTTTCTCCGTCGCCTGCGTGGAGGAAACACGGTGGCGATAGAAACATATGCTCATGCAGTCAGTCAACTTGGACAATCCCCCTGTTCCCTCAATCCTATCGCATTCGTTGACTGCGTTTGTGACAACAACGTTTCCCCAGTGTGAAAGCTTTCAGTCACAACGGGCTACAAACTGGGTTGTGCATTGCATGTAGCCCTGAGGGAATTCTTCGCCGGAGACACCAGCACATTAGTTTCATTGGTAAGGTGACCGGCCACTAACGTGTTTGGCAAATGAAGCGATCACGGCTAAGTAGAAATGCAAACAATGTTGAATGAATATTAAGGTGGTTGTAGCCAGGGCCTGCCAGTTGAAATCAACCTTTAACAATATAGTCTGCAATAACTTCTTTTTGCACTTAGGATTGCAATTTTAAACACAAAGCCACTCCACATAGCTGTCGAAAATCGTGTAAACAACAGCAGTCATCGTCCCCGGTTCGGATGAGCGAAGCCTTAGCTTGATGAAAAGAATGGCGGTCTATACTTCTTGGTTGTTTCAATCACAACCTCGCACAGCTGAACAGACAAACAAATCAAGGAAATGTATCCCGCGCTGGCTTGCAAATCACAGCACACAAGCAGGGTACATAGCAGAGCAGAAAACACTGGCAATGAGCACACGGAGGCATGCAGCTTCCTTTCTTTTTCCCTAGGCGAATGATTGGTTTGCTGCAGCATTCCGTAAGCACGTCGACATTCAAAAGTTGAGCCTGATCTGTCTTGCAGTGCCTTGCGGAACGGCAAGTATCGCCCACCATTCCACAAGGCACTGCAGGACTCGCAAATGTGTGAACAGTGCTTTGCAATAAAGGCCATGATCGGGCAGCAGGTGCCCATCTAAAGACATTTAATATTGATTGGCATTGAACTAACCTTTGGGCTTCATCACGTAGCAAGCATGGGTGAGGTATAATTCAAGAACATTTAATGTTTGACGAGTTTAATACATTGTGGTGCTTTCCCATCTGTTTCGGTGTCACGGAGTGGGGTTCAAATTAATAAAAATAATTCAATGATCCACTCTGAGAATAAACGAGAAATTACGGGAAAAGAACAAGAGAGCTAAGTTCAAACATTGACTAGCGCTAGGTCCACGCCTGGTGTATAATCAGTAGAGAAAGATGATGACACAGGGAGGATAAGCAAACAAAAGATTAGATTTAATAAAGCGAAAAACTAAGCTGTACACGGCAATAGAGCACTCAACACAAACCACACTCCAGCTCAAAGCTATGGAGCCCTGCGAGCCAGAAACTAATACTAAAAGACTCGACGCTCATAAAACCGGAATAAGCCAACAAAACAGTGACGAAAACCCGACACTAACAACGAGAGCAAACCGAGATGGAGCTCGAACGTTACCGCTACACACATGGGATAATCCCCCAAAACAGTCGCGACAGAAAGTAGCACTGTGTAAAAATCTTCCCAACATTCAACAATTCATACTTCAGAGCCAGAGAATGCAGTAGACAAGTCCTAGAAAACCAGGCTTAGCTTTCCGGTAGGTGCCGAGTCCAGAGCAGTCCGTAGTCTGGAGTTGTCGGCCGAAGAACGGCGTCTCGAAGTCCAGCGGTCCAATTAGAGGCTTGATGAGGTCGACACCGCGCACCACACAGCCACACACGCTTCAGCACAACAAACTCAAACACTTGTCCGACAGGCAGGGCAGAAGCCAAAAATTACACGTTCCAAGACTTATCTGCAGGGAGTAACCGCGTTGAGTAGCGACCCGGCCAGCTCTGGGGTTGGACTACCTTCTTTGTTCCCGAACCCCCTTTTATAGGCTCGTCTACCGACCAACCTCCCGTTTCCCCGCCTTTCGGGTCAGTCAACTTTCAAGAAAAACAAAGCTACACAGCAACGACCCAAATGGCAAAACCTATTACATTTTTCAGACAACCAAACATATGTGCCCATCCATTCCCCCGTACGAGTCCAGAAACATCAATTATCGCCGATACATAGAACACGACAGGCGGCAGACTGAGCAAAGCCGCCGCCTTCAAAAAGCGCGCTAGCCAGCGTAAACATCTTTGTATCCCGGCGGCGCCCCTGCATGTCAAATCGGCACCATACGCGAGCCAGCATACGCACCCCTCCGTCCGCGAGGTCAAAGCCACAAACTGTGACCTGGGATGATCTACGTCGCCCGTTAACAAAAACCCATTCCGCAAACAAGCAAATTCGTTGGGGACTTAGAAAGGAACTACGACGGGACGAACTGAGATTAAAAGTGGCACCACACTCCCCCTTTTTGACCGTACCAACACTTAAAGTGGTCCAAAAAAAAGATCATAAAAGTATTTAAAAAAATGAAGAGAAGCCTGAATTTGTGACACCCGGTTTCTCCATCCTGTGTTTTTTTTGTGCTTTTTCTATTACGAAGCGAGACATTATTCCAGCCGTAGGCACCAGATGTAATTCCCGTCTGCGATCATAAGATTATAGGATCCTAACTGCCGGCAGCTAAGTGTCAATTACATCCGGCTTGTGCATACAGTGCAACATCTTTTGCTATTCAGCCGATCATCACTTTACAGCCTGGGTATCTGTTCTTGTAAACGACAGTAGTGCTACATGTTAAACAGCTCTAAAGCGATAGAGCAAACTCACATCTCATTATCTTTTAGCAGAATAAATTGTTTGTTTGGTTATGCTTGTTATCCAATTTTTGTTTTAAATTTAATTTTCTCATATAAACACCTTACATTATAGAAAAAAAATCTTTTTATAGTACGGAGGTGTCCATATTAAGAAGACATGACTGTATCATCTTTGAAACTAGTTTGCCACAGCCAGTGTTATAATATGTATTGATTTTTTATGCAGTGCCTGCCTTTCCTTGCCCCTTGTGAGGACGACTGAGAAAGCGACTTTGCGCCACAACGACGGATGGCAAGTGTCCCAAGTGTCGTCACCTAGAGTGGTCATGTGCTATGTGTTCGCAGCATTGTAAGCCGACCGTGGAGCACTTTCAAAAGGGAACTTTCGCCATGTGCACAGTATGGCCGTGTACAATACGGGGCACGTACAGTCAGAAGAATTATGAGAGGGAACATGCGGGCGCGTGTCACTTGGTACAGGCAGAGCAGCCTAGCAAGTGTCATGCTTGTGCACTGAGGGGCCCTGGTTTGAAGAGCCGAGGCAGAAGTTTCAGCGGCGGTGTCACCGCCCTGGCGGCTTGTCGCCGAAGCAGAAACGGGGTTAGCTAGCTTTGCTCGTGGCTGGCTTTGTGTAGTGTGTGTAGACCGGGAACGTAGGCTTATGAACTTCGGCAACAAGAATACTACACGGCTTTGGTGTTTTGGTGTGAGCAACAAACGTGACACTATCTGCTACGACTAGCTACGACCACCCACCGCAGCGGTGAAGGCATCCAAGAAGCAGAACCTGTGTATTACGCCATTGCCGTAACCCAACAGTGCTCATTTGTCATGGAGGGCTTTCCGCCCAGAGACTTTGCTCGTCACTGAGTGTTATTTCCCGTGTTTCTCTTTGTGTGCGCAGTGGCTGGATGGGCCTCATACAGCAGTTCTTCAGTCTCAAAGGTGACTAAAAGTTGAGGGTGGATGGACTTGCAGCAATCCCCTCGGTTGGTGCGTCTGACAGAATCTTTGTACGGCATCATCGGGAGGATGCTGTTGTGAGTTAGCAAGTTGTCCAATTGTATGTTTATTATGCTAATATTTGAAAAAGCTTGTTTAAAAGGATGCTGGACCAAAATTTGGATTTCATAAAATAAGGCCGCGGAAGCTTTGAATGGGAGCTCTACAAACTCCGAAACATCACTCATACATTAATATCTCAAACGGATGGCCGTATTCTTGGAAAGGAAAGGGCACAATCAAACAAGAAATGTGACATCATACTTCTCCTGCTACACTTTAGAATGAGGGGAAGCGGCCTCGCTTCTCTCATTCCCGCTTCGGTTCACCTGCTTAAGGGGATGAAGCCTAGAGGAGAGGGAATGAGAATCGCGACATCACATGTCTCGTCGGCCTTGTTGAATCCCACATGTTTCCAAAAATACGGCCATCCGTTAGAAATAATGCTCTATGTGTGTGGTTTTGGGGGTTTTGCAGCGTCCCGCCTACCGCCCCAGTGTTGTTTTGCAAGCTTCGAATTTCGGTTAAGCATACCTTTTAATATGAATAATTGTGTCATCAGAATGTTAGAACATGTCAGTTCTACACAGCTACTCTCAAACATTTTCGAGTGGTCTCGCCTGCCAGATTCAAAGGGGGGGGCCAACATGTACATGTTTTTATGTCTACAGCACAAATAGTTCCTATCATGCACTCTAAATAGCTGTCAATCAACAGACTGGGTAAAAGAGTGAGCACAAACAAGTCCAACTACCAACAATGCTGTCCATGGCGAATCTTGGACACCATGTCTTACGTTATGTGGCCTCAGCGGTCTTTCTATAGTTCCTTTCATTGTTGCCGGTAGAGCAGCTACCGATAGGGGGGGTTGCGAGGACGTCAACTTTGAAATGCAGTTTCTTCACATAATGTTTGCACTTTGGGAAGTTTCTACACATATACCTTGAAGTCGCTATTGTACGGATGAAACAACCTTGTAAGAGTGTCTATGAAAACTTGGGCAGGGTTCTCTTTAACGTGCCTGACTTACAACAAGGCTGTCCAACTTGAGAAATTTCACTGGTGGGAAGCTTATTTTCATATCAGAATGGTGTACTTCTTCACAGCGCTGTATGTATCCAACAGAAACTCCAGATGTGTTTAATAAAGGTAGCATTTGCTAATATTGTGTTTTCTGTGTATCTGATGCACTAGGTTGTATTTGTTTTGAACGCTTGCTACGTTTAGGCTATAAAAAATAGTCTAAATTTTATGCCGACAAGCTTATTGAAAAAGAAGTGCGGTCTGAATAAAAGATTCCAGAAATTACACTAAAATAAATTGCTACTTGGGGTAGCAAAAATGGTGTTTTACAGTCGACTCTCATTATTTCAAACTCCAGGGCCCGTTTGCTTGAAGCGCTAACCGGGGCTGAAGTTAGCCGCAGTACCTAGGAGAGGGATTTTCAAATCACGTGACTGGCTCGGTAGGGATGCGGGGAAGCGTGGCGGTGCCCCGGTGAGTGAGCGCCGCACGCTTTGGAACTAATATGTCGTTGTAGCTGCAATACCGGGCGCGTTAGTCAGCAACGAATGGTGCAGGAGGCTTTCGCTTTGCCTTACCTCACTTCATCACAAAGTATGAGCAAGGCTCTTGCCGCATTTTTTAGATAGTCTTTCGACTCTGGCCATTCCTAAGCCTAAATGAATGTAATAGTTGTCGGCTTAGCAACATCTTTGGAAAGCGGATTGCCTTGACTATCGGTCAGGTATTGATTGCACACAAAAGAAAACAGCATCCCTATAGACCTTTTTCTAAATTACCCAAGCATCGAGAAGAACGCTGGAAGTATAATTCTGCGGTCCGCGCGTACTGGCCTTCATCTTATAAAAGATTCAAATTAAATAATCATAATAAATATTTGACCAACGCATGTGCAAGACAAAATTTGTTTTAGACTTTTTGCTTTAGAACAGTTACTACTTCAGACGCCAGCACGTGCAACGCGTGTAACTACACTTGTAGCATGCACCTCGGTGCTTGGGAAATTTAGAGAAAGGTCTAATATGGTCTATTGGGACGCTGTCTCCTTTTGTGTGCTATTAATACCCGGCCGATTGAGTCAAGGCAATCCACTTTCCAAAGACATTGCCATGCTAACATTTATCGCATTCATTTAGGCTTAGGAATGGCCAGAATCGAAAGACTGTCTAAAAAATGCGGCGAGGTCATATGCTCATGCTTTGCGATTTAAATGAGGTAAGGCAAAGCGAAAGCCTCTGGCACCATTCATTGCTGACTAACGCGCCCAATATTGCAGCTACAACGACATATTAGTTTCAAAGCGAGCGGCGCTCACTCACCGAGGCACCGCCATGTTTCCCTGCATTCCTGCCAAGCCAGTCACGTGATTTCAAAATCCCTCTCCTAGGTACTGCGGTTAACTTTAGCCGCGGTTAGCGCTTGAGCAAACGGGCCCTGGAAGCCACACACTTTAGTTTGAAACATCAGAAGATTGAATTATCAAAATTCATCTAAATATTCTCACGAATAAAAACATACTTCTTTATTAAACTTAAAATCGGTGTGTAATGCGCCGAACTTGTGCTGAGAAACATAAATTAACAAAGACTTTTGATGGTGTCGAAAGGACAACTGCCTCACGCAGCCAAGCGAAGGTACTTTTGTAAGCGCGTGGGTATCTAGAAGTTTCTGAGCTCGAACAAAAAAAATTTAGAGTCGTCTCATCATTCCAGTCACGCAAACAATAGAAAGAAGGACATGCGCTGGCGGGGTCAGCGGCATGTGAGTCGATCACGCTGCTGACTCGGCTATTTGCACGTGGCATTACTCCCCTCTTGTGAAAGACTCATCGTCTTTATGCAACACAAAATTAAATTAACAGCTTAAACAAGACTAGGTCAAAATACAGTCTCGTAAATAGCAGATTTTCACAGTCCTACCGAGCATACCTAGTTCAGTTGAGTCGGAAGACGTGAATCGCCTACGGGTCGCAGAGGGCAGCGTGACAATGTTGATGTGCCATTGGCCAACGACTTGCAACTTAGGTCTCATGTAGCGAATAACCTTGAGGTCGAAGCACCACTTTAACAGTTCCTTGCTGCGACGATGAATTGGTGTTTAGATTCACAATGGGTAGCCAGGCTGAAACTGGGCGTCGTGGTGACAAAGATTGTAGCAGTCATCGTCAGGAAGTTGTGGCTTGCATCAAAATGCGACCAAGCTGGCAAACTTCCTCCGTTCGTTGAGTGACATACCAGGCGTCGTCGTCCTGTTCGTCTTCGTGACAGATACCACACTTGCCGTAGGTATTGTCATCGGGTTCATCATCAAGGTCGCCGTCAAGTTTGTAGTCGTGGTTGTCGTTAAAGGGCAACTCCGGACCATACTTTCAATTTTGGGATTATGACTGTTTTTAGTGCAGTCAGCGTCCCTGAATTGCAAGGTGTAATTTTTTCCTCGTTATTGTGCGTAGTTTTAAAGATATGGACGCCTCAAAGTTTTGTTTGGGGCACGGCCAACATAACCGAAACTAGCCGCTCGAGGCCCTGTCAGCACTAGAAATCAGCCGCTATGTGAACGTGACGTCAGGATCGTTCTCGTTCAACGAGTATGCAGGTTGATCAGCAGGTACTTCTGTTGCGCTAGCCGTCTAAAGGTAGGAGGTAAGCTGATTTTATTTTAATTCTGTATATGTGGTAGTTATCCAGCACATGTAGGAAGAGTTAGTGCGTACACCCAAAAGCTAGTGACTGGAAAACCCGTAAACTCGTACAGTGTCGTACTCGGCGGCCGCTGCCGCCGTGCGTGTGCCATGCCGTACTTGTCGCTAGTATACCCAAAAGGTAGCGACTGGAAAACGAGTGAACTCGTTCAGTACCGTACTCAGCGGCTGTCGCCGTGTGTGCAGTCTTCCGTACTCTGTCGCTAGGCCTAAATTGTCATCGGGGCTCCGTGGATGGAGCGGCGTTGCTCTACGACGCGCTGCCAGTGAAGTACAGTACTGGGGGCCCTCTCGCTTTCGCGCTGCGGGTCAGTAACAGACACGAAGCTTTGAGGCTTTCCGGCACGGGCTGCTGCGTTAGGGCTGTACATGTCTGTTTTTGCATTCTTTTTTCTTTGGGCGCGTAAAAGCCAAAGTCCACTCGTCGAACAGCGTTTACCCACACCTTCTTCAATTTCTGGTACGTTGGAAACTTGTGAAAAAGCACCTCCGGGTTGTGCAGCGGGTTGTTCGAGCAGCCCACAGCACTACAAGTTCTACTCGGCATCCTTCGAGGAACAGCTGGGCAGTCTTGGGCGCTACGAGTTGCTCGCTAAAACCAGTCTTTGAGTCCTCACAAGCAAATAAACAAAAGGCTATACCGAAGCTACACAGGCTACAGATAAAAGCAATGGCTAAACATGACAATCACAAGTCCAAGTAGCGGTGGTAGCGGCTCAAAGAAGCGCACTCCGCGTAACGCTTGGAGGAAAAAAAGAATGATACTGACGTCACGGCCCAATGTTGCTTTAGTGATCGGCAACCCGCTAGCCGACCGCTAAGGTGCAGCGGCTCGCGGCGGGTCACATTTTTATTATCGGCATTAGTTGAGAATGCGGCATCCCACGGACGTAATATTTTGGCTGGGGTCGTATTTTGTGTCACTACAGCGATACCAGTAATTTCTTTAATTTCGAGTTTTGGCCGGAGTTGCCCTTTAAAGTCATCGTCCGGATTGTCCTTGGATGACTGTCAAAGCCGTAGTCGGGATCGTCTTCCATGAAATTGTTTGAGTCTTCGCCTGGGTCATCATCAGTGTCGTCATCAGTCTCGTCACCACGGTTGAAGACTGTTTGTCATCGAGGCCGTTGTCAGGTTGGTTGTTGACATTGTAGCCGGGTTTGGTCTTTGGAGTTGTCGTCCGTTTCATCATCAGCGTAGAAGTCGTCATGATGTTTTCGTCTAAGTGTGGTAGCCAGGGGCTTTGTCAAGTTCATTGTCCGGGTCGCTTCCGAGGCCATAGTTGACGTCGTCGTTGGTGTCAGAGTTGGAGTCGTCCTCGGATGATTTCAAGGACGTCGCCTTCACGATCGTCGTCTTCAGAGTTATCGTGTTCACAGATGGTACGCTTTATGGGCATAGACTGCGTTACCCTGCACATCCACCAATATGTCATGAACAAAAACAAACTTGATTAATAAAACTTCAGATCAATGTTAAATGCAGCGAACTTGTGCCGAGAAACATAAAGTAACAAAGACCGCACATACTTTGACAGCGACAAAAGGACGACTGACTCGAGCAGCCATGCGAAGCTCTTTTTGTAAGCCCGTAGGTATCTAGAAGGTTCCGAGCTCGAACAAACAAGATTCTCGAGTCATCTCAAACATTCTAGGCGTGCAAACAAACAAAAGATTCCCCATTCCACCCAACTCCATTGCAGAGAATTGGAATTTTCTAATACTAATTCCATTCCTTTGAACTCCTGGAAAGGAAAAACTGGGCCCATTCCCACTCCTGGAATGGCTGAACTGCTGCATTCCATTCCTCTCAATCCCTCCCAATTGTGAAAATGGCACTTGACAGCTAGTACTAAGTTACCGGAAAATAACGTCGGCGTAAAGCTGGCGTTGTGAAATGCGTAGACAACTGCAAAATTCAAAACCCTACCCGCAATCATTGATTTTACTAAGTTGAGCTTTGGTCGCACATAGCACTAGTGGCAATTGGTATGGGGGCACTGCAGATATTGATCGCACCACCAGGTGTAAAAGCCTCGTAACAGAGAGGAAAACTAAGTCTCCCATCTTTTCCACAAAAGAACCGTATATGTCCTCCACTTTTACGAGATACATAATAAGTGAGGAGTCACGTGTATTAACGAAGTGCGGGCGGTGTGACATTGTCCCTGCCTGGTGGCCTGCAACTGGTGCCCCAGCTAAAAATACCCATTGGTTCCAATTGGCTTTTCCAATTGGTACCAATTGCCAAAACCAGTTAGGTTTTGGGACTCCCAATTGGAAGAATACCAATTGGAATGAAAACCATTTGGGTTTTGGGACTCCCAATTGGAAAAATACCAATTGGTTCCCTTTGGAAGAATACCAATTGGTCCCAACTGGAACGAAAACCATTTGGGTTTTGGGACTCCCAATCGGAAGAATACCAATTGGTTCCAGTTGGAAGAATACCAATTGGTGCCATTTGGAACGAAAACCATTTAGGTTTTGGGACTCCCAATTGGTAAAATACCAATTGGTATTTTTTCAATTGGAACCACTCCCTGTTATGTTCCGACACTTCTTTCTGGAAAGTATCCATCAATTCCCATCTGTATGTTTTCACATTTTATTATGCAAATATGCTCTTGGCAAACAGTTGTTCTCCGGATGGTCTGCAGACACTGTAATTTGAGCTTCATTCTTCTTGCTTGAAATTCTGAAATAAACAGCAGAACAAGGAGTACATTAGCAGGAATGTCAATCAGTATCATGACACGGGTCAAGCATGAATGCATAGAAATCAATGAAAGCTAGATAATAAGGCTTCAGTTAGTATGGCTTTCTGAATTATGATAGTGATCCAAGGCTTGTTGAAAATTTTAACAGGATAAACGGCTCACAAGTCTAACACGCCTGGCAGCAGAGAGTTGTGTGTTGTCCATTCAATTCGTTAGCTTTCAGCCATCTTGAGCTTCTACATCAAAATTAGTCCCTTTTTACATACCTAGTGAGAGAAATTTACTATGTCGTTATCAGCTATAGAGGGGATCTAAGGCTTTGCAGTCAGTCAAATGTGGGGGTTTCACATGCCAACCAATGATGGGCGTTTGGCATGCCCCAGGAGGTCTGAGGATTAATTTGGACCACCTTAGTATCTTTTGAAGTGCAACCAAAAGCTCGGTCACAAGGAGCCTTCTCCGCAATAAGCATCCATCAAATTGCGGGTACCTCGGCCGGAATTTGAACCCGCCACCTGGGCATCCGTAGGCCGGCGCTTTGCCTTGGAGCCACCGAGGCTGCTTAGGCTTTGCACTAAGACCATTCTTTTCAACAATTTTGACTGCAAAGAACTATTCGTTGTGTGCACACTGGATCTCGGAAAGGATACAATGTTCATTATTTGAATGTGTGAGGCTACAGATGCCTTTGATTGCAATGAGAGCAGAGCTAGCTTTATTCTAACAGCTGTCCAAATTCAAAGGAATATTTATGATAGCATGCTAGCTGCATTCTGCACAATGGAAGCATTTAATAATTTACAAATATTGCAAGCAACACGTGGCAATAAAAAGGGTGTTAAGAGCAACCTAAAGAAAAACAGCAAATATATTGAAGGCTCAAATACTGAATGAGGAAATAGTGAGACACTAGAAAACTGTTTGCTACAATGGAAAGCGTTTTACAATGCGATGTGCGCACCGCATGGCGAACTTTTTCGCAAACGCGGACGTGCGGCAACAGTTCCAAACATAAAAGCAGGTAGAACAAGCAAAGTTGGCTCTAAGAACACTTTAGCAAAGAAGGTTGACCGTGAAAATATTCAGAACTTGCTTCAGGAGTCTGAGGACAAAGAGAAAAATCTCGCTCACCACAGCTGCCACGGGACGGAGTTGGTGGCTAACCCCAGCTTGTTGCGGTTCCCCCAGGCTTTTCTTGGGCACATTGATTAAAACAAGAAATGTTAAATGTTGGTAAACTTGATGAAAATATCACATTTTCACATCCTCCAACTCGTATCCCACACATGTGCTCCCAGAAAAACAAACACCTACTGGTGTCACTAGCGATGGGGCGTTCCAACTTTCAAACCAAAACTGTAAGTAAAAAAAAAAAAAAAAAAAAAAAGAATAGTTAAAACAAAAAGCCATCAGATGAATAATAAAGTATTATATATATATATATATATATAAACGCAAAGAAAGGACAAAAAAGGCCGCAGTTCCTCCGACGCCCGTCGAAGGAGTGACATCTGTGTAAAAATCACTCCTCCGACGCCGGAAGTGACGTAACGGAAGTGACGTCACCCTTTTAATTATTAATAACTAATATAAATCATTACTACATACAGAATATAATGTGCCTTTGAAAATAAATACAAATAAAAATAAACCCGTTTGATTTTAATGTAGCTTTACAGTAAAAAGTCACGTGACTAAACATTTTTGTCAGAACATTTGTTTATTTACAACTTTTTAAACGCAGCCTGACAAAAGTTGTGAGTTACAAAAATAGTATTAATGCATATAAATACCTTTTTATTGTCTTTGTGTCACGTGACGTTATTATTGTGGGCGTGGCTGCCGTGGCCCTAGCGCTTGCGTCGCGTGCGGTAGTGTGCTCCGCTTCGGCTGTCACAGCCCGGGCGCTCGTCCTGTGAAAAAAACGTCTCGCAGCTGATCTCGTGCCCGTAGCCTTCGTTAAGGGCCGCCCACACTAGCGAGAAAACGCGCGTGGCACGCCGATCGCGGCAAGTAACAAAATGTCGCCGAAGCACAGTCAGCGCCACGAGCGTGTGCAGAGACACGCCCTTTATCTTCCCGCTTAACCGATTTATCGGCGCGCCGGGCGCGTTTTCTCGCTAGTGTGGGCGGCCCTTTACACTGCCAGCGAGCGGAACATAGCACGACGCTCAATGCTTTCTTGCACCAGCGTGACCGGCGGTAGTGACGGCCGGCCGAGTGCGCCCGCGCGCTTAGATGGGTGTTCGCTGTTGCAAAGACCTTAAACGTGACCAGAATCATTGATTATCGCACCTAATGAGTAGTTTTCAACGAGCCAACAGCTGAGTTACGTTAAGGTTATCAGTTACAGGTGGGAAGTGTGCATAATCCAGCTGCAAGAAGGTTGAACGGATAGGAGCGACCCCCGGGACCCCCCGCGGAACCCCGGGAGGGAACGGGGTGGGAGGGGGGGGGGGGGGGGGGGGGGGGGGTCGTTGCGGGTACGCCAGTTAGATTTGAAACTGGGTCCACTTGGAGTCACTACTACTGAGATATGCCGGTTCCAGTTGGGAACCAATGGGGACCTAACTGGGAATCAACTTGAAGCAAAGAATTGTAACTGGGATTTAACTCAATTTGTAATCATGCATATTAATTTTACATATTATGCATTTGTTCTTTATGTTTGTTTTTATATAGAACCAGATTTAGTTTTTTCTTCTGAGGCTGATTTTTGTGTAGGTGTTGACACTTGCACCTTCGATCAAACCGAGCAGTACTGAAAAGGTGTGCCCACCATATGACACACTCACGGTTAAAGCTGACCGGACCACTCGGTCACATATGTTGCCTGGCCCTGTCACTGCAGTAGAACGCGTAGAGTGTTATCAGAGTACAATGTGATACATGGTAATAAAACCCGAGACTCAGGAACACATGTAGAAGGGGACGAATGTACGAATGTGATACTCGACTCGTTCAGTGAGCGCGTCGCCCTCACCGTCCTGCAACTCTATTAAATAGCAGCGTATACTCTCTGTTGTGTCTACAAGCTGATCCTGGCTGCTGGTAGACGAGGACGAAGAGGAAGGGGGATACGAATGGAGCACGAGATGGAGCAGCTGGTTTTTCTGTACTGTCTGACATAGGCGTTCGTATTAAAAACACAATTGGTGCAGTCGACAGGACTCTAGGACTCCTCCTAGAGTCTGAACTTTCCCTAGAATCTGCTCTTGCCATCGCCTCTCAAGTTGAGCAAGCGATAAAGGAGGCCAAGCTCTTGACGGAAGAGGGATCCAGTTCACAAGTGGCAAAAATAAAAGCCAAAAATTCGAGGGCAAGTCCCAGCAAGTCGTCCGGCACTTGTTACAGATGTGGGTCACCGCACCACATGGCGGACCATCCTAAGTGCTGGCAAAGAATGAAGCTTGCAGAAAATGCAACAAGAAGGGACACTTCGCCTCTGTTTGCAAGCAGGGAGTTTCACAAGCAAAATCCCATGTACGAAGAGTGGAACAAGCGCACGACCAAGTCCAGGTGCTAACTACCAGCTTTACCAAACAATCGGTTACGTGCAAGATACATCTGGCACATGTTCCCACCAAACGTTTAGTCGACACGGGTTCATCCGTTTCAATCCTGTCAAAAGACGTCTACCGAAGACACTTCCTCTATTACAAGTTGGTATGTTCGAGTACAACACTTCTGGACTACTCTGGAAAAGACATTCCCCTTTCTGGGGAAATTCGACAGACCGGTGCAGTTCGCTCAAAGCACATTTCCCGTCGTACGAACAGGCGCGGCTGTCATGGGCCTAAACGCCTTACGTGCATTGGACATCCAACTAAACTTTGCTCCTCCCACCGGGGGACAGGTGGCAACGGTCTCCGCAAGAAACCTTCCAGAGATCCCGCAAGACTTCCCCCATCTGTTCTCCGAGGGATTAGGTCACGCGAAAGGATTTGTACATAAGGTAAAGACAAAAGACTCCGTCGCTCCTTTCCAAGGAAAGCTACCAAGACTACCCTTCGCAGTGCGCGAGAAAGTTTCTGAGGAACTGGCGAAGCTGGAACACTCCGGGGTTATCGAGCGCATCGATGCTTTGGAGTGGGTGTCTCCCACCGTAGTGGCCCGCAAGAAGAATGGGGAGATCCGGCTCTGTGTAGGCCTATGCAAGCCGAACACTGCAATAGTTTTGGATTCCCACCCTCTACCGTGCCCCGACAAACTTTTTCATCAGCTTTCCGGTGCCCGCGTCTTCAGCAAGCTAGACCTCTCATCGGCATATCACCAGTTGGACCTGGCACAGGAAAGCAGAGACCTGACGGCATTTGTGATGCATGAATGTCTCTTCAGGTTCACCAGAGTATGTTTCAGGCTGGCATCCGCCGCCCCTGCCTTTAAAAAAATGATGGACTACATACTCTGAGGTACTCCAGGTACCATCGTCTACCTGAATGATGTACTGATTTTCGGGCGCACAAGAGAAGAGCATCATGCCCGCCTGAGGCAAGTTCTTTCACGCCTTCAAGATGCAGGCTTGAAACTAAACCAGCACAAATGTTTTTTTTGCAGTCCAGCAGCCTCAATTCCTAGGACACGAGCTGACACCACAGGGAATCAAGCAATGGGAAGATAGTATTGAGGCTATCATGCAGGCTTCACCCCCACAAACATAACATCACTACTATCATTACTCGGCCTGCTCACATATTACCTCAAGTTTGTACCAAACTTTGCGACCATCATGGAGCCTCTGCACGTGCTCCTGCGGAAGGATGTTCCTTTTTAATGGAAAAAGGCACAAAAAGAGGCATTCACTGCTGTGAAGGATCTGATACGAAACAGCAATCCACTGACTTTTTGACGTGGTGCTGCCCACCGTCGTCACAACGGATGCATCTAATTACGGATTAAGCGCGGTTCTGCAGCAAGTACATCCAGAAGGAATTCGAACGGTGTCGTTTGCATTGTGAAAACTTTCAAGCGCCGAACGCAACTACTCTGCAGGGGAGAAAGAGGCATTGGCGTGCCTTTGGGCCTGCGAGAAATGGAGCGTTTTCCTCTTCGGGCGCCATTTCACGCTCAAGACAAATCATCAGGCTCTCGTTACTTTGCTTTCTACACGAGGATCCGGTCGACAACCAATGAGGATAACCAGGTGGGTTATGAGACTCCTCAGGTACGACTACGAGGTACATTACCAGAAAGGAAACAAGAGTGTCGTAGCAGACGTACTGTCACGCCTGCCTACTCTGAATCCTTCGAATTGCAGCGAGTTTAGTGACGAGGAAGAATTCACTTGCCTGGTAAGCAATCTATGCACAATCAATCAAGAAGAAATCAAAGAGACCAGGCAAGACCCTAATTTGCCTCGAGTAATCCAGTGTATCTGCACCGGATGGGGTCACGAGGAACAACGTGATAAAGTACTATCTACATACTACAAGTTGCGAGAAGAGCTTTCCTCCGTGGATGACTTACTACTACGTGGTGAAGTGTTGGTTCCACCTATTTGGCTACGGCATCGACTCATTGATCTAGCTCATGAGTCACACCCTGGAATTGTGCGGACGAAGCAGCGTCTACACCAGCGCTTCTGTTAGCCCAGAGTGGACATCGAGGCCGGCACCTACATTAGAGACTGCAACACCTGTCAGACGAACGGCAAGACAGCTGTGACGGCAGCGGCACCCCTACAACCAGTTCCACTCCCATCGGGTGCATGGAAACAACTAGGAATAGACATTGTCGGACCTTTTTACAAACTTCCATCGCAATTCAGATTTGCAGTCGCCCTAGTCGACTACTTCAGTAAGTGGCCAGAGGTAGCTCTTTGTAACCAAGTTACGGCTGAAGCTGTATGTGAATTCCTCATTAGAATCCTCAGCCGGGAACGGTATCCGAAGGTGATTGTTTCTGATCATGGCCCATAGTTTGAATCCCGCATATTCCAGGAGTTCCTGAAGTCCATAGGGGTTTACCACTATCGGTCTGTGACACACCATCCACAAGCCAATGGTCGGGTTGAGCGCTTCAACCGAGTGCTTAAGCAGTACGTCCAAACTATCGTGCAGGAACAAACCAACGTTCGTACAGGCCTTGAAGAGTTTCTGAGTGTCTACCGAAGCACACCACATGCAGCGACGAAGCTCTGCCCCGTTGAGCTCATTCACGGACGTAAAATGCGTACCTGTATGGACATCGTCGGCTTCCCAAGTTCTGACAAGTCCGTTCACATCGAGATGCAGCAACTCCGCCAACGCATTGCTGATTACCAGAAGCACAGCAAGCAATAGACAGATGATAGGCGAAGAGCCAAACCATTTACAGCGGGTGTAGGAGATTATGTCTGAGATTATGACCGAAGGGAACACCATCATTTGACCCCTCTGAAAGAATTTATGAAGTGGAGGGGCCAAGCACCTTCGTCACGTCAGGAGGAGGATGCTGGAATTCATTGAGGTTGTCTCGAGCACGCCTTCCAGCAAGACACAAAGCACGTGCAGGTGGAGTGCACAAATCCAGGAGCTGCAGCAGATGCACAGCCGCCGCTTCCAGCTCCGTGAAAATACTCAAGGAATAAGAAACGTCCAGACAGGTTCTTCCCCTGTTGAACTCTGCTTCGAAAGGGGATTGTGTTGTGTGCACAAGCTGATCCTGGTTGCTGGTAGACGAGGACGAAGAGGAAGGGGGATACGAATGGAGCACGAGATGGAGCAGCTGGTTTTTCCGTACTGTCTGACATAGGCGTTTATATTAAAAACACAACACTCTCTCCTGCCCCAACACCCTAACGTGCTGCCCCACTTTACATTTCTGCATTTAGTTATGCTAAACCGACTGTTCAGTTGCATATAGAAGTATATGCTGAAACTTTTTTTTGAACCAGAGGTTCAAAGATCAAACACGGGTTTCAAAACATTTGGGAATTTTCCGAACATTTTGAACTTCTTATGTTGAGAAATTCTATACTTTTCGAACTTTAACAATTTCCGGACTTTCAAACCTGATCAGCTCTAAAATTTGAAGATTCTTAGAATATATGTCTAATTTTTCTGAATTATGCCTCAATCATACCTACACTACCTGTTCTGAACGAATATTAACTGTTGCACCATTATGAATTTCCGCATTCATACTGTGCATATTCGTCCAGAATCAAAGCAATCAAGTAATCTCAGTATAATCGCTGTCACTAAGACTTCCAAGCTGCAATCCAAACGCCATGTCACAAAGCCAGTGATTTAATGGTGGCAGTGGTACTAATGACTCCGTAGCGGACAAGCCAACTGGGTGCAGGGGAGAAAGAAGAGGTGGCACGTGGGCAAGAAGGCTCGAAAGGAACACAGACGGGACAGCTGTGCAATGTATACTGATGTAAATATTTGCATCAGTATACATCGCAGCCTTCTTGAAAGCGTGAGGAAAGGACGAGATTTCCACCATTTTACCCCCATCACGCCTTGCGGCTTCCTAAAAATTTACACTTTTGCTTGCAGCTCTTGAGCAATGTTAGTTTGGCCTCCCCTGATGGAGGCCGACCACCTATTAGATGACCACCTGTTGCACAACCTTGTGTGGAAACATTTGTTGATTGACCAGTAACTGCATGTCTGAAATTCTTGGATTCTTTCTCAGCATTAACTGCTTTTCATAATTTTTAGATTGTTTTGGAGTGTCCTGATAAAATTTTACAAACACCTTGATGCTGACCATGATGATTGCATTTTTAAAGAGAGACTCACATACAGAGAGGCAGAGGATTATTGCTATAATTCAGATTGTGTCGATACTAAGAAGCTTCCAATAATAAAATCAGCAGGAAATTCTGCATGAACCTTATAAACATTAAGGAAACTATATTTCAAGGGAAATTTTCTGGAGTATTCCGAGAAATTCCTTAGAGTCACGTGCACTTCAGTTTCCTGAGGAATCATTGGTTAGGGCAGTCCCCCACAAAACCTCATATGGTGTCATATGGTGACACTTGGCACAAAAATCTTGTATGAATAATTTTCTTGTAAACATTTTTACTATATTTTACATTCCCTTTTGTCTCCTGACAAAATCCTGATCATGAGACCCACGGCTAGACTATGTGACTTTGCTATACTCCCGTCTCTTCACTCTACATAATCCTCTTAGGTGCACACTTATATTTCTGCCCTAAATAATTTGTTTCACTTCTCTGCTTATTCTTCCATCTCTTTTACCTCTATCCCCCATAGATTGGTTGATCCTTTCTTTTTATCTTCCCTCCACAATCTTTAATTTATTTATCATAATTCACAGAAAGACCCACCATCTCCTTCTCATTAAAATTTGCTGATGAAGCCTTAAATTTTGCATGATTATTCAGAAAAAATTATGTATGAAAGGGCAAAGCCTGCGTCAGTCGAGCTGGAGTCCTATGCGAGCTAGGGTAGTTTATGTGGCTGTGCAAGAAAATGATCGATTGAACAGGTGAGTATGGGATAGCTGGAGATGACTTCCTGAATGTAATTATTGTTTCAGAGGTTAGATGGTACTGAATTGTGGCGATTATTAATTATTAAATGAACTCTCCAAGTGTAGGAATTATTAAACAGGCAAGAAATAAAAAGAAAGCATTATTCTAGTACATCGTTGCTTATGCAACTTTACATTTTAACATTTGAAGTGTTCCTCACCACAAAGTTTTATTGTTATTAGTTTTATACTGATTTAATCATTCAAATCTATACCACCATGTGTTTTCTTTTACATACACATTGTATGCTGAGTACAGAGTTTCGGCTGAAGCTAAGACGTGTTTTGTACACCACTTATTTGTACTAACCTTATAATTGGGAGGAAACATGTACTTCATCACAATAGGAACATTGCTGAAGTAGAGGTTTCAAGGAACAAATACAATTAACTTGGAAGTCTGCTTGCTTCTGGAAGGACATTTTTCTATGACATCTGTGCAGTAAAAAGCCCACAAGCGTGCTTCTAATTAAAAACGCACGCTATCCAGAATAGCGCGACCCGCAAAAGCGGTTCTTCCTACGAGAATGTGCCTTGTGGAACAGTTTGAAACTCAGAAAAGAGCTTGTACCCTGGAAGGAGGGTTTCCCCTTCTATTTGCTGTACGGCGGGAAAGCGGCAGACCAAGTAACTCGCAAGTGCGCTTCCCCTTGCAGGTCTTTTCCTTGTGGGAAAGCGCAGAACCAGCAAATGTACTTGTCAGTTGCAGTAAGAGGGGAAAGCAGTAGACCTAACGTTACATAAGCGTGCTTCTCCCTGAAACACTGAGTTTTGCAGGAAAGCAAAAAAAAACCCGCAAGTGCGCTTCACCTTACGAAGTTGTGTACTGCGGAAAAGCGACCTAGAAATACTTCATTATCTACATTTACTGCAAGAAATCCATGCGCGAATCTCATCCTCCGAAGAGCACTTATGGCAATAGGCCACATTGATTGACTGAACATGACTTTATAACTAACCAAATTACAGATTTCTCACTGGCAAAATTAAGAAAAGAAAAAAATCATTGATTTGATTGAAACTGTTTTCTCAAAATAATTTTTTGAGAGAAATATAATTTCTCTGAAAATAATAAATACACTAGATTCAATATGCAAGATCAACCAGAAACATATACTTTAGTCTGTCTGCCTGATTCTATACCTCTCTCTGCTGGTATTTGAGTTTGTATGCCTGCTCACGCACGCAGTTCTTTTGTTGATTCTAACCGTTCCCTTGTTTTGCTATACCTGAAGAACGAGCTGAAAAGTAGAGAGAGCGTTCAATTCTCCAATTTACTTTTGCCTCGAAGAAGTCTTATATTTGCTCGTTATCCGCATATCAATATTACTTGATAATTATTTTACATGGAATGAAAAGATAAATACACCTGAAAGCAATAAAATAGTTAAGGTTCCAGTGCTAAAATTAATGTTTTTTTAAAAAATATCTTATATCAAAATGTTTGATTTGAAACATCGGTATTCAAATCGTACTTGGGAAGTCATTCAATTACAGAATTAAATTACTGTAATTTAATTACTTTTCTGGTAATTTGTAATTCATTACTTTCTGCTAAAAGGAGTTGCAATTGTACTTTATTTGCTTTCTAGCATCAGTAATTACAAACTTTGAGGCACAATTACAATTACTTTTGCAAGGATTTCCGGTGCCGACCGGAAATCCTTGCATCATCATCACTGATGACGACATCAGTGACGTCACCAACATCCGCATCGTCATCACCACTGATGACGTCATCAGTGACGTCACTGATGTCACCAGCATCCACATCGTCATCATCACAGATGACGTCACCGACATCCGCATCGTCATCATCACTGGTGACGTCATCGGTATCCGCATCGTCATCGTCACTGATAATGTCATCAGCGACGTCACTGGTGACATCATCGGCATTGTCATCGTCACGTGACCCCCCACCTCAGGTCACTCCACCCCCCCCCCCCCAGTACCCTTCCCTCCTCCTCCTCAAGAGCTGCACTCTAATTCGGCGTTACAGGGAGTTGTAAACGGCTTTCACTTCTTTTTTCCAACTGTACAAAGAGCATGTTCCTTTACACCTATGTGTGTTACTTGGAAACTTTATTCAAATATTTAGATATCACTAATTGTCATTTTTACTTGCCTGGCTAACAAAAGTGTGTCAACCCAATTTTACTTTAGCGATCTGGCATCCTCCAGTATATGAACTGATTTATATTATTTAAGATATAAGAATGTAAAACTTCATTGCCCAAACTGTCAGGTTCTATTATTAATTTAACAAAATGTATAAAAGGAAAGTACAATATGTGACATTTACACAGCGATGCTTAAAGGAGCTATGCAACAATTTTTGTTCTGTGCACAAATACCGCTTAAAACGGATCCCTAACGTTAATGACCTATGAAACACGCGTTCGTTTTTCACCCCACGCAATAGAAGTCCCAGAAAAAAATTTAAGAAAAACGAGCAGCGTTCACCCCCTCAACTCGCAGCCAGAACAAGCGGCCACGTGATCTGGAGCCGACTATATGCCGACAGTGTTGATCATAGCCACGCGCTGGGGTTGGCAAAGCGCAGGACACGCGCTGAGTTCCAGACATTGTCATGGCTCGGCTGTTGTCGTCGTTGCAGCGATTCGACACGGGTCACAACCCGAATGCTTCTCGAGCTAGCAATTGTCACGAGCCCAAGTCGAGTGCCCACGCAATGCTCGGGTCCCATCTATGAACCGCATTCAAATATCGTCACTTGGGTGTACTGCGATCCCCGAGTTACGTCATCAAATTTTGCAAAGGAGAAATTGAATGAAAATGATCGTTTTTGTCCTCGAAATTACACCACAACAAAGGAGTTTCTTGTCAAATGGCGTTGCGTGTGGGTATCCTTGAGTCCCAGGTGTGCCAGTAAGCTCGTGTAGAGAGAAAAACATTCCAATTGAATATCGTTGCACAGCTCCTTTAAGCCTCCTCCGACACTGGGGCAAGAAATGAACAAATGCGTTGCATTCTAATTAACTGGTTTAAAGTTATGTGGCCCAAGTAGGGTCGGTTTCAGAAATAAGTAATTGTAAAGTAATAGCATTGTTTTTTAAAAGTAATTTGTAATTGCAATGAATTATTTCTCAGGTAGTAGTAATTGTAACTGTAGTTAAACTACTTTTGGAGCAAAGTAATTGTAATTAAATTACATTTTAGAAGTAATTTACCTGTATGATTAAAAATGTGGTCTAAATCATGATTTCAATTTAAATCAACTTGATTTTCATCTTCCATTCTGTCGATATGTGTCAGTGCATGACCATTGCCAATCATTTCATTTGCAGCATGCGACATTGAGCCCTCAATTCCTTATACGAGGGCAATGGGAGATGGCCAATGGATGAAGATGGGCTGAACAAATTTTTTCCAACATTTTGTTGATATACTATTAGATAACTTTGCACTCTGTAGATGAAATTCGGTACGGTCTGCTTTTCTGGAATCGATCGGATGGACACTGAATCTATAAGTCGATTGAATCAGGATGTCCCATGCAGGGACCAAACTATTTAATTTTTTTATAGCTAACTTACTAATATTGTAATATTGCTGCTTTTATGCTTCAAAGTGTAGATAAGTGGGTAGCACAAATGCTCAGAAAGAGTGGCAATGTCATGTTCTTTATATACTTCATTATAGTGGAGACAAGAGCTTCTGGAAAAGTATTTGCGACTCTGTGTAGGTGTCAATCAGGCAAAGGCAAACGCTGCCTTGTACCGCAGAGATGCGAGGAATTGTTACACCACTTTTCTTTGCAAATAACGATTTGGCAGGCTTGACTAGTCCAGAGATATCTGCAAACGAGTGGTCAGTGCTACAGCGATTGTACATAGTGCTGGCAAAAAAGGGCTGTCATTTGTGGCCCTCGAATTAGGAGGGTCAGCAGCAGGTTTATAATAATCATCTTTATTTTGGGTGCCATCAGTCTTTATCTTGGATGCCCCGTGGTGCACCAAAACAAACAACAAAACCAGCAAACAAAAAAAATCCTAAACACACTTAAAAGTTAGCAAACAAGTAAATGTAAGATTATCCAAATGGCGATGGTACATTGCAACAGATGCAGATATATAAAGGTGAGGTGGAGCGATGGCATTAATGACTGAATCCGAGAGACGTGAGGTATTGCACAGTGAGCACACATAAAAGCATACGAAATGTCTGGTTACACATGAAGGAACATGAAACAGTTCAGCTTTAGTTTGCCTGTAGTTGTTTACAAAGGCATCGGTGGACATCTTCACAGATTCCTACTTTAAATAGGGTGGACATGCCTGCAAGAAGTTTTCCCACATCGCACCGGTGCATGTGAAAAGCACCAGCTCTTTTTTGGTAACCTTCTCCACGCTGCGCCGGTGCATGCGGAGAAATGCCAGTGCTCTCGCAGTTAGCTTTCTTACGTTGCTCTGGTGCACGCAGAGAAGAACCGGGCATTATTTGTGGAGTGATCAGAAAGGAAAAAAAGGGGCCCATGTGCGCTAGCTATTGTTGGGGCAGGATTGATATAAAATGCAGTGTGTTGATGTAACTACTAAGGTATAAAACAAATTGGCACCCCACCAAATGTAAGTAAACGACATCAAAATCGATTTGTAATGCAGAACAGTTTATTCACATTATAACACAAAATTCCGATTTCCCCGTACCACTTCAGACTCGGAAAGAATCATCGGACTGTGCAGCGCCTAGTTGTTGGTTTCTTCAGAGCCAATTTACACAAGTAGCAACTTGCTCAGTTTTCAAGGGGCCTTGTTTTTGGAGCCTTCTTGTTACCAGATGTGAGGCCCACAAACGTTTTGCTATAATTTCCCCAGCCTCTACTATGTGGTCAGATGAACAAAACTTTGCTGGAAAAGTCGGAGAATTCTGAAGAGACAACTTGGCAGACAGCCCGAGATAATGCAGCACCATAACCTGTTCGGCACAGAAAATATGTTGCTATAAGGGTCTGGATCAAGAATGTCACAATTGGGAACCAAATAAGCACTCTTCTTTTATTTCACCACAATGGATGCTGAATCCATCGGCAAAAATGACAGGTTAACAATATGCAAACAAAATGAAGGAATTGCCCACAGGCAAACACTGTAGCGAATCAGCCTGCATGGTGGCTCATATGCAGCAAAGTGAGACAATAAATCATATTCATTATTGTAAGCTTAAAAGGCAGTAACCTGCTCGAGACTTCAAGCCCGACAAAATCATAAGCCTCTGTGTAGGCCTGGTTTTGCTGCTTCACACAACACTCTTCAATAAGTTCATCCTAACACGAAAAAGCCTGTTGGTCCGCGGGCACGAATGCCTATCCTGTGTTAGGAAGTTGCTTACACAACTTCAGTGGCACAATATATCCCAAGCTTTTGTTGCACTATTAAACCCCAATTATCATCCCACACAACTTCCTAGCACAGAACATTTCTCTATCCGCCACCCGAGAACGCGCTCTCTAGCGGTCAGGCTCCGCCGAGAGACCTAAATTTAATTTAAAAAAAAGAAAGATTAAAAGCATCATACATCAACAGTGAAAGTTAACACTTGTAAAGCAAGGGGTCACATCATGTCCAAATAATTGAGAAGCTGTAATGCTACTAATTAAAAAGTTAATTGACAAATTTTAGCTAATTAGCCAACTGATTGGGATGGATATTTCACCATACAATTTCTGCCAAGCTCAATAAATGAATGAATTAACACAGTATCAGTAGGAAGGTCATCTCAATTAAAAAAAATTAAAACATGTTGCAGATAGCTAAGGAGCAGAAATTCCCAGACATGTGGAGTCAACATCACGAGGCCAAAAGCAATATGTGCCCTTGAGGGCACATATTGCTTTTGGAGAATTGAAGCTCAACCTCAATATGATCTAACAGTGCAGTCAAATTTTGATTTAAAAAATTCCTAGTAGGCACTACGAGGTCGAGAAATCGCACCCCGATACATGGCATCAAACTGAATCTGAAACGTTGTGCAAGAGTGCCGGTGAAGTCATTTGCATACCTGCGGCCCGGCACGTGGGTTGGCGTCATCGCAGCCGGCTCCGCTTGAGCGAGTGGAGCCAGCTGCGGTAGCTCCGACCCACGTTTCCGCGCCGTGACACAAAGATGATGTCACTGGCACTCTTGTCCGCCATTTCAGTTATAGGTTTAGTGTGATGCCATGTACCAGGGTGACACTTCTCGACCCCCGTAGCACCTACCACAGATTTTTCGATCAAAATTTGACTGCACTGCTAGTTCAGTTTTAGTTCATTAGCTAACTAATTACCTAATTTCACCCTTTCCCTAGTGGACGCCATGACTACTAACACTGCCCCAAGGCTCAAATTACCCTATCTCACGTTCTCTCTCTCTGAAAATTTGGTGCAGCTAAAAGAAAAACACTGTACAAGGTTACTTGACAAAACAAGGTAGGCAATAACAGGGATAAACGCAAAGATAATACATAAAGCGGAAGGTACTGGAAGAAACCGTTGTTAATTAAAATAACCTCAGCTTATTCGGCATTTTAGCTGCAATACAACTTCGGCTGCAAACAAATGTCATGCCATGGTTGGGTTTTTTTTCTAGACAGGCTTCGTGAAAGAGAGATTGGCATCCTGCGCATTGAATTACCCCAGGAGCATCAGCAAGCAGAGGCTGCCTGCACAAACAATGCACGGTGAAAACAGAATCTTTTGGTCGCACACGAGAAACAAGGGAAAGAGTTACAGGGAAGTCTTCCATCATCCCATTACGAATGCACTTTAGTAGATGGCCCCTCATTAATTGATGTCTAAAGTTTACAGTGGTAGGGTCTTTGCCAGATGCTATGCAGTACATGTTAGCAATAGCAAATAAGCCACAATCTACTGTGCAACCTTGGCCCTGTGCAGGTCTTACAAAAATAGTTACATTTGCAGATGGTAACTTAAGTATGCTACACACCTGTTTTACAGCATCAGGGGGAACAGTTTGATCAAGAGAATCATAAACAAAGACAGAATCAGGGGGCGCATCAATAGTTGTTACTGTGATCCAATGATCCGGGTTTGCTGTGTGTAAGATTTGAATGAATGGACCCTTTATCTGCTTGAATAGTAGTCCCTGGCTCAGCAAAGCGTCTTGGAAACCTTCCCGATGCGGAAATTTTTGACGTGTTAACTGCATTGCAATATTCATGACACTGTCTGGCAGCGGACGGTTGTATAATACATCGTCCAAGTGTTCATCTGTTAGTGAATAAGCGCTATAAAGAGGAATCAACTCTGCACGAATCATGCTAAGACAAAGTTTTTTGTTGCAGATTTCTGACAATTTACGCTTTTTTGTGACTTTTACAGTTCGCGGTCTCCCTCGTTTACTTTTAATTAAACTAATACGCAGCTCTTCGGAAGGTTTCCTGTCACTTGCTGTGTCTGTTGGCTGTTGATCAGGCACATCCTTATGAGCTGCACGGGGTGCTACAGACTGTGACAAAAGCTGCACCTGGTTGCTAGAAAACGTTGTAAGATTGCTAAGGAATGTCTGAATATCTGTCAACTTTTCATTTAGCTCCTGTTCGCCACACTGGGCCAAGATGTTAGCTGTTGGTTTCACTATATCTGTTAAAAACTTGTAGGCATAATTATACCTGGCCTCAATGGTATCCAATTTTACAGGTGGGGGCTTCAGTATGGCTGATGTAACTGTGGTTTGGGTAGGCTGGCTTGTGCTAGACTGACTTGGGCTAGGTGGGTTTGAGCTAAGGGGGGTCGGGCTATGAGGACTTGGGCTAGGCGGGTTTGAGCTAAAGGGAGTTGGGCTACGTGGGCTCGGGCTAAGTGGGTTTGAGCTAAGCGGAGTTGGGCTACGTGGGCTCGGGCTAGGTGGGTTTGAGCTAAGTGGAGTTGGGCTATGCAAGCTTAGTGGGCTCGAACCAGCTGTGCATGGACCAGGCATGCTTAGAGGGTCGGTAGCTTCAGATGCTAGGAAGTGGCTCCTACGCCATCGATGCGGAATAACAGAGTGGTCAAATAGTTCTAGATTTGCAAAAGACCGTGCTGTCAAAATGTGGGCACATGGAAGTCCATATTGGGAATAACAGAGGCATGTGCAACTGTCTAGGCTTTTTGCTATCACATACTCTGTCCCTTCCAACTTAACAGTGTATGCGTCATTTTGAAAGCTAACAATATAGCGAATAGTCTTAAACTTCTCATATTCCCGTAATACTATATTCCTAGCTACCAGAGTGCACGTTTGAGCTAATGTTAGCTGGAACATGTCAAAGCTACTTGTATTTAAATTGAGCTTAAGCTCTCTAAGTTTTGCAAACCTTAGTGATATAATATCATGGTCAATATACTCTAGCAAAGCAGTCATCGCAGCAGCCAGGTGCATTCCTGGACGCAGGAAGCTTTTTAGTTTTTGATTATGGCTCTCAATTCGGTTGTTGGTATTATTCCCCATTGTTAGCAAGTCTCGGCGGTACGCATGCGCCCACATTTCTTTGCAGGAATCCCAATTGTTCATGAAGTAGAGCAAAAAATCGTCAGGAGAGTGTTCCCTCAACAGCGCAACTTTTTTGTCGTAAACAGACAGGCGATTGGCATAGACAACTTCTTTAATTAGGCGACGCAATAATTCCCTCTGATGAACTGGGTATTTCATAATCTGCAAGTCCAAGTAATGGAGAACATGCCAAGTGCATAGGAGAATGGTGCTTTTTGGCAGAAGCTCTTTCAAAATCCTTAACTGATTTAGGTCCTTATCTACCATAACAACTTTGCATGCTGAAAGTACAAAAGGATTACAATCTATAAACTTCTGAAAAACAGGGCGAACAATTAGGGAGGTTTCCCTTTGCAAAAACGCATAGCAAATGCATCGACCCCTACCACGAGCGTCTTCACAAAGAATTGAATAGAGAATGTAACCTTCTACGTTAACCTTATATGTCCCATCGATGAACAGAATTTCGGGATACTTTTCCAAAGTTTCTCGCATAACGGACGTCTGGAACAACACAAATAACAGCTCATTGTTTTTATCTTTTTCATAATGTATGATCCAATTAGGGTTCTTGGAGGCAAGACTATGCAATTGCTCTAACAACAGGGCCCCATGAGCCTCACTAGTTTTAACTGCAGTCACAGAATTCACACTACGGTTTTTGTAATTGTTAATGTCTTGTGTTGTTAGAGTCTTGCCTGTTTTTTCATAGACATAATTTTTGAAATCCTTAGGTTTAATATTGCATTTTGCTACATCTGCAAATGTCTCCTTCTCAGATGTAGTCAGAAGCCTGTTTTGGGGGTATGTGCTGCATAATTCCAGACTATGGTTATGTTCAACAACAAGTTTTGAGATTACATAGCACATATCTGGCTTTGTCTTCAAAACTAACAAGAGGCGTGCCTGGCAACCTGAAAAATAATAAGACTGTTGTGGGCGCTTTCCGCTGCCCATGGCTGATAGAGGGCGTCCATGGACACAGATGAATTCAACTGAGGAGTATTTAAATTCCTCACACTGAGCTAATGGACATGTTCTAGACCTCCTTTTTGTAAACACATGCAACCCTTGTTTGCACCAATCCTCAAATGCAGCTAGAAAGGTAGAGTAGTTAGAAAACTTGGCCTGCGCAAAAATGACACCGCCACCTCCATACAAAGTACAGGATTTTGAAGGACTGGGGGCATTCTGCAGGTTACTAACGGCAGATCCAGGGCTTTTCTCTGGAACCTCGGAAGGGTACTTGACTTCCTGGGCAACGCACTTATCATCTGCAGCAACGCCTTCGCCTACATGATGCCCTCCGACAGCTATCTCTATGCTAGAGCCCTCCCCACAACCATCATGCTTGAGACATGCCATTTCTGAGAAAAACTCTGTCCCCGCGTCATGCCTTCTGCATGCAGTCACATAGTCAGCACCACCCCCATCATGACCACAGGGCGTAAACCCACAGCCAGGAGTACCCCCTGTATCATGCAGCACATGCTTGCCTTGTCCACCCTCCCCATCAAGCACAGAGCATGCAACCCCACAGCCAGAAGTCTGCCCTGCGGCATGCAGCACATGCTTGCCTGCCCCACTCTCCCCATCAAGCCCACAGCATGCAACCCCACAGCCAGTAGTCTGCCCTGTGGCATGCAGCACATTCCTGCCTTCTCCACCCTCCCTATCAGGCCCACAGCATGCAACCCCACAGCCAGTAGTCTGCCCTGTGGCATGCAGCACATTCCTGCCTTCTCCACCCACCCCATCACACCCACAGCATGCAACCTCACAGCCAGAAGTCCGCCCTGTGGCATGCAACGCATGCCTTCCTTCTCCACCCTCCCCACCATGCCCACAGCCAGAAGTCCCCCCTGTAACATGCACTGCATGCTCGCCTTCCCCTGAGACCCTTGCATCATGCTCTATGCCCGCATTCACTAATCCCATGCTGAAGCCCTGCTCTCCGTCATGCACTGCAGACACATTCTTTGCATGCGTGAGTGCCCTTCGACTCTGCAACAGGGCCTTCGAAGGACGTTTCCCTCCAACGACCCTGCTCTCTGTCACACATGCTGGGCTGCACTCACCTAAGTCAGAGAAAGGATTGTCACAAACAGGCAAAGGAGAAAGGGTTGAGAGGCACCCTACTGCAAAGTCTTCTCCATCCCAAGTAATAGTGGGGGACGCAATAGTGGCAGCACGGTTTGGTACCTTGCGCAGTCCCGGAGACTTTCGTCCCTTGCGCTTGGACTTCACCCTCTGCCACCGCTCTCCGCCCACTATACTTTGGATAGGGTAGACTACCCTGGGTTCAGCTGCTGCCGAGGCAGCCTGCTCACCGGCCCCTACAAAAGCTGTGCTCCTCGAGGAAGCCCTGGGGGGCCCCTCTGCACTAACTTCTGTACTCATAGCAACATCGGTGACTCCACCTCGGTCCAGCTTCGTAGGCTTCTCAGAAGGTTGCTGTCCTTCCGGCCTCGGCTGAACCTTTCCCCAAACAGGTACGCATGTACTAGAGGGAGCCGTGGATGCACTCTCCCAGGTCTGCCATACCCGGCTGCCCTTGCTGCGGACTCGAACGCCACCAACCAGCCTGAATCCAGCACCACAGCTTCCCATCCTGGGCTCATCAGAGTGCTTGCCTCGTTTGTGCCTCCGTTCAGCATTTACACATGTGGCAACTGGTTGGCTTG
Source organism: Ixodes scapularis (assembly GCF_016920785.2). Lineage (NCBI taxonomy): Eukaryota > Metazoa > Arthropoda > Arachnida > Ixodida > Ixodidae > Ixodes > Ixodes scapularis. Next base: position 16,416,441 of record NW_024609882.1, on the reverse strand, counting down.
TGTCCGATCCGAGCTCGGGTGCCGTGCTGGCAGTTGGGACAGGAGGGCCTGCAGATTTTGACATCTCTGCCCAGGTGGCCCTCCGATCAGCAGCTGCCTCACAAGGCGCAAGGGTGGTCTCAACGGAAAGAGCAGGAGAAGCAAGGAGGGGTTGCACAGGAGAGCCAAGCAGCGGAAAGTCAACCTCACATGCCATGGTTAGTGGCGGGCTCTTCACGGAAGGAGCAGCAGAAGCAACAGGAAGGGGTTGCACAGATGCAAGAGGAGGAGGCTGCACAGAGCAAAGCGGTGGTGGCTCATCCTCGCATGCAGAAGGAGCAGCAGAAGAAAGAGGAGGCTGCACAGAGCAAAGCGAAGCAGCAGCAGAAGTGAGAGAAGGAAGCTCCACAGAGCAAAGCGGAGGTGGCTCATCGTCGCATGCCGAAGGAGCCGCAGGAGCTGAAGGAGAGCCAAGCGGTGGGAACTCGAGCTCACATGGCGCGGTCAATGGGGCACCCTCGATGGTCCAGCCGTCCCACGAGCGGGTCCCTGGCATTGCCTCCATGTGGTCCTGCTGGATCTTGGCCCTGGCCATCTTCTCCAGGATGCTCCGCACTTGCTGGCCCATGAACCCAGCGAGGACCTGCACACGGTACTTGACATTAGCACCAAAGCTGATTGGCAGCTGCAGTCACCTCACTTGTTCAAATTGTTAAAGATGTTGCCTTGAAGATTTCACAGAAAAGGTGCTGCACCTTTAGCTTTATATACAAGGCACCTATGCCAAAACGTCTAACTGGGACCGGTTGGCATCTCGACTGGTTACAATTGGAACTAACTGGTCCCAAGTGGGAATTGGCTGTTACCAATAGGAGTCCAACTGGGACTAGCTGAGGGGTCAACTGGCTTGACTATGCCCAGACGGGGAACGGGTATGGGTAAGTGGGACCAGTTAAGGAGTTAACTGGTTAGAGGGATTCCCAAGGGGGAGTTTCAATTGTTTTCCCATTCCCTGTTGGGGTTCACATGCTGCGTCGATTTCGACAAGATGGGGGTGTATTGATCTTTGCTAGTGAAGGAAAAAAAAACTTAAATTTATAGATTTACAGAAATAAATAAACCTTTAATTACTAGGTATACATTTATGTATTTAAAAAAATATTTCAAATTTCAATGTACATATTCTTTTATAAATTGCGATATAGTTAGTGGCATAAAAAATGTTTACTTAAATCAACGTTTATGTACATGTATAAAAATGTATTAAACATTGAAGCAAAGACCTACCCTTTGTTTTTTAATCGCACCCAGCAGGTTGCAGTGACGCACACGCAGATTAGTTTTACGCACTGTCGACAGATGGCACATGTGACACAGTGAAAAATCACCAATCATGATTTTTAACGATGATGAAGTTAAGAGGCTGAAGGTACAGAATATTACAGTTGAGAGAGCTAGTAAATACAAGTATCTAGGAGTATGGATATGTGATGGTGCAGAATATCTCAGTGAGCATGAAAAGTATATAATAGGTAAGGGCAACAGAAATGCAGCTGTAATGAAAAATAGAGCACCTTGAAATTACAACAGGTATGAGGTGGTGAGAGAGATTTGGAAAGGGGTCATGGTGCCTGGCTTGACTTTTGGAAACACAGTGATATGCATGAAATCCGAAGTGCATGCGGGACTAGAAACAAAACAGTGCAGAGTAGGTAGGCTGGCTTTGGGGGCACATTGCAAAATGCCAAACCAGGGAGTACAAGGAGACATGGGGTGGGCGTCATCTGAGAGCAGTGAAGCGGTGAGCAATATAGAATTTGAAGGTAAACATGTTTGAGAGAATTCTCTCTGGTTGGGTAAATAATAAAGAGATAAGATAATCCGCCAACCAAAAATTGAAATAGTAGCGACCCTACGTTTCGAAACCGTTCGTTTCTTCTTCAGGGGGATGAATGAAGGACAGCAGCTTCTTCTTCTTCTAGATGTTGAGCGACTTCTTTTTCTTTTTCATTGGTCTACCAGCCTACTAAGACCAATGAAAAAGAAAAAGAAGTCGCTCAACATCTAGAAGAAGAAGAAGCTGCTGTCCTTCATTCATCCCCCTGAAGAAGAAACGAACGGTTTCGAAACGTAGGGTCGCTACTATTTCAATTTTTGGTTGGCGGATTATCTTATCTCTTTATATAGAATTTGAGGATCGGTTGAGGCAAATGGACGGGGAGCAATGGGCACGAAAGGTTTTCAGCTATTTATACATGAGGAGTGTAGACAGAAAGTGGAGACAGCACACTAGAAAATTAAGAGAAAAGATTTTAGGCTATAGTGGAGATACGGAAGAGCAAGTCTCAGTTAAAGGGGCCCTGCAATGACTTTTTTACTAATTTTTAATTTGCACCGAACCTGAGCGCGCTGAACGTAGTAACTTAGTGAAACTTTTCTTTTCTCAAAATTCCCTTTATTTTACCAGTTATAGGCGAACTAAAATTACAAAGACAAGCAAAAAATAACCCCCCTCATGACGTCCTTGGTTGCTTGAGTGTGGCCCTGAACTAGAGGAGGAGTAGTGAGCTCATCGAGCGCTCACGGCTGCCGCACTCCGTGTCGACGGCGCGAGAGGGCGCCATCAAAGCGTGTTCTGGATAGGCTGCATGCAGCGGGCAGCCAGAGCGGCTCTCATTGCATTTGCTGGACGATTAAATACTAATTCGGCATGACACTTCATTGGCCACAAACGGCAGCAAACACAGGGTAAATGTCAGTTCAGAATGAGAGCTACTTTGCGCTGCCATACCGCGAAATAGCCAAACCGCAAGACAAAGCTTCTCGCCGAAGGCCTTCGGAACGCTCGGAGCCGGTCGGATCCTCCTGCCCATACGACCGCAGCGCCGCCGCGTACATCCGGGACCTTTCCGTGTCGGCGCCTGATCCCACTACTCCTTTCTAGTATGCGCCGCCTTTTCCACCGCTTGGTGGCGGGTATGTCGACAGGTCATTTCTTGTTTCCGTACTTTATGAACTGCATTCGTTTCTTTTTCTATCTAAAATACTGAACAAGAACTACTTTTATAAATAATGGAAATGGTTCGCGCCACTTATATTTTCTATTTCGACTAAAAAGAAACTTTAGCAGCTTTGACCAGTAGTAAGCCCAGGACCAAAGGCGTCACATTTCGCGCGCTTTCGGTACCGCAGGTCGCCCTCGTCGGTGGCGGAGGTTTCCGCGTCGTCCGGTTAAAATATGACGCACTGATATTTAGTTACTCTCTCCGTGCCCGCTGGCTTGCCCGAACCGCAAGAGACATGGAAACCGCAAAAAAGGTAGACGCTTAAGTATGATTGCAGGGCCCCTTTAAGAAGAAAGTTAAGGCCACAGAAAGAGATCGGTAGCTAGAGGGAATGCAGACAAAAACGGCTCTGGAAAGCTATAGATTAAACAAAACAGTTATTGCCAAAGAAAGCATTTATGACAATTCTAGGGGAAGCTCATTGTTGTTTGAGGTAAGGGCATTCAGCGAACCAGAACATACAGAGCGAAGTACCAGGAAATGGATACAGTGCGCACTGCTTGTGGAGAGGAGGACGAGACGGCTGAGCGCTTGATACTCTGCTGTAAAGGGCTTCATCCTACGCCGACCGAAGACAACATAGATTTAATAAGTCATTGGGTTTGAGAAACAGCGAAGGAACAGTGGATTTCAAGACAGTAGAGGTTACCAAGCAAAGATTAAGTGAATGGTGGCAGCAAGCGAGAGAAAACTAGGTATTTTCTTATTAACTGATGGCAAGGGTGTTTTATAGCCTCACTTTCTGTGCAGTGCGGAGTGAATATAGCTTTCAAATTTAAATATTCTAAGCTTAAATGGTAAAACAAAATGGCTAGGTGGCGCAAGCTACCGCCCGATCCAAAGGGCTCAGCCGGATTCATCCATCCATCCATCCAGTGGTCGGTAGAGAAGGGAAACCATCGCCGAGGTTGGTGTATTGATAAACGTGTCGTTATGAAAATGTCAAAACCATATCTGCGCTTCATGCGACCCAACTAAATACGCCATGGTGGTCACGGTGAACTTCGAGGGCAGAAAGATGCAGTTCAGCGACCGGAGGGCACCCAGGGAAAAACCAGACGGAAGAGAAAACAGCCGCGGAGGGCACAATGGTAAAAATGGCGGAGAGTCTACCCGAACTGGCAGCTGTTGTGACACAAGCAATTGGAAATGTTTGATTGTAAGGTGGGAGCGCAACCGCATCCTATCGGGACTTCACCTGCGCAACGCGGAAACACGGGTGAGCACCTTTCTTCACGCGATGGAGAGAAGCTAGGGACGTCGTCACGGATGCTGACAGACGCCAGCGGCTAATCTTTCACCTCGCACGAATATTAGCTCTGGGCGATTCAATCGTCGCAATTAGCTAACGAGGCAACTGAAGCGGTCCTTAGAGCTACGCTGTGCTTCCTTGAACCCGGAAACGTGGACGTCACCGAACCTATTTATTTTCATTCTCTGTTTTTGACAATAAAGACTGGTCAACCTTCCAAGTTGTGCCGTGTTTCGTTGCTGGAGTTGGCACCGTTCTGTCAACCAGTTGAATCCAACCAGTAATTTAGCTCGCCACGTGCGCAGGTCAATTTTCAGTTCCCCTCTTTACGGCGAGCCTTGCAATCGTTGCCGCCCTATATTCGCGCTCTTTAGTGCAGCGACATAACGCACGTGTACATACCTTGTTGCCGATCCGGCTTGGGTGGACGCCGTCGCGGCCGATCCACTGGTGCCACTCGTCAGCCAGCCCGTCAAGGAACGTGAACCCTTCCCTGCGACACAACTCTCGCAGCAGCGAGTTCACCTCTCGGTAACGGTCATTCGAAGCCTCGATCTCTGCAGCGTGACTACGCTGCCATTCCAATGAGCAGAACCTATTCTCCCGTCTCGGAAGAACGGCAGAAAAGGCGATCTGCATCATTGGATTGCGTTCACAGATCTGGGCAGCTAGACGACGATATTTGTCGATGTACACGCTGGCACTAATATGGGAATTATTAGTGCCAACGTGCAGGATGACAACATCAAAATCGGGTAGCCTCTCAGACACCTGGGAAAACAAGTGCTCGATTCTAATACCACTAAACGCCGCAACCTCAACAGCCAACCGACTATTCAATGGGAAGTACTGGGGCAAGTACTTCACCATCGAATCGCCGGCTACCAAAACTCGAGGCATGTTGGGGGTGCGATCAAAGCTAAAATACAAAGAGTAGCACTAGATACGGAAAAAAGTATTGCTAAAAAGAACAAGACAATGCTAAACAAAACGCTTCAAAGAGTGCGAAAAATCAGCCAAAATAGCTTGCGTGACCGGAGCCGACAGCAGCGCGGGCAGGAAGGAATGGTACGTGCAGCACGGGGCAGGACCCGACCACAGAAGACTACAGCTGCTACAGCGGCAAACGCACATGGTCGGGCACATGTCATAACAAAGGCAACATCCGGGGCCGGGGATGATACGTTACTTCCGGCGTCGAAGGAACGATTTCCACACAGCCGTCTCTCCTCCGACGCGACTACGTCACTTCCGGCGTCGGAGGAACGATTTCCACACAGGTCCCACTCCTCCGACGCCCGTCGGAGGAAGCACTTCCAAAAAAAATTCCGCATTTTATCAGTTTATTTTTTATTCAGAAGAGTAAGCTCATAATCCTTCAGTGCAAAATTATTCTAGAGCTCCAATCTCCAAGAATCCAATTGGAATAACTGTCCCAATTGGTTGCTTAATACCAATCGGAAAAGTAATGTCCAATTGGAATGGCCAATTGGTTGTTTAATACCAATTGGAAAAATGCATTCCAACTGAAATGGCCAATTGGTCATTTAATACCAATTGGAATATATATTTCCAATTGGACTGACCAATTGGAAAAATGCATTCCAATTGGAATGGCCAATTGGTCGTTTAATACCAATTGGAATATATATTGCCAATTGAAGGGACCAATTGGAAAAATGCATTCCAATTGGAATGGCCAAATGGTTTATTAATACCAACTGAAATATATATTTCCATTTGGAGTGACCAATTGGAAAAATGTGTTCCAATTGGAATGGCCAATTGGTTGATTAATACCAACTGGTATATATATTTCCAAATGGTGTGACCAATTGGGAAAATGCATTCCAATTGGAATGGCCAATTGGTTGTCTTCATACCAATTGGTTCCCACTGATACCAATTGGTACCATTTGAAGTTCCAATTGGACTCAATGGGTATTTTTAACTGGGGCTGTAATCACACATGGTCCCAACAGCCTTTCTATGGTTGCATCTCGCAGCACCAGGAACGACACTTTGGCTGTGTTCCAAATCTTACCCAAATAGATCCGAGTTACTCCGAAGGGTCGTGTCACGTGACAACACAGATTGAAAAGTGCTGGGCACGGGTAGTTTTTGGAACGCTGAGGTGCAAAACCCTTACCCTGGATTAAGATCGAGTAAATTGCCCTTGTCAGCCTACAACTCTACAGTTTGGGTTGCTTCACTGGGGTTGCCACTTTCATCCTCGAAAGAACATAAGCAGTCAGATAACCAAACCGTCAGTTACCTAAGTGCAATAATGCCGTTTCGAAAGCCCCTTTGACGGCATCTAAGCAGCTCGCATTAGAACAAAGCCTATTCCATTCCTACTCTATTCTGGGCAAAATGTAACTGCTAATTTTATTCCCATTCCATTCCAGTGCTGCCACCATTTTATTTGCATTCGATTCCAGGGTTGTGGAAGTGCGGAATCGTTCCAACTCTGGAGTGGCAACTCCTCAACACTGGTGATAGTCACCAAGGCACCCAGTTCAGTGTGAATGCTGTCCTCACAGCCCATCCAAAGCTGTTATTACCGTAACAAACTCCAGTACGACGAAGTAGTTGAATTCGGAAGCCTGTTGTGCAGATTTGTACCTTGCATTGTTTCCGGTATTTTTTATTTCTTTTGTGTTTTATAATGGACAACAACCGTTGTAATCTCGGTATTGTTGCCAAACCTGAAGGTTTTATCATTGGTGCACTTTTAAATAAATACATATATGCCACAGCCGCAGCTCAGCGATGAGCACTTACACTGCGACTTAGGTGTTTCGTAAGTATTCATTTTGATTGCGCGATAATGATGTTTGTCTTCTGTTAGAATTAAAAAAACCAAAACAATATTCAACATGATGGATAATTTTGGACACCTGGCCGCGGCATGTGTGATCTGAGCATTTGTTCTTTTCATCTGAAGTGTGTCTCTTGCTTACTACCTATAGAGTATACAATGTTGTGGACGGAAAAGATGCTGTGACCGACTCCGAGCAATAAAAACATTCTGTTTATTCTCATGTCGTTGAGCTCGTGGTGACGAGTATGAGTAGCACTGTCATCTTTGGCGATGCCAAGGCTGAACCGATAGACTGCCGCAGAGCTATCACCCTCAGCTCTGCACTGTGAGGAATGGTACGATTTTGTTGAAGTGATTGCGGCTCCAGAGAGGTGTCGTTGCTGTTGACATGTACCGCAAGCAGGATGACATACTAGAGAGCAGGAAAGAGAGCGTTTGGAAGCCGTGCATGGTAGTTGACGCCGAGGTCACGAAATGAGGCAGCAGACGGGGGAAATCGACCCTGTCGTGCTTGCAGTCCGGCTCGATCAGTTTGGAGTGTACAGCCTCGGACTGAAAGGGGGATGCCGGCCGACTGCGGGGCCGATGCAACATCCCCTAAGATGAGGAACCGAACTGAGAGCAAATGCCTGACATGGCAACGATGAGGAGACCCTGGTCGGCTAGCAACATGCCTTGTGAACAGTGTGAAGATGTCGATGAATATTCACTTGCTAAGCCGGTGGGGCAAGCAAGGTGGTCGCAGCCCATTGCTGGGAGATGCCGGTGCTAGATGCGACAGAGCAGAGGTGGTTGCGGAGGCGCTGCAGATGTGGAGGCTGAGAAAGTTGAATATGTGCCTACTGCATTTTCGTCCGAAAAGGCAGAGCCATTGCCGTGCCCTTGGCCACGAAGAACATTCCCCTGGATAGCAGGTGCTTGGAGTCAATCATCATGTCCAGGTCACCAATCTGTAGCACTTTCGATCTTGAGGACGGAAGAGACGGTGCAACAGACTCTGAGTTTAACTGTGAAAACATTCTCTTTATTCTCGTACCGTCAAGCTCGTTCCGACGAGTAGCTTGCTTTTATACACTGCAGTCATTAGCATTATAGTTGATCTAAATATTTTGCAACACTATTAATACGGCAGATTGGGCGAGTTGGTACGGCATAATTACGAACCAGCGCACAGGCAGACCAGTTACTCAAAATCCAAATACACAAAAATATACACTCGCACAGCGCTGATGTGAGTTTTTTGTGTTTGGATTTTTGGTAACTGTCTACCTGTGCGCTGGTTCGTAATATTGCAACACTGCCGTCTTTAGGCGGTGTGGAGGCTGAACCGATGGACCGCCAGAGGCCCATATCTGTAGCTGTTTCATATACTGAATGCCTTTTTGCACGGCTCTGTGTTTACTTTTGTCTTCCAGATTTTTACTGCTCACTTGTTTTTTTTTTAAATTTTATTTAGAGGATACTACTGGCCATTGAAGGCCCAAGTAGGAGTGGGGTACAACATATGCATTCACACACCTACAACAACAAACAAATAACATGACATTAAGAGGTTTACAACAACTAACCAGCAAATATACAGGATATATATATTTGAAAGGGGGGGGAAGGGGGGGCGGCACAGCATGCATCAAGCAGCATGTAATTCAATCATTTGTAATAATAGATGTGAAATTTAAAACTCATATTTAAGATTGAACATTATCAAACAAATGTGAATTTAATTAAGCTATAAATTTTATATAGACTGTTACTTTTTATACAATTTTGTCTAGATTTGTCAGGATACAATCTGCAAGTACGTACGCATAAAGTAACTGGAAAGTTGAAAGAAGCAAATTAGAGATTGCAAAACCTACTTCTCAACAGATATTTTTTTCCCAAAGTATTTACGTGATAGTGCAGCTGAAATAAGGCTCCTTTTCAGTTTTTTTTATTTGAAACACCTTAAAAATACATTGTTTTCTAAGATTTTTTTTATTATTATGCTTGGAAAATTAAGTTACCGATTGTGTTCAGTTTATTCTAAACTATTTATATGAAATTCCAGAGTACTTTTGTGCATAACAGTGGCTAGATAAGGTTTTTATAATTTCTGATAAAACAAACTGACTAGTTTCTCTTTAGTGACCGTTTCGCCAAGGTGACAGCAGAACAAGTAACGGATCCCGACGTCAAACTGCAGGAATTTGAGATATATGTTTTCTTAGCGAATGCACGCCACTGTTGTGACACATTTGAATATCCTTATCGCTTGCTTGGGCTCAGCGGGTAATGCAGGTCGGCACTAGCGTGAGTATAAAGGCTGAACTGCATAAAGCGATTTAGCGAGCGACGGCGACAGCGACGAGTCAGCGACGTATTACGAAGATTTCTTACTATCGCTCGTCGCGTCACTCGGTTTTTGGATTTCTAGAAAACATCGTTCCGCTTTCATGCGGCTTGCGTCGTCGCGCGAGTGACCGAGCGTCAGCGAAGCGGGTCGCCGTCGCTGTTCTCGTCGCTCGCAAAATCGTTTACATTCGGTTTATACTTCACGCTGTCAATAATATCGACTCGAGCGCGCATAATTTCATTTCCACGGGAGCGCGTGTAAATCAAACCCTAAACCTAGACGGGGGCTGCAGCCAGCAGCTTTGAGAGCGTCATACAATGGATTATAGTTTGACAGAAGCAAGCACACACTTCGCGAGCGCATTCCAGCCTTGAGCGCTCGAACTTCCGAAAACGAAACCAGATTTTGCTACATTTTGGCTAGCTCGAAACATTTTTTTTTAAATATAGGGTGTCTTTTAGCTATAATCTAGACTAAGAGAAATGTGTACCTTCCCAAATTATATTTATGTCGCCGTACTATGTAAGTAATGATTGTGTAATATCGTTACGTTCATATAAAATACGGGGGGTGTCACCGGACCTTCGTCTGAAACAAAAAGTCTGCTATATATACCGAGCGGGTTTCTACTTGAATTGAGTAGAAGCTTTCGATCGGGTACCGCATGATCTTATGATAACTGTTTTAGACCATGTAAATGTCGGTTCAGTTCTACGAGAAGGTGTGCGAATGGCGTACAGCGGTTGTACCACCAGTCTTATAGTAAATCGGTCGGTTGGAAAGCGCATCAAAGTAGAGCGTTCCGTACGCCAAGGATGTCCTCTTTCACCTCTCCTTTTTTGCATTTACATAGAATCGTTTTGCTTGAGCATCATTAGAAGCAACAGTATCCGCGGGTTTAATCTTTTGGCATCTGAAGTACGTATTTTAGCTTACGCTGACGATATCGCTGTGTTTTGCACGAATCAAGAAAGCATAGTTGAAGTTGTGAACATAGTTAAACGTTTTTGTGCTGTTGGTGGAAGTGCTGTGAACTGGGATAAGTGTTTGGGTTTTTGGCATGGTCGCTGGTTTTCCACTCCCAGTGTGTTTCAAAATATAAGGTGGTCAACAACTCCTGTGAACTATTTGGGCGTACCTCTGGAGAATTACAGCGACAGTGAGCCTTATTGGCGCAGGCGGGCGCTAGAACTGCGCGAGAGAGTGGAGGGCTGGAGAGGTTGGGAATTGTCTATTTTTGCCCGTGCCACAGTGTGCAATTTGTTTCTTGTTAGCAAACTGTGGTACGTGCTACAGGTATTGCATTGCTCCCGAGTTAATGTTCAAAAAATTCACCGCGTCTTTGCTGTTTTTATTTGGGGCTCGTCATTTGAACGGACGAGTCGTATGAACCTCTTTCGGCGCGTCCGCGATGGTGGACTAGGATTGTCACATTTATTTTTGCGCCAAGTTGTGAATCGTTTTATTTACTTTCGGGATGTCAGTGACCCGTTTCTACGAACAGTCTACCAGGTGAGACTGTGCAGACATATGCCTGAGTTTATCGTTTCCTCGGCATGGGTGCCAGGCGGCATCCACGGATATCTCAAGGAAGTTGTCTTTTCAAGTAAATTTTTGGCAGCCAGGTTTTCTTTTGAGTATTTGAGCCAAGTATCCAGAAAAAAGTTGTATAGGCAGCCGGCAATGGCCAGGCGGCGCCACGAGAGCACTGCATTCAGCGCCACAAGCGGAGGCGTCTCTATTAATGGGGCGGCCAGTTTTCCCGCCGGGCCGTTGCGAGCGGCGGCGACCCCGATTTCAGCAGTCCCTGTGTGTATCTGCGTCCCTGGTTCTTTTATCCGGTTTTTTAATTGAAAGCCTTTATAGGTCCAAGTGCTGAGAGAATATTCTAGAGTCGTCATTTGGACACCAGTTTGAGCTGTCTTCTACTTGTGGCCGCCCGGCGCCCGATTGGTCTGTGCTTCGCTCGTTTCCCAAGAAGTGACACAATACAACAAATGGGTTTATTGTACATCCCGGTTGCCCGTCTTCGAGAACCGGCACCCTGGACCCGCCGACCCTAGTTGTCGCCCGTCGTTCAGAGCTCACAGCCGGGGCCCGTGTCAAGCCCTGCGGATCGCCCTTCCCACGCCAGCGCTGCGTAGGCTAGCTGTTCTGGGCTATCACTGCCAGAGTCTCGCTGCGGAACCACTCCGGGATCGTCAAGGACTAGACCAGTATGGTCAGGGTTCGCCGCCTTCCGCCGGTCCTGATCCGAACTTCGCTGGTGGAATGATCCCGGGAATCGCCATGGGCCAGACCAGCCAGAACGGCTCTATCGTTCCTGCCTGGCCCCAGCCTCGCGCAGCACGCTCTTCCTCTTTCCTCGCCGGCTGGCCCCCGCTCGCGCCTCGCTCGGCCGTCCTCTCCTCCCGACGCCCACACACACTAGAATAAAATTTGGGTAATTAGAACCAAACTCTGCATGCTACAGAACCGTACGCACATTGCAAAGCCTGGTGTAAAATGGCGACAGGCAACGAAGTGTACGCGTATAAAGGATATTTACGCTTCGCATAAGATTTTTCTAAAGAAAAACTTTAGCATCCTGCTTTCTGCATGCCGTCACAATTGTTACCAGACTCAGCATTAAATATGGTTGCTGAAACAAACAAAATTTTGTGCTACGAAAATCCACTATTTGAAAACTCGCAGGTTTGGAAGGTTTTGGTTGCGACCACGCGTGCCGAACGGCATTAGGAGTGCCGGAACGTGCCGACGAGCCTTTCGCCTGAAGACCTGATCGCCCGATTCTCGACGCCACAGCGAAGCAACAATCGCCCCGATTGTTCCTATCGTATTTCCCTAATGTGGCTGTCAAAGCGACTCGTAATACAACTTGTATAAATACGTTATTTTGCCGAGTAGTCCGCAAAATGAGTTTCTTCCGACCACTTTCCAAGCCTGCACATATATTTTCGTTCACTTCCCTCCCAACAGTTTCTGTAAAATTCACTTACTTGTTGCGTCGCACTGCAGTAATCCACTTCTGTCGCCGTGTCGCTTCCCAAGACCTCGAAGGGAAGCTGGAGAAGCGGTGAAGTTTGATCCTTGAGTCACCTTCGCGACTGTGGCCGTCTTTCATGCAGCAGTAGCAATGTTTATTTTTTGGAAGAACTCCAGGAGTAGGCGAGATGTCACAGGAACCCGGTGAGATTATAGAGACGTGAAGTTGGGACTTACTTTTACGAAAAACGGATCCAAAAAAACTCACGGCGATCCGAAATGCAACATTCACACGTGGTTTCTGCATGCGCCTGCCCGCAGCCCCCGCGACCCGCGTAGTCCTGGCCTACCCAGTTTCTTTATTTTGCAGCCGCTAGATGGCGCAACGTGTAGCGCCAAACTGCATTGCAGGTTGCCTATAGAGATCTATGTGGCGTTTTCTTTCCCGTACCTTTGTATAGAAGCTTGTATTGTGCGGGCCCGGGACAGGATGTCTTAAAGCGCGTTAAAGGGGCCCACCAACAACTTTTTGACCGGTTTGAAGTTCGCGCTGAAACGGAGCTCCATGAAAGCAGGAGCACCGAGGGAAAAAAATATTACAGAAATTCGCAATATTTTTCGAGTTATTAGCAAATTAAATATTGCAGAAAACAACTTTAAATAATCAAAACATAGCGCTTCATGACGTAAAATGAAACAGTTTAGCGATTGGAGCAAAGCGGTTGGCCAACTGGACGCGACTTTGGTTGATAGCCCGTCGGCCCGGTCGGCTCGTCGGCCATTAGGCCTAGCTGCAACCATCGTAGCTTTGGGATCGGGTTGCCATCATCGATGAATTTACCAGGCTTATTATCGGATTTTGAGTGCGGATCGGGGCGTCGCGCCGTACGAGGACACTCCACGCAAGCGCCGCGACGCGTAGTCCGCTTCGACAGCCGTGGAAGACTCGTCTCCCGCAACTCCGCCACCGGAGCCACCTCGGCGAGTAGGAAGTACAAACTGATGAGCGTTCCCGTTGGGTCCCATCACAGCACTAAAAGAAAATAAGGATTCCCCTGGCTCCTCTTACTGCTTTTAGTTGACCGGGACCGGGGGCGCACAAGTGAAAATACGATGCGCGTTGTCTGCTCGGATCACTTGTCGTCTGCTCGCTATGGTACGTCTTGGACACCGCTGGGAGGCGCGCATGAGCGACAAGGCGTTGTTTTCGCCCTTTTTGAACTTTACTTTGCAACTTTATTAGCTCTATAAAAATGACTTGTTAGAGAAATAATGGCGGTTAACGTGTGATATACTTTATTTCGCTTCAAAGTTTTTGGGACGGCTCTCGCCAATCACGAAACCCAGAGAATGTGACGTAGTGTGAAAAAGAGCGCCGTTATGCGCGCGCTTTCGGCACCTCGCGGCGCCACCGTCGGAGGGGGTGTTTCCCAGTTGTCAAATTAAAATATGATGCGCTAATATTTTCAAACTCTTTCGTTGTCCACTGGGTTTCCGGGGCCACTAGCATGTAGAAACCGCAAAAAAAAGTCGAAGCTCAAATACTGTTGGAGGGCCCCTTTAAGAGAATGCTCGTCCCGCCTGGTGTTAAGTCATTCTTTTTCAAATTACACACCGGCACCTTAACTGTAAAGACATGGATGAAAGAAAAGGGACTATTCGTCCCGTGGGGCGACCACTGTTTTTTGTGTAAAAAGCCCGAGACAATCGAGCATGTATTCCTGGAGTGCTGGGATGGCGTCTTCTTCTGGGATGTCCTCCAACGCACCCTGAAGAAGGATTTTCCGTTAGACATGCAGGGAATTAGATACCTTCCAGTTGAAAACGAGGACGGCGTGCCCTTTGATATGATTATGTTACTGGGCCTGCATAGTATTTGGCGGTCTCGGATGGCTACGCGCCATGCCGATATCGACGCGCGTGAGGCTCGGGAATATTTCGGCGAGAGTCTTGCCTTGATTGTAGAAGTACACAAGGCACAGAGCTGCGTGCCAGATTGGATTCAATGTGCGGAAACCGTTAGGCATTTGAAATCATTTTAATTTATTCTACTAGCCCAAAGGCCGGCTGGTAGAAAGTAACACTGTCATTTCTGCTGTTTTACTACCTCAGACATGTACGCAGTGAGTGACTTGTAAAAACGGCAATAAAGAAAAAAAAAGGAGTGTCGGGTTGTTAGTGCCTCCGTTCGTTATTTGTGTATGTAGTTGCTTGTATGTTGATCTTGTGGTATGTGCTGTGGTGTATGTGTCGGTATGCTGCCGTCCGTGTTCGAGCGTGTCACTTCCACAAATGCCGAAATGTCCTTCATTTTTGTAGTTTTCCGCATACTCACTAGGTGGCGCAAGCAGCCGCCCAATTTTATTTTAGCTTCGTTTGTACGTAGTCCATTTATGTGTAAGGAACCACACCACATAGCTAGGCGTTCAGTTCGTCTTCGTTCGCTGGCCGTTTCGGTAGCCGATTCGTACCCGGAAAGCCGCGAAATTTGCGTACACACGAGATATGAGTGGATACGTCGAAACGTCGCGTACAACTTTGCTCGCGGTAAAGAGGTGAGCGGGACGTCGGTAACGCCGGTCGGGTAGGGTCGGGTCGGGTCGGTGTCGGAGCTATTCGTCGTCGCTCGCGGCAAACGGGCTTTTTCAATAAAGTTCATGTCTGTGGTCGCGAAAAGATAACTGCTGTGGAAATTACCCGGCGTCGGTGACAATGCAACCGGCTTGAGGCCTCGGCGCTCGGCTGAACCGCCACGCGAACGAGACCTGCTCGATGGGGAAGCACGCTGCTGGATGCAGTCGATGGTCGCTCCCACCGTCGCGTAATCGCCGTAATGGATACGGCGTCGGCGCTTGGCGGTGAATGCTTGCGGTAGTTCAGCACGTATGGACGATTACGAACGAACACGTGCAAACTACGCTTTCGCTGCGGCGAAAAGCCGTGTAAAGCGCTGGGCCTCGCTCGTAGAACCCGTCTTGCGCCAAACGGCCGCCATTGTAAAAAAACACCCCTAGACGTGTGATCGCAGAACGAAGTACACGTTCAAAGATGTTCATTTTACACGAGACCTCGGGTGCAAACGAAATACACCGAGCCTCGCGTGTAAAACGAACACCGTTTGGGGAGTCCGCCCTGGGACAACGGTTTACACGTCCAGGGGTGTACTTTTTCGCTGTGTGTGCACACCAGCTCCGCTTCTTTGGCGGCTCGGTACTGGTGGTGGTCCCCGGGCGCTCGCCCATCTGCCTCCGTTGCCGGCGCACGGGTCACATTCGGCGGGACTGTAGGGCGCCGTGGTGCTCTGAATGCCGAGGTTTCGGGCACGAAAAAAGAGACTGTGTCAGGACGTACGCTCGCGTCACTGGCAGCGACACAGTGCCGGAAACGTCCGAGTTGATAATGGACGAAGACGAGACCGAGCGGGCCGCAGCATTGGTACCACCGCCAGTGCAGCTAGCGCTGCATTGACAGGCAGCTATTGACAACGGGATTTCAAGCAAGGCGTCACCGGAAGCGCCTACTGCACAACCGTCCCCGAAGACAACTCCCGAGCAGACCCAGGACACTATTCCCAAGACAGTAAAGAGTACTTCAAGCGACCCCGAGGGAACAAATAAGCACCGAGATCCTGCTGTCTCCAAGCAAGACGAGGTCCTCACGTCCATGGAAGTCGACGCTACGGCGATAAAGCGTCGGCTGGACGACACAGACTCTCTCGGCGTGGAGCATCTGCCGAGGCGCTTCGAACGGGAATGGCACGGTGAAAGGGGGAAAATAGGACGGTACAAGCTTCAGCCTGTGTCTCCAACTCGGCAACACGAGCCGACGCAGTGAGCTTTTTTTTCATCCCGACTTTCAACGCCCCTTTGTAAGTCCAGTAGCCTTCGTCTGGCCTCACTCTAATTTCTTATGATCATTGAAAGGTCCTTACGCGTGGGCACTCTGAACGTACGAGGTTTAAGTGCAAGGCGCAAACAATGTCAGCTGAACCGCCTTTTAGTTGAAAAAGATCTCAACATTGTTGCGGTACAAGAGTCAAAAATTGAGAGCGAGGACCAGACGGAGTGCATGGTCCGCCTATTCGAGTCGAGGTACAATGTGTGTGTCAGTCACGCTGTTGGTAATTCGGGGGGCTGCCTTTTGTTTCTTCGAAAATCTATCGGAAATGTCGAAAAAGTAATTAGCTGCGAGATCGGACGATTGATAGTGTGTGATTTCTTGTTTTCAAGTTACAAGTTTCGCGTATTGTGCATTTATGCTCCGAATAAGGTAGAAGATAGATTAGTTTTTTTCGAAAACATTAGCCAGTATGTTACGACTGACCGCCTTGTCATTTTGCTAGGCGATTTCAATTGTGTTTGTGCTCCAGGCGACCGATCTAACAGCGCAAGGTACTATCGGGGAAAAATGAAATAAGAACAGAGGAGCGCGTGGCTCGCGGTACAGGCTGCGCCGCCTGGAAGTGAATCTAGGGGCGAGGGTGCGTGGCCTACTTGGATGTGTTCTCGCCCCTCGATTGGCGCTCCCCCAGCTTCGGAAGTGCGCCTCTCAGTGCGCTGAAAGCTGTCACCGCTGCTTTGCCTGCTCGGCGAGTGCGGCGAGCTTCTTTGCACCGCACGCGCTGAGCCAGCAAAGATAGCGGTGATAGCTTTCAGCGCACTAAGAGGCGCACTGCCGAAGCTGGGGGAGCGCAGAGGGAGGGGCGTGAACACGACGGAGTAGGCCACGCACCCTCGCTCCTAGGCTCACTTCCAGGCGGCGCAGCCTGTACCGCGAGCCACGCGCTCCTCTGTTCGCATTTCATTTTTTCCCGATAGTACAGAGATGCTAGCGCAGTCTTCTTGAGAGAATAGACCCTTCCCGAAATTCAGTCTGGCCACTTTGATCACTATCATCATCATCGGAAGAATGGCATATGTGCCATACGAATGGCGGCTTTCTATTTACTGATGAAGGAACATGTTGAAGATACACATAAGCTGAGGATTCGAGGCCTATACATTCTAGACGTTAGCACGTTGCGAAACCGGAATTGAATGCAAGCGCTGCGTAAGAGTTCATTTCTCTAATTCGAGCCCAGTGAACCTGTTAGTGGCACAAAATCGACTTCGAAACCCCTTGACTTATAGAACTTTATCAAGGCGTCTGTCTGGGTTGGCGCTTCGTTCTGACTGGTTGCATCGTTGTGGGAATCGAGACTGGATGAGATGATCCAGAAAAACCTGCATAGCCAAAAAGTTTATTCTCGTTTGCCGTTGACATGAAAAAGTGACGGTGCCCGATAAAATACTGCAGGCTACGGGTTCATTGCCGCCATTCGTATGGCAAAAGTTAAACCGCCATTTCAGCCACCAGATGGCGCTGAATTTCGGAAAGGGTCTATTGGTCCAGCTAGGCGAATTAGAAGACGTCGCCCACTGTGCGTCAAGAGCGAGCTCCTTACAGTTCACGCACTTTCAGGGAGCGAGTCACGCGCGCCTGGACAGAGCGTACGTCTCTCTGGAAATCATCGGCGCCTGCAAGTTTTATTCAGTAGATCATGTTTCTTTCAGTGACCACTGCCTTGTTTCTTTTAGAGCGCAGCTCTTAGGGGCCCGTTCCCGGCTTGAGCGGCGTCGCCGTCGCCGTCGCCGTCGCCGTCGGCGTCGCCGTCGGCGTAACCAAGGTCATCCCAAGGTCACGTGACCCCAAGGTCACGTGACCCCTCCCAAGGTCATCTCAAGGTCACGTGACCCCACGTCGCCCAAGGTCACGTGACCCCTCGAGGTCACGTGACCCCTCCCAAGGTCATCTCAAGGTCACGTGACCCTTTGAAGGTCACGTGACCCCCAAGTCACGTGACCCCTCTGAGGTCACGTGACCCCCGAGGTCACGTGGTCTCCTCCCCAAGGTCACGTGACCCCCAAGGTCACGTGACCCCTCCCAAGGTCATCTCAAGGTCACGTGACCCCAAGGTGACCCCCACGTGACCCCCAGGTCACGTGACCCCTCTGAGGTCACGTGACCCCCCGAGGTCACGTGACCCCCCCTCCCCGAAGTCACGTGACACCCCCCCCCCCCCCCCCCGAGGTCACGTGACCGCCCCCCCGGAGCATATTAAAGAATGAGGGGAGGAGGAGTCTACCCTCCCCTCAGTACCCTTCACTCCTACTCCTCAAGAGCTGCGCTCCAATTCGGCGTTACAGGGATTTGTAAACGGCTTTCACTTTTTATGCTCTGTTCACCTAGAGAATCTCCTAAAAAGTTCAATTGGGATTTATAAAAATTTAATACAAAGCTTTTAGAAGATGATCCTTTTGTAAAGGGGGTGCGTGAAAGTCTCGACGATTTCGCCAGCAGAAAAGTGGGAGGCTTCGGAGAAAAATGGGAATTATTTAAACAAGACTTAAAAATGAGAGCACTTGAACGGTCCAGCATATTGAAACACGAAAAAGAAAAAGAAACAAAAGAGTTAAGCCAACTGCTACAAAGGTTGCTGCAGGAAGAATGTCGTATGCCCGGCTTTTTCTCTGATGACATAGTCAGTTTGAAAAAGAAACTTGAGGCTCTCGATACGGAACGGTACAAATGGGCCATGGTGCGCGCGCGATTAAAACGGTTATCACTTGGCGAGATACCAACAAAACGAGCCCTCGGGGTAGAAAAGACGTACGCCAGTAAAAATGAGATCAGCGAAATTTTGTACCATGGAACTGTAACCAGCGATAAAGAACTAATCGAATGCGCGTTCGTAGACTGCTATAAGGGGCTTTTTAGTCTTCGTGCCCCCAATAAAGACGGGTTCCAGACACAATTTTTGCCGTTAATGCCAAAACTAGAGGACGACGTGAGGGAGAGATTAGAGCAGCCAGTAATGTTAGGGGAAATCGAAAAGGCGATCGAAAATTTAAAAATCGGAAAATCGCCCGGTCCGGATGGTTTAGGAGCGGAGGTCTACAAGGCTTTCAAAGACCAAATTGCACCTTTTTTTGTATGGAGTGTTCAGGGAAGCGTACGATTTGAATTGTTTGCCTCCATCTTTTTTGTACACGCACACCATTTTTATTCCGAAAAGTGATGATCGCGAAAAGCTACGTCTCGTTGGTTCTTATCGCCCAATTACTTTGACGAATGTTGATTATAAGATTTTCATGAAAATTCTCGCTGACAGGCTACAAAGTGTTATAGATATGATTGTCGGCCCACACCAGACGTGTGGTATCGAGGGAAGAAGTATTGTTACAAACATTCATGTTGCACGTAGTATTTTAGAATGCTGTGATAGTTTGGACCGTAAGGTGGCACTACTGCAAGTTGATCTAGAAAAAGCTTTCGATCGCGTGTCTCACCAAATTCTTTTTTCTATCTTAAAGCACGTGAATCTGGGTTCCGTTTTATGCGATGGTGTGCAGATGGCGTATAAAAACTGCGCCACCAGCCTTGTTGTCAACAAGCGTGTCAGTGAGCGTATTAGGCTTTTTTCGTCAGTGAGACAGGGTTGTCCACTTTCGCCGTTACTTTTTTGTATTTTCATTGAACCTTTTTGCTTAAGTACTATCAATGATAGTCATCTGCGTGGGTTTAGGCTGCAAGCTACCGAAGTGCGCATTCTGTCTTACGCAGATGACGTAGCTATTTTTTGTGTCGACGAAGAAAGTGTTCGAAGATCAGTTGAGGTAACCAAAAGCTTTTGTGAGCACACGTGTAGCGCGGTAAACTGGCACAAGTGTACCGGTTTTTGGCACGGTAATTGGCCCTCCGTGCCGACTGTGTTTGAGGGCATTGTATGGTCCCCCACGCCGGTACGTTATCTCGGAGTGCCTTTGGAACATTATCGCACCAGCGACCAGTACTGGCACGATGAAACTGAATCTCTTCGTGCAAAGACTCTGAAATGGGGAGGGAAGTGCTTGTCCATTTTTTCGCGTGCAACTGTGTGCAACATTTTTTTCGCTGCCAAGCTGTGGTATGTTTTGCAAGTTTTGCATTGTTCACGGATCAATATTCAGCGCATGCATCGGGTGTTTGCTGTTTTTATTTGGTGTTCGGCGTGGGAAAGATCAAGTCGATCAAATCTCTTTCGTCGAGTCAAGTCCGGCGGTCTCGGCCTTTCGCATTTGTTTATTAGACAGCTGGTCAACAGGTTCCTTTTTCTTCGAGACCAAAGAGACCCATTTTTACGCACTGTAATTCAGGTAAGGCTGCGCAATCTGCTGCCCGAGTTTATCGTAGCGACGAACGATGAAGTCTGCTTTGGTGTTCAGGGTTATTTGAAGGAAGTTATCGGGGCCTATCGGTTTTTGGCAACACGTTTTTCCTTAGAATATTTGTCTGGCGTGTCACGCAAGCGGTTGTCGAAGGACTTGATCGAGTTGCTTTTTCCCACACCTTTGTATCGATCGCTGTACAGCGCAGGCACAGGGAAGGATGTTCTAAAAAGAGTCAAGAAAATGGTAATTCCCGCGTGCACGAAAACATTTTTTTTTAAGTTACATAGCGGATCGTTTCCTGTAAAAGCTTGGTTAGTTGAAAAGGGCATACCAGTAGCATGGTCAGAAAACGGCTTATTGTGCAAGAAGCCAGAGACCATTGAACATGTGTTCCTGGACTGCTGGGACGCAGTGTTTTTTTGGGACGTCCTTCAAAGGACTATAAAAAAAGACCTCCCTTTAACGTCCCACGGCATTCGGTTCCTGTCTGTAGAAGCTGCTTCTGTGCCTTATGATATGTTCATGCTCATGGGACTGCACAGTATATGGCGATGTCGTATGGCAGTACGTCATGCGGATATCGATGTGCGGCCAGTGTATAAGTATTTTGTAGAACACATGTGTTTCCTTAAAGAGCTGTACAGGGCGCAGCAGCCTCAACCTGAGTGGCTGCTACTTCTGGAGGATTTGTCCTCCATCAAAGACTTCTAGCTGTGACAATATGCCAGGAAGGCTGATGGTTTTACCTTTTTAGTCTATCTTGATAACTATGTATGCCACCAACGTTAAACAAAAAATAAAAAAAAAAAAAAAAAAAGATGGCATAGCATAGGGGTTAAGGTGTCCGATTTGTACGCAAGTGGACGCGGGTTCGATCCGCGGTGGTCCTGCTTTTTTTTTCTCGAACATTTTGTTTTGTCGAGGCATTTGGCGATATTTATGAGTGCGTATAGCTTTACTCTTATATAAATGCTGCCCTTGTTGATGAAATTCCCTTGGCAGTGGCAGTCAGACGTCATCTGATGGACCATCAGGGCACGGGTGGTTATCATTTGAGCCCGGTCTCGTTTCGACCTTCTCACTTGGCCCTTCTCAAAACAACCATTCTCAAAACGATCTTCTCCCTTGGACTTGTCGCGTTTGGTCCTTTCCCGTTTCGTCTTTCGCATTCCAACCCTCCTCATTTGGGAGCGTTCTCGGTTCACCCTTTTCACCTGGCCCTTTTCAAAACATCCATTCTCAAAAATATCTCGCCTTGACCCGTCGCACTTGAATCGCCTTTCTAGGGTAATATTAATATATTGATATAATGTGTGTGTGTGTGCCACACTGCAGGCACACTCTCTGCTAAGGATTTTAACAGTGCATCGAGGTCGTCGTGAAAAGCTACTAGCTGGCAATAAAACAGACCAACTATTTATCGCAGCCAGATCATATTCCGAAATGTCACGTTGTTTGAGGTCTCTCGACTGGGACAACGCCACCAGTTCTATAATACAGTGATTCTCAAAAGGGGGTCTGCGAAGCCCTGTCTCATCAGTCAGGCACGGCAATATTAGTAATCTTGCTACACTTTAAAAAGAAACGTTCGAATTTTCGGGAGAGTACTCTCGTGTGTATGTCAATGAGAGAAGTCTACTTCACACTAGCAATTAGTTATATCCATTTATCAAATCATTATCATAAGCTATACCTTTCTATTCCCCTCACCCCGAACGGAGTCCTCCATCATCTCCGCCTTTCTACAAGGGGTCCGCTTAACATACACCTTATGCGAGCAGGAACATACACAATACACCTTTTG
Source organism: Ixodes scapularis (assembly GCF_016920785.2). Lineage (NCBI taxonomy): Eukaryota > Metazoa > Arthropoda > Arachnida > Ixodida > Ixodidae > Ixodes > Ixodes scapularis. The sequence continues at coordinate 16,394,008 of NW_024609882.1, read as the reverse complement.
CGACCAGGGAAAAAGACACCTTTGTTTTACCTAGATGTAGAACGAACTATGGCTTTACAATGTTGCGATATATCTTGCCTAAGTTTTTGAATACTCCTCTATGTGATCACTTGAATGATACGTCTTCTCCTGTCCTTAGGAACGCTTTTCTATAATTTGTCTGCACTTCTCATTTTGTCTGTACTGTTCATTTTGTATATATATTATTTTTTACCGCGTTTCCACTGCTGACTTGTAAGGGTGGCGAGGCCCTTCAAGCAATGGACGACACTGCTTTTTTCTTGCCACCCTCAGTTTGTATTTCAAGCTGAAATAAACGCTGATTGATTGATCGATGGTTGAGATCCACTGCTATTAGGTACGCTATTTATGTTCAATCAAAGTTTCCAAAATAAATGTTACTCGTTTTTTTTTTTCTCATTTGCGTAAAGGAAGAAAAGCAGGCGTCAATATACGATTTTTAGTGCGTACCTCTACACTTAACATAAATCTGATGGTATTTTGGGGGCCCAAGCAAGGTAAGGCTCATCAACAAAGCCGCGAAGGCATAACGACGTTAGAAGCATGCCGAACTAGTGCCATTCAGTCGTAGAGCGAACGGGCAAAACGAGAATGGGTCCAGTTGCGAAAAACACGATTCGGATCTTATGAGAAGGTTCAAACGAGAAGGACCAAATGAGAATGGGCCGAAATGCGCAAGGTTCAAATGCGAATGGGACGTTTTGAGATACACCCTCAGGGCACGTTCCACCAAGGCTGCTGACTGGCAGTCAGTGTCCCAAATTACGTATCTTGATGGAATTTTCAATAGGGCAGGCTCCCAAAACATTGCATTTCTGAACGTGCAAGGTTCGAAATTTCGAAAAGCGTCTAACTTCTTAGTTTAACAAGTTATATAAAGTTCGAAAATTCGAAATCTTTCGAACCGCTTGATTAGATAATCGAAACTTCGGTTCTAACAAAGTTCACGGCATTCCTAATTATCTTTGGTGGTTGTGTCTAATTTATACAAAACGTCACGTGATCACGGAGAAGAAAGTGAGCACGACTCAAGCGGCCAGTTCTCGATCGGTGGTTTTCGGGCAGAAAGAATACGAATTTCGAGCTGCAAATTGTGTTCCAGGTAGATTAGAGTGTTAGCCGCACAAGACTTGAGGGTTTAAGACTGCATCTTATAACTTCGCATTAATACCTGTAAGATGTTTTTTTACGCTGTTCGGGCGCAAAAAAAAAAATTATATAAAAAAGACACGCATAAATACTGTAAACGAATTTATTTTCGTGGACCTAAACTTTCCGGATTTCGTGACTTAAACAATATATATATATCACGCGAATATATTTTTTTTATGGTACCGAATACGTGGATATCACTTTGATTCGCGATATTTTGTGCCCGCGAAATATTCCGAAAACTACACCTCGTCGAATTCGCGAAATATTGAACCCACTAAAATAAGTCGTTTACAGTAAGCCGATAAACGAAGTACAATGGAACTACTAACAAAGGTGTCTTCAGGTGGTGCATTTATGATTCTCAAATTTCTTGAAGCAAATTTCTAGGAAAAAGGCTGAAAAAAAGAAGAAAAAGCTATCTCTTTTCTTATGCTAAAATTTCCTAAGCATCGTACCGGCATGCGGTCTTGCATCACTACTACGTAGTGCACGTTAAAGACCCCAGGCTAGCCGTTGTGTTGCACTGGCCCAATTTCTCATCTACAGCTGAGACACCATGACGCTCATTGAGCATGATTAACTTCCGGCTCTATAAACATACACACAACATATTATTTTCAGCACACCACCGGGTTGACGCTGCTACTCGCATATGGTACCACGTGGTAAAAGAAAAAAATTTGAAAGCTTCTTAGAGATGAACATCCTAGAGCAGATTCAGCAGATTCGAGTGTGTGCGGCATTACACATCCCCTCGATTCGCTCGGCGCCGTCGCATGGAGTGAATAGAGGGGCCGTGGCGGTACCATGCGGTTTGTTTCATTTTTCTTTCGCTGCATAGGAAATAACACGTTTTTCTCCTCTTGCATTTTTTTTCCCCAAAAACCTTGCACTCACGAAGTTTGAGCATGATGAATGCACCACCTAAAGATATCTTTGTGAAAAGTGTGACTACACACCGTTCATCGACTTATTCATACGATTATTTTTACACCCGTATAGCGTTCAGACACGCCCTATCGACCGCACCCCAGACGCAGTAAGCTGCATCTTATATAAAACATGATATAGGGTGTCCTAAACGAACCATCCGCTGTAAAACGAATTGGAAAGATAGGTGCCTGCACGGTGGAATGTTCAAACTGTCACCGAATGGTCACTGAGAAGGTCAGTTTTACAGTGCGAAATTTCAAGGCGTAGTTCTCTTCCTGTAAAAAAATGAGAGCAAAAACTTGCCAAACTCAAGGCTGGGTGCGTTCGCAGGCGACCGAATGAGCGACGCTATTTACTTGTGGCGCCATCTCTCGATGGGCGCAGCGAGCAGATGACGCACTCCGTTGTCTGCTCGCTGCGCCTATCGGGAGGTGACGCCACAAGTAAATAGCGTCGCTAATTCGGTCGCCAGCGAAATTAACGCGCCCAACCTTGACATTGGCAAGTGTTTTTTTATAATTTTTTTACAGTCAGAGAACTACGGCTTGAAATTTCACACGGTAAAACTGACCTGCTCAGGGCACATTCGGTGAAAGTTCAAATTTTCTATGTACAGGCGCCGATTCGTCAGGTTCGTTTTACAAAGGAAGGTCCGCTTGGGACAGTACTAATAGTAATAGATACAACATTTGTACATTACTAGGTATAATCTCAATGCAGTGGCGTACCAACTTGTTTCAAGGGGCGCTTATGGCCTGAATGTCCAACGAGACTGAATGTCCAACGAGCCTGAATGTCCAATCGGTCACGTGACAGGCGAGACGGAGTGTACAACGAGACGAAAGATCCAATCGAGACGGAATGTCCATCGAGTCTGAATGTCCAACGAGACGAAAGGTCCAATCGAGACGGAATGTCCAACGTGCCTGAATGTCCAACGAGACGAAAGATCCAACCGAGACGGAATGTCCAACGAGCCTGAATGCCCAACGAGTCTGAATATCCAAAGGATATAGAATGAACCTTGCAAAGAATTTAGAAGACATTTCTTTGTTGAATTGTAGGATTACTGATAGTTACGGCGGTGAAAAATGCGTTTGATGAAATGGGGAACCGGACATTTCGGTGCGGAGATGTCGGTACGCGATCATTTCGGTATGTGTTCGCTTCGGCACCGGGCTTTTCAGTACCGGGATTTTTAATGCACGGCTGTTTTGGTGTGCCGGTGAGCTTGTCCCTCTGACTTTGCCTCTGTGAAGTCCCCAAAATGAAATTAAAATTAGGCTCGTGTATTTTGCGCACATTACAAACCCCCCAAAACAATGTATTTATTGATCGTTTTATATACCTAAATATAAAGGTGATTTCTAAAGTTAAAAAATGACGTTTAAAAGGTCACACATGCTACAAGATAAAAGACCGAACTCGTTGACCATTGACAATTTGTCACGCGTTTTATTTTAGAAGGGTCGTTTCTCTGGAGCGGAAACAAACGTGAGACCCACGAGAGTTTTTAGAATCGTTAATCGTGCTTATCCTCAGCCACAGTTTTTCCGTATTGTACGAGTTGCTGTATTTTTCTTATTCGTGTCCCTAGTCCCGCAAAGATGATGTCCCTCGCATGGGAGAAAAACGCCTGATTGAATTTTTAGTATTATCTATATTGTTCTGTGAAGGAGGCGTAGTATGTGTAATTACACTAAATTGTAGTTTTTGTTTTCTTTTTTGCAAAACGAACGTGAGTTTTAGACATTTCTGATTGGACTTCTCGGTCCCCAGAAACAGAAATTCGATCCTTATATTAAAATTAGAGAGAGAATACAACGTTCCTTTCATTAAGCCTTTGTGCAGGTGATGTCCTGAATTGGTGAGCTTTTGTCCGGTGATTGTCCGGAGGATTCGGCACATTGACGCTTATCGCGGCGATTAGTTTCGCATGCTTCGGCCACCAAAGCGATTGCTGTCGCAGTGAACCATGTATTAAGCAACAAGTAGGCAACATTAATAATCAATACTTTTTAGGATTGGCTTCCGTCGTTTCTGCCTTTTCTGGTCACGTGGCATGCAGCAATCGCACCGATACGCGTCCAGGTAGCACACCAAGGCTGCGATCGGAATTCAACTGGTTCTAACTTTGTCATAGAGCCGCTGCGACAGTGCGACCGTGATTTATTCATTTGCGCACAATACAAGTGCACATGTGACCACGGTATCAGTAAGTCAGCCCCTCGCTCGGTCTTCCCAAATTTCATAATGCTAGAGTTGCGAGTGAACATATTCACGAAGAACCCGACTTTTATCATTTTGAATAACCCGGGTACGATTCACTATCGGACCCTTGCCAATTCTGAGAGCTGCATTTGTCATCCTCTCTTTTTTTGAAAGAAGGTCTCATTGTTGACCCCCACTGTCACCGAAAATCTACACACCCAACCCTAATAAATTCTTTTTAGACAGTTCGACAAACGAGCACTTTCGCCCCATTCTTCATTCTGCGAATCAGCCTAGGGCGAATTGCCCTATTCGACGAATTGTCCTTTTTTCCAGTTGTCCAGAGACCAATGGAATTTCGACGAAGTGACTGGATTTGTGGTGCAGTACGCTTCTTCTGCAAGAAGCCACGTGGAACGATCTATTGTTATATTCACACATGATGTCGGCTATTAGTACATCTGGCTGTGAACCTTCTGCTGCACGCCGAGACGCATGCGTAAGCGTCCTTTATCAGCAGTCAAGCTCCTACATACCAAGACGTCATGAACTACTTCGACAGCATGGCGAACTTTGGAGTGCTTCCAGAAGCCAGTTAAATTACATGGGCTTCTGAAAACCACTATGCATGTCACATGCAAAAAAAAAAAAAGTTGAGCACTGCTTGATACTACAGGTTTTCCCGCTCATTTTAATCCAAGCGACGACCAATTTAATCCCGGGGTCACTCAATTTAATCCAAGCGCCATTCAATTTAATCCAAGCGCCACACAATTTAATCCCAGGGTCAGTCAATTTAATCCACAATATAGATATGCACTTACTGTGTTCAGTGGTCGTGTTTTGCTTACACATTTGGTAACTTAGAATAATTGTTTATACAATTTGAATTTTTGGGGGAGCAATTGATAATTTGTTCACTAATGTGATTACTTTGAGTTACTAGTGCCACTAGTGACGAGGCTTAATTGATATGTTGGTTACTCTTTTTACAGCGCAGCTCTTAGGCACCCGTTTCCGGCTTAAAAGGCGTCGGCGTCGCCGACGCCGTCGGCGTAACCACGCGGTGCATGATGGGCGAATTCCCCCGCTAAATTTAGCGGAAAATTTCCCCGCTAAATCTAGAAGAAAATTTTCCCTGCTAAGTTTAGCGGAACATTTTTACTGCTAAATCTAGCGGAATATTTTCCCCGCAAAATTTAGCGGAAACTTTTCCCCGCTAAATCTAGCGGAAAAAGTTTCCCGCTATTTTTAACGGAATTTTCCCCCGCTAAATTTAGCGGAAAATCTTTCCAGCTGGATTTAGCGGAAAATTTGTCCCGCTAAGTCTAGCGGAAAATATTCCCCGCTAAATCTAGCGGAAAATGTTCACCGCTATATTCAGCGGAAAATTTTCCCCGCTAAATCTATCGGAAAATTTTCCCAGCTAGATTTATCGGAAAATTTGAACCGCAAAGTCTAGCGGAAAAGCTTCCCCGCTAAATCTAGCGAAAAAATTTTTCCCGCTAAGTTTAGCGGAAAATTTTTCCTGCTAAATTTAGCGGAAAATTTTCCCCGATTAATTTAGTGGAAACATTTTCCCCGCTCTATCTAGCGGAAAATATTCCCCGCTATATTTAGCGGAAAATTTCCCCCGCTAAATCTGGCGGAAAATTTTCCCAGCTAGATTTATCGGAAAATTTGCGCCGCAAAGTCTAGCGGAAAAGCTTCCCCGCTAAATCTAGCGGAATGTTTTCCCTGCTAAATCTAGCAGCATTTGTCCCGGTAAATTTAGCGGAAAATTTTCTCAGCTAAAACTAGCGGAAAATCCTCCGAGCTAGATTTAGTGAAATATTTTCCCCGCTAGGCTTAGCGGAAATTTTTTTTCGCGATATCTAGCGTAAAATTTTCCCCGCTAAATTTAGCGGAAAAATTTCACGGTAGATTTAGCGGAGAAAGTTTGTAGTGCCAAAGCGGCGACACTTATTAGGGAGTTTTCGTAGACCGCGTTGCCCCCTCCGCTAAGCGTTCCGCAACGAAGAAGTCGCTACTGCGCCTGCGCGCCGATAGCCTTGACTGTGGAGTTCCCGCTATCGTAGCGGATTGCGGAGGGCCTTGCGGGACGGCGAAAACGATCTACGAAAACTCCCTATTGTGGTGGCTCACGCAACGTCTGGAGCTAATAGGGTATTTTCGTAGATATTAGGGAGTTTTCGTACACCGCGCTGCCCCCTCCGCTATGCGTTCCGTAACGAAGAAGTTGCTACTGCGCCTGCGCGCCGATAGCCTTGACTGTGGAGTTCCCGCTATTATAGCGGGTTGCGGAGTGCCTTGCGGGACGGCGAAAACGATCTACGAAAACTCCCTATTGCTGTCCCGCAACGCTCTCCGCAACCAGCTACGCTAGCCGGAACTCTACAGTCAAGGCCATCGGCGCGCCGGCGCAGTAGCGGCTTCTCCTTTGTGGAGGGCTTAGCGGAGGGGGAAACGCGGCCTACGAAAACTCCCTATTGACGTATTAAGCGTGCGGAACGAGCAGCACCGACGGGACCGAGCTGCGGGCTCGAAGAGAACAGCACAAGACTGCAGCGTTCGACGGTGCAGCAGGGCGGTCTCAGCGGACCCCCTTTTGATGATCTTTTTCAGTTTTATTGCGGTTATAAAGATCAGTTTGTTAATTTGCATCGACGGACGTCTTTCCTAAACCCCAGAACTTTTCCGCTAAATTTAGCGGAGAAAATATTCCTCTAGATTGAGTGGGGAAAATTTTAAGCTATATTTAGTTGGGAAAATTTTCCGCTAAATTTAGCGGGGATAATTTTCCAATAGATTTAGCGGGGAAACTTTTCCACTAAACTTAGCGGGGTAACTTTTCCGGTAGATTTAGCGGGGAAAAAGTTTCCGGTAAATTTAGCGAGGAAAATTTCCAGCTAGATTTAGCGGGAAAATGTTCCACTAGACTTAACGGAAAAAAATTTCCGCTAGATTTAGCAGGGAAAATATTCCGCTAAATTTAGCGGTTAAAAATTTCCACTAGATCTAGCGGGGAAACTTTTCGCTAAATCTAGCTGAAAAGATTTTCCGCTAGATTTAGGGGGGAAAATTTTCCGCTAAATATAGGTGGAAAATTTTCCACTAGATTAAGTGGGGAAACTTTTCCGCTAGACTTTGCGGGGCAAATTTTCCGCTAAATCTAGCTGGAAAAATTTTCCGCTAGATTTAGCGGGGAAAATTTTCCGCTAGATTTAGCGGGAAAATTTTCCACTAAATTTAGCGGGGAAACTTTTCCGCTAGACTTTGCGGGGCAAATTTTTCGCTAAATCTAGCTGGGAAAATTTTCCGCTGGATGTATAGCGAGGAAAATTTTCCGCTAGATTGAGCGGGGAAAGCTTTCCGCTAGATATAGCGGGAAAAAGGTTTCCGCCAAATGTAGTGGAAAAAGTTTACACTAGATTTAGCGGGGAAAATTTTCCGCTAGACTTAGCGGGGAAAATCGTCCGCTAAATCTAGTTGGGAAATATTTCCGCTAGAATTTTTCCGCTAGGCCTAGCGGGAAATATTTGCCACCAGATGTAGCGGGAAACTTTTCCGCTAGACTTTGCGGGGCAAATTTTTCGCTAAATCTAGCTGGGAAAATTTTATGCTAGATTGAGCGGGGAAAACTTTACGCTAGATTTAGCGGGCAAACATTTTCCGCTAAATTTAGTGGGAAAACTTTTACACTAGATTTAGCGGGGGAAATTTTCCGCAAGACTTAGCGGGAAATATTTTCCGCTAAATCTAGCTAGTAAATTGTTCCGCTAGATATAGCGGGGAAAATTTTCCACTAGATTTAGCGGGGAAACTTTTCCGCTAGGCTTTGCGGGGCAAATTTTTCGCTAAATCTAGATGGGAAAATATTCCGCTAGATTTAGCGGGGAAAACTTTCCGCTAGGTTTAGCGGGAAAAAATTTCCGCTAAATTTAGCGGGAAAATTTTACACTAGATTTAGCGGGGAAAATATCCCGCTAGACTTAGCGGGGAAATGTTTTCACTAGACTCTGCGGGGCAAATTTTTCGCTAAATCTAGCTGGGAAATTTTTCGCTAGATTTAGCAGGGAAAGTTTTCCGCTAGATTTAGCTGGGAAATTTTTCCGATAAATTTAGCGGGGGAATTCGCCCATCATTCACCGCGTGGTTACGTCAACGGCGACGGCGACGCCGACGCCGCTTAAGCCGGAAACGGGTGCCTAAGAGCTGCGCTCTAAAAAGAGTAACCGACATATCAACTAAGCCTCGTCAATAGTGGGACTAGTAACTCAAAGTAATCACATTAGTGATCAAATTCTCAATTGCCCCCTAAAAATTTCAAATTGTATAAACAATTGTGCTAAGTTACCAAATGTGTGAGCGAAACACGACCACTGAACACCAATACGTGCATATATATATATATATATATTGTGGATTAAAGTGACTGACCCCGGGATTAAATTGTATGGCGCTTGGATTAAATTGTATGGCGCTTGGATTAAATTGAGTGACTCCGGGATTAAATTGGTCGTCGCTTGGATTAAAATGAGCGGGAAAACCTGTAGTATTATCGCTCTACTCACTGACTATTTGCAGGGAATGCATGCGTATGTAAACTACTGACGACTGCAGTGTACAGTGAGTAGTTGTCTGTTCCAGAGATAAACGAACAAAAATAAAAAATTTGTCAAATCCACACAATTTTTCTGAATTTACTCAGGAATTGTCGGTTCACACCCCCCCCCCCCCCCCCCCATGCATTTATAGACGCGTTAGATGTAGATTGTATTTTTAAAAAAAGATATCTATACTTTTTTTATTAGTAGGAAATTACGCTTGTGCAAACTCTTGATGCCTCGCACCCACAGCTCCCAAAGCTCTTTTAAAAAAAAAAAAATACTGACTCTGCGCATAGTCAGTGGCGCTGGCGGGCGGTCATGTGTTTGCAATGCGGATCTCCGTATGTAGCTCATCTATAGATCGAAACGGGCAGGGATGAGGACTGAACAAGAAATCCCTGGGATCTAAAGCGCGGCTTTCATAGACGTCCCCCAATTGCGACGCACTAGAATACCCGGACATTGCATCCCTATTATATATTTCAAACTGGCTGACCTATGTCATCGGAACATTCGAAACATTTGAAATCTTAATATCAAAGGAGTGTTTGGCGTCGTACAATCGACACCTTTAACCGATTGGTACATAGCTGCGCATCGGCACTCAGCTAAATAACCACCAAGCCTTCCCATAGATGAAATTATAATGTTTGTGTCTGCTCTGTTTCTTTGTCGGTCCGTCCACGTCGGCTTTGTGGCACGACATTTTAGTATGATGAAACTACAGCAATGCCTGCAGGAACGCGGACTAAATATGCACACAAGTTTGTACATTTAAGAAGGAAAATTATTCTAGCACGTGACAGGCGAGACAGAATGTCCAACGTGCCTGAATGTCCAACGAGACGAAAGATCCAACCGAGACGGAATGTCCAACGAGCCTGAATGTCCATCGAGACGAAAGATCCAACCGAGACGGAATGTCCAACGAGCCTGAATGTCCATCGAGACGAAAGAACCAACCGAGCCTGAATGTCCAACGAGTCTGAATGTCCAACGTGCCTGAATATCCATTATTGGATCTTCCGTCTCGTTGGACATTCAGGCTCGTTGGACATTCCGTCTCGTAATCTTCAAGGGGGGGGGGGGGGGGGGGGCAAAGCGCTTGCGGCCTGAATATCCATCGAGACGGAAGATCCAACGAGTCGAAAGATCCAATTGGTCACGTGACAGGCGAGACGGAATATCCATCGAGACGAAATGTCCGATTGAGACGGAATATCCAACGAGTCCGAATGTCTAACGAGACGGAAGATCCAACCAAACCTCAATGTCCACCGTGACTGAATATCCATCGAGATGGAAGATCCAACCAGGCCTGAATGTCCACTGAGGCTGGATATCCAATGTGTTACGTTTAATCCATTCCTGTAGTTTATCGAGCATACTGCTCCCAAATAAATTATGATAAGCCAGGACTTTTTTTTTCATTGCACATTCTTGTATCCTATGTGAAAGGGCTTGCTGGAGTGCTCCAAATTATATTTAACAACGTAAAGATTACATAAGATACGTGATCTCCGCGTCAGGAAGGGGTGGGAAAGAGCTAATATTATCATTATTTTGTTAGACCTCCAAGGGATGGAATGCGCTGCCGAGTGAAATTGTTTGTGCCGCAAATACGGAGAGGTGTTTTTTAACGTTTGCTCGCCCTCTGCGATAATGGCTGATACAGGCGCCACAGGCTCAAAATAAATAAATAATAAATAACCTCTCTTCCGCCACGTCATCACGCTCCTGCTGATACCCACGCAGAGAGCCGGGTCAGGTGATAAGAGGGAGGCGGCTGATTGGTCCGGCGGGCACTCTCCCACTGCAATCGCAGCCGCCGTCTCAGTCAAGCATCCAGCCAAGGTGCCTCGGCAAAGGCCGAAAGGGGTTGGTAGAGGAGGCACCAGGGAACAACGACACCCGAAATCCTCCGACAACCCCAAAAAGCAGACCCCGGCAGGAGGAAGCAATTTACTCCCCGAGACACGCGTAAGCCGGCGAAGGCCACACGCATCCCTCTCCAAAACGAACCATGGCCAGCGGTTTTTTCAAATAGGATGGTCTACTAAGAATAAACAAGTTAAATTCAAGCACAATTATTTATAAGCCGTTAGGCAATTTCAAAATTGTGTCAATCTTAACAGCTAAATTTAACCAAACTGAATCCGCCTGAGCAACCAGCATTTTTTTAAAAAGAAATTTGAAGATTTACCAGCTCGAAATACGTAAACAATTCGCAACTTTCAGCGATGGTGGTACCGCGGTGTGAGAATCGCGCTCCCTAGCTCTTGGATGATTGGCCTCATAATAAATGGGCTTGCCTACACCTTCCTGGCGTGAAAAAATAACGTAAGGCTCTAACACTGCGCGTATGTAGCCAAACTAGAATTTCTTACGCGTCGTAGACCCAGCCTTGTACCGCTGTTTTACGGCGATCATCCAGATGACAGCCATTTTGGTAGAAAATAAAGTGAAAGTTGCGAATACGAAACGCATTGCTCAAATCAGGTATCCACTTGGTTACGTGGCGGGAGATACGAATATCCATCCAAAAATAATGCTAAACTGAGACGGAATGTCCAACGAGGCTGAATGTCCAACGAGACGGAAGATCCAACCAGGTCGGAATGTCCAACGTGTCTGAATATCCAACGAGCCAGAATATCCACTAGTGGAGTTTTCGTCTCGTTGGATCTTTTGACTTTTGGATATTCAGGCTCTGAATGGGGGCAAAGCAACCCCCCCCCCCCCCCTCCCAGGGCCGGGGGGTGGTTCCCTTGGTATCCGTTGCCGCCGGCCAGTGCTTACCCTGCCCAGTGGCCGCTGTTTCAGGGGGGGGGGGGGGGGGGGGGGCAAAACAGATGCATTGCCCCCCCCCCCCCTCTGAGAACTGAAGGGGGCAAGCCCCCCCCTCCCCCCCCCCCCTTGGCCCCTTCCCCCCCGGGTTGGTACACCCATGTCTCTATGGTGACTCCACCGAATTGAGGCAAGGCTTGTAAATGTGCAGAAATGCAAATGAAGCAATCGTGCAAGGATATCGTACTCCAGACATTACCTATGACTAGGGTTCGGAGTTTTTGGTTTAAAGCGATAAAAACCGATAAAAGTATGCCGAATTCATTTTCGAAAATTTGGTTTTAACCGAAAAGGGTAAGTTTGGATTCGGTGTTTTCGGTTTAAACCAATAAGAACCGATAAAAGTACGCCGAAACCATTTTCTAAAATTCTGTTTTAGCCGAAAATGGTAAGTTTTTTTATGGCCGCGTCGAGATGGGCTGGGGGAGGTTGGGGTGGGGAGAGAAGGCGTTGCAAGGTTCGACATTGTGTGACCTCTTCGTGACTGCCCTCTTCTAAGGTTCAACATGCCACGAAAGAGGTCTTGGGTTGTCCTTCGCGGGACATCTGTGTCCTTTCTATTATCGGGCTTAGCGTGTCAAATTCCTGGTGCTAAAGAAAAAAAAAAGTTTGTGTGTGGGTAAGTATAAGGTTTTTCGCTGCATGCAAGATCTGCAGCCAGAGTTCAGTGAGTACACGAAATATGTGGTGCTTCAAAACGTCGCACCGCGTCTCTTTTTGTAGTCACATTTGGTTGATTGGCCGATTTTGGCTCAGTCAGCGCTTCACCTCCTCAGCCTGCGAGTGTCCAGTGTTAAAGTTGAGAGGGCATTCTCGAAGCCCAGGGTGAATAACTGGAAAGAATGAGTGTGGTTCAACGAGGAGGACTAGCTGAGAAAGTACCTGTGTGTTTACTATAATAAGATAACGTAACCCTGATGTACAGAAGGTGAAGTTTCATGTTGGGCACTGACTTGTTTGTACTTCTGTGTTTTTTTTTTGTTGTTTCTACAGTTGCACACATTTGCCAAATAATGTGTCGATGTTTTTTTCAATGTGTCTATGCCGTTATTCTTTGAGTGATCCCAAATATCGGAGCTATATTTCGTCTCACCCTACGATGGACTAAAGGCAAAAGCTACGGACCACCAGATCCAATCACGAGCCACTTAGAAATTGCCTGGTATTTGGTTTTAATACACGTGTCGGTGCCCGCATCTAATGGGGATGGGCCAAAAGTCATAAAGTCAAATTTGGGGGTTTTACGTGCCAAACCAACGACGGGCATCTGGCACGCCCCAGCGGAGGACTGAGGATTAATTTCGACTACCTTGGGACTTTTACGTGCAACCGAAAGCTCGGTTACACGGCGTCTCTCTGCAGTAAGCCTCCGTCAGATTGCGGGCAGCTCGGCCGGGATTCGAACCCGCCACCTGGGGATCTGTAGGCCGACGCTCTCGCCTCAGAGCCACCGAGGCGGCACCTGGGGATGGGCGGACAGGGGTTCGAATTGCATAGCAATGCGTGACTCACCAATTTTACATAGCAAAGGAAGCTCTTTGCAGGCTCTTTGCAGTGTTGAAGCTACAGAAATGTTGTAGCACTTTTTGATTCGGAGCATTATTCGTCCACCCTAATCAATGTTAATCATGTCATACTTTAACGTGCGACGTGATTAGACCTGGCTTCCTGTAGCTTTGACCTTTAGTCCATCGTAGGGTGAAACAAAGTATAGAAGGATCATCTGATCGGGTGTCCGATGGTGTTTCTTTAATATTCACCGAAAAACACCGGTAAACGTTTGTGGGCATTAATATACACACACACAAAAAAAATAACAACAACGAAAATTGAATTTTAAAATGAACACCAAAGAAAGTACGCCGAATTTAGAAAAAATAAAAACCGAAAACGCGGAACCCTACCTATGACTAGCCCTTCATCCCAGACATTCCGCTCGTACTGCCTCGGCCGAAGTGGCCTCGTACGATCACGATGCAAAACTGTTATGTTTGGGCGCTGCCACGTGACGCGCGCTCTATGCGTGCCGGCCAGCTCAGGTTACCCGATCTCACTAGCTCCGGATGTAGGTGTCGTGGTATCTCGGGAACGAGGCGACGGTACGTCGGCTATTCTAGACCTACCACGAACGCCGACACTGATAGCCGAGAATCGATCGTCGAGAACCAATCGCTTTGAAGACGATATATACGAGAAGAACCACTTTCTGGACGGCGTTCGAGTGTATACACTCTAATGGCGTGTCATTTCGCGCCATATTGCTCTAGATCTGAAGGAAACTGGGGACATTTCGTAGATCGTGCATATAAGGAGTATTCACCGGCGGCCATATCTGTGTGCGTGGTTGCTCAGCGCGTGCTGACGGCGAGCTTCCACAGTTCTTTTGCACCGTGCATTCCGCACCATCAAGATTGCCGGTCTTAGCAGCCTATTGATGTGAGCTCGTTCTGAGCATGCGCTCTAAACAGCACCCACAAATATGGCGTCCAGTGAATACTCCCTATAGACACTTAAAGGATGAGAACGGCAGGGCGTCCCTTTCGGTATGGTGCCTGGATCGCGTCTTTGACTGGTGTGTTTACCGCGGCCAAAAAAGTGGTCCCTCGATTTCCGCCTGATGACGTCATAAAAGTGTCATGCTGTCGCCGGTCGCGACCCTGGTGGCGTCCCAACAATTATGGTGAATGTAGCAGATGCCTGTTCTGCTGCAGGTCGCTTTCCACTGTGACAGTTCACGGAAGCTAATGCAGCCGGAAGTTGGGACGCCTAACGGGACGCCGTGACGACAGCGACACTCGCGTTCGCTCGTGCTTTTCGCCAGCATTTCTACGGCCAACCGCCAGGATCGCGACAGGCAACAGCATGACACTCGCGTCATTTGTTCCCACATCGGGACCACTTTTGATGTATGGGCGGGATAGGACGCTAAACACACCAGTCGAAGACGCGCTCCAGGCACCATACTTTCGGATACCCAGCTCTCAGCACGCGCCCGTTGCCGTCCGTCGCGCTTTGGTTGCACGTGCATGCTCGAGGATCACGTGTGCACCATAGCGTAATCGAAAGTAGGAAGCTTGCGGTGGAGGTGGGACAACTTATACCCGTGCCAGACGGGCAACTCGAATGCCATTTACAACGAATGAGATTTGTGTGATCGGCGAATCAGCTCGCAATCTGTCACGCGTGGAATGCGCCACGCCCGGAGTGTCGCGCGCTGATTGGCCGTCCGCTCAAGTGTCATTCGTTGTAAATGACATTCGAGTTGCCCATGTGGCGCGGCTATTACACTCCCCCCTGGTTCTCACCCTGTCGGGGATTATGGCCCGCCATGTTATCAATACTCTTGTGGGCCCTGCGGGCGTGCGAGGTCATGCTTGAAGTGAGGGAACGAGCCGCCCCCTATAGCAACGCAGAAGCTCCTGCGTACGATCAACGAAAATACCCTATGGTGTAATACGATAAACAATCCGAAGACCGTCTCGTACATTCTACGCCTTTGTCGACTTCGAAGATACATTTTATTGACCGAAGGCAAATGTATATATATATATATATATATATATATATATATATATATTACGGGAAACAAAAGAGGGCTTCAGAGATTAATCGTCGTACCATGAGAATGGAACGTAAACGTAAAATCCATTACAGTCACATCTGTGATTGTGTTACACGTTTAGACCACGTGATGTAAGAAGTCTGCCTCGAGGGCCGTCAGCTGTCTCCGCCTGCTGGTAAAAGACAGGTCTTGTTGCCCTTGCGTCGTTGGCGCACAGCCCAGGAGTAGCACCAAAGAGGGGCTTGAACAAGGATTAGTCCACCCCTCCTTGCGCTAAACTAAGTTATTAACGTTAGTTTAGAGCTCCATCTTACTGTGATTACGTCAACGTGCTAGAGTACGGATTTATTCTACGAGGTGGTGCGTTATTGCCCCACAGTTCGGTGCACATTGGAGCAAAAATTCGCGGTACAGGATACAATCATCATTTCTGGTTTCCGACTCTTTCCCTTCTCAATTTGGATGAGCATCGGCTTCAGGCCTTAGCGTGAACTAGGGTGCCTCAATGTCCTTCTGTTTAGGCTGATGCCACCCTTTGTGGCACTCGATGCCGACAGCACGCGCTCACAAGGAAAATACAAAGAAATCGACGAAAACAAAATGTCGGCATAGCACAGTCAGCACCACAGACGCGTGCAGAAACACGCTCTTTCACGCGCTTCTGAACAAAAAATAAAAATAAACGTGTGGGACAAAATGGCGAGATGTCACCACCCTAAGCAAAGCGCACATGAAGGCACCCTAGCGTGAACTATTGTTAGCCGCGCATGCTAAAAACGCGAGCTATTGGGAGTATTCACTGGCGGCCATAGCTGTGTGCGCGACTGCTGAGCGCATGCTGACGGCGAGCTTCCCCAGTTCTTTCGCCACGTGCATTCCGCATTACCAGGATTGCCGGTCTTAGCAGCCTATTAACGCGAGCTCGTTCCGAGCATGCGCTCTAAACATCGCCCTCAAATATGGCGTCCAGTGAATACTCCCTATATGAAGCCTCGGCGGCTGCACGATCGCTCGTGCGGCGAGTGCTCCAGTCAAGGCAGCCAATTCTACCCGCTGGCGCTTGCACAACCTTCGCAGTTAGCCAATGCTAAGGTGCAGAACCCAGGGATTCTGGGTTCGGTCCCCACTCCTGCCCGTTTCGATCTGGATGAGCATCGTATACCGGCGTGCGGTCGTGTATCACTACTGCGTGGTGCACGCGGACCCCAGGCTAGCAGTTGTACCGCACCGGCTGAATTGCTCATCTACAGTTGAGACACGTCTCCCGTTGAGGCAGACTCTTCTGGTTTCTAAAGTCGTCTACGGTCTAAATTACCTGCGCCTGACCAATACCCAAGAAGTAGCGCCGATCGTACTCAACAGAAAGGCAATGAGAGTCATTACAGGCTTACCCAAGTTTACACCGGTTGAACAGCTTGAAGCTGCCGCACAGATCAATACTCTGCGTGACATTGCCAAGGAGATGGTCGTTGGGCAGGAAAATCGCCTTTCCAGATCTCCATCGGGCAGAATCATTCTTACCAAACTCGAGAAACATGAGCTCCTCGTAAAAACAGCAGCAATGCCAACTCCATCTCCGCCATGGGAGAACGAGCTTGTCGTCCCGATCAAACCAGTACTCAAGAATCAAGGAAAAGAACGCAAAGGAAGGCGCAAGCACGCGGCTGACAAACACCTCGAAGAGATAAATTCACTGACCGGTGCCGAAGTCATGTATGCAGATGCTGCCAGAGACGACGCGGGCCGCTCAGCGATTGCATGGCACTCTGTCTCCAGGAACACCACATGGAGTGGCATCACGCACAAAACCAGCAGCCCGAAAACGGCAGAGTTATTAGCGCTGCTTCATGCCATCCAAGAAGCGGCTCATACGCTACCCCGAACAGTCACTGAAGCACGCATCTTCACTGATTCCCGTGAAGCTCTGCAAGAATGCGGCCGGGGCAACAGCACAAATCCGGTGGCAAAACAAATCAAGAGCATCATTGTTGAATCTCGTCCGCGAGTCAACATCGTGCTTGCGTGGGCCCCCGGACACGAAGGTGTCCCGGGGAACGAGGCGGCGGACGAGGCCGCGAGGGCGCAGCTACATGCAGGTTTTATGCCCTCACCTGATCCGCCCTGCATGCACTGCGGGATTCCAGCCACGTGCATCCATCTCGTCTGGACGTGCGAGGGGGTCGCAGAGCACCGTAACGACGCCACAAACTCACTCCCTGAAGAGGCAAGACCAGCTACGTACGAGGACTGGACCCGCCTCAGGCTCGAGGACCCACACCGCAAACACATTCTCGATTCCCTGATTAGTTTCGTCCGCTCATCGGGGATCGCCTGTTACCATTTAGCCTCCTCCCCCTACCCTTCCCATAATCGCCTTCCCCCGTCACGATTGGATGACTTTATCAAGAAATCGTGATGTATCCGATTCCTTTAATAAATACGTTTTCTCACTTACTGAGTTCTAGGCTGTATAAACATACACACAACCCATTTTTTTTCCCCTATACTAAGGTGAGACGAACTATTTGGGGCCAGAAGTTTGGGTCATGCCACCCGGTGGAATTTTTTCACAACCCAGAGTGAGGATACTTCCTCTGCTGGTACAAGCACGTGTAATGTCAAGCCTATACACTGTGAAAATTAAAACATAACCGCGCGCATGCACCACCCATAGCGAAGAAAACAGCAGCGCCCCTCGCGAGCTTCTCACCGTGAATATATAGTAACCTCTACTGCGTGAGGCACTTTAAAGACCCCAAGTTGACACTGCACTAATCAAATGTTTTCATTTTTTTTTTTTTTTTTTTAGTTTGGGAACGACGCATTTTGTCCGGCCCTCTTGTACTTTTGCTACCGCGCGAGCAAACAAGGATGCAGAGCAAAGCAGCATTTTCTACTTGAATGGAAGAAGTTAGGTGCCTCACATGGAGCTGCCCAGTCAGAGCTGTCTGAACCATCGGGAGTTTCCGAGAACAACTCTCTGCTGACGAGGACCTTGAGGCTTTCTCAAGGAATGGAAGGCGGCCGCTACGCGTTCAGCAATTTTTCGCCAAAGTTTCAGGAAATACAGAATCTCCTGGACAGCTTTGAACGTGTGCCTCCAAAAAGCGAAGAGACAGATTTCCTAGAATTTGGGCAGAACAAGCGATTGCGGCGTCCCGAGCTGCATTCGCTCGCTGTCATCGATTTTGCTGTACCTAATAATAATAATAGGTTTATTTTCCAACAAGAAAGGTACAGTGTTGGTGGGGACTTTGGAAAAAAGCTGTGTGTACAGCTTGACTAGTCTTAAGCCCCCAAGTCAGCGTGGAGCGGGTTGAAGTACATTTTGTCTTGTCAACGAACCCGCTTGAACGCAGACATCCTTGACGATGTTCTTTTTCGCGAAATGAGCTGAGTGCATGAACGCTTTCGGAGGTTCCAGAAGTCTTCGTGACGTAAATATCACACGTGGTTTCGGAAAATAAATTATGTCTAATCTGCTTCAAAATCAGGTTTCGCAATTTACGAAGTTATCACAGTAGAAAACACAATTTATTATAAGAAAGGGGAGAAATCTACGAAGTGGTTGTTAGATTGGCTACACTCTGGAAAGCCTTAAACGATGGGCTGTGAATTAGTTTGTATACACCTCCTATTCCGTACCTGCCAAAAAAGAAAAAGAAAAAAGGACAGGTTTACGGCAAGATAGAGTGCTGAGGTATAAGCGCTGCTTGAAGCTCGCGAATTTCCCTCCATTTTTAAGTGACCCGCAGTTGTTCTGATAGTTGATTCATTTAATTGCGGCTGTGGCAGAGACAATTCTTGTTAAACTGTTTCTGATGTCAGTAGAAGGGGGGGGGGGGGGGGATTTCGTAACGATTTTGTATTCGACCCTATTTTTCCGGAGCACTTCAAAGATGAAAAACTTAATCTACCTTAAGCATTTGGCATCTAGCTGAACCATTATAAACTGCGGTTCAAACCGCGGTTTGATCCATTATTATTATTTTTTTCTGTACCGGAACTGACCCCGAACCGAACCTAAATGTCTGAACCGTAACCTGAACCGTAACCGAAATGAGCAGCAGTTCAACACCCTGGACTGCAGCCCGAGCAAAAACTCCCCCATCCTTCTCGGCCCGGGGAGCAAAATGAGGGATTTCTTTCCCGTGTGAATCCCCCTTTAAAGCACATCTTAAAAGTACACGAAGTGAAGTACAAAGTCAATTAGAGGTTATGTACTTCAGGTAAAGTAGTAAATACACATCGGGTGCAATGTACTTCAAGTAAAGTAGTAAGTACATTGGGAGCGATGTACTTGTAGTAAAGAACTATAACTACTACTATACTTTCAAAGTAAGGTACAAGTAATTTCAACACAATATTTCATTGCGCCCTTTCATTCCGCTATCCAGTGATTTTTTTTAAATGCTTTTAACTGGTATGCATTGTACCGGTGGATTTCGGGTGTGCATCAGTTATTTTCGGAAACGGCGAATATTGAACGAAGTCAAGTCGCCACAGAGTAGTTTTACTCCCACTGACGGACGATTTAACACAATCAACTTATAAGCCACTTATTTGTTGACAAAGCATCCTTTTGTGATACAAATTTAAGCAGATCATATTTGAAGAACGTACTTCGAAGTCGGAAGGTGTACTTTCTTTAAAAAGTCCCCCCCCAAAAAAAAAAAAAAAACTATATTTAAAATTTGCGTATATATACTCAGAAAACTTACTTCAAGTAAAGTACAAGTATTTTAAACCTACTTGAAGTAGTACACAATGTGTATTAAAAGTACCTATTTCCCAACACTGCAAAAAACCTCCCCAAATAAAATTCTGAAGATGGTGGATGGTATCGTAAATATTGCAGTTAATGACACACACGCACAACACGAATAATCATATTAAAAATTTCCAGTCAAAGACAACGAATTACGATTAAAAATTGCTTCAATGTAAGTAAATTAGGGTGATTCAAATGAGCTGCCGTAGTCATTCACAGGATGGGGACGGCAGGGATGGAGGTCCCTCAGTATACACCGCATTCAGTGCGAGCTTCCTTACTTCCATAACGCTTTGACGTCTCGTGAACCTCGAGCGTGCACGCGCAGCCAGAGCACGGCGGAAGGCAAAGAGCGCGTCCTAGAGTCCAGACATTCGAAAGAGACGACCTAGCGTTCTCATTCTCTCTGCGCTGCGACTGCAAGTAAGTGTAGTAATACGCAAGAACGGATTTAGAGGGGGTGTCCGGATGTTTTGACCCCCCTCTTGATTTCTGCATGCGTAAAATTTAGGGCGTGACACGAGGGAGAGGGGGTTCCTAAACATATGGTACGCTGACCAACACCTGACACCCCTCCCCTCAGGAAATTCCTGCATGCGCCCCTGCCACCTGGTAATACGCGTTCAACACCAGCGGAACCGCCCGCGCGCGCGATGCTTCAGGAGCGCTACGTTGGCCGCGTGAACCAATAGATGTCGCTCGTTGAAGCCTCCGCGGGTGAAACGAAGCCCAGCCGCCGAACGACTTCAGCGTCCGGTCGCCTCGTGTTGATGAACTTGAGACCCGAGAAGGCCGCCAGGAAAGAGGGCAGCTGCCGTAGCCAATGGCGCCGCAGCCTCTCTCCTCCGTCGACACGTCGCAATCGAGAGAGAAGAGCAAAGGAGAAAGTTGGCGAGCTTCTAAATTCCGCGTCACCGACTTTCTCCAGCAGTCGCGGGACTGCGAAACGACGCGCCGTGCCAGAGCTTCTAGCCTGCGGACGTACACACACACAAACAAGGTGCCACCATGGATGGTCCGACAAACGGAGTGCTCGTGTTCGTCTACAACATTGCGCTGGTGCTGTACTACATCGCAGAAGCGATCGTGCTCAAGTTCGTGCCTCGCCGGTACAGGTCCCGGAAGAGCATCGACGGCGAGACGGTGCTGGTCACGGGCGCCGGCAGCGGGTTGGGTCGTCTGCTCGCCGTGCGGTTCGCCAAGCATGGCGCCCGCCTGGTACTCTGGGACATTGACCGCAACGGCAACGAGGAGACCGCTCGGCTCATCAAGGCGGCCGGCGGCGACGCCTGGGCCTTCACCTGCAATGTCGCGGACAGCAAGACCGTCTACGAGACCGCAGCGAGGGTGAAAGATACCGTGGGTCGTGTGGACATTGTGGTCAACAACGCCGGTGTGGTGTCCGGAAAGAAGCTGATGGACATCTCGGACGAGATGGTGGTCAAGACCTTCCAGATCAACGCTTTGTCTCATTACTGGGTGAGTAGATTGTTAATTAGTATTTATTTATGAGGAATTTCGGCTCAGGTCCTGCATACGTACTCAATTCATGCTAACTTGCGGTATCAAACTGACAATAAAAGTAAGTACACTGATGACCATGAACATCTCCCGAACACTTCCGACGTCCCTGCATGGGAACTTGGTTACAAGAAGCTTGGAAGACATTTGACGGGGGAGTGCTCACTTTCACCATAGATTCGGAACCAAGAAACGTCTATTTAAAAAAGCACGAGCGCACAACACTGGCTCACTATGGTCCCAGTATAACAGCCACATAGAGCTGCGCAAATTAGAATTCAATATATATATACTTTTAATTAAAAAAAAAAAAGAAACTTGCTAATTAACAGTTTTCATGAAAAAATGGAAAATACGGAGTCCCCTTAAAAATAATATCTCTACTAATTTTTTGAATATGGGTGGCATTCAAATGTTACCTACAGTGTGTGCAAACAATTTTAATAATTTTCACCGATGAGTCATTCCCATTACCTGATCGTTGCTTTGCCCAAAAACATTCTGTTTCGGCAAAGATTAAAATAGACCCTGATGGCATTGCTAACATCATTCAGAACCTGCCCAACCAGTCTTCTCCCGGTGCCGAT
The DNA here is from genome assembly GCF_016920785.2 of Ixodes scapularis. Lineage (NCBI taxonomy): Eukaryota > Metazoa > Arthropoda > Arachnida > Ixodida > Ixodidae > Ixodes > Ixodes scapularis. The sequence goes on along the minus strand of NW_024609882.1, from coordinate 16,371,790 downwards.
AGCATCAGCACCAAGCTTCTTAAACTAACCCAACCTTATGTCGGACTTCTACTCCCACAGCTTTATCGACCATCTTTAGACCAAGGCGCTATGTTGTATGACTGGAGACAGAACATCGTCAGTATTGTTAACAATTCCGGTAGTACATCCCTGATTTGTAATAGGACAATTTCTCTCACTTGTGTTCCGTGTAAAATTTTAGAACATGTTTTGAGCACTCATATAATGAACTTCTTTGTAGATGACGATTTTATTTTTATTAACCAACGTAGCTTCAGAAAGAACAGATCTTGTGAAACTCAATTATTTGAATTATTTACTGATCTCCGCACAAGCATGCATTCACGAGTTCAGACAGACATATTTTTCTCCTGATGTAGAATACCCGAGACTGTGGTAAAAGCTGGGAAACTTGGTCAAAGAAAAGAAACAGGGGAAAAGAACGTTCTTTCCCCTGTCTTTTTTCTTCGACCAAGTTTCCGAGCTTTTACCACACTTTCGGGAACTCTACATCATGAATGATCAACCAGCTCGCCTGCGCACTCACTGTTTTTTTTTTCATATTTTTCTCGACTTCAAAGCGTTAGACCATGTACCACACCAACACTTACAAAAAAAAAAAAAAACAACAACAACAACAACAACAAAAAAAACTTATGTGTTTGAATATTGGTAGCTGTCTAGTTAATTGAATACAAGAATTGCTAATAAATATAACACAAGCAGTTACTCTTCAAAACCGCATCTCAAACAGTATTCACGTGAAATCTGGAGTTCCACAGGGATCAGTTTTGGGCCCACTATTATTCCTCATTTACATTAATGACATACCTACTGACATTTCCTCTTCACTAAGATTCTTTGCAGACGATTGTGCAATTTTAAAACAATTAGGAATGTGACGGACTGCGTTTCACTACGGCATGACCTGGACATCCTTCCATTATGGTGTGACTGTTGGCAAATGAACATCAATACATAGAAATCAAAATACTTGCCCTTCACAACAAAAACGTGCACAGTAATTTTCAATTACGCAATAAGTAATCAATCACTCGATAAAGTAACACCGTACTTAGGGGTTATTTTGAGCGAAAATCTAAACTGGAAGGATCATGTTCATCATGTCACTAGCGAATGGCGAGCTGCTCATAAGGTTTCACACAACTAAATTTATATCTTCCCTTCCTGATGTTAGATATCTTGCTTACACATAGATCATATGTTAGGTCCCAATGAAACTATGCATGCGTCATATTTGGAACACTTTCCAAAATTACTTAACTAATCAAATCAGCAAAAAACAGGGCGGGGAGATTTATTTTCAAAGACTACTCTAGTCACAGAGATGTCTCAAAACTTAAAAAAAAAAAACCAAGTTACCCCTACATTCTGCAGGAAAAAAAACTTTCGCGACTAACCTTCCTCCATAACATTTACTACAAAAAACCCACACCTAAAGGCCAATGTGCTGAAACCACCACATCGAATTTCCCCAAGGCTAGATCACGATGTTAATTCAACTAATACAAAGGTGCAGCGAGCTGGACAAGAACAACGATATTTAATAATCCTCGGAGAAGGTTAACAAGGGGGACCAAGGACAAACAGAAATCTCCGAACACAGCTATGACTGGTGCGCGACTGAAAATCACCACCATAAAATATGTCCAGAGCCAATATTACTGCACGTTTTAAGGTGTTTCCAATACAATTGTCTATATCCGAATGAAACAAGCTGCCAGCCGACATTCCATCTGTGGAAAATCCTGTAGATTTCAAACGTACGTATGTGTGTCATACACCTTGACGTAAGTCTTTTGCTTTTCTGGCACATGCCTCCGTTATATGTATATATTTTGTATTAATTCATTTGTATTTGCTTTGCTTTTAGTATACTATCATTACTAGTTGTCATTATATGTATTTGTTATTATTCTTTCTAAAACTCTAAACTGCCCCCTTCCCCCCCCCCCCAGGTATGCCTTTCAGGGCGCTAATGAGGTATCAATAAATGAACTAAATAAATCAATCAATGAAAGCGATCTCTTTGTGGCACACAATGCGTGACTTGTGGCAAAAGGAAAAAAAAAAGTAGCGTTAAGCATAGCTCATACTGACTCTACGAAAACTCCCTAATAGGCCCAATCAAGTGGCGTCAAAAGTACAAGTCGCTGGGCCTTTTTCTGTTTATGATTGATTCAGCGATCACAGAACACGCACAGAAACATGACGAACACTATGATGGGGCGCTTTTGACGCTGTCTGATTGGCTCCCATCCGCTGGTTACATCGGCTGCGTCTGGAAAGGAATGGAAATTGTTTCGTTTTTCAATTTTGTCAACAGGAAGCTCTAATTGTTGCACGAAAGATGTATACGCGACGCAACTCACCGACGGTGTACTAAACGAAAGTAACATGAAAGCCAAGCACGGGGAAAAACGATGACGAGGTAACTGCATAATTCGATCATCAAGCAAACAAACACAAGATGGCCGGCAGAGTTGCGAGCGTGAGTGTTTGTTTCTAATCGTAGCGACGGGTTCCTTCCATAAAAAGCGACGGTCAAGGAAGCGGGAAGGATACAATTCCTCTATATCCTTCCTGAACAGACAGGATAACGGAACCTGGTCCTAATAATAAAATAAAATGTCGCAAAAAAAAAAAAAAAAGCTACACACAATTTTTTTTAATACACGCACTTTACTCTTTCTGACGTGGAATTTATTCTCTCTAAATTTAATACAACTATTGAGAGAAAATCAAATGAAGGTGATGGCCAAAACCAACATCCAATTTTTCTCGCCCTCTCTAGTAACACGTTGTATAGCTTGAAAGTGAGCAAGGCAGTCTGAACAACACAATATTTTGCGCATTTTTTTCCCTTTTTTGTTGGCGTGAGTTTAACCAGCATTCGTTTCACACCATCATAGGTCTTGTAACCCACCGGGAATAAGCTGTGCTGCCCCCATATTGCCCCGTATTACATCCGACGTCACGTTAGCCCCTCAGACCCTCAGACCAAATTCGAAACTTGAATAACTTCGCGAAAGTGAACTATTCCGACTCGTAATTTAGGGGGGAGGGGGGAGGAAAGAGGGGGTGGGGGGGGGGGGGGGGGGAGATCGGTGGCTGAGTGTGTTGGCCCACCGGAGCTCGGAGCACATGTAGAGCGAAAGCTCGCGCTGCAGAACCCAGGAATAGCCAAGGGAGGAAGCTTATGGCCCGGGGTTTCAGCCTCCCTCCTCCTTCCATACACAGACAAAGCAAAAATTGTCTACGTCACTGTTTCTGCCCGTTTCGATCTGGATGAGCATCGTGCCTGCCTGCGCGCGTTCGTGTACCTGCTGGCTGAACTTCTCAAATACGGCTGAGAAACCAGACGTCATTGGGGCTGACGAACTTCCGGCTGTCTAGACTTACACTACACACACACACACGAACACGCACACCACACAATTTTTTTTACTCGTAACTTGGATTATTTTTTTTAGATGTGTCTAGTAAAGGGACCATGGAATACATTTTGGGCTGGGATAGTTTGAGATTTTAATAATCTCGTAGCGTTTAGGGGGTGTGCCAAAGGGAAGCTTTAGTACCTGAGGTTAGAACGCCGAAAGGTACGAACATTTGAAACTATAGCGGACTATTTCTTTCGTTCGAAAGTTCTCTGCCTTTTCACCGCGATGCATCCGCGGTGCCCGAGCACGTCAGCCGAACCCAGCTCACGCATTGGAATCTGAAGATGTGGGGTTCTGCCGGGCACTGGTTAGTATATTAGTAGGTATAGGAAGGGAAAAGGAGGCGTTCCATAGGAAAGGAGAGGAACGATGTATGCTTTCGTCAAGAATCGATCCGTGGACGAATATTTGAATTCGCGTTCCTGCAAAGAATAAAAGTAATTGTCTCGCTTGTTACGTTTACACAACCTTGACTCGTTGGTACGCCTCAACGGGTGACCTCTCTCTCAGCTGTCGACGAGAGATTTAGCCGGTGCGGTACGACCGCTAACCTGGTGTGTTGAACGTGCACCACGCAGTAGTGATTACACGAGTGCACTGTGTCCCCAGTGCTTCTGGCTACACGTCACCGAGCACGTGACTCGGGAGACGGTGTAAGAGTTGAGCACGGTTGGGAGGCGCCCAAAACTTCAATTGTTTGACAATTTTTTATTAAATAATTAGCGCGAGCAGGGCAAGATTGGGATTTCATTTCTTTACTCCAGACGTTGCAGAGAAGTACTCCCACAATTACTTGACCGATGTTCAAAAATTTCTTGCACGTCGAGCAGCTTTCAAAATGAGATCGGTGGCTTCGACTAAACTTCGCACGTGCGGTCGACAGTGTAACAAATTACGTAGTACGGTCACGACATATGAGTTGCCAGATACCAAGGACGCTTCAGACGCTGGTCCTGGATCGCTCAAGGCCGTCAGATATAGAAGGCAATCAGCATATTGGCCTTTGAGATCAAGCTTGTGATGAAGCCTTTCAACCGCTATATGTTAAAAAAAGAACAGATTTCCAAGCGCAATTTTGTTTTCGTTTTTTTTTTTCTTTTTGTTTTGTCACTAGATGCTTTCGGTGGCGCCCTCTTACGGTTTCCGTTCATGACGTCACGACCAGAATTTTCTTTGCCGTGACGTCACGAGCTGTAATTTTTGACTACTTATCACCAGTTGCGAACTACAAGGTCGATGATGGTATGTGTAAAAAAAACAGGTGCGCCTCCCGGGGTTTGGCTGATCCCACGCCACTGTTGGCACGTGACGCGGTATCGTGCCATGCTGGTGGTCCTTCCTGCTTGGTTTTGTCTATAAAAAAAATAAAAAAAAATTGGTGGTGCAAAACGCATTTTGAGAAAGGTATACGTGCTGAGCGGCAAGACTACCACAATGGCGTCTGGTATGATGTCAGCAGCGCCAGCCATGTATTCGGTCCAATATTTTCCGCTTGTCTCCGTGACTAGTATAAAGACGGAAAGACTCGGAGTATATAGGGCGCATGAATGAGAGAAAAGAGCCGGAATATTTCCTCCCAATGAATCGTGGGACCTGGGTCGCGAACTGGACTTTAACGAAACTTTTACTCACCAAGCTCAGTTGCAACTGTGTGTGTGTGTGTGTGTGGGGGGGGGGGGGGGGGGCATTTGTTTTTTAGAAGTCTATACTTTGTTTTATTTTAAGTCCAGACGCAACTGACGCTATACGAGCTAATGGAATCAATCAGACAGCGCCAAAAGCGTATCATCTAGGCGTTCGTCACCTTTTTGTGCGTGTTCTATCATCGGTGAACTAGTCACAAACATAAAATGCCTAGTGACTTGCGCTTTTGATGCTGCTTTCCCATTACCTGGTGATGCCATCACCACCAAGAGTGATCCCGGTTAATCGGCTAGTAATAGTTGCTGGACATCTAAACGGCACTGCCGGTTTAGTTTCTTTGTCCGTTCAAGGTTGTGTCCTTGGAGCCACCTGTGTCTTCCTGCGCTCCCTGTAAATAAACAAATAAATAACAAAGCTAAGAGTGAGTCATTCGTATTTTGAGCGCAGTAGGTTGTCGGAATATCCTCAAAGTTTGCGCGGTTCTCAATTTCAGCGTTTATTTTCTAAGGTTTTTTTTTAATCATTTCACGAACGCAGCTCGGTGGTTTCATTTGAAACCGAACAGACCATCTCGGTGTGGATATATAGATTTACCTCAAGTAACTATAAATAATAGCTCCATGCCCATCAAAAGGAAAACCGCGCTTCAAATATATATATATATATATATATATATATTTTTTTTTTTTTTGGTATGAAACATTATTAAGTGCAGTGGGATTAAGTGGAGTGACCAAGGAGAAATACTACATTTCGGCTGCCTATATTTGTACTTACTTCTGTCTGTTATTATGTAAATAGTTAAAAGCGAAAACATGCATAATCCTTTTTTCGTGTGCCGTAAATGTTTCCCTTTTTTATATGTACTTTTATCTTTATACTAAAAGCTCCTTCCGATATTTCTTCTTGTTATGTCAACCATCGTAAGAATACTCGATAAAATATGCAAACGTCAGCCATTGATAAAACTGGACACGAAGAACTACGAGAAACAATAGACGGTGAACGGTCGACGTGATTTCCGGTGCGCATTTTACCGACGCGTCCCAAATAATATTCGCGGTAAATGTGGTATCGGTGGTTTTCGGTGAACCAGAAACCGCACAGATAAAGTAATGAAGTAGTATATTTGCCATTAAAAATTATTACCGGCACGAAACAACAGAAGTGCGTTTCACCCTCGAGGCTATTCAATATATATTACGGGTCGAAAAACACTTCACAATAAACCTGCTTACAATGCAAAAAAAAAAAAAAAAAACTATGGAAAAGGGATACAACCTATTTGGTATTCTAAGCGTCTTCAATTGACCCATTCCATGCATTCCAGTCTGGACACAGTCAAAAAGAAATATACTGTTTCACGCTCGCCGAGTTACGCAATTAAGAATTATTTATGCTGGCCTTGGGAACTCCGCAGATTGCCAAGGGGACGCCGTTCACTAAAGGAAAGAAGAAATCTTTCGCATCTATAGAAATTAATCTTTATTATTTTCACTCTCTCTCTGCTTTTCTTATTTTGTTTATGGGAGTTCCTCAAAGCACTTGGCAGCAAGCGAAGTACTTCGCAAGCTGGGATAATGTGTGCCAATACTCTCTTGCTTATTTTGTAAATACTTCGCACTGTCTTGGAAAATTGCAGAGTACTTTCCCACGGTCTACAGTTGGACAACTTTAATTCGGAAATGTAATTTCGTTAAAATTACAACTCCATCGCTCAAAAACGGGTGTATTACAATTATAATTACGTGTGCAAAGAGAGTAATTCCTAGCAATTATACATTTCGTTCAGAAACTGTAATGCAATTACTTCGCGATTTCTTTTTTTTATATATATATATAGAGCTATCTGACCTTAGGGATGTTGCAGATGTGATAGCATTTCCGGGATGCATTTGTTCGTCTTTCATCGTCTGACCGTTGAGCCTACATATATACTATGCGTATAGTGTCTTTTCACCAAGTTGTGTGAAATATTGGATGGAACGTATTTTAAAGGCCTGGCAGTATGTTCCCAATAAAATAAATAAAGTATAGCTGATGTTATCCCGGGGCATTTAAAGGTATGCAAGAAACTCAATAAAAATAAATTTAACGCCTCCGTTAAAACGAACGGTTTATGCATCGCTAAAGTTAAGCGCATCCCAGCAACTGCGCTCAGGGAGACGACAACCCTTGGAGTTTTTTTTTAATTTTTTTTGCCAGGCAATTTATTATGGAGTCAGAATACTACCCAATCATTATCTTGCTAAAGCGTCACGTATATTTTTAATAAAATAAAAAAAAAAAAAAAAAAAACGCGACAGCTTGAAACCGAAGCCGAAACTGGACTGGGGAGGAACTTGAACATCTACAGGAGAGAGAGAGAGAAAGAGAGAGATAGAGAGCTGGTGGAAGTCACGTGGCTGTGCAACTATTTTTGTTTCTTCAAAACATATTTGCGGCTTTTTAGAAGTCACAAAAAAAATAGTATCATGTTTAATTTTTATTTCTAATACAGAGTGTGTTCCTTCGATGACCCACGACGTTGATTATATTTGGTGGTTGTGTCTAAATAACGGCACGTGACCCCAAAGAAGAGAGTGAGCGCGACTCAAACCGGCCAGTTCTCGATCGGCGATTTTCGGGCGCAAAAAAAAAAAAACGAATTTCGAGCCGCAGATTGTGTCCTGGGTAGTTGGGCTCTCATATGTCACGTACACGTGAAAACCCTGGCAAACATTACGCGCTTCACAAAAAAAAAAAAGGCTTCTGCCTGGTTTTGTTTTCAGTGTTCGTGCGTATGGAGCGTGATTTGCTCGCTTTGCGAAGCGGCGAACATGCGCGTGCTGGGCTGAGGAAATGACACGCTGGGCTAAGGACTTGAGAATCCAATATTTACAAGTCGAATGCGAGAGCCAGACGCTTCTCCGCTCCGCGTCTCAACATTCTGGACAAGTGCAGCGGAGACAGAGCTGCTAGCTTTCGCTCTACCCACTAATCGGTCCATTCAGAGCTCGGCGTTCTGACGTCCCTCATGTTGTCTCGTCTGCTCCTCACCCTCACTTTCTTGGCGCATGGCGAAAATGTGTGTAGTTTAGGTACGGCTCAGAAAGCCGATTGCGTAGAAAGTAATCGGCTTCCCGGTCTGTTCTTTCCTGACGCGCTTACAGGAGCGGGACGCCTTGAAGTTACTTTGCACCGGCAGCGGATGGCCCCGATCCCGGTAGCGATTAGGGTATCGTCGCACCCCGATTGGCCGTGACGTCACCGAGACTTCCCGCTCTGTCGAGGGTCGGGGCGCCTGTCGCGAGAAACGAACTTTAGCCGACGTCACCGAGTGCGTCCTTCGAAGGACGCTTCTGACGACTTGTCCTGCCTTGAACAGCAACCGCGGCGCAAAAAAAAACAAAAAACAAAAAAAAAAAAAAACGTGTCCTTGGGTCTCTGAGGCATAAACGTAGCCAGTAACTGACAACACCGGAAGTGTCTTTTATGCGGTAGGGGAGGGCGCTGAATAGTTGAAATGAACGTCTACGAAGATTTCAGAATTCGAACGGTACCCCCTCTAAACGTCAGAGTCCGTTTTTTCTGCAGCACACGGAAACAGCCCATCGCGACGAACAGCACAGCAACCGTTTAGATGACCGGGGGTTTCCGCGGTGCGACTGTACCAGCGCTGATAAAGCTCGACTCTTCTTTTTTTTGTTGCGAATGATTAAGCTTAGCGACTGACCAATCTCGAAATAGATTAGAAAAGGCGATGTGTGCATGGACAGTGGGAGAGATTCAAAACGCCGAAGATCAAAATGTCGAATTATCGGAATGCCAAAATTTACAACAAAAATTTAAAAAAAAGCCGGAAATTAAAAAAAAGCAAAAATTCATGTAGCCGGACATTAAAAGGAAAGAAAAAAGTAAAATTAAAGTAGCTGGAAATTCAAAACACCGGAATATCAGAATACTGGCATTACGTTAGTATCACCTAGCAACACAAGGAGCCAAAGTTTCTTGGCAATACAATCAGAGCTAGGGGAGAGGGAGGCGGACACCACGCTTTGCATGGTGTCCGCCAACTAACATCTCCCATCGTCGGAGCCATGCCTCAACGTAGTTGTTGCTCCATAGAAACCCGTTCTGAGCAATGGCAAGCACATATTCCAAAGTCATGACGGGAATGCTGGTAGACTTCATATGATCAGACTGGAGATACCTCTGGCGACACGGCCGACACGGCGGCGTGATTTCCCAGGCAGGTACTTGTCTTCCCACCCTCGCAGCAGATCAGACGCTTCTCGTGGGAAGAGTTGTTTCAAGGACGGATAGGCATCTCGTACTTCTTTGGTGGGCAAGAACGAAAGGGCTGCGAGCTGCCTCACTTTGATAGCGAATCAATCTACATAATTTTTGTAGAGCACAGCCAGTGCTCTACAAAGCTCCACAAGCCGCTGCACTCTCATCCATACTGACTGGCACAAGTATAACAAACAGACATGCACATTCGACGACGGGAGAAATGATTGAATAACGTTGATTGCTGGCTATCCGAAGTCTGTACTCATGGTTTTTGGATTTGCAAGTCGAAGATCTGCGGCAAGGTTTAGCACTTTTTCGAAGAGTACCTCGTCCGCCATCGGGGTTCGTGAAGTCACGAGGCAGTAAACAAAAGGGAGCACATGACCATGAAGATAACCGTGAATTGTGCATAAGCAGAGATTCGTTTAATTTTCTCAACTTTTCGTCCGCGAAAAAAAAAAAAAAATGAAGAGGCGAGCTTCATCTGCTCTGGTACAGTCGCACCGTGGAAACTCCCGACCATCTAAAGTTGCCCTGAACTCGCCCTCGAGGACGAGCGCCCACAGAGCAGACGGCTCGTGTGGGCAGTCCGCTTTCCTCTTTCTTCTCAAGATCTGGCGTAAGGCTTGGAAGATGTGGCCTTGAAGACTGTGCTACATCTGCCGTGACCTGCTGCACAATCTTCACAAGTGCTTCACCCGAAGGCGCCGCCACAGAGCTTGGATTCGTCCTTGAGTGTGAAGAACTGTAACCCTGCAGATATCCGGAGCATGACTTGCGTGGGTCACTGTCTTCGTTTTGATATTGTCCATACCTTTTACAGGAAGGTCGGTAATTAGTTTAGCGTTGAATTCGTCTCGCTTCTTGCACCTCCGATAGTGATCTAGAACACGCTTTCTTGCCAAGCACGTAAACATAACCGTTTTTGCAGCTAATTTTTGTTGTACCTTTCTGGGAACACACCATAAATACGTCTTGGTCCTTTTCCCTCCGAATCGGTGAAATGATTAGTGCCGCACATTCTTGTACTCTAACTGGGCAGCGCTGCTTTTTCTGCTGACCTATAAGAGCTTTCCTGTCCGACTGATATGCGTATAGCTTTACGACAGATAGCAACATACGGAATTTTACATCAGCTTAATCTACATTGATAGTGGTGCCGTTGTAACAATCTAAAAAAGACTCGTGTCCATGGAAAGTGGTTTGGCGGAAAATGAACAAAGTGGTAGTGACAAAGCGCGTTGCTTCTTTCTCGCCTTTTGTAGTGTTCGGCGTTACGGCTTAATCTTCGGCATTTCCATTTTTCATATTTTCAATTTTTCGGCGTCCTGCTACTTGTCTAAAGTCACAAAATGAGCCCCGTGCGACCGGTGCGTGTAAAAGGCTGTCTTCGGAGACAGGCCAGCCTTTTGTTATGCACGACTTGTTTTACCGAAAGGAAGTGTCGTCATTCATCCGCTTCCAATAGCTCAAAAGGGCGATCATTAGCGTTAAGATTTTAGGAAGGTTTGCGGTTGCGCTTCAAATTGACTTGTAACGAAGTCTGGCAAACTTTAGCCGCATCACGAGCAGGGTTGCAAGGTATTCGCTGATTAACCGGCAAAATATTTGTGGCATGTATATATATATAGTGTAAAAAAATAGCGAAGTAGCCCAAAATATAAAACGTCATACAACGTGCTCTAGAGAATTCTTCGGAATACCGACGTGTATTTACAAAAATAAAAAAAAAAAAGGTCAAAAGTTTTTAGAACTGATGGCGGAGCACCTGTATATTACTGAGGTGTTGAAACTCGCCAAGAACAATTTGGACGATAGTACTTAAGATAGAAACGATTGCGTCTCCTCGACCACCACCATTGAGAATTTTCTTATTCTATTTTCACGCTCCTAATTTGGTTAGTTTGCTTTTATACTCCCTTGAATCAATAGAAGAACAAGTGCTTTGAAATCGCTTGAATCGATCGGTTGTGAAATAATCCCCAAAATAACCAAACAGCCAACCACCAGATTTTCCCGCCAGCTACAAAAATGAGGAGCCCAATTGGGCTGTTTATGGCCCAGCAAAGTACCGGAATCGGCTGAAAGGCCTCACGGCTAAAAGCCGGAAGCGCGAGAGGATCGCTGCAATTGGCGCACCGCGTGCCCTGCAAACAAATAAACGGGCAATTGTATTTTTAGATTGTTTTGTTACGGTCATCTTAAGAAACGTATAGGTGTGGCAAATACCAAGCATCTCATGATTGTTCCTCATCCAATTAGATTGTGGCGTTCGCAGACACGAGCTCTCGACAAACGAGGCAAACCACAGCTGCAACGTCAATCGTCAAACTCCCTCTAAAAAAAGAAAAAGAAAGAAAACTGTTTTGAGCATGCACGTAAAGAAAACACCACTTCGAGCATCCTGCATTATTTACCAGCACTGCATTTTGTACAAAAGCGTGCGCGTAAAAAAAAAAAAAAAAAAAAGGAACACTCTTCGAGCATCGTGCATTCTTTACCAGCACATGCGTTCCGTACAAGAGCAATGCCAGCCTTGGGTTGGTCTTGTACGATACCCCAACGACGAAGGAGGGTATCGCGAAACCGCCCACGTGATCAGACGCGGGAAGAAAAACAGTTCCGACAATTCCCCGATAAGTCGCTCGCCGACGCACCGATCTCGCGTTCAAGGTTACGCGGGCATCAGCTGTGCGGTTACTTCGTGCATACGACGACTGCCGAGGACTGCAAGCGCGTCGCTCGAGGACGATTAGGACACTTTCGGCTTCTTTTCCTCGTACTTCATGATTGGCCTCAACCCCTCTTAGGTAACATTGGCCGTATGCGAAGTTCCGGATTAATTGTGTCGCGTGTTTTGTTCAGGCGGCGGAAAGTTCGTCATCCTTCAATGGGCGGCGCCCGGTGTCTTCGCTGTATGAGAAATTTAGTTGTTGCATTACCGCTGCTTGCCTGGGTGCTCTTAACGCGCGTCACTGAGTAGCCAGACACGACAGCACGCCGGAGCGATGCTCAACCAGATCGAAACGAGCAGGGTTGGGAATCGAATAGACTATTTTTAATAAGTGCGCGCCACCTATACTCCTTTTTACCTCACGAACCGTTGTAAAAAGGAGTCCGCCTCTTCGCGGAACAATACTAAATTCCCCCCTTTATGTAGAGAATCAAGATATATGTAGCTGCATTTTAGATGAGAAGGGTGTATTTATCAAGACGTACTACACGTTTCAAACGCCAAAATCATCGCTCCACCTCCGACAACCGAAGCTCGTAAAAAGTACTTCGCGCGGCGTTATGATCAATGCGCAAAACTTCCTTTTTGCGCCAATAGACCTCTTACAGCCTCTTAGAAAGTAAGGCTCCTGCCTCTTAGAAAATCGAAGCGATCCTAGCGATAAAGTGCCCCGCAAAGCATCTTGGGTACCTTTTGGCCAGCGTTTCGGTTCCGTTTTACCAAATACAACGCGTGCATTTTTGAATAGGTGACCTTCCTTAAATTTGCGATGTTGCCTGCCAGTAAGAATAAATATGCTGAAGCACTTTTTTTTTTTTTTTTTGGGGGGGGGGGGGGGGGGGGTGGCGACGTAGAAGAGTTTGTGTGGAGGTAAACAAAGACAGAATAAGTATATCGGCCGGTCATCCTGTTCCATCGTCGCCCCATTGTCCTAGGTTTTTTTAAATGATCCGTGACTCGGGAGGTTCATGCTGCATTCTGGAGTGGTAGCACGAAAGGTGTACCCGGGACGTGGCCGGCCGTATTCCTACTCCTCCCTAAGTAGGTCCTTCGGCCGTTGGAGGTCCGTTGTTCAAAGGGAGCTCTCACGAAGATGAATGGGCGCAATTCAAGCGAGCGCCGTGTTCGTGCAGTGCTGAGTTGCGCTACTTCGTCAACGGGGACAATGAAAATAAATCGCGCCACTCCTCTCCATCACCAAAGAGGTTCCATAATGCAACGCGCGCAATGCTGCATGCAGGGAGTTTTGGAAGTAGTCTATTGTCCGCGTCCGCCATTGTTCGGGCACGCAATCTGAGCATGCATTGGCCACGCGGGCTGCGTGAGCCTTCGGCGTGAACTCGATTCAGCTTGTATGGAGAACGAGCGCTCCGTCAGCGTTCGGTGAGGACTCGGCTTCAATCACACCGCTTCGTGCCTCCGATGGATGGATGGATGTTAATGGCTATACCCTTTATAGCGGGTGGTAGCTTGCGCCACCTAGTCTAAGTCTAAGAAGACAAAAACATAGGATTCCTCGCGCCCTTCTGAGAAAAAAATTCTCCCCCCCCCCCCCCCCCCCCCCCCCCCCCTATAACCAGGCAGTGTGGGCTATCAGTCACAAGGATGACCTTCGGGGGATCGGGCAAAAAAACTAAAAGCATCACCCCACCGCCTCTTCCCCCCGGGGGAGGGAGTCGCCAATTTTCCTCTGGTCAAACCTTGTCGGCGTTACCCCAGCACCGGACCCACTTGAGACTTTGGGCCGGAGCCACGCGGGAGTGAGTCCCAATTTTCCTTCGTCCCGCCTGTCCACAGCTGTGCTAACAGCTGGTTGTCCATCATTCCGTTTTTCCTAGATAATTTCCACCAATCTTCTAATCGCCTCTTTGTGAAATCCTTTTCTCTTCCGTCCTTCCATCGTCGCCAGTAAAACCCAGGGCCGCGGCCACATCCGTTAGTCCTTCAGGGAGGGCAGGGCGAAGCCCCTTCAAAACCAAGCCATTATGGCAGGCGGCACATAATGTGTCTTGCCTCCTGAAATTTAGCTCTATACGTCCTCCAAACTCCCCCTCTCGCATCGAACAACGAAGAGCTTCCCAGTGAATTGTCAAACAGATTTTCCTTTATTACGTTCTGCTTTCGTGACCGCTGTTAGGGCTGATTTCTCCTGTATTCTTCCCTCCAACATTTTCCTCTGCCTCTTTCACCCCCTTTTCCACTGAAGTAGTCTGCTCAGCCCCATCACCATGTAGGTATTTAAATGTAAGCTTTCGGGTTCGGTTTGTCGATTTTGTGTTCAAGCTTTTCATGTATGAATACTTGACTAACTTCTGTGCCCACCGCGTATCATCGATTTTGGTCAACCTTTGCTCAGATTTCAACTTGCTAATTGCCTCTTTGCTCTCAAAAGACGACCATCCCATGTCCCCTTGTACTCCCTCATTTTGTGTTTTTCTATGTGCTCTCAGTGCCAATTTGCCTACGCTTCTTTGTCGAATTTCTGATCCCGATTGAACCTCTGATTTCATGTGCAGTACTGCATTGCCAAAAGACAGTCCTGGTACCATCACTCCCTTCCATATACCTCTGACCACTTCATATCTATTATAGTTCCATAGCGCCTTGAGCTTCATAATATATAAATTTCTTTTTCATTTTCTATACTTATATTCTCCTCATGTTCCTCTACATATTTCCTTCCCTCATTGAGCCAGACTCCCAGATATTTCGTATTTTCCTACATGGTGGGAAACGGCGACCACCATTGTTGCTTGATGGAGTTTTGCAAAAGGGCCTATTGAACCCGGAATGCCTGGGTTTCTGCAGCACGAGTTTTGTGTCCGCGAGCTGCGGTTCGCTAACTCAGAGGCAGTGTGTGGACTTTCAGAAACCGAATTTCATAATAGTTGCTCAAATATCAGTCGACATTTCTACATGCCAATGGCGGTACGAAAGTGACGGTGTTCTTTGCCGCACGGTTCTTTCTCTATTCGTTTCAGCTTCGATGGTGACAAAAACTACCCTCCTGTACGAGGCGCTTACATGAGTTACCGCTCATTCACACTGGACGCGGATCTGCGTTCGCAAAGCGGTTGCGAACGCGGTTGTATGAAGACCCAGTACAATTGCACGCGCACTTGATGTGATCGAGTGCGCTTGCAATTGTACTGGATCTTTATACAACCGCGTTCGCAACCACTTTTCGAACGCGGATCCGCTTCCAGCGTGAATGAGCGGTAAGGAAGCGTAGAGCGCACGTTCGTGTGCTTCTTGAGCAAAGGTTGCGGCGACGTCAGAACGCCTATCTCCGATTGGTTCCGGTTGGAAGGATAACGGGTAGACCTCAAGGTTCAAGGTATAAATAGCATTGAGGTCTACCCACTCTCCCTCCATCACAGCCAATCAGAGGTCGACGTTCTGCCGTCAGGGCAACCTCTGCACAAGATTATTAGCAGACAAAATTGCGCTCCGCGCAGCGGATAACGCAAACGGGCTCACTTTATCGTTCGAAACGGTTACGCCATACTGCTCCTGCGGTGTACACGTGTGGGTCCTTCTCTCGGAATCGTTATGCTGGAACACACGCCCACCAAGCTAAACCCTTCACTTACGAAACCAGTTTTTCGTGCGCTAGCGAACCCGCATACATATATAACAATTATTGGGTCACCTTCGTTTAGTAATTCCGTCCTTTATGCGCTACAGGTGCCGTGAATATCTGATTCACCGCAGAAGGCTAGCAAGCGAACCTGCCGCCACAGCTTTCTGTTCTGTCCGATAGGTGCCTTCGATTTCGCTTGAGACGCCAGTAGGTATTTGTAGGTGTTTATTGTGACTGAGGGCTGGTTCATACACTGGCGTTTGACTGATTGACTGAGTTGCAGCTGCTTGTGACCACTCAGAGAACAGCCTGGCGCCATCTATCGGATGGCCCTGCAGCACATTCGATCTGAGTACATTTCACGCATAATTCTGTCACCGTGTGCTTAAAATAATTTTGTAAATGCTTTAACTTGTGAGCGACTATTAAAAAAAAATGTGTGTGGGTTTTGTATCGCAAATGCTGCGTCTAGTTATACAGATCGGAATTGTTCCGGGACTACCTGCCGATAGATGGCGCCAGTGCGCTAGCGTGTTCTCTCGTTGTGAGCGGGTAGAAACCGTTGTAACGGAGTCGATCTCAATCAAACGCAAATGTGCGAACCAGCCTCAAAGGGGCGATGCAACGATTCTTTTTACTGTGCGCAAAAACCGCATGGAACGCATCCCCGCCATTAATGATTTCTGAAACACGCGTTTGTTACTCGACACACGCAATAGAAGTCGCAGAAGAAAAAGTTATAAAGGAAAACGAGCAGCGTTCACCCCGTCAACTCGCAGCCAAAACAAGCGGCCACGTGATCTGGAACCGATTATATGCTGCCAATGTTGATCACTGCAGCCACGCGCTAGGGTTAACAAAGCACAGGACACGCGCTGAGTTCCCGCCATTTGGGGGACATCGGTGGTCGAGTGGCCACCGATCCCCCAAATAGCGTTGATATGATTTTTATCAGATCTACGTAATTTAAATCTTCAGCTAGAAAAAGAAGTAACTTTTTGTCACTAGATGTGTTTTTAAATATGGCTGCCTGATATAAATATTTCTTGTTTGATCCTTCTTTTCTTTAAATACAAAACAATCGTCCACGGAAAGCATAAAATGATAGACAAACGGTAGATGGAACATATCTTAGGTATTGTTTTTTGGGGGAAATGTTTTATTTAAATCAGCATAGTCTAATCGGTGCGATTTAAATCATCTTGATTTCTATTCTCCACCCTACCGTCCACCGCCGCCCCCTCCCCCTCGAGAGCACGCCCACCTGTCAGAATCCTCATCGAAGGTCATCTGGCTCTTGAAGTGGAAGTTGACGACCTCACGAGGGAAGGGGGCGAAAAGAGGCCTTGAGACGCAGTGCGACTCGATAAAGACATCAGGAGCCTTCGCTTGCGTTCGTCGCGGTCTCCTTGAGGACCTCAATCACGGTTCTCACGGCGGACGTACGACTTTTGGTCTTCATTTTTCTTTCTCTAAAGTAACACGTAAAGCCGTAGAGGTTATTCTACAGAGGAACTTTTTCGCATAAGGACGACACCAAAGCGGCAAGAGAGGCGCCAACCGTATAGTTCGAGTTTTCGCCGCTGCTTTAGGAGTGCGCACGCCGCAGAACTTTTGTTGGAAACGGTGCTCTGCGTTTGTCATCTTTCAGTGCGCCTGTTAATCAATCAAACGCCGCTAATGCGCCGCGACCATGCGCTTTTAGGACTAGTGTCTGTCTGTCTGTCTGTATGTCTTTGAGCCTTTGACTGCGTTATGACTTACGGTGAGTCGAAGTTTCATATAGCGTGAGCTTGAGCTTTGATTGGTCTGCGGTCGTGTTCCGCTGGTCGGTCTGATCCCCCCCGAAGAGACAGGAGTTGCCACCATTGAAGTTTTCAATATCTAGTCTATTTTCTTTTCTCTGCTTACAAAGCAAAGACAGAAAAAAAGAAAAAAAGAGCATATACCCGTGTAAGTCTACGGCAGTCCCAGTGATGGGGGCTGCGACATTGTGTATCTTGTATCTTGCACCTTGCACCTCCCCCCCCCCCCCCCCTCCCCCGCCCTCTTTTACGACACCACTACGCTTGACATAATGCGCAAAACTGAGGTATGTGTTCTCCCCATTACACCTGCCGCGGGCGTGACTGGAGACCTTCCGCCGTCTGGCTCCGTGCCACGCGCCTCGTCAGCCATTGACGTGAGCGCCCATTAACGGGCGGGACAATCAGCCCGCCAGCCGATATACGACCGTGGCGTCTGTCGTCAGCGTTTCTCGGTAAACCGCACTTCGACCTCCGGTGACGCGTGCAATTCATTGGCCAATATATATGTGGAGACGCCCGCTCACGTGTGACGAGCCACGGCTGTGTTTTCCTCCCTGCTTCACGCAACGCTGGCCGAGCGTGCATAAGAGACGTGTGGCGCACGGTAGTAGGACGCTGTGCACACTAACTCCTTTCGCTCTATGCGCTGACAGTGTTGCGGAAGCTACGCGGTCGCCGGACCAATCAGCCGCCTCCGTTTCATCACCTGACTCCGCTTTCTGCGCGTGGGGCGGGAGCGTAATCACGTGGCGAAAGATATATATATGTACGAGAGGTCCAACGGGCACGTAGCTTCCACTGGACTGTCAGCTTGCGATAAGTCACTGCGAAGAGTCCATGTACCCGAAATTTTCTTTTCTTTTGCGTTCCTTTATTTTGTAGCGGGCTGCATAAGACGTCTGGAATACAATTTTGATCGGTGCGTCTGTACAGCGTCTTAATTTTGTACTCTCGCTTCGCGACAACTGCTAGCCTTATCCGGCGGGTCCTGTGACGTATTAGGGAGCTTCCGTAGGCCTTTTTCCCACCTCCGCTATGCTCACCTGAACGAAGATGCCACCACTGCGCGTGCGCGTTGCTATAGCCTTGCCTGCAGAGTCCCGGATCTCCGTAGTGGGTTGCGGAGAACGTTGCGAGACAGCGGGAACCGTCTAGACCCCCCCCCCCCATTCAGTCTAGCCATTTTGGGGAGTCCCTCCGACGGAACGGTCGGACATTAGTTTCAGGTACCTGGTGAGGTACGCGTATGATCATTGCCGCTTGAAAGGCCTGCGCTTTTCCTCATTTAACGCCTTATATCTTGCGTCGGCGTCGCCGCTAGTGCGTCTTGTAGCGCCTCGCAACGAACGTAATGCTAACGCGCGGCGACGCCAAGATGAACGCATCTGCCGCTTTTCGGTGTCCGTCGCTTGGGTCGGGTCGAGGATGTGCTGAAGATGACTGGGATTGTCCCAGTATTGGTCTGGTCAAAGTGTAGGCATTGGTGACGCTCGTCGAGTGAAACAAGACCGTTCGTTTGATGAAGAACATACGTGCATAAGCAGCACATGCACATGTGTCTGACGGATGAAGCTACTGCATGACGAGGGCGCGTGCCATAGTGAAGAGATAACGCCGGTAGAGACCTGCGTCAACTGGCACACGATTTTTGCGATCATACAGGCCGGGGTTGTGTGATTCAAACTCATCCCCCATCGTGCGTCTTGAGTTCCGGTATCCTCCGAGCCACTCGTTGAATTAGCTACTCCAAAATGGTCGCCAATGAAGAAAAGCGAGAGAGTGTGGCCGCAGACGGCTTCTGAAAAAAAAAAAAAATCAAGAAACGCTTTTGATTGTGCGCTGGACGACGCCAATCCTCGAAGCACGTGCATATATCGTCCACCCTTCGCCGGCAATAAAACTTCTAATTTTTTCGAAGTCGACAGCCAGTTCACGAGCATAGCCTCGCATATACTGACAAAACCTGGCAGGTCGCCACGAGAAGCGGCCGCTGAAATGGTAAAGGTAGAGCGGAAGACAACGGATGAGAGCCACGTGACTGGCGCCCCGCAGCGGCGAGACGCCGAAACATACTTCTCCCGAGCAAACAAGCGTGTTTCGGGTCCTCGCCGCTGCAAAAAGCTGTGCGCTGACGTCCAGGTTCCCCGAGAAATGGCTCTTCGATGCTCTGTGCTACCAGATCATCGTGCTCCAAATCTGCGACCGGACAGATTTGGAGCTCTATGGCTCCGTCGTTGTGAGTATAGAGCAGGCTATGGTCAAACGCATTCGAATGCGATATCCAAACATCGGACGCCGGCGTTCCGCGTTCTAACGCTTTCGATGAGGGCAGTGCAGACAAAGTTACCCACTTATCATTCGAGCCAGGGCCCTAACCTGGACACTTGGCGAAAAAGTGAGCGAGAAATTCGGCGGCTATGATTGGCCGTCGCCAAGGTCAAGTGCGGCGTTAGCCAATCACAGCCGACAGATTTCTCGCCGACTTTTTCGCCAATTGTGTCCAGATTAGGACGCCAGAGCTCGGCGTTTTGACGTTCCCATTCGCTCTCCTCCTCTCCCTCAGTTTCTCGGCACATTGCTTCGTGGAATGGTCCTTGGAAAGCACGTTGTGACTGTTTTGTTTTGTTCTGTTCCGTGATTTGTTCGTTTGTTTCTGTAAGTATAAGCTGGGGGGGGGGGGGGGGGGGGGAGGGGGGGGAACTTTCACGAATATGTACCAACTAGCTCAACCAACTAACTAGCTGTAACCAATTTCGTCTACAGATTTTTACTATACTCGGCGACAACTTTTCTTGGCAATGCAGTGGAAGGTACGTCCCGCGTCCCCTCTCCCATTTTGAGTGTACGCAGGCTCTCCTCCTCTCCCCGGAAATGGGGGAGGAAGAAAGCCTGCGTACACTCAAAATGGGAGAGGGGATGCGGGACGTACCTTCTACTGCATTGCCAAGAAAAGTTGTCGCCGAGTATAGTCTCGTCGTTGTAGCGTATGGGCTGGAGAAAACAACTCGAACTTTCGCTCTGCGACAAAATACGCTAATATTCATTTGAAACCACTTCCTCATTATGCGACCGCACACTCTGCATTCGGCTCCCGGGGAGGAAAAGTTGCAGAGGACGTTTTTCTGACGACACCAGTCCGAATGCGATATTTAAATCATACGTCTAAAAACAGGAAAAAAAAAATAAAAACGGAGAGAGTCATGCGGAATCTTGATCGCGCGCTTTCATCTGACGCACCGCGCCGTCGATATGAAACTGGCAGCATTCCTATACCTAATGGACGATTTCTTCGAGAATGCCAAAGGTTGCCTGCGGCTTCGTCGCTTAAACGAGAGAAATAATAAAAAGAAAAAAATAAGTCACATTAATTTTGCTTAAGGTTTAAGCGGTGAACACCATCTCGTTGTGAAGGTCGACAACCACATTCTGTAAACGCACTCGCGACGCTTTGCAGACAATCGCAGACTGTTCTTTGGAAGCTCATCACAGGAACCATTTCCTGACCACTCTTGGACCACGACTGTCCTGTCTTCTGCTAATTCCCATGCAGCGATGGCTGCACGTCTTGCGAGTGGTTTATACTTGGGGACAACTTTCTGTGGCAATAAAACCAAAGGTATGGGTGCACGCGCTCGCTTGCGCACGTTCGGCGCCTATCAATTATGCAGGCGCACTCTTCTTGAACACCACAAAAGGTTATCCCCTAGTATATCATCGTATAGTACTCTCATCGGCCGTTACGAAGAGCTTTTGACAGGTGCCATCTTCAGAGTTCGTGCGTTCGGTGCGTGCTTGGCTCACTGAAGAGGCAGATACGCGTATGTAGGGCTGTGGGAACCGCACTCCGGGCTGAGTACGTTCCTCTTCATCTCAAAACATCGATAATATTTTTTTCTTAAATCTTGTTTTTACGAAGTGCACACAGGGGCGGATCCAAGGGGGGGGGGGGGGGGGGGGGCGAAAAAAAGACAAAAAAAACTAACTAACTTCTACGACCCTGAAAGGAGATGAACGATCGTACATCGTTTTTTCGAAGATAAATTACTTGCCCTCTTTTAGTAGCAAGCGCATTTTGCTTTCCCGCGTCTCAAAACCAAAATTCAAACGTGAACATCTGCAATTCTTATAGTTCACGACTCGCGAAATGCTTAAGTCATCGTGTCACTCCTGCTTGTCTCAGGGATGGTTCACACGCTTGAGACTGCTTATCATCGTGGATGGACGGATAAATGAATGGATGGATGGATGGTGGCGAATCACCGCCCTTTAAATCGGGCGGCGATTTGACCCGCCTATCGGATAGTCGTGGAACACTCGCGGTTTCCTTATATTCCTAATTTTTCTCGCGCATCGTTCTTTCTCCTTTTTGGCACGGAAAACTTTTGACAATGTAGTAAATGACAATGTCTTAGATAGTGCGTACATTCGATCTTGCAAATAGCGCAAAAAACTCCGCTCTAGTGAAATGCAGTTACAGGGTCGTCTAATAGATGGCCCTACCGTGCCATTGTGTTCTTCCGTTTTAAGAGGTTACAAAACCTTGGTCGTAAGCAGTCGCAAAGTGCGTGAACAGGCTTCGTCCTCTTTTAGTGGTTGGCATTTTGCTTTCTCACGTATCTAAACCAAAATTCAAATGTAAGCTGAAAAAGAATGGTCCGATGAAATTTTGTGTTCCAGAAAAAAACTAAATTATTGCTTTTAAGAATATCTTCCGCACAATGTGCGAATTTTTAATCCTCCGCCGCACAAGTTATTAAACTTTTAAGCAGAGCTCAGCTGCTCAGATTGCACCCGCAAAACACACGGCGTTTTCGTTGGCAACAGTGGGATCTCTGACGAAACGTCATGCAAAGAAGGGCACGACAGCCCTTGACTGCTGTCTCACTAAAATGACTTCGTTCTAAGAAATACGAGAGTTACGGGATTGAGAGAAGCTCGATTCTTCGACGATGATCTTAGTTTGTACGCACCATCGACCATGTTGATAAAAACCGGGAATAAGTCAACGCCCGCGACTCTGACGTATACCATGCCTGATGTGATGTCACGGAACGACCAGCCATGCATACTTTCGAAATTTGGCTTGCAGTTTCGTATTGATGTTCATAATTGACTTAACAAATATACTGGGGCGCCTTTTTAATGAAATAAATATCGTATCAGACTATATTTCGGCCCATTATACGTGACCAGCGCAAAAAAAAAAAAACAACAAAGCCGTTTACAACTCCCTGTAACACCGAATTGGAGCGCAGCTTTTGAGGAGGAAGAGGGAAAGGTACTAGGGTCACCTGTTCTGGGGGGGGGGGGGGGGGGGGGGGGGTCATGTGACCTTGGGGGCTCACTTGACCCCCCAGAAAAAGTTTTCCGCTAGATTTAGCGGGGATTTTTTTCCGCTAGATTTAGCGGGGAAATTTTCCCGCTAGGTTTAACGGGAAAAAGTTTTCCGCTAGACTTAGCGGGGAATTTTTTCCGCTAAATCTAGCGGGGAAATTTTTCCGCTAGATTTAGTGAGGAAATTTTTCCGCTAGATTTAGCGGGGAATATTTTCGGCTAGATTTAGCGGAGAAATTTTTCCGCTAGATTTAGCGGGGAAATTTACCCATAATGCACCGCGTGGTTACGCCGACGCCGACGGCGACGCCGATGCCGCTCAAGCCGGAAACGGGCCCCTAAGAGCTGCGCTCTAAAACTTAGTTACTTCCGGATATCACAGGACAATACCTTTAATTTTTGTCGTTCACGACGAGCGAAATGTTTAGATTTCCCGCGTCAGTCCTGCTTGTATAAGTGTATGAACGTTTTCAAGCAGACGCTGTGGCACCTTAATGTGACACTAAAATAAAAATTTAAAATCAAAAACACATACACGCACTTTTCAAAGGCCTAGATGGGACACATATTTCTTGTATGATATTTCACAAAAAAGAGCGGGATCGGTGTCCGAGCGGGCTAGCGCACACCAGCTCGGAGCAAGTGAAGCGAAAGCGTTTCACCTTGTGTTGTACCGCAGGAAAGGCTACGCGCGAGCTCCTTGCTCTAGTGCACATCTCGGCGGCACAAGCTCTCGTGCACCAAGGGCAGCTGGCAACGCTATGAGTTCATGCTTCTAACCTTCGCTGCGGTACAACATAAGGTGGAACAGTGTATAGGGATCCTGGTTTCAAACCCCACCCCTGCCCGTTTCGATCTGGATGAGCATCGGACCGGCGTGCGGTCGTGTATCACTACTGCGTGGTGCACGCTAAAGACCCCAGGCTAGCGGTTCTACTCCACTAGCAAAATTGCTCATCTACAACTGACTCTGAGACACCAGACAACAATTAAGGCTGACTAACTTCCGGCTGTATAAACATACACACAGCCGAGAGTTCCTCGAAAAGATACATTTTTGGAGCAATATTTACGCCGTTAGACGGAATTTAGGAGGGGTTAGCCCTGCCCCAGGCCCCGCCCATAACGTGGAAGCTCCTCCCACCTCCCTCAGCATTAGCAGAGCGAATAACGCTCTGCTAAAGAGTGAAAGGGGTGGGAGGAGTCTCAGCTCTCATTGGTTGGAGAGATGATTGACGTGTGAAATGCCCGTTATCCAAGTGTTTCTCTGTGTCGTAATAGTATTCTTATCGACAATATTTTTATGTTTGAGAAACCTATAATCTAGATAGAGTCATTATTGTTTCCAAAGATATCCTGGATTGCCTTTTCCGCTTCGGTTTTCAACGATAACAAACATGACTGCAGACGTTTGCAGAGCGCTCAACGTGAGTAACTCATTGAGCTCGTTTATTTTTATGAGTGAGAGTCGTTCTGCGTTCTCCGAGGTGTTTATAGAGGAATATCTCAACCGACCTAGTCTGCACCAAACAACTGTCGCAAATCACAACTTCGGAAGCGCTGTGAGGGTGCTTGTTTTTGTAGCGGGACTATACTCCGCGACAACTTTTCTTGGCAATGCAGTGGAAGGTACAGACCCACGTCCTTTCTCCCATTTTGAGTGTGCGCGGGCTCTCCTCGTCTCCCCGGAAAAGGGGGAGGAGGAGAGCTTGCGTACACTCAAAATGGGAGAGGGGACGCGGGCCTGTACCTTCCACCGCATTGCCAAGAAAAGTTGTCGCGGAGTATAGATAAATAGCGTTGCACATCAACTATGTTGCTCGATCTGGCCTGATTAGTTTGTTTGCGAATATTCATGCTGAGGAAAGATGGTCTCGGTAAAAGTGGCCCCGCTGCTTTGTTAACTGTGCAACCGGTGTGATTGCAACCATGGTTTCAATACCGCGAAGACACTTATACACAGGTAAGAATTTACGAGCCATTTGTCTGGAGGCAATCGGGCGCTCGGCTCGCATCAAGTTTGTCCAGTTGTGCTCCCGTCATTTCGCTTCGAATGGCAAGTATAAATAGCTCTCAAGTTTTGCAGTGCACCTAGCCTGCCAAAGCAAATATTTTTAGCTCACTTTTTCTTTGTGCGTGATGACGCTCACCCACCCTGCTCGCAAACGCAATGCAAAAATAAATAAATAAATAAAGAACAAGAAAGCCGTAAGGATTGCATGTTTGTTTATTTTCTAGACCTCTCGGTCGCTTTTTTCCGCCCATTGACAGACGCTGATTTACGCCTGTATTGGACCGTGGCTCACGCATGATGGAACGCTAGAACGCCGCTTTCATGGTAGCGTTTTGCGAGCGTTGTGGAATTATTTGAGACGGGGGCCGGAAAAGCAGACGGAAGAAGGCGAAAGCAGACGCCGACGCGCAGCTTCAATGCCCGCGTCTGCATTTGCAGACGATAGACGGTGGTGAAATACCAGACGATGCCGTAAGCTGCCGCGCGTCTGCTCGCACGACTAGCAGGCGGTGCCAGACGCCAGAGTATACGGTGCCTGAAACACGTCTCCAAGCGGTCTCTTTAGCGTCCTATTTCACCCATGCATTGGAAGTGAACCTGAAGTGGTAACAAATGACGTCACAAAAGTCGTAGTGTTATGAAGTCTGTATTGCAGAACTCCCAACTCTTCGATCGGAGTCACGTGGTTTGTGGCCCATATTGCATTGCACGAGCTGCGATTAGGTGACGAAGGCGTTGGTCGTCTGCAAATGCCTCCGCCTTTCCTCCTGCTTTCCTCCTCGCCACGCGAAAACGCAGCTCACGCGCACTTGAAACCGATCGCTGAAGGATGTATCCGCTCCACTAAATTGGAAATGCTCCTCGAGATGGACCTTCTCTTTAATTTAGGTGCTCTGCGTCATGCTGTCAGATGTCGCGACCCGAATGGTTGGTCGTGAAAGTTCCGGCAAAAAGCACGAGCGAACGCGAGTGTTGCTGTCGTCGCAGCGCCCCAAACTGCTGGTTGCCAAAGCTTCCGTAGACTGTCAAGCTGGAGAGCGAGCTGGAGAAGAAGAGGCGTCCGCCACATCCACCACTGGTGCTGTGACACCGCCAGGATCGCGGACGTCGACAGCATGACACATCTATGACGTCATCAGGCGGAAATCGAGGGAGGACTTTTTTGGACGCGGTAAACACACCAGTCGGAGACGCGTTGCAGGCACCATGTCGTGAAAGGTGGGTGAAAGGGCATTGAGGTAGGAAGCTTCTAGAGGCGAAATGACGCTGTGACTGTTTCGGTCATTCTCGGGAGGGTCCTCGGAGGGTAACCAAAGCCAGCTGATGGTACCAAGTCAGCTCTCGTTTTCGTCCAATAGCGTCTCTTGGCTTTGGTCACCGTTGCGGACGTGTCCCTCCACAGCGTCATGTCGCCTTCAGAAGCTTCTTACTTCCACGCGTAAGGGAGACACTAGACTTGCGAGCGTGTTCCGCCGAGTGACCAAGCCGAGTGACCAAGGTTGGGGCTGGAGGCACTGAATGAGCGTAGCTTATTTTGTGGCACAAGGTGGGGCCAATGATCTGTGGGTGGGTTTAAAGCGGGCCGTGACCTCCGCCTAAATTGCGTCTAACGGCGTAAATAAAACGCAAAAAATAGAGAAACAAAAATATACAAAATTAATACAAACACAATATTTACCCTTTTATAAAACATTGGTGTCTCTGACTATGGTTTGGAACTCAAGCCCCTTAATAAAGGCGTTTTTTTTTACAAGTATTGCCAACTATAGGGAGTATTCACTGGACGCCATATTTGTGGGTGCTGTTTAGAGCGCATGCTCAGAACGAGCTGACATCAATAGGCTGCCACTCTTGATGGTGCGGAATGCACGTTGCAAAAGAACTGTGGAAGCTCGCCATCAGCACGCGCTCAGTATTCGCGCACACAGCTATGGCCGCCAGTGAATACTCCCTATTGTGCAAACGCGCAAGACACGTGTGCCACGAGCGGATGCTTCGCTGCCATTCGCTTCCAAGGGCCGCCCGAGACACGGGCCTTGTGCACTCGCGCATTTGACTCTACTTGAAGGACAAAAGCAAGCACATCGAGTGGCTTTATTTGGAATTGGTTGCGTAAACCACATTTACAAATAGATGCAACCGAGGCACCACCAATAACCCGCACCTAGTTCTCGCCTCTCTTGCTCATCCACCCAGTCATTACAGTTGGGAAATCTCGATTCGATCCGCTACCGTCGCATACACGTAAACCTATAGCCATATATAGTCAGGGCGACCACTAAGCAGCCGTCGAGGCGTTAATAACAACAGCGCGTTTCCTTACTATTAAAATAAACGAATCCAACGAACACATTTGGGTTCTTGCCAACGAATGAGGAACGATAAAAAAACTGCAGGTGCTATCGATATAGTAACAGAACGAAAGACCTTGCGCTTTTGCATGTTGTACGATATGTATCCTCGTCGGAAATAAATTATCTTTCGCAGAAAAGGCTCTCAAATAAATGGCGTAGCAGCCAGGTAGAATTAAAAGCGCGAGCAAGCAAATGCGCATCGGAATAACACGTAGGTGTCGCAGCTGAAGTGCGTACTATATCTATGGTACTATATATAGAGTCATATATATATAGACAATGGAAAACGTTGCACGTGCTTGCTTCCTAGCGGACGCATTAGGCTGGCGTTTGCTTCTACGGCTTCGTGTTTTGGCCGCCACGTGCCGTGACTTTATATATATATATATATATATATATATATATATATATATATATATATATATATATATATATATATATATATATATAGATATATAGATATATAGATATATGCTGTGTCGTATGGCTGTGTGTGCAAAGTGTGCGCGGCTGTTGCTGAGCGCGTGCTGACGGCGACGTTCTGCAGTTCTTTTGCAACGTGCATTCCGCGCCATCAAGATTGCCGGTCATAGCAGCCTATTGATGTGAGCTCGTTCTGAGCATGCGCTCTAAACATCGCCCTCAACCATGGCGTCCAGTGAATATCCCCTATAGACCTTTTTCACAAGGGCGGCGCCATCTTAAAATATCGTCACTTCAGTATGGATGAAAACATTGCTTTGCCGTCGTTACGCCCATAGTAATACGCGTAACTATCACCAATTCTCGTTTCGTCTCCCCTCTAGTTTTTTACTATTTGCAGGTTGAAATGTATTATTATTTTTTGTCGCCCGTACAGGATATGCTATACTTAGAGCCACTAAATGAGCTGCGCTATAGAGTATCGGCAGTCTGTTCCCCGACATTGTTGTGGGCGCCGCAACTGCCCATCGTCGTGATTCAGAGGCGCGACTTCCTCAGCATTAGATTGGGTGTTAGGAAGCTCATGTAATATTGATTCGATCTGTAGCGAACTGTTTAATCATTTGTGTGTGTGTGTGGGGAGGAGAGGAGAAAAAAAAACGTTTCCTGTGATTTCAGATAAAGCTTCAGAAAACTGGCAACCATGATTTTAAGGCACAATATGACAAAATGTCGTTACTCTGAAGCGTAGCTTATTTAGTGGCACTATGCCTAATTGGGCTGGGACGAGAGTACTCTCGTCCCCAGCCACCTATAGGCGGATCTGGTATGGGCTACGAACCAATAAGAAAGCGTTTCAACCTGTAAATGGCACAAAACAAATAGAGGGGAAGCAAAACGAGAATGTCTGACGGTTATGCTTACATCCTAAATGTCTTCTATAAGCGTGGCGACGGCAGAACAATGGCTTCGTTTGTTCGATTTATTGGCACCTCCTGCACCGGTGCAAAAAAGTGTAGGGTGGTGTATGTACTTCCGGTCATGTTCAATACACGTACCGGAAGTACACAGCCCTACATTTTTCTGCACCAGTGCAGGAGGTGCGGGGAAATCGAACGAAGCAAATGTTTTCGCCCATACCGGAAGTGACGACCATTCAAGATGGGTGCGCCAACTAAACTCTCTGATGTCACGCCAATGCCATGGCGCTGCTGTCGGCACTGCGCGCGCTCAGATACGTCGTGTCATGGTGACGTCATAGTTTCGTGTTGTAGTGACGTCACACCTTTGCGCCGTAGTGACGCCATAGCTCCGTGACATAGTCTTTATAGCTTTCTGTCGTAGTGATGTCATAGCTTTGTACCGTAGTGATGGCATAGCTTCGTGCCATAGTAATGTACTAGCTTTGTGCAATAATGATATCACAGCTTTCTGTCGTAGTGATGTCACAGCTTAGTGCTAAAGCACGTAAGCGTAAGGATTAGCTTGTCTCCAAAAAGTCTGAGGACCAACGACAGAGGTTTTCTCCCTTTTTTGTTGACAAAAGGAAATAAAGAAAGGGAGAGGATTTTTAGCCGCACTGGAAAATTTGAAGGACGAGGTTGAAGAGTGCGGACAATTGTTTTGTTTATTTGTTTGCTTCAAATACCCTCAGGGCCATGAGGCATTGCAGAGGGGAGGTGGTTTTAGTAAGGTGCTTTGCTGAAACGCTCCGAAACAAGGTGTCGTCGCTGATGCTGACAACATTCTCCAGGAGGTCGTTCATCGGTGTAGCTTGATGTTAAAATGTTATTCTTGCGTTTCCACTTCCAGCACTTAAAGGCCTTTTCGCGCATACACTACAGCGCTGCCTCCGCGCTATTATTCGGCGCTGGAAGTAGTGCCGACCTTGATGATGCAGCGCTATGACTTCGCGCGATACTATCACCGAGGCAGCACTGCACCAGCGTTGTTCCTAGTGTTGATTTAGAGCTGCGATGTGTTGAACTGCTGCCATGCAGTTCAAATTTCAATACCTTCAATACATCCAAGTAAACAATGAAAAAATTAAAAACCGCAAATTATTTTCAACTTTGAACTGCTCGGAACTTTGAATCTCCGGGATCGTCATCGGGTATGCTCTGGCACACACACCGTGTACTTGTCAAAAAGAATGAAGAAACCACGCCTTTTGCAATATGGCAACTGCGTGTCGTAACTGCAAAGAACGGGAATATTTCCAGATTTGCAGCAGCGAGTGGCTGCCATAGGAACTACGGCGTGACGCCAACCAGGGTGCAGTGTAATAAGTTGGCAAGATGCGCCATTGTGTGCTCAATCTAAGGCTATCTTTTATAAATATTCTCGTTTCAAGATGAGTAAATGCGTCAAAAGCCTCATATCATCGGGAAAATTGTATTATATTCAGTTTTAGTGGTGCCATCTGCCCGAGCTGAAGAATACCGTTCCTCTCTTGTTCTCACCCCGTCGCTATTACATCAGTTCCACCTCTTTACAACAAGACAAGCATTTGGCCCCTTCCTCCTCTCCACATTGCTCACACCAATCTTCAAAATCGCCATGTGTGTCTGTTGTTTTTTTTTGCGCCCCAGGCAGGGCGCAAAAATAAAAAAGGAAGTGCGTTGCTTCTGTTTAAACATACAAGCAACTTGCTTGTATGTTTAGACAGAAGTTGGTACGCCTCAACAGGTGACCGACCCCTCTCTCAGCTGTAGATGAGAAATTTAGCCAGTGCAGTACAACCGCTAACGTGGGGTCTTTAACGCGTACCCCGCAGTAGTGACTGCACGGGTGCAATGTGTCTCCAGTGATTTTGGCTACACGTCACTGTGCACGTGACTCGAAAGATGGTGTAAGAGTTGAGAGCGGTTGGGAGGCGCCGAAAACGTCAATTGTTTGACCATTTTTATCAAAATGACTGACGCGCTCAGGCAAAATTGGTTTTCAATTATTTACTCCAGACGTGCCAGGGAAGTACTCCAACAATTATTTTATCGAAGTCCAAAAATTGCTGCTCGTCGAGCAGCCTTTAAAATGAGATCGATAGCTTCGACTAGACTTGATGTCGTCGACAGTGTGCAATAAATTACGTAGCACGGTCTCGACACGTGAGTTGCCAGACACCAAGGGCGCTTCAGACGCTGTGTCCTGGATCGCTCAAGGCCGTCAGATATAAAAGGCAATAAGCATATTGACCTTGAGATCATGCTCGCGACAAAACCTTTCAATCGGTATATGTAAAAAAAAAAAAGAAACAGGTTTCCAAGCCCAATTTTTTTTTGTCATTGTGTTTTGTCGTTTATGCGCCGAGATGCTTTCGCTTCTATTGAATATATTCCGTCCGTTCGTCCGTGCATTTCCCGCTAAATTTAGAGGGCTCATCGCCACGTGACCTACACTCCAATTCAGTTTCCCCACTAAATTTAGCGGGAAAATTGGCGTCACGTGAACTGACGTCACGATGAGTCCAGACCAATCCAGTTTCCACGCTTAATTCAGGGGGAAAATTGACGCCCGTGGCCTATACGCAAATTCAGTTTCCACGCTTAATTCGGCGGTGAAAGTTACGTCACGTGACCTGACGTCATGAACCCTGTGCACCAATTCTGCTTCTTCTTTCCCGCTAAATTTCGCGAAAAAATTGACATCACGTGACATTGTACCAAGCAAAGGGCGGCATTTTTGATTGAGGCTCACTCACAGCTAGCTCAAAATAAAAATAAAAAAAACTCACCCTCAAGTATCTCCCCCTTACGGCCGCACTCACCTTCAAACCCTCACTAACGAACGCATGAACTCACGAACTCACGCCCCTCACCGAACTCACAAACTCACGGCCCTCACCGGACTCATGAACTCACTCTCTCACTCACCGAACTCACTCACTGAGAAGTAGCTCTCGCCCTCACCGTAGTCGCGGCGCATCATCTCGAGTTTTGTAAAAAAAGTATTCGTTTCGGTGTGCATTGTTTGTGTTAGAGCCTTCGTGACAACTTCGTGCAAGTATACGGAGCGAGCGTCTGTATTGCTGTTAATTCAGATGTGAATTATTATTATTCCAACACGCACCACCGTGGGTTTTTATTTTGCATCTGCTTGGTAGGATGGTTTGCAGGGCAATTCGTTGTCGAGTAGAACTATTTCGGAGGGGTCTGACTTTATATTTATCCTCGTTCACGCAAATTATTTCACATAAAATAACTGCCTAGTCGATATTCTTTTTTTCTGGGAGAAGGGGCGACTTAGGAACTTTGTGCGTACCATATTATCGTTGTTTTATCCCGTCTCTCGTTTGTTTTTGTTTGCATTGTTTATATTAAATAAAACTGGAACTTTCTGATTTACAGAATTTGAGCCTCGTAAAATGTTATGCTATATAGATCCTGACATAAAATCGTGATTGATGTCAGATATGCCTTCGGTATTCGTGTTGCTCAGACAATGTGTGCTTGTGATCGAACCTTTCAATATGTTGAATACAAATATTTACAAATTACGTGCACAAACTTATATTTTCTATTAAAATAATTTATTAGGATGATAATTTTTCATTTGCCTTCGCTAATTTTAATGAACAAACGGCCCACTGGTGTGAGCGCAAGTTCTTTTACCTTCGGTATTTAAATTACTTCACTCGCAACTACTGATAGCCTAGTTCGAATATCCACGCTATATTTGAGGAGGGGGAATGGCAACCTAATTAATTCAGCAGTCTACAATTCTTTATGATTTAGGCGCTTAATTTCTTCGGGCAGGGAAGGTTGCTTGTGTAAACGCACGCGCATGCACACATATCAAATATTATTATTATTTTTTTTTAAATTACTCAGGTTCGGATTTTACCCCCCCCCCCCCCCCCCAACCTGGTATTTACTGGTATAAATATAAATCACGTTGCTAAAAAGGCAAATAGTGTTCCTCGTAAACGACTGAGACGTCCACCGGTGCGAGCTGTGCCGATTTATACGTAATAATATATACGAATCATAACTAATATCTAAGTACTATTGAAGCTACTAAGATAACCCTTTCTCCCGCACTCGAAACGTTTTCGGGTGCAGCCAGCATTTGAACTATGTTCAGTGGTCCCCTTTTGAGCGACTAACGGTGTGTAACAACAGTTAGGAACGTTGATTTGTTATCACAAATATTAAGTGAAAAGGTAGAAGATCGATTCATACCTCTTGGAGTGTTGCCTTCAAACTTATTGTCTGTATTTGTTCCATGATTATCCATAATCGAATTGACTTCTATATGCTTCCAAATAAATGTAGCAGCCTTTAAACCAAATTGCGAGCAAATCCGGCGTTTCGGGCGTACTCGAGCATGAAGACGTGTGTACGTACTTTTTAATGAACTTCAGGCTACATACAACTTGAGCAAACAAAGTATACAGGCGAATCGCGACAGTTCCAAGTCGGCTTTCATTTTATTACAGCGGCGCTGTGAAGGGCTAGTTTCCCCAGCAGTGTGTCCCCCGCAAAGAAATGAAGACACCGAACTCTAGACACCTACCGCCATCTATGAATGACGGCGGCAAGCCAGGTATCTGGTTGCCGCCGTCGCTCATAGATGGCGGCAGCCTTTCCACTCTGGCTTGCCAACTTGCAGCCGGCCATTACTTTCCATTGTACAGCTCCACTCATCTTCCTTCTTCGCCAGTGTGGAAAGGCTGAAAGTTTTAACATTGGCTTCAGGATTAGCGACCGTGCATAAAACGAGCACAATTGCTTCAGGCGTACCGGCGTATTTATCGCCCGTTTGCCTCCTTCGCGAAACAACAAAATTCCGCGCGTTATATCGGTGCCTCTCAGTTTACACGAGAGCGGCCGAGGCGAGCAGGAGAGAGCCTTGCCTTCTCTCTCGTCACCCCACCACGAAGCAGCGACCAGCGGTAAAGGCCACGCCAAGGCGCCGCGAAGCGAGCCGGAGTTGAAGACAGCAGATAAATCATAGGCACCTTTCCTCCTTTCTCATAACGCGCAGGGCACCAGCCGTAGGAGCAAACAGCGCCATTGCGAAGCGAACATCGACTCAACTTTCCCGGAAACGTACGGAGAAGTCCCATGACCCGCGCCCTTCCTCGACGTCACCCCGCAAACCCTCGTCAAACCCATGGCCCCTCATGGACCTCATGCCTGGTCAAACTCATGAACTCAGAGACCTCATCAACTCACTGAACTCATGAGCTCATGAACTCATCGAACTCACTCCTTCACTCAACCTCAAACTCACGAGCTTGGTGTTACAAAAGAAAGAAAGAAAAAATTAATATTTTCTTCGTTTGGTTGCAATGTCGCAAACTTACAGGACGGTCTCATAACTGCGACCCAGAACTGAATATGATGAAATGAATATGAGAAAATAAATATGATAAATATGATAAAATGACTTTCACCTATAGTCTGACACAAAAAGTTCTTCGTACGAAGAAAAAAAAAAAACCATCTTACAAAGTTCCATTTAGACAATTTTTTTTTTATTCACGCTTGAATTTATGGTGGAACATGAATGCGCGAATTGCGAGTGGCATGCGGATACAAAGCATGCAGATGCGGATCAGATGTGAATGCAATAATTTAAGAACATTGCGGATGCGGTTCGGGTGCGTATACAAAGTCTGCGGATGCGAATCGGAGGCGAACCAAACTGTTATCGTGCACATGGGCCTAGCAGGTCTCTGCTCATCACCATGCCCTTCCTTCTTCCTCCCCTTCTCGCCAGTACAGATATGTCAAAGTCCCGATTTTCCTCGCGTGCTTTCGAACCTGTTTTCAAGGCTTCGTCTTTAGACCGCCAGGCGCCGTGTATACCTGATTCGCTCCAGAATGCTGGCGAGCGAACCTGCCGCCACAGCTTTCCGTTCTAACCGCTAGGTGCCGTCGATTTCGCTAGAGTCGGCAATAGTCTGGAGTACGGAGAAGAATTCGTGGAGCTATGGTTGCAACTCATCTCGTCCAAGATAGTGCACACTTGTCGGTGTTTGTGAGGTGAAGACCGCAAAAAGCCTCTCAGGAAAGCGTCCGGCATCCGCGTAACCGGCTACGTCGTCTGTACACAGGTGGTCAAGGCCTTCCTCCCGGAGATGCAGGCGGCCAACCACGGCCACATCGTGTCCATCGCTTCCCTGGCCGGACTCGGTGGCGTGTGCCGGCTCACCGACTACTGCGGCTCCAAGTTTGCCGCCGTGGGCTTCCAGGAGGCCCTGTCCATGGAACTGGCCACGGATGGCTACACGGGCATCCGCACCACGACCGTGTGCCCGTTCTTCA
This sequence comes from Ixodes scapularis, assembly GCF_016920785.2. NCBI lineage: Eukaryota > Metazoa > Arthropoda > Arachnida > Ixodida > Ixodidae > Ixodes > Ixodes scapularis. The sequence continues at coordinate 16,336,889 of NW_024609882.1, read as the reverse complement.
TCAACACTGGCATGTTCGCCGGCGCAGACCCCGGGGTCTTCGGTTTCCTCGAACCGGAGTTTGTGGCCGACGAGGCCGTGGCTGCCGTGCTCGAGGACAAGGAGCTCCTCATCCTTCCCAGGATATTCTACCTCCTGGTCGCGCTCAAGGCGTAAGTGTACTGTCTGTTGTCTGCCCTCGAGAACAGTCCGATTTAGAAGTAGATGCTTGCAGAAACGTCAGTCTGGACGCTTGTTTCAGAGGGTCACTCTGTAATGGAGGAAAATGGACTGAGTGTAATGATTATGATCACGAGTAGAAGTCTTTTGCAGTGGGAGCATCAGAGTGGTAGCCGACATATCACTAAGAAACTTCGCTTCTTCAAGGAGTTGCCCGGAAAATCTAAACGTCGACTGTTTATTAGTCTGGACGTTTGTTCCAGATCAACTTGGTGTTGGAGCATGATGATCTGATTATGATGATTGTGGTGACGTTGAAGAGGAGTCTTCTGGAAGCTTCAAAGTGGTGGCATATCGCTAAGAGACAGGACTGTTTACCGTTACGCTTCCAGGTGACTCCTCTTCAAGTCCTTCCAAGCAGCTTGGACCACAGTCGTGTTTTGTACTAATTATGATGGGGCAGTTTATGGTGGTTCTTTCTTTAGGTATCTGTGTGGGTAGACTCAATTGTGCACTGCCTGTGACAGCTCTGTGTACCGGAACGTACTTGCATCTATAGGCTGAGTCGTGCGCAGACCCAGAGGACTGGTGTGAGCTAGGAGCCATTCATTTGTTGTATGCACGACGACTTTCTCGAAGATCACGAGTTCCGAAATATCGTTTTTCCCTTTCTTCTTCTATCTGAAACAAGAAGGCGTGCTTGCAGTCCGCTCGAAGCCAGGACAGCTTTGGCAACACCCTTCGGTCAGCTATAGACCGGCGCCTTTAGCGCAATCTCGTAACGTCCTTTTACAGCGTCACGCCCAGAAAAAACATCGTCTCTCTCTTTCTCTCTAGCTGCGAAACTACAACCGCTGTAATTTTATCCCAAGAAGCGACGAGCGCGCGCAGACGGCAAGGACATTGTCCAAGTCACGCGCGAGGTATAGTATGCCACGCGCGGCCGCGATTGATGGTGGAACGAGGACAACCAGAGAAAGAGAGACAGGAAAAAGCCGGGGAGGAAAGCACGTGTCCAAACAGTTTCGGTCAGCGTCGACCGGATGATTTTCTGGAAGCGTGCCCGGCGGCCCGGCGCATGGCGCTGTCCAGTTGACCTTGTTCAGGCCGCGCGCGCAGACCCGCATTTGTACAGTTGCATCGGCTGGATGCTTTCACGTTTTCGATGACTGTACGTCAAGGTTTCGCCTGCGCGAAGCTGCCCTTAATTGAGGTGAGACAGGAAAGCCTACGATTGCACAATGGTGGTCAGACCTTTTTTTGGTTTCGTCATTTAGCAGGAAACGAGCTCTGGCCGTTTCTGGTATAAAGCACACCATTCATTTTTTTTAATTGTCCAATATCATAAGGAGTTACGCGACGCCACCGCTACCGCGGTGCATTTTGGTACCTGTAGTTTTCCCCAGCTTTCCGGCTGCGTCAGTGTATGCGTTGTATGCCCGGCGTTTGGAAATTTTCGGGTTAGCACATGTCTTTTAATCGGGTGTTTCCTCGCGGTTTCCAATGTGTGGCTTCACCTGCTGTGTGCCAGGGTGCTACAATAACAGCACCAGGGGAAAAGGCATTCGATTTTATGTCCTCCCGAAAGAAACTTCCTCCGGAAAGAGCGATCTATCTCAATCGAGACGGCCACGCTGCTTTGCGGCGGCCGTTTTTAATACATTCTTGCTAGATGTAGTTTTGCGGTTATAACTGTTTTTGCGACGATATGTTTCAAGCACAGCTGTGCTTCAAATGATTATGACAATCACTAAAAATGTAGTGATTCCCGGTATGCATCACTTAAATTGAAAAAACAACAACAACAGCAACAACATTGTTTTCGAAAGCAACATTTATTTTTTTTTTTTCATACAAAACGTTAAAACACCGCATAATGCAAATTATAAGTGCAACACTTACCACCAAAAAGGCAGCAAAGGAACCTCACCCACCTTGTGGTGGTCTCTTTAGTCGCAACTTGATTTTGGCTCGCTTTACTGATTCGTTCTGTACTAACACCAAACGTGACTGCAGAAAAAAAAGCTTCCATCGTTGGGCGACTGTTAGCGCTCAGAGCCTGCGCAAACAAAGTAAAATTGAATAGAAATTGTACACGAAAACTCAACTCCACCTAACGTTTTTGTAGCTATCTGGCATGGTCGTTGCTTTCTGACAGACCCGAGTTGTTACGGCGCGTCAGGCGTAGCCTTCCTGTAGATCGTTTCTCATTTGTTTGCAGACTTCTCCCCGAAGTTCATCTGTACCCTGTCACAGAGGCTGTCAGCAAAAATAAAACGACGTTGAGAAAATTATCGCTCCTCAAGAAAGTCTATTTAGCTCTTACTCCATTGCTGATTCAACGTTATGCACAAGCCTCAGCACTATACCAAACTCCGTTTCCCACCAAAACACTCGAAGCTGTTCCGCGGTGCTACACCGAGCCGACGGTCCCTCGAATGTTCGTGTTCTTTGCCATTGAACTAGATGTTCACTTGTTCTCAAGTTCATTGACACGTCCGAGCAGCCAACAGTGCTTGAGTAATGGCTTCGTTCTTTTCCCCGCGGCCGTCTCGAAAGTGGCAGCAGACGACGAAGCGACTCTAAAGCGATAAGACAACTGGAACTGTTTGTCTGCGCTTGTTGACAAACTAAGCCATCGCAGACAACACGACCTTACGAACTACACACATGACAGGCGAATCCGAGCGGATACAGGGGCATCCCAAACGATGATGTACGGGCACCGCAGCCCTATGCAGACAGGAAGCCGGAAGGCGATGACTACAAGTAGCATGGCGGCGGCACCACTTCCGGAACGCGCCGCACGCCTGCGCATTTCGCTTGGTGAGATTGGTGTATTGAGTAGAAGAAAGATGATGGCACCTGTGTGGAAATGTCTCGGAAGCTCTTCGTACGTTCGTCAAGAGACAGTCACTGGTAACTCTCTTCGCAGGATGTATATTTTTATAACAACCGGGGAACCCGGGAATTGTCAGGGAATTCGACAAGTCTGAGAAAGTCGGGGAGTTTACACCTCGATCAGCGTTGCTCAGGAAAATTGAACTGCAACACAAGACGCGTGCATAGTATAATATTTACAAAAAACAAAAAAAAAAAAAGAAAAAAGAAAAGGTCAAAGCATTTTACAACTCCCTGTAACGCCGAATTAGGGCGCAGCTCTTGAGGAGGAGGAGGGAAGGGTACTGGGGGGGGGGGGGGGGGGGGTCACGTGACCTCGGGAGAGGGGGCGGGGTCACGTGACCTCGGGGAAGGAGGGGGGAAGGTCGCGGTTACGCCGACAGCGACGCCGACGCCGACGCCGCCCAAGCCGGAAACGGGCGCCTAAGAGCTGCGCTCTAAAAACAATAATAAAAAAAACAAATCCCGGAGATTTTTAATGAGGCCAAGTCATAAGCCTCTTCAAAATGAGATGTAAATTGTTTGAAGCAGTGAAACAAAAACGACAACGCTTGAGTCACACTCCGGGAAGCTCAGTTGCTTCCCGGAGTGGGAACACAAGTTTCTCCAGAGGCTTATTTACAACAAAACATTGAATCAGCAAAAAACAAAAAAAAAAGAGGAAAAAAAGAGGAATAGACTGACAAGGCAGGGCGATCTAGTGATTTATCATCGCGCTGTCGGCCGTCAGACATACCAGCGTTTTTACTTAAAAACGAAACTTCAAACACGTTCTGTCCCCTTGGTAAAATTTTGGTAAAATTTTGTTAAAATTATCAAGAAAAACTTGGAAATACCAGGGAATTAAAAACAATACATTCAGGTAGTCACTAAATATTTCAAAACAATCATGCTTTCACTGCAGTAAGGGGCATCTTGAGAAAGGTTTCAAGGAGATGCATGAAAAACAAATAATTTTTTCTTGCTCTTGCATTTTTTTTTTTTTTTTTTGCGAATTGGTTTGAGCCTGGCAACTGAGGTTCATTTAAGTTGCTTCGGGCCTGACGATGTGCTCGAGAACGTATACTCATCCCAGTTTCTCGCTGATCGCTCACTTCAAAACCGGAGGCTAGGCTACATTATATCCCTCATAAATAAACGTATAACGTTGCCCCATCGTAACTCGCATCACGTTTACCTGTTTATGAAGAGCGGTCTATAGCCGGGAAAGCCCCCGAAGAAGTGTAAGGGAATTCGAAAGGGTAATTACGACGAGGCGCACCCCGAGCCAGAAAACAGAGTTTCGTCGAGTCCAAGTTGTGGCAAGACAACACAACCTGGCGCAAGGGAGACTTTCCTCATCTCTATGCTTTCCTCGTATCTCCCTGGTCCTCGCGTCGCCCTGGAGCAGTTCGCGGAATCTTTCCTGACTAGGAATAGGCGACCCCCAACACTCGCTGCTGATAGGAAACACCGGCGTCGTCCGATATATAACGCCCTCGACAAACAGACGAGATAGAACAGAGATACGCGTGCAGTTAATTCGAGACACTCGAGTGCAGACCGTCTACGTGCTCGCTCGTGTTCACGAGAGAGAGAGAGAGAGTGAAAGTGGACATTTCAAAGCGAGATATTGAATAAGCTGACACGCTCGGCTCCAAGTTGGTTTCAGATTCCTTTTCAGTGGGTGCACTGTCCGCGTTCCTTTACTCCTACTCCGACGCTCCGAGTTCCATATACTCCGAGCGCAGCAACGAAACGGAGCATTGCGCACAGGAGTGCGACACAACCGAAACTATGTACGAGCCGCGTGAGCCCCTCACTTCCTATCTCGCGGTAATAGAGAGTTTTAGTATATCGTTTTTTTTCGCCCCGATAACGATACCCGTTAACGATACGACGCATGCCCAAGGCCGCCGGAGGGGAGAGGAGGTGTCGTTATCGAGGGCGAAAATACGATCTGCTAAAACTCTCTAATGTCGAAGCCGGCGTCTCGTGGATACGGGTGGCAGAAGCCGACATTATCTCGAAGATAAATGAAATGAGGCCCGTGTGAAACGGCAAAATGCAAAGAAAAAAAAATGATGACGTTATGAGGTTTTTGCTAATTTTTCAATAGGTTTGTAGACTCTTTTCGATCACATATGCGGAAAGTGACCTTAACGCGCCTTCACGATGTTCGTCATGTTTCTGTACGTGGCCTATCCTCGCTGAACTAATCATGAACGGAAAGGTGGCCTTATAGTGACGCGCTTTTGACGTTGATCGGTCCCGTTACCGTCGTAAGCGTCTGGCTGCGTCTCGCGTGTGGATAGCGTGTGCTTCCGCTTGTGTGCGCCGTATTCACCTGCTTTGAAACACCCTCGCCCTGCGTGCTGTGTCGACACGGCGCGTCGCAACAGTGGCCCGCTTCCTTTTGCGGCTGCACCGTCGCCACCTCCCTGCTTCTCGCTGTTGCTGACGTATACCCTGCGTAAGTCACGTGGCTTTCCCTCGCTTCTGCATGCCTCACTGTCTCTTTCTTTGTAAAAAAAAAAAAAAAAAAAAAAACTAGCGAAAAGTAGGCGAGCGTTCTTTGTTTGTTTGTGTTTTCTCATCGTGTACGTGTTCTCTTGTGTGGCAAGATGGGACACGACTTCACTACACCACACGCACACACACCGCCGTAAAAGAAGCTCAATGAGAAGCGTTCATACTGGACACAGTGGTCTCCCTGTGAAAAAGAAAAATAACAACACACACAAATATTCACTTGGTCATCGTCGTAGAAACGCAGTCGCGCCGCCCGTATACATCGTATACAAGAGATACGGCGTTCGCTGCGGACATGTATGAATCATGTTTTGAAGCATGTTTATTTCGCACATGTACACTTGGACGAGAAAGTTGTTCCGTTACGACCAACGTCACGGGGCTGTCGTGCAGGGAAGAAACACGCCTCAGAGAGCGCCTAGTCTTTTGTGTGATGGACTGGCAGTGGCGCGAACCTTGGGCTTAAAATGGGCTGCCCAAACCAACCCGGATTGTGGGTTCACGAAACCGCAAACCCTTGTCGAGCGTTCAAGTACCGTCCAACGGCACTCCACTCGCGCCTTCAAGTGCCGTCCGAAAGTGTTCAGCACAAGTCACGCTTATTCTGACACGTATTCCATCAGCCGTTCGCCGACATTTTGTTTTAAAGGGGCCACGAAATTATTGTTCGACTTCTTTTCCTGAGCTTTAATCAACTCAAAAGCGAATTGAGAGATCACGTCGTCGTGACATGCTTAAGACTCCAAGTTTCCATCGTGTTTTTAAGCATACCATAGAACTTGTCACTCGCAAGTGATGATACGTTCCGTCAGGGCACTCATTGGCCACGAACGCGAATCCAAATATTCGTCGACGGATTGATTGTTGACGAGCGCATACGTCCGAGTGACGCAGTTCTCGTGTCCAATGCGTGAGCTGGGCTCTGCTGACGTGTTTTGGGTACCGCGGATGAATATTAGTGAAAAAGCGGAGAACTTTCGAAGGATAGGAGGCGCGAAATTGTCCGCTATATTTTCAAATGCTCTTACCGAAAAGCTGGCTTTTTGACTTTCTACCCTCCTCCACTGAACGATATGCGATTAGTTAAGTCCCAATCGAAAATCCTTTATCCTAGCCCAAAATTAATTTCATGGCTCCTTTAACATAAAGCGCGAGCGAGACAGACGCTTCAGGAGTGAACAGAATGCTTGTTTATGTATGTTTATGCCTGCGCGATGCAGATGCGCAATCTTAAGTTTATCGAAGTGGCACTTTCTCGAATGTTGCTATTTGTGACATAAAATAAAACTTAGGTAAAATCTCACGTTCTCCAGTGGCGAGAACAACCTCTACAAAATACCCCCCCCCCCCTCAAAAAAAAAATATATATATATATATATTTATATATTACTTTTTTTTTTCTTTTAGGGCGCTCGAATTGAATTTAAATATTTGTGAGACCATAGAGTACTAGCCAGGCATGCTAACCATTACGCTATTAAAACGAGTCAGCGATTTCATTGTTTTGGTTTTCAGATATTATTTGTTATCAAGAAAGTTTTATGGAGTCTGAGTATACACATAATTAGCACATTTAACAACAACAAAAAAAAGAAAAGCGCAGCGAAAGTAGGTTTATTAATTTTTCCCACTAAGTGCCAAAAGCATGACATCCTTCACAAAGGGATGGCATTTTTTTTCTATAGGACAGCTCTCGAATGCGGGCATAAAGTGCCGTTGGACGGCACTCTGTAGTCCGTTACAACTCAAGAAGGTATGGCGAGGGGAAGGAAGGCCTAAGTATCATATGACGTGGCGACGACAAACTAATGTTTTCGCCCATACTGGAAGTGACGATAATTCAAGATGGCCACGCCCCTGTGAAAAAGGTCTAGAGACAAGATGTAAAAGGAAATAGCTGAACCTAGGGAGATATGGGAGGAAACATGTTGGGTTCGGAGCATATACATTTGGGGACACGTTAGTCTCGTAACAGGGACGTTTGAGGACATGCTGGGCTCGGAATAGGGACATTTGGGGCACGTCGTTCACGCAGCGGGGAGATTTGGAGACGTCTTGGGCTCAGAGCGGGAACATTTAGGGACATGTTGGGCTCGGAACTGGGTCACAGCACGGTCATGGATGTTGGGAGAACTGGTCCCTGTGGCTCTTCGCGAAATGTAATTTGTTTGGTGAATGCATTTAGACAGCTGTAAAGTGAGACCTCGGCTTTCTGAGGTGTCGGAGCCATTCGGGAAATTGAGGGGCGAGATTTTCCTCCCCGATCCCGTGTTGTTTACTTGAATAATTTTTTAGAAGTTTGAGGGCGGAGAGGGGGGGGGGGGGGGGGGGGGGACGACCAGGGTCCAGAAACCCCTCCCCTCCCTGTCTGGACACCACTGTCCGCTGTAGACGAGTTCGTGGCGAAACCAACTCGAGAGCGAATGACTTGCCGCCCACTGTCCTCATTCCCCTTTTTTCGTTCTCGTTTCAGGCTGTGCCCTTCCAAAGCCTTCCTCACGATGGCGAATGCCTTCAACGTCAACGGAGCCATGAAAAGCTACTACGGAAGACATTAACAGACGTCACGCCATCACTCAGCGTCCCGGAAGCTCGGTGCCTGAACGCGACTCCGACTGGTGTTCGGAGTTTTCTCGGTGCACGGATACAAAATTGTCAAAGTAGCCGCCGTGTAATGAGATGGCAGTTGTCGCGATCATGGCCGTTTGTTCTGCTATAGTCGCTGGCGACTTGAGAAACCCTGGGCGCGGTCTGTACCGACCATCTCATTATAGCTTGGCAGCCAATTAGATTACGGCATTGGACAATACGAATCGAAGCGTCGACGAAGGAAACGAGCGAATGCTGCGAGCGAACGCTGCCCGTGGCTGCGTAAATTTATGTCGACTGATGGCAAGCGGCAGAGGGGGCTACACTGCAACGGGCGCGGTTGCCGTCACCACCTCTGTTGTTGTGCCACGGGCAGGATCGTGGTGATTCGCACCCTTACGCAGTTATGACGTCACCTTCTGAAGATTCAGACACAAAATAATGACGCTGTAGACAAACCCGTCGGAAACGCGTTCCAGGCATCGTACAGCAGTATGTGAAGGCAGACGCCGTCAGTTACTGAAGCCAGCTTGAGCCCTTCGTACTGGAAGGGTTTGGCGTTCTCTTGATGGTTCTGCGGGTCTAGCAACCATGGCAATCAAACGGCCTGTTCGGGCTAAGGAACGCTGGCGTTTTTCGGTAAGATAACACAAATCCGGGGACGCTGGTTGCTATGCTGAAGTTGGCTAAAGTTAGCGGGGCACAAGCCTAGCCCAATGGCCAATCTTCCATGTAAAATGGCTCCGATTGAATGGAAAGGCAGAGTAGGCAGAGGTAGAGACCGACCTATTCGACAGCGATCTTTATAGCCAATCGTGCATCATGCTCGGATTCAGTTCGAGATCAACCTAAAGGTGGCGTCCTTTATCGGCGTAGAGTAAATAAACTTTTCGGAAAATCCTCGAAAGGCGGCGCGCTCTGCGCGCGTCTGCGTGCTGCCGCAATAACTATTACGTGACACCGAAGAGAGCGAGAGAGACACAGCGCAGTTTCTTGCCTGCGCTCGCCCACTGGCCAGCGTTTCCTCCGTCGCCTAAGGTCACTTCCGTCGTCTCCGACAGCCGGTTCTTTATACAGGATATTCCCAGCAATCTTTTCGGTGTCGCGGAAGGCGCTGTGCGTTTTTCAAAAGGTGTATTGAACATTGGTCCCGGCCTAAACGCCGACATTCCCATGTCCAACCTGTGTCCCGCTCTAGACCGCAGTATATAGGGAACGTAGAAAATCTAGGTGTCGCCTCCGTCGTTCTGTATGTAGTGCGTCCAGGTGAAGAGTTGTGGGCTTTTTAGCACCCACCCTTTTTTAGTACATCCCACACAAGTGCAAACTTACGCTCTAGTGAGTAGGAGGGGGCGCTCGATGTGCGCGCATTCGGGCATCTTGTGGTTTGCAGCGCGACCACCAGGGGTCTCGCTGACCGCAAATCGTTATACTACGAAGCGACACGACTTCACTGGCCAGCCATTTTCGGCACCCAAATGCCCTTCGTCTCCTCGAACTTCGAATGTGTGCGTCTATCCGAAAGTGCGCTTCCAATAGCTATGCCGTAGCTTTATTCACGAGCTTTTTGATGCTCGTCCCGTAGCTTCCACCAGGAGCTTTCTGATGCTGGTCCTTTTGCTTCCCGGTTTATCCGCCAGGTCGCGTCAGTTTTCGCCGCACGTTTCGATAGGCCCAACCTCCCCGTTTCATCGCTTCACATATTGACCGCTAGGCGGCGTCGCCTAAGTTTGGAGATGCATACCAGTGACGAACTAAATCGAATTAATATCTTATGTAAGGCCCACTATAAACAGTCTGCTATGAGCTTGAAATTCCCACAGTCGCTCTCTCAGTTTGCGTAATGGTCATCGGGGACGTGTTTGCAATACACCGGGGTGAAATTGTATGGTCCCCACCGAGGTCTGTCTAACGATGTTTTGCAATGTTTGCGAAAACGCGGACTAGTCTTCGACTCTTCGTTTTCTATCTAGTCCGAAAAAAAAATGATGCGTTAAGGTTTAGAGAGAGATGGTGGTATCTGTACTGTATTTATTGCCGCAATATATTTTGTACGCCGATACAATCGTGAATATGCTAATTCAGATTCTAGGAATCGTCACATAGTTATTTTTCATAGTCGCAAAGTGGGCTCCGATTCTGGTGGTTGAAGAATCATGTTTTTTTTTTTTGTTTTGTAGTTTATAAATAACGCATTAACATGCGAGAACATTAAATTATATTTAATGTTCTCGCATATATATATATATATATCAGTGCGTCGAACCGAAAAAAATACGGGTTCGGTTACGGTTCAGGTTCAAGTAAATTTATTTTGTTACGGTTCAGTTCCGGTTCGATTAATTCGATCCGCGAACCGGCTCGCGAACCGGTTCGGGGCGCTGAACCGGTTCGCGAACCGGTTCGGAAATTATAAATGACAAATTGCAACATCAAAATAACAAAATCAAAACAACATCAAAATAACATCAAAATAAAAAAAAAGAAGAAAATTGCAACGTCACGTTCTAGAAACGTGTTATGAAATGAGCTGCACACAGCAGCATCTAGGATTTACGAGATTGTAGAAAAATGAAATCCCGTGACGCGATTTTTTTTTTTTTGCACAGTTTTTTTTTAATTTTTTTCTTCCGTGCAAGCCGCGACCAGCGCAATACTGGTTCCTATGTCAAGATTCATGGATGCAGCGTTTGTCAAGATTCATGGATGCAGCGTTTATATTCCTAAGACTGAGTGGAGAAGAAAAATACGTAAGCGAGGTGTGTGTCAGTTGACGGCACTTAAAAAACAAATGGCATTGATAGCAGATTCATTGTCAACAGCACGTGGCCGAACCGTTCTGACATGAGCCGGTAACCGTTATTTTTTTTTCGGTTCAGTTCCGGTTCGGGTTCATCGCGATAACAATATAACGGTTCGGGTTCGGGTTCAGTTCCGGAAAAAATACCGGTTCGGTTCCGGTTTTCGGTTCGGTTCGGTTCCGGTTCGACACCCTGATATATATATATATATATAGCGTCTCGAAGTCACATCGAAAGAATGGCTCCTTACGAATACTTGAATGGATAAAACATTCGTATATTCACCAATACGCTCGTTTTCACTTATTAAAGGCTCGTTACCTTCTAAAACTTCAAATAGCAAGAGAATGACTGGTATATTTGTGACACAGCGTCAGACGCAGGGCTTCTGGTCTGTGGCCGTATTGTCAGTCGGTGGAACTCATTAGCAGCAGGGCGGTCTTTCACATAAGTGTTGGAAGTGTCCAAAGGTCACGGTCCGGTGTGTGAGGGTGCTGTATACACGTGTCTTTCGCAAAACAGTGAACTCGGGGAAGAAAACGCATTACGTGGTAGATAGTACTCCTGTAGTCAATAGAGAGTTTAGTCGATCGTTCCGACGACTTGGATAGCAATACCCGATACTCCGCCAATGCCTTTGCGCATGCATCGTTATCGTCATCGGATATCGTTATGGGAAATATCGGAATGATATAATAGAGAGTTTTAGTAGATCGTTCTCATGACTCCGATAAAGATACCCGATACTCCGCCACCGCCTCCCTTGCGCATGCATAGTATCGTTATCGGGGCTATCGGAGGTATCGGAACGATCTACTAAAACTCCCTTTCTTTGAGAGACCCTGGCCATGATGGAATCTTTGGTTATACACTTCGCTCATATAAGAAAAAAGAACAAAAAAGGTCCCTACTGGAGGGGGGCAACCGACGGATATATATATATATATATATATATAGAGAGAGAGAGAGAGAGCTGAGGAAGCCAAGTCTTTTAGCGAAACGTTGGCATTCCGAATGTTTCCTCTCATCTTTGACTATATATTTTCATGTTCTGGATGGACGTTGCACCGTTTTGTCACCCGGTGTCGTCTTCGATTACGATCTCGCTGGCTGGGTCGTCCACAAATTGCGGCGTCGCTTTAAGCCGACTATTTTTTACACTGACGTTCACTGCAAGTAGACGTTCGCGCAACCAACATAGTGAAAAAAAAAGAAAAAGCGAACTATTTTTTTGGGCATTCACTCCACGCGCTGTTAGACCGTGATGTCAGGGGGTCAGCCGAGTTTCTTCCCCGTTCGCTTTCTTGTTGATGTTGTTATTGAAGTCGAAAATGTTACGTGAATTGACCGTAACGCTATCGATAAATTGCATCGCGAAATAGCACTAATCGTTTCGTTCGCACCGGTAAGTGTGTACCTTTTTGTTTGTTTGTTTTGCGTTGTTGAAGATTAATAAAGGTTGTTGAGAATCTGTTTCTACGGTTGTAGTGTCGTGAGTTCATCTTTACATTTTTTTCTTTTCCTTTTGCTGAATAAACTTGGCTTGGCTCATTGAAAAGTTGGAGGTAAGCTGACAATTCAATTTTGCCCGTTTACAGTCTCGACGTGGTTCATATATCTGGAGTAGATCGGTGTCTTCGTGAGATCATTTCAAATTGTGATCTATCTGGTTTTCGCTATAATACAATATTAAATTCGAAAAAAAAAATTAAGAACATTTATAAAAATACGCCTGCACCACAAGAATAAATGCCTCGGCGAGGTGTATATGTTGCTAATAAAAGATAACGATTAGGATTTGAATTAAAGTTTCTGTGTGCAGAAAGAAAAAAGTGAAAGCCGTTTACAACTCCCTGTAACGCCGAATTGGAGCGCAGCTCTTGAGGAGGAGGAGGGAAAGGTACTGAGGGGAGGGTATATTCCTCCTCCTCCCTCGTGATCATGCCTGCTAATCCTCCTCCCCTCCTCCTCCACCCCCTCCCTCTCCTTCACCGCCTAAAACAACAAATTAAGCATTACGTGACTACCCCCTCCCCTCCCCCCAGATCACGTGACCCCGGGGGGTGACTCCCCTCCCCCCGCCGAAGTCACGTGACGCCCCGCCCAAGGTCATGTTATCCCCTCCCCCCGAGGTCACGTGACCCCCCGGACCTCTGCCCTCCCCCTCCTCCTCCTCGCCCCCCCAGTCATGTGACCCCTCCCCCCGAGGTCACGTGACCCCCCCGCACCATACTAGACAATGAGGGGAGGAGGAGGAGAAGGAGGCGGGAGGAGGAGGAGGGGGAAGAGGAGGAGGGGAGGAGGAGGGGAGGGGCGCGGTTACGCCGACGGCGACGCCGACGCCAACGGCGACGCCGACGCCGACGCCGACGCCGCTCAGGCTGGAAACGGGCCCCTAAGAGCTGCGCTCTAAAATATTCAACTTCTCCACATACCTTTCTCCTCTCCCAGCTCCTCTCTCCCTCGTCTGCACGCCGCCATCTTTGTCAAGTGCTCTCACGTGACGCTGTGGTTGACGGGACGCCCTTTTTGCAGGTCGTCACGGCGCCGTCACGTGACAACGGAGATCACGTGACCACCTCCCCCTCCCTCGCCTTTCAATCCCCCCCCCTCCCCCGGCCCTGCTTCTATTTTGATCGTGTTCGTCCTCTTCTCCGGCGTTTTGCAGGCGGCGTGGCGTGCGTTGCAATTCAACAAACACTTTCCATTTACAAAAAAAGAAGAGTGTTATTGATTGTAGTTTGTATGACCTTTTAAATGGCAACTCGACTTCATTTTTGACATTGAGAAAACTACGCAGGCCTCTTCAGTATCATCTAGGAAGACCACATGTGAAATATTGTAATTCTCTCCAAGGCAACGAAAATCTCGCGATTTCTGTTGCTTTGGACAGCTGTGGACTTTGTTTCAAGTTTGGACGCAGCCGACGCTGCTGATGGGACGAATCCTATAGCGTCCAAAGTGCACCCACATGGCGTTAATTGTATTTTTGTACGTTCTATCATCGCTGAACCAATCGTCTACAGAGAAGGCCCAATGACTTTCGCTCTTGACACTGATTGCTCCCATCAGCTCGTAGCGTCGGCTGCTTCCGGACTTAAGCTGGTTATTTCGTGACAATGAATCATCGGGCCAAAAGGAAGAAAACAAGGCATTCGTCAGAGAACAAAAGCTTGTAGGGATTAGGGGATAAGGGCAGAGATCCATGGATCAATGTAAGTCGCGTTTTTGTAATTAAAAAGAAGAACACTAACGGATTTTCAATAAACGCAAGATTACGAGTACCCCGAATCTAACGTACAAAAGGCTCGAGGTACAGCCAAGCACTTCTTATGAGTTGTGAATGCCAAAGCATGCGTGCTGTTCTTTTGCTCCCGTGTGTCGTTTTCGGCGTATTTGCGTCGGCCGTGCGAGCGCTTTCTCAGCTTTCCTCGCTTGCGCTTTTTAACCTTTTAAATCAGTATGAACCAACTCGCCCAAACACAAGTTTTAATTCTCCTCGCAGCTCTGACCTTGGACGCTTCGTGTTACAGGCGCGCTCGCGGTACGGACACGCAGCGCCATGGGGCGGCGGCTGTTGAAACTAACGCGCGCAGCAGCCAATGGGAGCCTCGTCGACGCGCGCCAGCCAATGGGACTGAAGGCGAAATCCATCAGCTTTATTCCGCTCCTTCGGGATCGGGGAAACTAGGTGCCGTTGTCTAGGCTTTTTGCGTGGTTTTGTAGCTGGGAGCTGGCTTCACTTGGAGAAAGGATTTAAGGTGCCGTTTAGCGCGCTTCAAACGGATGACGTCGACTCGCTCCATGGTACAGTGAGTGCTTTCGCATGAATAAATAGTAGTTGATCACCGTAATTTGGGATGTAGCCTGGTACAGGCCATGTCATTTTCGTGTTTTAAAGATAGTTTGTCAGCGACGCACTCGAGGAGACTACGTAGAAACTGCATTTACAACGCCGCTCTCATCAGTTTCGTAATCGCACACACGGTGATTCACTGTAATGGTGCGGCGAATATAGTGAATCACATAAATTAGCTACTCCACAAAAATGCGTTCTGCTGTTTCTTTTCCCTCATGAAGGGAGATACAATGGAGTTTTGGGGGATTTTCAATTTCAGGGTATACGCGATGCTCGGATGAGGCATTGCCAATGTTTGTAGGTTTTCCGCCAACGTGGGGTGGGCAGAAAACAAATCTTCTTGTCAAAAAAACAAAAAAAAAACAATCTTTGTTGGTTGCTGTGATGGCGTTTAGTCGGAGAAAGCCAAAATATGTGCACAAAAGGTGGTGCGATTTATTTTTTGTTCTCGCATTTGCATGGTTTTGCCACGATAAACGCTTCAGCGTCACAATATTAGCATTTCATTCGAGTTATAAATTTTGTATAATCCATAGAAGTGAATCCTTTATATAACCCCAGTGCACTGTTTAATGGCGTCTCCATAAAGCCACGGTCACACCGCTCATACGTAGTACAAAAAGACACGGAGTTTCTCTGCAGACAGTGTGAGAGAATTATCTGCGTACACGGCTCGGGAGTATCAGAAAACATGTCTGCTTCATATATACGTATGACTAGAACATGTGTGCAAACAGTTTTCTTATGACCCATGTTATAGGACCGTCCAACAAGGAAAAACGTACCTCAATGTTTGCAGACCGTCTTTCGTATGACGCTGTGCGACAGCGGTCTTAAAGTGACAACACGCAGAGCTCCTACACTCAATGATGAGCTTCCCACGGCACAATGAGATCGATTAATGCGCTCGCAGACGGCTGCTCGTGTTCGTGATTCGATTACTTGTTCTATAGCAGGTGGGGCCAAACTGCGGCCCGCGAGCCGCATGCGGTTCTTTGCGTGGGTCCAAGTGCGGTTCGCGGCTTCCTGGTAAGCGTGGCCCCCTTCCCCTTGTAGTAGGGTGGATCGCGGATAGGGAGCCCGCCGGTGGCACCACCGGCGGCCATAACGCTTGACGCCAGGCAATACAGCCAGGTCTATATGGGAGAAACACACAAAGGTAGGAATATTCGAGCTTGTAAACGCTGTGCTCGAATGTTTTATGATGCGCTGCGATCATTACATCGGGAGTGTGGAGATCGAATCGATATTTGTCTAGCGTTCGAACGCCGATTAAAAAAAAAAAAAAAAAAAAGAAATCAAACGCGCAGGAGCACGCACGGCTGAGCTGGCAAGCTCGCTCTCGTAGTTGAGTCTTGTTTGCGACGTTTCGCAAACAAGATCGTTTCGTCGACACGGAAACGTATATTCGACAAATCGTATCGCCGAAACGAACCCCGCGTTCGTTTGTTTCACTACGGCCGGGGCACAGAGCGGTTTTTCACTCAAGCTCGGCCGTGGTTTTCACTCACACATCTTGCACCGTTTCGTCGAGAGTTTCTGTTTCGCGACGGTTCGTCACGCATGGACGTGCAGCGCGTTCTCGTTTCTGTGATATAGCGTTAGGATACGAAAATGATGGTAACCTTCGCAAGCACGTTGCGCGAGGTTCCGGTAAGACGTCCGGTAAACTTCCAGGGAGCGAAGTAATTCAATCTGTGCGTCAACTATTTTGTGCTGCGAGTTTCTACGTTGTTGCGTAGCTTTCGCAATGGTGCATGCAGCCCCGCGCTGCTGGGAGAGCACGTGTCTTCGTCATGCGTCTCATTCTACTCACGCCCTCTCGTGCGAAGGAGACTCCGAACAAATCGTTTACGCACTCGCGCAGGTAGCTCTGGCAGTGCACTGCACAACTCACATTATGATGCCAAGCAAAAATCGCCTGGCAAAAAAAAAAAAAAAATAGCCACGCCAAAACATTTTGTGGAAAACACGTCGCAAGAGCGTGCGGTTCACGAAGGCAACTAACTTTCCTTGAAACATCACAGTGTCCACGATACGTGTGTTGATGAAGCTTGCGTAGGTAAAATGTTGTCAATCAACGATTGACGAAACGATGCGGGCCATGATGATGATCTGTAATTTTTATCATTTAGGATTAGGATTCGGTAGTACACCGATAACTCAAAAAAAAAGTATCCCCAAAACCAATTTTAGAAAAACAAGAAAAGGTTATGAGAGCCGTTGTTTCCGAACGAGAAAAACCCCAAGTTCCCCGGGAAAAAAAAAAAGTTTTTATCTAGCGCTTTATATTTGTTGACCCAAAACACACTCTTGCGTTTCCGAGCTATCCGGGTCAAGCGTATGTGTGCGATGTGTGGAGGTCGGGGAACCCCACCGCTGCCGTGTCCGGTTCATCATGGTACTCGATAAAGGCTGATTTCTCGCCGACGCCGGAAAAAAAAAAAAAAAACCTTACCCAATATGTAAAAAAAAAAACCCTTGGCCTTTCTTTCATCACCAGCAAAGCACCCCCGAACTATAAGAAAAATAAACCCCGGAATAACAGTTTCCTTTGGGTTTGCGGAAGATTTCCAAACCATCGATAATTAAGCCCCAGTCGCACTGCTCATATACGACATACCAAAAAAAATAAAAAGAAAAACCCGCCGAAGACATTTAAGGTTGCTTACGTGTAGGAATGCGAAACCATTATAGTCCGGCGGTGACGTCACGCCCCCCACTGCGCACACGCGGCGGCCCCGCCGGCTCCACGGCTTCCGTGACGAAGCATCTGCGTTGCTGCGCTTTTCTTCGTGTTTTAGGGGCGAAGCTCCTTAGGGTCTAGCCTTGTCCATCCGGCGTCCGTGCTCACATCGATTGCCATCCCATCTGAAAAAAAAAATGTTTGCGCAGTCGACCGGATTGGAACCTGTGCGGGGAGACCCCAATGGATTTCTAGTCCATCGCCTTAACCACTCGGCCATGACTGCGGGACGAGTAGGGGCTTTAAGATGTGGTAGTAACTCAAGAGTTGGGGTTTCTATCATGGATGAAACGTTGCATGTAGCCGCTCAACGTCTATACAGGAGAGGGCGCTGCGGTCAAATGCTCAAATGCGTATATAACCACGTTCCATACCACATATTCTCTTTCTGACATGGACCGAGATGGTGAACCGAAATTTGGATTTCAGAAAAAACAATGCAGGAGATGTAGGCGGGACGCTACAATCCCTCCAGCACTACTCGTAAGGCGATATCTCAAATGGACGGCCGTATTTTCGGAAAAAGAGGTCGAGATTGAACCAGGCCGACGAGGCGCGTGACCGTCAAGATACCTAGTTTCCTCCTTTCTTCGCTTCGCTCCCTCAAGGCCGCGAGGCGGAGAAGACGCGAGGCCGTTCCCTCTCCTCGGAGAAACATGACGTGAACATTTCTGTCAAATCCGCCTCCTTTTCTTGAAAAATACGGTCATCCCTTCGAGATATTGCTCTATGAGTGATGTTTTGGTGTTTGTAGCACCCCGTTCCACGCTTTTGTCGCGTGTTTTGTGGAATCCAGATTTCGGTTCAGCATCCCTTTAAGCGGTGGAAATGCGTTCCCACGGCTTCTAGCGGATCCAAGCCGATCCGCTAGAAGAGCCACTGGCTCTGCATTTCACCGACCATAAAGCAGTAATAATGAAGTCGAAACGCAACCCGGAACTCAGCACTACCTATGAGCAATAAAAAAAAAATCAACACCATCAGCACTGCCTATGAACAAAATCAGTATCATCAGCACCACCAGAGCTTCGCCTTAATCAACATCATTCACCACGTGGAGATGCGGTCATTTTATTTGTGAGGCGCGTCCGCTTTGACCTTGAGCGGCGCGTGCTTGATGACGTATTTTTATAGCATCCTTCAAGGACAGCGCCGGCGCCTTTCCGCGTAATGAAACATGTAAAGCTTTCACCTTACAAAAAAAAAAAAAAGACAAAAAAAGACACGGTGTTTCTTGCAGACGTTTTGGCCATGCTTGAGTCATGTTCGCTTCATACCCATATGCTTCAAACTTATCTGCAGAAAGTCTTTTTTGTTTTTCCTTATGACCAGTGTGTGACAGGGTCTGTCACGCAAGAAAGAAGCACGACTGAGACATTGTCTGCGGATTGTATTTTGCATGATGTAGGAATAGTCTGACTGCGGGATTTTTTTAGACATTCCCTGAAAAGCATAAAATGCTTTTACTTGCCTCCTCCATCCGTCCGTCCGTGCAGTTCCCCGCTAAATTTAGCGGGGGAACTGACCGCGTCGCTTGACTTCAGGCCGCGTCAGGTCCCGCAACCCTTTAATACCCTTGTTACACGGGCGCACTTAACTGCAGTTACGCTAAGTCACAGTTAGCGCACAATACTTGCGGACAACATTCTGCGGCTATGCAGTCAAAGCTATGGGCGAACGTGCGCTTGAGCATCTTGAGCATCTATCGAAGCAGTGCGCGCGCGCTCTTCACTTTTTCTAAAATAGCTGTCAGAGAGTACAGTGCGGTATCTGTGGTGCCGCGCAACAGTAGTTAAGCTGTGTTAACCGCGGTTAAGTGCGCCCGTGTATCAGGGGTATAACAGGGGAACTGTCATAAGACAGTCTTATACCCGTGCCACACGGGCAACTCGGATGCATTTACAACGAATGACATTTGTGTGATCGACGAATCGGCTCGCGATCTGTCGCGCGTGGAACACCCCACGCTCGGAGTGTCGCGCGCTGATTGGCCGATTGTTCAAATGTCATTCGTTGTAAGTGGCATTCGAGTTGCCCGTGTGGCACGGGTATAAGTACAGCGTTGCTGGCTCTTACGTACGCTATACGCAATTGTACAGCGTACGCTAAAACAACCTGCTCGGGCCGATTTTAGTTGTGCTAGTACTGCAGATTCGGCGAGTTGGTAAGGCATCATTACGAACCAGCGCAAGTAGACAGTTTTTTTGTGTGTTTGGATTTTGAATAACTGTGTAGTTGTGCGTTACATTTCCGAGTGAACGCCTCGCATGATCTTGGTTAAATTCGCTAGAGCCGTAGAATTACGCGTCATTGTAGCGCCAGTATGCTCCCCAAAAGAAATATTGAAAATGAAAACGTTTCCAATAATTTTATTTAAAATTTAACCAAGCCGCAGCTGCCTGGTCAAGCGCGCTTTTCTGTGGGTACGGAGGCTACGATCACGAATGCGTCGCCACATTCGATTACGGAGCCTCCGCCGGCCTTCTTGTGAAAACGACAGCTTTTATCAATGCTATCGCGAGAAGAAGTCGCTGTGCACTGGACATCATCTACTGATGTCCAACGCACAAAGACAACTTCGTTTTTTTTTCTTTTTACAGCGGAGCTGTTAAGGGCTAGTTTCCCCAGGATCGTGTCTCCCGCAAATAAATGAAAACACTGAACTCTGGACACCTACCGCCATCTATGAGCGACGGCGGCAAGCCATGTATCTGGTTGCCACCGTTGCTCATAGATGGCGGCAGCCTTTCCCCTCTGGCTTGCCGACTTGCGGCCGGCCATTACTTTCCACTGTACAGCTTCGCTGGTCTTCCTTCTTCACCAGAGTGGAAAGGCCCAAAAGTGTTTTTTTTCTTAGGGGCGAAGCTCCTTAGGGCCTAGCCTTGTCCGTCCGTCCGTCCGTCCGTCCGGCTGGCCGGCGTCCGTGCTCACATAAAAAGAAAAAATGCTGGCGCAGTCGACAGGATTCGAACCTGTGCGGGGAGACCCCAATGGATTTCTAGTCCATCGCCTTACCACTCGGCCACGACTGCGGGACGAGTAGGGGGCTCTGAGATGTGGTAGTAACTCGAGAGCTGGGGATGTCATGGAGGAAACGTTGCATGTAGCCGCTCAACGTCTATACAGGAGAGGGCGCTGCGGTCAAATGCGTATATAATCGCGTTAAACTTTGCATGCAATGGCTCAACGTTTATAGACGAGAGGGCGCTGCGGTCAAATGCTCAAATGCGTATATAACCACGTTCCATACCACACATTCTCTTTCTGACATGCACCGTTAACTTAAGCGGTGGAGATGCGTTCCCGCGGCTTCTAGCGGATCCAAGCTGATCCGCTAAAAGAACCACTGGCTCTGCATTTCACCGACCATAAAGCAGTACTAATGAAGTCGAAACGGAACCCAAAACTCAGCACTACCTATGAGCAATAAAAAAAAAATCAGCACCATCAGCACTACCTATGAACAATAAAATCAGTACCATCAGCACCACTAGAGCTTCGCCCCAATCAACATGATTCACCACGTGGAGATGCGGTCATTTTTTTGTTTTTTAAGATTTGTTTGTTGGCGATGAACTGCGCAAAGAGGCTTAGCATTGAGCAGATCGCAGCGTTCAAGCACATTGCAAGCGGTGAACATTTTCACTGTGCACTCCTTAGGTGCACGGCGAAATGACTCAGCCGTGGTTCCTCCCGAAAAAAAAAAAAAAACACCAACAAAAAAACTTGCCGAGCTGAAGAACACGTAATTTCACGTAACACAGAACTTCGCAAACGCCACTTCGCCCTTGCTGCGGCAGTCGAGGGTAACCGCCATCTTGATACTGGTGCTCTTGCTGGGCCCGAGATCTCTCAACAGCTTCCCGCAAAGACCGCTAGCCCGCAAGGCAAAATCCCCAGCGTTGTGTTTTTACGCAATACGCTAACCGTCCTATTAGGGAGTTTTCGTAGATCGTTTTCGCCGTCCCGCAAGGCCCTCCGCAATCCGCTACGATAGCGGGAACTCCACAGTCAAGGCTATCGGCGCGCAGGCGCAGTAGCAACTTCTTAGTTGCGGAACGCTTAGCGGAGGGGGCAACGCGGTCTACGAAAACTCCCTATTAGGTTCTGCGCATACGCACTACCGACCCGCAATTTCTTTGCGTACGCAAATGTTTAGCGTACGGTCCCGCAACGCTCTCCGCAACCCCCGTACGATACCTGAAACTCTACAGTCAAGGCCATGGGCGCGCAGGCCCAATAGCGGCTCCTTCGTTGCGGAGGGCTTAGCGGCGGGGGAAACGCGGTCTACGAAAACTGCCTGAAGTGGTCTTCACTCGCCAAAACGACGTGTTTCGTGTTTTCTAAGCATGAAGTATGGGACTTTAGTAATAAAAGTCGTTGCCTATATATTATTTTTCATTGTAAGTTTGTCAAGAATTTATCTTTTTTGAAATAGGTGCTGCCACCTGGGTGCACGACTGGGTTCCAGACTTAGTGGCTAGAAAACAAGGCGCTCGCAAGCTTTTCTGATCCGTTCGACCACCATTCGTAGCCAAAAGAGCGTCGTCTAGATACAGCTCCCCCATATATCGCTTCTGTCTCAACAGACTTATTTTTTTGTTTTTTTAAAGAGCAACATTCTATCGAACTGAGCTTTATGAAAGTATATTTAGGCCGGTTCACACACGACTTGCAACGAGAGGACACACTAGCGCCATCTATCGTGTAGACGGGGAACACTTGTCATTTCTGTATATTATATTTTTCGCGCATCATTCCTTCTTTTTTGAGCTGCCAAACTTCCGACAGCGTTAAAAGCGACAATTTTCATAGATAGTACGTACATCTCATCTCGCAAATAGCGCAAAACCTTCGCTCTAGTCAAATGCAGTTCCGGGGCCACCTCATAGATAGCGCCACCGTGTTTGCTCTCGTCGCACCAGATGAGAAGAGCTCGGTCGTAAGCATGCGCAAGTGTTTAAACATGTTTTTTTTGTGTTTTTTTTTTTTTAGAAGAGAAAAATTTCGAGTAACTAAAACAGGGTCCTCTACGATTTTTGTTTCTTTTCAGGGTGATTCCCACCACCGCCCTGTACGCCCTGTCGCGAGCTCTGGGTGGATCGAAAACCATGGACAGATTTGTCGGCAGAGGAGCCGCACCCAAGGCGTGATCGACTTCGCTCACGATGACTCGCAGTTCGATTGCCCGCCGGCCGCTACAGGATGGCTGGACCCATCATCGCCGTCGCGAATATCCGCCGAAAACCACCGTGAATTGTTCATGGCACCTGAAAAGGATTAGCCCCGTGTGTCTGTGTTCAGAACGAACGTAGTGATAATGCATTTGCCCGGTGAATTGGTGTGCTACTTGCGCCATCTAGCTTATGTGGTTTCACACGAAAGCCAGAATAGGAACAAAGTAATATTTTGAAGTAAATTATAGTGCATACTTATAAAACACGGAGAGAAGGGGGGAAAACAAAGAAAAAGAGACAACATAACGACGTTTCTATTTCTTTGCTCTTTTTTTTGACCTTTTTCTTTTTCTTTGCAGTTTTTGTTTCCTTGTCTCGGAGTTTCATAAGTATGACCGTTCACCACGTAGCCTGCGCTATTACCCTTATTTCATTTATAGCGATCTTCTTGGTGAAAAACTTACCCTTTTGCTAGTTGACACTAACCTGTATAATTTAAACTACAAGTGCCTTTGTTTTACGGTGCAAGTGTTTCTTGCATTGTGCTTTGTCGTTATGTAAATATTTTCTTCTTATTGAATTTACGCGAGATGGCCTAACTTACCGTGTGAATAAATTAACAAGAAAAGCACCGATCAATCTTGGTGCTGTGCAGACGACGACAATCCACTGCCGCCCTTCGTATAAATTTTTAATTGTTTTATTTTTTACTTTTTTTTGTCGAGTAACGTAACCGCTATGTATTCTTCCCCCTATTGAGAAATCTCATTTGTATGAGAAATATATGTGTCCAATAAACATGTATGAATCATACAAGTTATATCAGAACACATAACAACTATATAAGAAGCATATAAGAACTATATAAGATATATAGTTGTTATATAGTTCCTAAATGGTTCTTATATATCTTGTATGGTTCGTATGTATTTATTGGATACAAGAAACTTCTCATACAAATGTTTTTTTCGCTAGGGAGGCCTGAGCTCCACAGAAACATAATTGTACGGGTTTTTCTTGTGCCAATGTTATTGTCCGTTTTACTTGTACTGCCAGCCGTTTTCAGTTCAAAAACCTAATGTTCTACGGAAAATCATTTCTCACTTTGCCATATATACAATAACGTCGTGACAGGCATTTTCTGCGACCAAGTGCTCGGGGTTGCTGTAAGCTGTACGTTCCTTATTCCTAAGCGTAAACCCTATCCAAAGTTATGCTCGCAGTCGCACCTGAGGCCGCGTTCCTCAACCGGGACAAGAGCCAGTTTTAGTAGATCCTTCCAAAACCTTTGATAACGATACCAGATACTACGTATACACCTACATAACGTTATTCGGTGTACCGTTGTCGGAGCCAACGGAACGATGTACTGAAACTTTTTTTTAAATCGTCTATACTTTAGGATAGCGATACTTCAGCCGTCTTACTGCCCAAAATCATTGTTGCCAGTACTCTCAAGCACAATCTAAAATCGCGAGAACCGTTTTCTTTTGTCTCCGGGAACGAAGCAATAACGATATCGCCTGAGCCAATTGGCAGGGTTTCTAAAGCGGAGGAAGTGGTATTTTTGAATTGCAAACGATCGCCATTTGCGCCCGCTCAGCACAAAGCATAAAAATGGCGGCGCCCACGAGCGAATCAGGGAATAGACTGCCCATACTCCGTCCGTGGCCTACTTGGTGGCTCTGGGAGAAACGTTGCAAGCTCAGGGACTCTTGAATTCCCGATTCCCTCCAACAGGAAATTAGGGAAGATTTTCTAATTACCGGATTTTTGTTGTATGAGCAACCCTGCACGAACGTCAGCAATCTAAATCAATTTACATAAAAAAACACCGACCAGATGTACAAAAACTTGCGGATTCAACTTTCACTCCAAAAGCTTTTTCCGTACGGCGAATTCAAGAAGTGGCGCAGTTTTGAAAGAGTTTACAAAGCGGCCCAACCAGCAACCCAACTGCGATTTCAACGAACTACACTGTCGAAGCGTATATATGTTATATGCAATAAAAAAATAAACGGTGTATTTAAAAAAAAATCGGCCTGCTTTTACATGGTACCGTAAAATCCCGAATGAACGCCCACCCACGGTAGAAAAACTAAATAAAAAAAATTAGGTGTGCGCAGTGGCGTAGCTATTGCCACCGGCTACCCGGAAAGCTTACACCTTTTGTCGACCCCTCCCCCCCCCCCCCCCCCTCCGCCCTCCCTCGTACTACTCCACTGGGTGTACGAGCTTTAGGGGTGTGCGTTAATTCTGGATTTTCCGGCACATAGTCGAACTTATTTATCCGGCGTTTAGCATGTTCCCAACCCTGTTCTTTTTGTTGGTGACCGCCGTCTGTGAGTGGCGCGATTGCCAGCTGTGTCTGTTCTTTGCTCACTCCGAGAAATAAGCCTGGACAGATGAAACAGAGGTAGGTAAGTTTATTTTTGCATAATGTTACGTTCGCATTCGGGAATGACCTGTGTCAACACGGGTAACGTTCCTCGAAACGTATCAATACACTCCGTGCGGGAACTCCGTGCGGGATAAAATTCCGAGGAAACATATGCACTTATAAGTTGGGAATGCGTCAGCATTAACGTCCAATTGAACGGCCGCCGACGATATAGATGCTTCAGGCTTCCGCCATGTTCCTCGGCACCAAGAGGAGCAGAATAAAATATATGGGGGCCTTAGGGCAGAAGCGGCCGCAGCGCCGGCAGGGAGTGCGGCTGTGTGCCGCGCAGACCGCCATGGCTCGCTGGTGACTGTTGCACCGCTGGGTGAGGCATCGGCGGGAGAGCTAAGCTCGGCGCGGCGCGTGCTGAAATCACGTGTCCTCTCACCATCCTCATCGCCCTAGCTGCGGGTACCGATTGGCGACGTTAAACCTCAAAGTGTAACGTTAGGCCTAACGTTAGGCCAGCGCATACCCGCGTCCCCTCTCGCGTCAAACAGCTGCGCTACCGGTTGACGACGTTTGACCTCAAAGCATAACGTTAGGCCTAACGTCAGGCCACCGCATACCCCCCCCCCCCCCCCCCCCCCCCTTTTCCCGCGGTGCCGCCAGCAGTTCGGCTAGCACTTAGCAACGATGACGCCGTTGGGCCACATGACGCTTCGCAGCCAATGGGAATTTAGGTGCCGTTTCGTTCAGCCAATGGAAATTAAGGTGCCGTTTCGCTGAGCCGAATTGATTTAGGTGCCGTTTTTCGCTACTATAAAAGCAACGTCTACAGACAACGCCGGCTTCGCTCCATGGGCAGTTAAATATTTCGCACTAAAAAGGCGCGTAGAGCCACCAGTGGAGGAGCTGGCGTTCGGCAGTGAGACGCGTTCAGCAGCCTGCGGTGCCTGCGCGCGTGCCAAGATGTGACGGACAGAACTTAGGCTCTTTGAGCTGATTCGTTCAGGGTGACGTTACATAACTCACCTATAGTTTCTTACATATACCACGATATATATGAAGCTTCTCTCCCCGCGTTCCCACCCGGCGACATGAAGCTTGCGTATGCCCGGGGCCAGGGAAAAACTCTGCGACTTCAGCAGGAGTGTGTCACGTGCTCTATGTGCTCAACAAGTTTTGTTTAACCCGGCTACTTCTCCCTCCATTTCAGTTCATTGTATAGTCACCATCATTTCATTTGTTAACACATAGCCGAGGAGGCAGCCAGCACTTCGGGCGTCTGCCTTTTAATGCGAAGGCATTGACTGTCCCATGGAGCGAATTGGCGTCGTCAGCTTTTGAAGCCGCAACAAACGGCACCCTCCCCTGTCCTAATGGAGAGAAGCCTGTCGTCTGTATAGCAGAAATCTGATGGATAGGCTCCCGTTCGCTGGCGCGCGTCATGCCTCTCCGTGGCGACACAGCGCACGCAGCGACCCGCTGCTGGTAAGGGGGGGCAGTTGGCCCTCAGTCAACCTCCGGACACAAAGCGAGTTGCGCGGCTCGAACACGGATGGCGCCACCATAGAGGTGTACAGCAGCGCTCGCGTGGTCGGAGGCGCTCATTACTAAAAACTAAACAAAACAATAATAAATCAAACCTCAATCAACTTCAGTTGTGACTGCATATTATTTTACTAAATACAAATTACGTATTCCTAAAAATATATTTTTTTAAAAGTTCATGTCAACATCACACTCTCAAAATTTTGCTTTTTTTCTGTTTTTTGCGTTTCTAAAACGAAACCGCTGCCTATGCGCATGCGCGCTTGCGCTCTGCGCGTTCTGAAACCGGTGGACCGTTGTGGAGGCGTCCGTAGGTCTGCTGGGTGCTTTCGCTCGCCTTCAGAGCGTCAAGCTTCGGCGCCTCGATCATCGCATTGCGCGAGCCTCGCACTTTCGGGCAAGTGGAAAGCTTTTCGTGTCTTTGAGCCACCTTATTTGTGCGGTTACGCAAAGTCGTGCCCAAGCAGCGTCGGGGACAAGAAGCACCCGTTCGTTCGGATCCCAACTGACGATGGTGAGTTTGAAAGTTTTCACCCCAATTGAAACTTTTCCTAAGCTGATATTCCAGCCACAAATTGCACCATTTGAGGGTTTTGTACTCTTTTAGGTAATTGAATATATCTTATCATTTTTGAAATTTACAAAATGTCACCGTGATTTCATTGCGATGTACCCATTTCGGCGAGCATTCTTAGCACGGTTTTGTGGATGAAGACCGTCCTGCAAATATTTTATCTGTAGACTGTTGGCGAAATATCACCTCCTCTACGTCTCGTCGATCTCGTTCACAGCAGTGTCGATACCCCGTCGAGTAAATTGAAGTCTCTATATAAATATTCTTCTCCCAGTTTTATAATATTTCGGAGTTCACATCTTATAATATCTGCCCGTTTTTATTAATGTACCTCGTGTAGATTCTTTTACAGCCCTGCGACTCGTTTTTTCACGTTTTATTTCTTTCAGAAATAAATAGAAAGCTGGATAGTAAAATAATTTTTTAAAGACACTTTCAAAATCTTGAAAGCTTTACGCATAGAAAGGGCGGAATGCAGACAGCAGAGCTTGATCGCGAGATGTGCTATCCGTCCTTCCATGTGCAAATTTTTCGAAAGTTTTTACACCTCCCAACGCACTCCCCTCAAAACAATTAAAACTCGCGTTAGGCTTTTTTTTTTTTAGTTTGTTGCACATAAAATAGCATCATTTGCATTTTTTTTTTTTTTTTTTTTTATTCATACAGATTCTCAAGGCATGAAAATCACTCCAACAAGCCTCAGGGACAGGGAACCCCAATAGATAAAAGGTATGTCCGTGGTAACTTTTTTGTGAAGTGCACTTGATTGTTGGCCAACCTATCAAGCTTCCTGAATATGTAACCATTAGCATGCTAGGTTCCGCCGTAGTGATCTATGCCGTCTAATCTACGATCAACTGTAATGTAAAACGAGAGTGGCTGGGGCAAAGAGAATTACAACAAAAACAAAAGGATAGTAGGAGCAGCCCTCTGCAATATTTCATAGCCCTGTTTCTCTTCTGCAAGTGTATGTGTTGTGACGAGACAGACTAATGTGTTCTTACATTGTCCTGTGCAGATCGTGGGAGGATAGAGAACACACATACAGCAAAAATTAGAAAGAGAAATGAAGTGGCTGGCCCATCCCATGGGCATCATAGGATCTCGGTGGCCACACCAAGAAAACCTGGTTCAACTCGTGGTTCAACTTGACGGTGCAAGCGACAGGTATCCGAAGCTCATCAAGAGGCCAAGAGAAATGAGAAATACCAAAGTGGTCTACAGAGAGTTAGGTCTACACATTATTAAGTCTCTAAAGATTTTGGTTCAAGTCTGTAAGTAAGCAACGAATAAGTTTGCCCGAATTACAATTCATTGTGTTAACTGTTTATTTGCATGGACCAGTCAGAATGACACGAGCTTTCAACTAGGCATGAAATATTTTGGCTGTGCTTCTTGAGACCCTCGAGAGACAATGTTGTCCACTGCGTCAGCAGGTTGCTCTTTGCACGATTTTTATGGACCAAGATCATAGACTAACAGAAGCCTCTGAGCATCCACTTTGTTTAGGCATGTTAGCCTGCTGGTGGCCAACAACCTCTAGGCAGTTTTCTTTTTAGGGTGGGAGGGCGAGGGGGGAAATATCTGTTGCTTCGAACCAAATGATTCCAGGACCTTTGGCAGCTAGAATTCAAACTACGTATTTGGAGAGTTTCACTTTTTAAGATCCCAAGTTTTGGTGGACAATATCTGACCCACTAAAATTTTGCATTATTGTCTTATTACACAGGTTGAAGAATTGATGTTTTATCGTAATATACGTTTAAGTTGGTATTTGAGATTCCACAACCTATAACCATTTAAATATCTTCTTAGACATACCTCACCGCAGGCACGTAGTTAGGATTTTGTTTCTGGGGAGGGGGCCGCTTGTGACAAAATGCTGTATGGGGGGAGGGGGGAGGAGTCCTAGCAAAATGGAAGATTTCGGGGGGGGGGGGGGGGGGGAGGAGGGGGGGGGGGGAAGGGGGGGGGGGCAGGCCCCAAGGGCCTTCCCCCTGGCTGCGTGCATGCCTCACCAATAGGGCTGTTTGCATACAATTCTCCGGCAAGGCTGCATATTTACTTCGCACTGGGTTTGCTTCTATGTAACACATATCAGAAATTATGATTGTGTTTTCATGTCACGGAAACAGACATTTCAGTTTGCTGTTACAATATTTTCTCTTTAATATGGACATCTCCAGTTTCCAAAACAATTCTCCATAATGTTGGTCATCCATAATCTTGATCACAAAGAATAAACAATGAAGGTGGTATGTTGTTTCTTTTTGTCATCTGCAACTGGAAAAGGGAAAGAACTGCAAGTGATTGAGGCTGGAAACCCCTGAAAATTTTAAGCATTGAGTCACCATTGTCATATCTAACAATTTTGCAGCTCTGGGTAAATTCTGTAACCGAAGAGCTTTACTAAAAAGCGCGACAGGACAACGGACACAGAAGGAGACACAGACACAGTGCTGTGTCTCCTTCTGTGTCCATTCACCTGTCGCGCTTTTCAATCATTATGAATCACCAACTCGCCCAACTTTCTACCCTCGTCATTCTTTTTTGCCTCACTAATATATTTCCCCCATTTTTTTTTTTTTTTTTGCGTTTGTCTTTACAGAGGCCACGATAAAAATATTTAAAAAAAACATGTATTTATCCGTTTCGCTCCCAAGCTAGCTGTCCATAGTACGTACTTCGGGTTTCTTTATTTAACGTGACGAGTTTGAATTGTATGGGGACACATATCAGTCCCCGAAAATATGAAATTTATAGCGGCGTGACCGAAACGATCGACCACGTTAGCCAGACGCGTTAGCGAGAACTAAGGCAGTAATAGTTGGTGCGCGCCGATAGCCTTTCAAAGTGAAAAAGCTATGTCATGTTCGCGCTAACAGTGTCGCACATTGTATCTTCACTTAGCACCTCTTACTAACGTAGATACTGCGCTCATTATTAATTTTTTTTTC
This sequence comes from Ixodes scapularis, assembly GCF_016920785.2. NCBI lineage: Eukaryota > Metazoa > Arthropoda > Arachnida > Ixodida > Ixodidae > Ixodes > Ixodes scapularis. The sequence goes on along the minus strand of NW_024609882.1, from coordinate 16,306,679 downwards.
CGCATAGCAACGCTTGTATAAAGTGACAGTGTAAATTGTTTTTCCTTGTCATGCAAATGACTGAATAAATGCGTCAAGGAGTCCGAAAAGTGCTGCATCTAATTCGATTCCCTGGAAGACGCTGACGACAAGTAACGGACTGTCAACTGCTGGACACAAGGTAGGCAAGCAGTACTTACAATTCTTTGCCATAATACGTGGTATGGCACGCGCGGACCGTAAATTTCAAAACAAAACCTACCGCGTTACCGGCGGTACCGGCGGTACCACGGTAGGGAGCAGCGAAAGGGCACGGCGGAAGGGCTGCGCCATGTTGGATATTAAGCGGCTTCGTCTTCGCAAACGGCTAGGAAGCCGCTCCAGCTAGCTCGACGGCGTCAAAAGTAATTATTAAAACGTTAGCGCTTCAATTTATGAACATAATTATCGTTGCTTATTTTAGTTTCGCAATCTATTAATAGAGCAATGAGGCTTCGATTCGTTGCAGTAATGAGCGCCTCCGACCACGGAAGCGCTGCTGAGCGCCCAGTTTTCCCAAAAATCGACTCCATTGGGTATATGGAAGTGTCCGGGTACTGCCTCAGTGCCCGCACGGGCAAACTCCGAAGGGGCTGCACGGCCGAGCTCAGCGCGGCGTAGCCACTTCATGAGAGCGCGCGCGCGGCCGTCGGCCGTCACCGCGGCAATAGTGAAGTGAGGCGGCCCACACCACCGCAGACGAATTAAGGGAGCGGAAAAATGACATTCATGCTTTCGCATTCACAACTCCTCGAAATTTTTTTTTTTGCTGCCTCAGGCATTTGACTGTGTGGAAGTTGTGCCATTAAACATATTTATCGTTTTTATTACCTTACATCACAGGAAATAAAGTTTACATCTTCTGTGAATCACACTGCATGCTGGCTTCCACGAGAAACCTTCCCGGCTTCTAGAAGGTGCAACCACTGCACTTTTTCTAAAAAAATATCGACGCGGCATTGATACCCTGAAATTAATTAACCACAAATTCATTGAATTCAGAATGGATAAAAAAATAAAGATTATTTGAATTGACTGACACCCCCCCAAAAATTTTTTTTTTATTTTTTGCCAGGCGCTTTATTATGGTGTCGGAGGACTGCCCAATTAATATTTTACAACAGAGTAGCGTATTTTTTTAATAAAGCCAAAAGACGCAACTGCTCGAAACCGAAACCGAAACCCGACAGAGGTCGGAGAAGTGGAGAGAAGACAGCGAGTGGCGGAAGTCACGTGGCTACACCCGACCGTGCGTTTTTTTTTTTTTTCTCCTTTCCGTAGCAGACGACCAGAGGTCGGCATTTTAGGTCGCCCTCACTTACCCTCACCCTCAACAGCCACACTAACCTAAGCCCCTCACTCACCCTCACCCTCACAGCTACACTCACCTTCAGCCTCTCACTCACCCTCACCCTCACAGTCACACTCACCTTCAGCTCTTCACTCACCCTCACTGAACCTCACGGCCCTCACGCCCTCACGGCCCTCACGCCCCTCACTCACTCATGGCCCTCACGCCACTCACCGCCCTCACGCCACTCACCGCCCTCACGGCCCTCGCCGCCCTCACGGCCCTCACCGCCCTCACCTCCCTCACGGCCCTCACGCACTCATAGCCCTCACGCCACTCACCGCCCTCACCGCCCTCACGGCCCTCACGCCATGCACTCACCGCCCTCACGCGCCTCACCGCCCTTGCGGCCTTCACACCCCTCACGCCCCTCACGCACTGATGGCCCTCACGCCACTCAGGCCAGCTTCAGAAGGGGCAAATCCGCCCAGAAACCTTACGTCGCAACACCTGCAACACGGGCCGCCCGCGACCACACGCAGCAACCAGTTGCTGCAATTGGCCATCGTCATCATAAAATTTTATTTTTCTTGCACTATTTAGACACAATTACGCGTTATAAACGTGTTTTTATGCATTTAAATCTCGTAAAAAATACTAATGCACCTTTCTGAAACAGTTTATTTCCAAAAAAAAACGATCGATTTCAAACCAGAACCAAGTCTTTCGGTGTCATCATCACCGGCACGAAATATCACGTGAAAATTTTGCGTCCCTGATTGGATGCAGCCGCTTCAAACGCATTCGAATTGCTCCGAGTTGCTTGCTTATTCCGAGCCGCACCCGATTTCAGCAATTCGTGTCGATCTAGGGAAAACTAGAGAACAACCCGCCATTAACACCAAAATTGCTGAGAAAGATGCTCGATCTGAAGGGGGCCTCACGCACTCACGCACTCATGGCCCTCACACACCTCATGCGCTCACCGCCCTCACGGCCCTCACGGCCCTCACGCCTCTCATGCCACTCACTGCCCTCACGCACTCATGGCCCTCACACCCCTCACGCACTCACCGCCCTCACACCACTCACGCACTCACGGCCCTCACGCCACTCACCGCCCTCACGCCCCTCACGCACTCATGGCCCTCATACCCCTCACCGCCCTCATGGCCCTCACGGCCCTCACGGCCCTCACCGCCCTCACGGCCCTCACGGCCCTCACTCACCTTCACACTCATGAATTTTCCTGGTTCAGAAACTCACTCACCCTCACCTCACCTGTGAAGATGAGGGTGAGTGAGGGTGAGTGAGGGCCCTCATGAGTGAGGTTTGCCGAGGTATGCAGACGACACAACATGCGGCGTGCGATGCGGCGTGCGGGAACTGCTCGCCGTGCGATTACTTGCAGTTATGTTTGTTCCGCTCGTTGTTCTGTACTCCAAGATGAGTTATTTTGTACATTGAGGAGTTGGAGATGAGTAGTGAGTGCCCTTGGTGAATTTCCATGATCGGCTCCGAAAAGAATACGCCCAAGATGTTGCGTGAAGAGCTGGCTCATATGTCCTGCATCCGAAAAAAAGTGGCATTGTGCGACAGAGTTTCCGAAAGATCAACGGGATCGGGACCAATGGCTGGCTGCAATTCCAGCAAAACAGTTACGGGCACCTCGGAAAGCGGCCGCTACCCGATTTATATGCTCCTTGCATTTTGTGGAAAGTGATTACATGGAGTTCGGAGGTGTCAAAACGGAAATCCCATACCATTTATTTCAGCGAAGTATCGCCCACAACATTTGTTTGTTATTTTTTTGTTTGTTTCTTCAGTGATGACTGTAAAAAAAAAAAAAAAAAAAAAAAAAAAAAAAGATACGTAAACATCGGAAAATGTTTGAAAAAAAAAAAAAAAGTTCCACGGGGGATCGAACCCGGCGCGTGTGAACCGGACGTCTTTCCCACTGAGCTACTGCAGCATTTCTTCAATGGTGGATCTCTTTCCTTAGTAATAATTCAGCCGGTAACTGTAAGTTGAAAAGCTTGCTGTCAATTTTTCTCTAGAAAAAGCACTCCCGGGTCGAAGTCGGGAAGTACCACGCATTGGGGACCTTCGCACCTAGTGAAGAAATCGTACGCGTGCATATTCAACTCGAAGTAGACACGTCGTGCTTGACGTTTGCGCGAGCGATGTCTTCAGCCACGAGAAGGGAACGACGGCTCGGCGACGTCTTCGTGCAAATCGGCTTGGTGGCCGGCCGTGTCGTACGGGATGAATACCAATTCTTTTGATCAGTCCCAAATTTCTCTATTAACGGTCGACAGAATTCACCGGTACCGCGAACGACAGTTCTGAAATAGAGGTCCCACGCCCGTCGTCCGCTGCCATCGCCATCTCCGCGAGTCCCACGATACGCGAAACGACGAACTCACAGAATGCTTCCGGTTGTCTGTGGAACTTTTTTTTTCAATCAACGTATTTACAGCTTTTTAGAAGCCACAAAAAATGGGGTTAATATTTTTTTCTATTTTTAATATTGAGTGTGTGCCTTCAGTGACCCACGACTTTGATTAAATTTGGTAATCGCATCGATACCTTAGAAAACGGCCCGTTACCGCGAAAAAGAGAGTGAGCGAGACTCGAACCGGCCAGTTCTTGATCGGCGGTTTTCGTGTGGAAAGAAACCGAATTTGGAGCCGCAAATTCTGTTCTGGGTAGTTGAGCTCTCATATGTCACGTACAGTCGGGGACAAAAGTCTCCAGGACACGCGAGCTGCGACTTAAACGCATTGCTCTGCCATCTGCCGGCAGGTCGCCTGGTTTCGAGATCACAGAAAAGCGCATGCGCATCCTACTGTGCCTGCCAACATGTGCGCTTTCCCGCTCTTCTGCGGCGCGTGGTACCGCCTCGGAGATAGCCCTTACTGACATGGCACCTATCAAGCAAGAAGTCACGGCATCTCAACTGAGCGATATGCTCAACTGGTTATAAAGCAAGGTGCGCTGACACGGCGAAATGCGGCGCAATACCCCAGGCGGTATCTCGAGTTTCGGAATGTGTAGCAGACGCTCGTCAGCCGACAGCGCTATCTCCGAGGCGGTACCACACGCCCGATTCCTAGTTAGGCACTGTGCCGCAGAAGAGCGGGAAAGCGCACATGTTTGCAGACAGAGTAGGACGCGCATGCGCTTTTGTGTGATCTCGAAACTAGGCGACCCGCCGGCAGATGTCAGAGCGATGCGTTTCAGCCGCAGCTCGCACGTCCTGGAGACTTTTGTCCCCGTATGTACAACTAAAAACCTCGGCGAGCATAAATACCCTGTCAGTGTCCCTTTAAACCACAGCAATAGTATCACTATGATCATTTTCCAAAAGAACACCTTTTCTCAAAATTCATTTCCCTCAAAACTGATACCATAAATGCGCCTTTATTATCGTCTGTCTGTAATTTGATGCCGACCATGTAAATTTATTGTTTTTGATTAAAAAAACACCAGGCAAATAAAATTGTATAGCATATGAACACGAGAAAAATGCGGTGCTCTTGCGCGCTAATCGGAAAGGTGAGTTTTGTTTCTATCTCTTTTTTTTTTCTTTAATTACGTGGCTTCTGATGCAAGCATAACAAAATGCGAAGGAAACAAACAAAAACTTGGATTGCGTGCGCTCACACGCACACAGACTGACAAAGAGTGCGACTGAGAGAGATGGGCACAGACATCTAATTGTACGTGTAGGGTTGATCATGGTTAGTATTCGCAACTCCAACACCCTATGGATGGTGGGGCGGTAGCTCCAAGATGGCGGAAGAGACGGGGGTAGATTCTCCAGGATTTCCCGTGCGCCTGCTCGCTGACGCTGGTCAGTGGGCTAAAAATTATTTGTCTGTATGCAAATGCGAAACGGTCACAGCACCCAGGCAGCACAAAATGTCGTGGAAACGTCGAGAAAAAGTCCCGGACGTCCGTGACGTCCCGCATGACTTCGATCACGTTTTTTCGAAGTTGAGGTGACGTCCTAATATAACGTTCTATTAGAGTCCAATCGGTGACGTTGTGAAGACGTTGTATTTCAACTCAAACGTCGTCAACGTTCCCACGACGTCGATGCACGACGTTCTCACAACGTCCAACGCTCACGTTTCTTTGACGTTGAACTGAAGTTCATAAATGACGTCCCATTATCGTCCTGTCCGTGACGTGCTGGCGACGTCGCGTTTCAACTTTAACGTCGTCATCGTCGCCACGACGTCAAGACAAGACGTTTTAGCAACGTCGAACACTCACGTGTCTTCAAAGTTAAAATAAAGTTCATGGTGACGTTACATTATTGCCCCGTCAGTGACGTTTCTGCGACGTCGCGTTCCCACCTAAATGTCGTAAACGTCATACAAGACGTGCTGGCAACGTCGACCACTCACGTTTTGTTCGTCGTTTTTAGATTTTCCAGCTCAATCTCCAGCCGCAGAATCACTGTGGTCAAGGTGACAGTGCTCAAGAGCCGCAAACAAAACTTAATTTTTGAGAGGTTGAGAAGTTTAATCATTTATACATTAATTAGCGTATTTCAAAAAGCTATTAATTGCACATCGATGACGCTAAAGAGGGTGTTTACAAAACTCAATGTACACGGAAGGAAAAAAATAATATGAAAGCATGCTGGGAATATCATTCCTTTTAGATGTGCTTGTTATAATTTTGGTTTGTTTAAAATATTGTTACGGGTTTAATTTGCGAAGCCCATGGCGTCTAGAACGGATCGAATTTTACCATTCTTGCATTTTGCACGCGCGTTGTCGTCTTCCATGGGTCCTGGGCCCTGGCACGCGCCTCAGGGGCGCCGCTACACTATCCCCTCCACAGGTGATTTCAGGCCTGCATCCTTTCCTAGGAGCATCCATACTGCTCCGCGACCACCCGAGATTGTTTTAAGGTTCGTCAATTTCTCTTCGTATTTTGTAACCCATGCTCACCTGCGCACAACCAAAAAATTCGCATCAACATCACAGTTCACCCATAACACCACCTTCCAGCGCCTTAGCGCTTTCGGTAGATCGGAGTGCAAAGTCTTGTCACGTGACTGTCAGTACAGATCTGGCTTTCGTGGCCACTGGTGACGTACCCAGACAAAAATCGCATGTCAGCACACACTATATCAGAGCACAACTTCACTGCACACTTGCGCATTTTTGGAGTTGACTCAAAAAAAAAAAATAAATAGAATGCCCGGCAATGACGAAATCCGGTAGATACTGTCAACGGTTTGTGGAAATTGACATTCATGATGCCAACCCCTGAATGGCCCAGATGACGGTTCAAAAAGCGTTCAAGCCCAGTCCGCACTTACGTGCCGAAAAAAAAAAAAAACACGAAAAAAAAAAAGAAAGAAAAAAAAAAACAGCCGGCATGGCGCGAGAGAGAGGGGGAAAGGTAGGCAGAGGAGATGGCATCTCCATAGAGCCCCGTGCGATGCGTCGGGAAACTCGGCAAGAAGAGGGCGAGAGAGAAAAGTGGGGGAAGATGCGACGACGAACAATTGACAAGCCTAAGTTCCGGGGGCACGTATTATTTCCCAGTCGTTCCCAAAATATTTCACTGAATGTTCTGTTCTTCGAATTGGCCCAGAGAGAACAGCTCTGGGACCCGGTCCAGCTTTTTCCTAAAGCCAGTCACTAGCACCGGCCGTCACGTCTACGGGTCTACGAGGCAAGCTGCTATGTCGCCGTGATTTTTTTTGTTCGAGTCTGCATACAGTATAAGTGCTGCGATTGGATGAGTCGTTCAAGTCGCCCCCATGAAGAAGTCGGTGATCGCCAAAAACGCTGTCGTATTCAGTCACGGCTCGAGGACCTTTTTCAAGGCCATAACGCTTCACACGTTGAATCGTACTACTGCTCGGATCAAGGTGCCTGTGAGGATATCAATGACGCCCCCAAGAAAACAAGTTTCAGTGCGCATAACGGCGCGTCAAGTCCAGTCTCCGATCAAGACCCTTCAGACGCCTCCGACGATCCCAATCATGAACGCCCAGCGGACGGGATCCCCCTTCTGAAACCATTCCCGTGCACGCAGCGAGAGTACCAGTTACGCGCTAAATCACGCGCGTCAGCGCATTAATCAGAAGCAGAACGAGGTAAGCGGCGGAACATTCCGCGCCGCGTGACATCGTCTCTTGTTCATTTATTTACGTGAATTTGTTTGTTCTTTTATATCTTTGAGGCTGGCACATCCAGGGACGTTTTTTGGAGGCGCTCCGTATTGCATCTCGTGTCTGAACATGCTCAAATAAACAGTTCGTACCAAACCTGTGTTTTAGTTACTTCCTTCGAACTTGCATGATAGCAACTTGCCTTCGCAATAATACTAAAAAAATACTTTTTTTTTAGAGGGGGGGGGGGGGGGGGGGGCACAACGTTTTCTTACGACGGCTAGGGAACGTAATTTGAAAAGGTTTCTCGACGTTCTGTGAACGTCGTTGGTAGCCCGGATGTCGTAAACACACGTATCATAAACGTCGAGGTAGGACGCAACGGCCCACTGAGACGTGCATGTGACGTTCAACAAACGTCATTTGGAACGTCCCCTCGACCTTCTGTGCACCTTTTCTCGCGGACATTTAAAGGTGTCATAGACGTCGAAAGAAGGTAACGTTCGGACCTTCGACGTTTTACGACGTCACGTAACAGACGTCTTCGACGTTCTTTCGACGTTTTCTTCACGTTTATGTGCTGCTTGGGCAGGAGCATTTGCCCCTTACAAAAATTATCAGTGAGTTTCAATTGAGTTTTTAATGTCTTCTTACAGGATACATAAACTCAAATGAGACTCATTGATCATTTTTGTAAGGGACAGGTGACGGAGATGTTAATGTGCGTTAGGAAAACAAGCATGTTGATATTTAAAAGTTTGGTAAACCTCAACTAGCGTAGCTTTGTAGAGGGCGAGTGCGTTTTGGGCACTGGCCACGTCAAATATTGTGGCAAAATATGTTTGAGGGTGATGAACAAATAGTGATTGCACTTTGCATGGCTATTAGGGCTCTAAAAGTCTGCCGCGCACGGTGACCGTCAGGCTCCGGAAGAGCAGTGTTAACACTATTGATGTCTTGGTGTCACAGGCTCACAACTCGCTGCTCACCGTCGCGTTCCTTGCCTGTTGCAGCACGTGATCTTAGGGAGTTTTCGTAGATTGTTTCCGGTGTCGTGCAACGTCCTCCGCAACCCCCTGCAAGATCCGGGACACTGCAGGCAAGGCTATCGCAGCGCATGCACAGTTGTGGCGTCCTTCCGGAGAGCGTAGCGGAGGTAGGATTGTTTTTGCCTTCTCGCAACGCTCTCAGCAACCCGCTACGATACCCCGAACTCTACAGTCAAGGCCATCGGCGCGCAGGCGCAGTAGCGGCTTCTTCGTTGTGTAGGCCTTAGCGGAGGGGAAACGCTGTCTGCGAAAACTCCCCATTTTCAGCGCGCGCCAGGAGCGTCCCCCTGCTCATCGTAGTCTGCGGTAACGCTATGCTAAAACTGCCCATGAACATCATCGTAGTGTTTACAAGTTTTATTTATTGCTCTTTCAAAAAAAAATATTTCAATATACCGTACATTTGTGTAGCCTGTTATACGCAACGTTGTGACACGCCTCGCCAAAACTGCCCGTTCTAAGCTCTCGCCACGAACGGCTGGCTAACATATATTTGCTTTTGTAATTACCTGAAAGTAAGTACGCGTATTCTCTCCTTTCAAAGTGCTTAAATCAAATGGTCGTGTTTGTTCCTTGTAACGGCCTTAAAGGGGCCCTGCAATGACTTTTTGACTGGTTTTTAATTTGCCCTGAACCAGAGCGTACTGAACGTAGTAACTTAATCCAACTTTTCTTTTCTCAAATTTCGCTTTATTTTAAAAGTTATAGGCAAATTAGAATTACAAAAACAAGCAAAAAATAACCTCCTTCATGACGTCGTAGGTCCTGCCTTGAGTGGCCTTGAACTAGAGGAGGAGTAGTGAGCTCATCGAGCGTACACGGCTGCCGCACTCCGTGTCGACGGCTCGAGAGGGCGCCACTAAAGTACGTGTTGGATAGGCTGTATGAAGCGGGCGGCCAGGGCAGCTCGTATTGCATTTTCAGCGTGACTAAACACTAATTCGGCATAACATTTCATTGGCCACAAACGACAGCAAACACGAGGTAAAGATCAGTTCAGAACGGGAGCCACTTCCTGCAGACGCACCGCCAAATGGCCAAATCGCCAGCAGGGCCCGCGCCGAAGGCCTTCGGAACGCTCGGAACCGGTTGGATTCTTGAGCCGGTATACGACCACAGCGCCGCCGCGTACATCCGGGACCTTTCTACGCTCCTCGTTTGTCGTAGCCTCATCCCACTAGCCTTTTCTAGTATGCGCCGTTTTTTTTTCGCCGCTTGGTGGCGGGTATGTCGACGGGTCATTTCTCGTTTCCGTACTTTCTAACCTGCATTTGTTTCTTTTCTGACCTAAAATAGTGAACAAAAACTACTTTCATACATAATTGAAACGGTTCGCGACACTTATATTTTGTATCTCGATTAAAAAAAAAAAGCTCTTAGCGGCTTTGACCAGTGACAAGCCCAGGACCAAAGACGTCACATTTTGCGCGCTTTCGGTACCGCGGGTCGCCCTCGTCGGTGGAGGAGGTTTCCGCGTCGTCCGGTTAAAATATGACGCAATGATATTTAGTTACTCTTTCCGTGCCCGCTAGCTTGCCCCAACCCCAAGAGACGTGGAAACCGCAAAAAAGGTAGACGCTTAAATATGATTGCAGGGCCCCTTTAAGTCGCAAACCCATTCCCGGTGTATATTGCTCGACATACCGTTGCGCGACCAGTTTTCCTACTTAGAGCAAAGAATAAACTTTTCGTAGACCGTGCGCTAGAGCTCTACATTACTAGCGGAGGCATTTGCCGTGACGTTAAGCCCAAACTGAGCTGGCCAACACAAGATCATTAATCCGCAGCCTATGCGATATACGAAGAGCTCATAATGAAATTAGACACACCGGTCCCTTCGTGCAACACAGTTAATTGTGAGGCGGAACCTAAGGATTCCTATTTAATGCGCTCACTTTTTTCGTTAAACTGCTTCACGCACGAAGACGCCGACCAAAACCATCCGATAATAGCAGCGCCAAGGCACCAAGACCGACGGTCCCTGCCACCGTATCCGCTCTGCCGCCGTCGCTGCTGTCCCGGCTCCTCTGGTTCTCCGTTCCCCCGCGAGAGGGCGAGCGGCGGGCAGTTGCGAATAGTGTATACGTTTTGTCCTACACAAATTTGCCTGCTTTTTCATAAAATTATGCCACCACCTTGAGCACTTTAAGACCAAAGGAAAAAAGTCACTGCATTTCGTTAAACAACTTGCGAACTGTGCTCGGGTTCAAAGGCTATAATTTTAAGTTGATGAACATAAATAAATAAATAAATAAATAAATAAATAAATAAATAAATAAATAAATAAATAAATTTCGTTTCATTTTTGGTGCGGCGGAGAAACTTTTAACAATTGATTCGGTGAGGATGATGATTGGGGGCTTTATGGCGCAAAATGCTACTGAGGCCAAAGTGCGCCAAACTAGGTAGTTCATTCACATTCTAGATAAAATGGGACATTGTTCGTCATTATCATGGGTATTAGAGCTGGTGTAAAAAGCCAGCGCTAGAAATAAAACTGAGCACTCGTTCAAATGGGATAAGAGGGTGATTTCCTAATAACAGAACAGGGTGAAAAGGTATACAATATCTAAAAAATTCAGGAAAATGATGCCGTCGTTTTTCATCAAGACCGGAACAGAGCCATAGAATGTGTAGGATGGAAACATCATCCCCGCAGTGTATACATCGGGGTGGTTCTTCTCCACAGAGGAGATATTTGTGGGTTATATAGGAATGGCCTATGCGAAGGCGACATAACAATACCTCATGAAATCGATTTTTTAAAGAGGCACTCTCCCACAGTCCAAGAATGGGCTTGGTGAAGTGAAGCTTATTGTTGGATTCTTCGTCCCATTCTGTCTGCCATCTCTGGAAAATTGATGCCCTCACGACCGGTTTGATATCCTGGTAAGGTAACGAGGCTGCTAACTGCCGAAGATTCCTGGAGGAAGAAACCATCTTATCAGCTTTTTGATTACCCCATATACCTACATGACTTGGCACCCAGCACAAGTATAATACGATGTCCGTTCTGCAATGCACGATTAATTTTGGTACGCACAAGCTGTACAAGCATATTTTTGGTGTCTTTGAGGGAACTAATTGCAGTGACCATACTTTGAGAGTCTACATATATAATCGATCTTACTTTTCTCTTCAGTCTAATATGGTCAATTGCTAACATCACTGCATACAGTTCTGCTGTAAAGATACTGGCGATCGAATTAAGGCGCTTCGTTCGAGAAAAGTTCTCAGAATATACGGCACATCCAGTGAAGGATTGAGCCTTAGCACCGTCAGTATAAAACTGACAATAATCAGCATACTTTGTCTGCAACTCTTGAAAATCTTGCAGTATAACCACTGAAGTAACACAGTGCTTATTATATTTCGTAAGTGACCAATCGCAACAAACCGGCAGTCTCTCCCAGGGAGCAATACAGTCAACTTGTGAGAGTAGGGACATTCCATCGGGAGAAATCTGAAGAGAGGTATGATAGTCAGCAAGGCGGAGGCTTAATGGGCGTACAATGCTGGGCTTGTTTTCGAAAAGGCGAGAGAACCTTGAACGTTTTATGGAATCATACGTTGGATGGCGAGGGTTAGCTAATATTTTGTAGGCATATGTCATACTTAGATATTGGCGTCTTTTATCCAACGACAACTCGTTGGACTCGGCGTATAAACTCAGAATGGGGGATGTACGGAAAGCGCCCGTGGCGAGTCGTAATCCAAGATGGTGCACTGGATCTAACATTTTCAGAGCCGATAGTCGCGCTGATCCATACACTATTGCACCATAATCAAGACGGGATCGCACAAGGGAATTGTATAGGCGCAGCAGACATCTTCTATCTGATCCCCAAGTCTTCTTAGCCAATACTTTTAAGAGGTTCATACTTTTAAGGCATTTTTCCTTCAGACACTTCAAGTGGGAAATGAAATTAAGCTTCCTGTCGAAGATCACCCCCAGAAACCTGTGCTCATTTTTAACAGGCAACCGCATGGCTTTCAGTTCGAGGTCTGGATTCAAAGGCAGCCCACGGCGCAAGGAGAATGGCACACAAACCGTTTTTTCTGGAGAAAACCTAAATCCATTTTCATCTGCCCAAGTACCAAGTTTTTTTAGAGCCAACTGAAGCTGGCGTTCACAGGTAAAACTGTTACAGGAGGAACACGAGATTTGAAGATCGTCTACGTAAAGTGAGTATGAGATGGAAGACGGGAGAATTGTGGCAACGGAATTTATCTTGACTGCAAACAAGGTAACACTGAGGATGCCCCCTTGAGGAACTCCGTTTTCTTGAACAAATGGATCAAACAAAGTAGAGCCCAATCGAACCTGGAATGTCCTATTCATTAAAACGTCTCCTATACACTTCAGCATCCGGCCCCGAATACCATAGTTGTAAAGGTCTTTAAGTATTCCATACCTCCATGTGGTGTCGTATGCTGTTTCTAGGTCAAAGAAAACCGAGACAGAGTGTTGTTTATGCACGAAAGCTTCACGGATCATTGTTTCCAGGCGGACTAAGTGATCCACTGCAGATCGTCCGCGACGAAAGCCACACTGGTTATTTGCAAAAAGATTCTCTTTTTCTAAAAGGTACATTAACCGTCTGTTAATCAGTCTCTCATATGTTTTCCCCAGGCAGCTAGTGAGTGCAATGGGTCGGTAATTGGAAGGGAGCGTAGCGTCTTTGCCATGTTTCAGGAGTGGTATGATGTGAGCCCGCTTCCATGCCTGGGGAAAGCATGCCTTCTCCCACAGAGAGTTGAAAAAAAGAAGGAGTGTTCTGAGCGAGTCACGTGACAACTTTCGAAGCATAGCATAGTGCAATGTGTCTGGCCCTGGAGCAGACATCTTTTTTTACATCGAGAGCTTGTTCTAGCTCGCACATTGTAAAGGGCCCATTATATGGCTGCGAGTTAGACCCCCCCATAAAAATAGAGCAACTCTCTGCACGAGATTTAAACTGTTTAAATTCAGCACTATAATTATGAGAGCTAGATACACTATGAAAATGCTTCGCAAGAACATTAGCAACGTCTTTGACTGACCCCAAAGGCAGATTAAATACTGGAATGGTAAAAGCCCGGTAGTCACCTTTGATTTTGCGTACACGATCCCAAACCTCTTTAGCCGTAACAAAACTACTTATAGAAGAGAGATATTTCATCCAAGATTTCTTTTTTGCCTGCTTTCTTGTCCAGCGAGCTTGCGCTTTTCGTCTCTTAAATTTAATTTTGTTGTCCACGGTGGGGTACCTACGAAAAACATCCCAGGCTCTATTTTGTCTTGTAAGTGTGGTTGAACAGTCTTTGTTCCACCATGGCTTGCACTTTTTTGGCAAATTACCGGAGGTACGTGGGATAGAGTGCTCAGCTGCATTGACTATCTGTTGAGTAACATATGTTGTAGCCTCATCAGGGGACAGAGTGGCCAATAGTGAAGCATCAAGTGTAGCAGCTAGGCTGAAACGTTCCCAGTCCGCCTTGTCAAGTTTCCACCTAGGCATACGGTTTTGTAGTGTGGGGAGATCGACCACACTCTCTAAAACGACTGGAAAATGGTCGCTGCCAAATGGATTATGTAAAACCTTCCAAGAAAAGCAAGGAAGCAATGATGGTGATAAAATAGATAAATCAATGCAGGTGAAAGAGTTGTGTGCAGCACTAAAAAAGGTTGGGGCTTTGTTATTTAAAAGACATAAATTTGAAGACAATAAAAACCGTTCAATCACTTTTCCGCGGGAATCAACTCGTGCACTGCCCCACATGGTGTGATGAGCATTAAAATCACCTAAGATTAAAAAAGGCTGTGGAAGTTGAGTTAAAAGCTTCTGGAGGTCATGAATATGTACGGGGGTGTGTGGTGGAAGGTACAGTGAGACAACAGTAATGAGGCGGTCCGTAAGAACTCGTGCTGCCACAGCCTCAAGGGGCGTGTCAAGGGGGACCTGGGCACATGCCACTCCACTCTGCACAACAATGGCAACACCACCGGATGAATGAGAAGATGGGCGGTCTTTCCGGAAGAGGCGATAGTATCGTAAAACTTGGGTATGTGTGGACGTCAAATAGGTCTCCTGTAATGCTAAAGCTATGGGGCGTAGCTCATTAAGTAAAAAGTGAACATCATCTATATTATGAAGGAGACCCCGACAGTTCCACTGCATGAAACTAAAATGACTCATCACAGATTAATTAAATTATAGTTAAAATTGTGAGGTTCACAGCTGTGAGTGGACACAAGTTATGGTACACTCGGGGCAGTGACTCGAGGAGGTTTTTTCTTCTGGTCCCCCTTTTCGGGGGTATGCTTTGTACCTCCCTTGGCGGGTGGAGGTGGTTCTGTTGGATCAACAGATACCTCCATGGCCTCCTCCTCCCGCTGTGAAGTGGAAGGAGTGGGCCCCTCGCTGCTCTGAGAGGGAGTGGTGTCAAGCACCACTCGGGGCTTAGGGCCAGGACGATGGGGAACCGTCCTGGCACGTGGGGCTCTGGGCAGGGCCGCTGGGGTCTGAGAACCCACAGAGGCCTCGCTGGTGGTTGGGGGGCTGGGTGAGCACTCCAAGTCGCGAAGACTGTACTGAGTGCCCACCGTTGCCTTTAGTGGCGGCGCTGCCCCCCTGGCAGCCGCCTCGGCATAGGTGCCTCCTTGGAGGAAGAAAAATCGCTTTCTTGCTTCAGGGTACGTGAGGTTTTCTTTGATTTTTAGTGTTAGGATTTTCTTTTCCTCCTGAAACTTTGGGCAGGCTCGAGAGTAAGTGGGGTGGGCACCAGAGCAGTTGACACACTTGAGAAGTGTACCCTCGCATGTGTCAGCTGGATGGTCCGTAGCTCCGCACTTTGCACATGTCGTTTTCCCACGACAGGTAACAGAGCTGTGACCAAATCGTTGGCATTTGAAACATCGTCTCGGGTTTGGTATTTAGGGGCGCACCTTGCAGTGAAGATAGCCTGCCTTGATGTTCTCGGGCAGCACAGTGGAAGCAAAAGTGAGGACTAAGTGCTTCGATGGTCTCTCCTGTCCGTCTCTGCGTATGAAGATGCGTCGCACGGCGACCACACCCTGCCCGGAAAGGCCCTCCAAGATCTCCTCTTCGCTAGACTCCAGCAGGTCGTCCTCTGAGATGACGCCCTAGCAGCTGTTCAAGGTGCGATGTGGGGTGACAGATACTTTGTAGTCCGAGATCTTGTTTAAGTCTAAAAGAACAACACTTTGCACTCCGTTTTCCACCTCAACGAGCAAGTCGCCAGATGCTAGTTTCTTTGCTTTGAAGTTTTTACCAATTAGGTTTTCTAAAGTCTTTGAAATAAGAAACGGTGAAAGTTTGGCAAGTGGTTTTCCATTTTCTGAGTGCATTACCAGAAAGCGGCTGAAGCTATTCTGGGCAGCAACTAATGTCTCTTTGCTAAATACTTCGGTTCGGACCCTTTTCAGGGTTCGATCGAGGGAGGTTTTTTGCTTGGAACCCATATGAAGGGCAGAAACTTCGGCATCCGTAGCGCACGACCCACCGCGGAGTCCAACAAGGGGATAGGTAACATCTCATAACAGGTCTGGCTTGTCTGAGTATGTTACTCTACCAGTGCTACTAGGAAGCTATAACCAAGTGTGGATCAAGAGAGTGTTCTGTCGCCACCCAAGGTTAGCCCTTGCCGCCAAAGAAGGTGAAAACGAAGAATAGGAGAAAGGAGGAAAGAGAAAGAAAAGAGGGGATAGTAGAAGAAATGGCGACTGACTGAATCATCCTGGTCGGGCCAAGCCAGGACACCCGTCTACAGGAAGCAGGGGCCAAAGTGGTGTGTTGCCTCGCCCGGGGGGCCCCGAAGGGTCCAAACCTACCCCGGGCTCAGCTCAACCACCAGGATGCCCTTTTCCCTGGACACGGGCTCGCCACGCACAGCCAGTCGTGGGTGGGTTTTAGCCACTTTTACTCAGGGTCTGTGGTGTCGCCAAAGTGGCTAGGGTCCGTGGTGACGCTACTCACCAAGCACCTAGCACCTAAGGTGCAGGCGCCCCCTGCGGAGCTCGGGGTCCGTGGAGACGCCACTCTCCAAACACCTGCTTTCACAGGTGCCCCCTGCGGGGAATTGATTCGGTGAAAATAGGGCCACCGAATGAGCTTCGCTTTAGAGTGTACACCTCAGCCATCTTGTTGCTCAGAGAAGTTGTTCCACGGTTACCTGAAGCTTTATCTAAAATCGCACGTCAACGCTTTTCCGTTTTCCAGAATGCTGGGACAGTTAACGACAGAGCAAATCGATTATAATGATATAAAGAGACGGACGGACGGCGGACGCATCTCCTCGGATCCGCCCCTGGCTGAGAATGAAAGCTGGCGCCGCCCATTCTATGTTTGCACGATTTCCTCAGCGAGGCCGCCAAGCAGTTGGAGGTTGGTGGGTGAAGTAGGGATGGAGATCGAACCCAGGATCCCTGGGTTCTGCAGTGCGAGCTTTCCCTCCACACGCTCCGAGCTAATGCGCACTAACCCACTCGACCACCGATCCCCTGGATCCCCCATTACTGTCCTTGTCGAAGACGCTACGAACTTACATCACTTACATCTTCAAATCGACTCAAAACGCCGCCAAACCAGCCAAAGAGCGCGTTGGTGCTGCCATCTCCCCGAAAATAAATGAACCAACGCCCATGACATTTTGAAAATTTAGACATACCAAAAAAGTAAAAGGAATCGTGAATTTTATGCGCGTAGATTCGTTTTTTTGTGTTTTATTTTTTGCATTTTACTGTTCTTGCGATATTGTGATTAATCAGAAAGTTTTTACTTTCTGATTAACAGTTCTTTTGTTGCTTTACGCTTTTTTTTCCAATCACCAGCATCGCCAACGTGGGCCGCTGACCAATCGTTGTCAGCCACGAAAACTTCTGTGTTTTTAAACCACGCCGCATTCAATGCTCGACTCGTCATCTCTTCATGTCGCCCGTCTAGTCGAAGCGTAATATCGCGTTTTTAAATCTACCTTCAAGTTTAATTTATTCTACACACCCATCATGGCACTGGGTAAGACGAAGCTTTTCTGTGGAATCGTCGCGTTTTTTTTTCGTCTATAACGCGAGCCAACAGCACCGATAGTGTAGGCGTAGCCCTAACAAAGTTTTGTACCACATGATGCTACAGCAAGTTTTTTTGTTTTTTCTTTTAAGTTCTTGTACGCAATTTTGAATCTATTTTCGATATATTTCTGTAAATAGTAAGCAAACGGCTCATAAAGTCATCCTTCAGCCGTATATCTTTGAACGTGCTGATGTTTCACTCCAATCCGATGGCACTTAAATTTCTTCATCGCCATCAGTGTTGGAACAAACTGGAGGTTGCAGAATCAAGTAACACCCTTTACGAGTGAAAACAACAAACATTGTCAGCTGTTATAACTACCATAAATGGTGTTCTATGGACGACTTACCGATGCACGTAAATTGCCGTAGGCGATTTTCGTTAAACGGTATGGGTTTAGTTGGTTTAGTATCAGTGGCTAGTAAAATCCTCTCGAAGTGAGAACAACATACGAAGTTAAATTTTGAACCGATTTTGCTCTCCGCTAGTTGGAACTATAACGGGCATGGTTTCTAACACGTCATGCAAGTTCATTCCCCGGCACTTAACCCATGTATCTTGCGAATAAAGACAGCGTACCATGTTGATAACTTTGTCTCGAAAGTTCTGAATCGTGATTGCTGGCCGCTAGTTGGAACTACGATGGTCGTGGTGTTTGACACGTCATGCTAGTTCGTTCACCGGAAGCAGAGGAGCATTTCTGCGGCTCCGCGACTCTCTCGGACCATTACTGATCATTAGTGTCAGTAGTCATCTACATTATAATGGTGTACTTTTTTTTTTTTTTTTTTTTTCAGGATTTATTACAGTGCTGGCCACTTTTGCCGCCACGGCCACGGCACTGTACGGCCCTCACACTGAAGTCGTAGACCTTTCCTCCGCCAACTTTAGAAACAGGGTTGTGGACAGCGACGAAGTGTGGATCGTCGAGTTCTTTGCTCCCTGGTAAGACGACTCCGTTGTGACATGCAGGGTTTGACACCCTTGGTTTGTGTGACCAGTTCTAATACATGACTTGCATGTGATGTCATCACACCGCACTAAAAGTCGTTCCGGCTTGTTTTTGCCGAGAAAAACAAATCGGTGGTGCGATGTATGCAGAGCAGAAGGTATGTGCACAGCAGCAAGGTCCTTTACAGCAGTCGCTGATGTGGCATCAGTGCAAGCCATGTATTCTCTGCATACAAATATGAGGTTTGACGAAGTGCCCAAAAGCAGCTGGAAAGGAGAAACCCGAACCATTTGTATTCAAATGTGCCTTTTGTGCCCATAGTGTCGTCTCGTTATCCGAAACCATAACAAAGGTGATTGTTCCCTCTTCCACTCACTTGTGAAAAGAGAGAAAGGGAAAGGATTTATGGCCTGCTGAATATTTTGTGGGATCTGCATCTAAGGCACATAAGTTTCTCTAGTGTCTGTGTGGCTTTGTTCTCTCAATATGTGGTGTCTGGAAAACAAGTGTTGACATTACTGATATCATTTATTCGCAGGTGTGGACACTGTCAGTCATTTGCTCCAGAATACATCAAAGCAGCTGCTGCACTAAAGGTATGACATTGCTTGAGCATAGCTGCTGTGTTCGGGGACATCTGCCCCTCCCTTCGCTAATGCCACAGGGAAGCAAACGACCTCACTTCTTTTAAAGTATTGCAGGATGAATGAACTCTGTCGCTGAAATGTAATGCCTTAAAGGGCAACTCTGTTTAATTCCGGGATGATGAACAATTTTACGTTAAAAAACACTTACAAAAGGCACTGCGTCATTAGCTTCACAGGAAAGGGTATATATTTTGTGGTATCTTTAAACAGGAACCGAAACTTAAGCTCAGACGGCCAGCATTTGTCTCGGGCTGCCAAAAACATGGCTGCTACGTGGTACGGGCGGTCGCGTGATTCTCTTTGTGACGATGGGCAGGATTGGGGCAGGCCACCATTGGGGCGGGCATGTGCAAGGCGCAAGTTTCGTCTGTACCACAATCTGCACCACATTCTGGTGTCTGTGACATTAGACGGCGTCTGCAGAACTTGGACATCAGTCTGCACATGTAGTGTGAACGAAACTTTGGGACACAATAATTGCAAATGGCAAGACTGCAACGGCGGTTGTGACGTGGGAGATGGCGGTAATGGCAGGACGGCCGGACGAAAGCTGAAAAGCGTACTGCGTAGGCGTGTTAGGCCAGTCATCTGAACGCTGCTGAGCGCTGGGAGGAGACTCTGCTGGCGTCGCCTGTTACGCTCGCCCGGAGAAGTAAGAACAAACCAAAAGTAGCAATGTTGACGACGTTTAGCTCAATGTTGGCTATGCCAACATTGTAGCCTTGACTGCACCGTTGATTGTGCCTCCATTTGCCCTCTATGGTAGGCCGATTTTGGCAACTTGGCACGTTCTAAAGTTCAGACCGTTTAAGAAACATTTAGATAGACGTAAGTCATAATATTTGATGTCTGGACTTGGACGAGACTGAAGAGGACTGCATTGTTTTTCAAAAACAAAAATGAAGTGGAGTTGCTCTTTGAGAAACATGGCTTTAGGCAACATGCCTCTCCAACTGCTGCTTTGGTTTTGTCACTCACGCAGTCTCGTGGGCTCGTACAGGTCGTGAGAACCTTTTCTGAAGATTGCAGACGGAGTGATGAGACTCCTAATCCATTCTAGGAAGGGTTGCGCCGACAGTAGCGCCTGCCTCGGGGTTCTCCAAGGCATGGCTGCTCAGTCTGCGACCTGCGTGATTGAGTTGTGGCTCTGACAGTCTGTGAGCTTTGTTCATTGAAACAAGTGGGGAGGAGGAGTTACGACTAATGGCCGTGTTCTAATGACCATGTCAAGGTGGCCGACGGTTAGTATGGCAGAATGGCGGAAGATGGACAAGTAGTTTGCTGGTACCTTTTTTTACAGGCAATGATCTAGAGCAGGGGTTCTCAAACTTTTTGGGCTCACGGAACCCCAGGAAGCTTCAAACACTGCCGTGGAACGCCCCCCCTCCATATTTGCCGACTGAGAAGCATCAGATGCACAATTGTAGGCAATTTTGCTTGTGTTGCTTCCCATATATCCCCCCATATCAATCGCAATGTCAGTACAAAGTGAGATGAAGGTGCTTTGCATGGTCCTGCCGGGCAGCCTGTGGCATGGGGGGGGGTTGCAATTTGGGTGTTCGCGGAACCCATGAGACCAGCTCGTGGAACTTCTGTGTTCCCCGGAACCCAGTTTGAGAACCCCTGATCTAGAGGAAACCTTGAACCCATGCATCTTTCTTCCTTTATAACAAGGTGTCGAGGGGGAAAAAAAGCAACTTGTTGTTGCTCTAGCTTTCATATTTTCTCTGGTGGGGTGGGATGTGGGCCTGGTGAGCATATGGATTTAGAAAGTGCCCTTGTTGCGCAGTGGCTCGTGCAAGAGACATACCTTTTGAAATTGCACCTTAAAACTCGTTATCTAGTCGGCACTGCACGCTATTTGTGAGGTGGACAAGGTATGTGGGCACTTGTTCTTTTTTTTAGTTAATCTTTCACTTGTCTATACTTTGTTGCAAGGTAAGAAACGTGGGAGAAGACCCTACTTGGGTGGAACAGCGCGGATGAACAGTCACACTCACAAACACACAGGAAGGAAACAGACTTGCAGTGCTGTGAGTCTGTTTCCTTCTTGTGTGCCTGTGAGTGTGACTGTTCATCTGTGCTGTTCCAATCAAGCATGAATTAACAACTAGCCCAAGCATCCACATTAACAAAACACACAGCTCTCTGCTTGCTTTGGTTGGTTTTTTCCCCTCCAGTGTTCGCTCTGCTAAAGTGGGAAAGGCAGCTTTTGGGGAGAGCTAATCCTGCGTTTCCTGTGCTGTAACAGACTGTAGTTGCATACCAGCCGAGTAATTCCCTGCCAACAAGGAACTATATTTAGCACGGCTAAAACGGTTTCTTTTCCTGCACACTATCTGCAGGGAGTCGTGAAGGTTGGTGCCGTGGACGCAGACAAGGACAAGTCCTTGGCAGGACAGTACGGCGTTCGAGGCTTCCCGACGGTCAAGATCTTCGGTGTCAACAAGAACAGTCCGACGGACTTCAACGGTGCGCGCACTGCCGAAGGCGTGGCCAGTGCCGGGCTCCAGGAGCTCAAGAAGGTCGTCGACCAGCGTCTTGGCAAGAAAACTAGCAGCGGAGGCAGCAAGGGCAAGGTATGCATGGGCGTCGCTGTGCAGATATTATAATTCTGAACGGTGTAATGTCGCCAGGGGTCGAAAAAAAAAAAAGGCTGTAGCTTCGATGGAGTGTTCATCTTTTCGTCAAGTTAAATGCCATCTCCAATTTTGGTGACCTGAGGTGCATAGTCTCCCTCACAGTTGGCTGCACCAGTTCCTCGTGTCCGGGCACATTTCGGGGGCTTTTTCCTTACAACATCGGGTTGTCTCTCTTGAAAAAGTAAACTTAATTTCACGGTAAAGCATCCGATTAGAGGACATAATAGGGCACGCTTATTTTATCGTGTGGTTCAGCAAGTCGCTGCTTCTCCCAGCTGACTGTTAAAGTCGGAAAACGTGTTAGGTAATAGTTATGCAACTCTAAACCTCGACATATTAGCGACATGTGCGACCAAAAGCGTCGAAATGGTCGGCTTTCCACGATTGGCCAACCACTCGTCACGACGTCTTCGGAGAGATTAATTCGTGTTTCATCGACAGAAATTGTAATGTCAGTCTGTCAACATTGACGGTGTTGTTGTAAGAATGCTATGGCTCCCAACTTCTGCTGTACTCTTCGGACACACCATCAAACTCGCCAATCGCAACTGATAGGTAGCCGGGATGAAAACTCTCGACATCATGGCAAGGCAAATCCGGGTGGCGACGCGACGAGGGCCCGACCTACCTTTGGCTAGGTTGTGCAAGGTGTATCCATCCATCCAACACCAATACAGTGTAGACCGCATATAACGTATGTCACGGGGATCGCGAAAATCCGCACTATAAGCGGCACTGCGTTGTAACCAAAACATCAATTTTTCACGTCAACTACATGTCATGAGACAACTTACCTTTGTAAAATATTTATTTTGTGTTCGTAGATGAAATATAAAGCTCAGTCTGAGGAAAGCTCTTATTTCACTAAACTAGTACACTTATCTCCCAAGTGTGTCACGCATTATAAAAGAAATGGCGATTTTTGCCTGGTGCTGCTTTTTAA
This sequence comes from Ixodes scapularis, assembly GCF_016920785.2. Classification (NCBI taxonomy): domain Eukaryota; kingdom Metazoa; phylum Arthropoda; class Arachnida; order Ixodida; family Ixodidae; genus Ixodes; species Ixodes scapularis. The sequence continues at coordinate 16,283,924 of NW_024609882.1, read as the reverse complement.
TGACGTTGCGGATGACCTGGTCTTCGGTAACGCTAAAACATTTTAAAACCTCATCACCGAAGGAGTTCTGCGCACAGTGAACCTTCAGTTTCTGTAAAAGTTCCAGTGCGTCTTTACTTGAAACTTCCGGCATGCTCAGTTTGTCATCGTCTGACTCACCTTTGGGTGGACTCGTCCCAGAACCTTGCACTGCTGCAACAATAGCTTCATCGGTGGTTGCATCCTCAAAGATAACAGCCATCGTCATCCTCATCTAGATAGTCTTGAAACGTGTCATATGCAGGAACAAAGTGGTTTTCCACAAGGTCCGACCACACATCTTCCGTGCCGATCGCCTCGTCAGTCGCATCACTGCGTCTATCGGCGTCCTCCGAATGCCCGGCATCGCACACACACCCTGTGTTGCGAAAACACTTTTGGATGGTTGTGGCTTTTTTACTTTCCACCACGACACAGTGATCATGTCGATGGCATTCCTCAAGTCCACCTTGATGGGTTTCTCCCGTTGCAATTTCAAGACGACTCTTTCGCATATCTGCTTCTTGTAGAGCTCTTTGACTGTAGCGATGACGCCCTGATCGAGAGGCCGGCTTTTAGCTGTGGTGTTTGCCGGCAGGAACTTCAGACTGCCTGGGCCTAATTGTGGCTGCACATTGTGAATGTTGCACCTGTCCGGGATAAGCATGATGCGCCGTTTTTCCGCAACCATGGCCTCGTAGAAACTTTTCATCCAACTACCGAAAAACACTTGGGTCATCCAGGCCTTTTCATTTGCTTTGTACACCACAGGCAGACATTCTGACTTCTTGAAGCAACTGGGTAGTTTTGATTTCCCCAATAAGAAACAAGTGCCGCTTGTCGAATGTTTGCACAAAACAAAACTGTGACACGTCCCTTTGAGCTTTGACTCCGAAACGAGGTTCACCTCTCGTCGCGAGATTGTGATCGGGAAGCACGTTGTAGCACAGACCAGCTTCATCGGCATTATAGATGTCTTTGTCTGTGTACACGGAAAGCATCGTCTCATAATGAATGCAAAACCCCGCCTGAATGCTGGCGTCGTCGACACCTTCATGTTCGAACAAATGTCTGAGGACCTAGCCTTCGCTTGTAGCATCGGGCCACTCACTGGTACATTCTTGGCTCGCACCTCGCGAAACCACCTAAACAAGGCTTCGTCGACGTCCTCGCACTTTGGGGCACGAACCCTCTTTCTTGGGAGCGATGCAGAATCTTGCTGTAGCTGTCTCTCGTTTCTTCCAAACGGTGGAAACCGATTTGGCAGTGACGTTGTTTGTACTTGGCCACGATGGAAGCTTTTTTCATGCCACTTTCGACATCTTTGACAACGCCCTGTTTAGTTTCGAGAGACGGGGCTTGTCGTTTCTTGGCCATCTTGTGCTTGGGAGACAAGGACAGATCGGCGATGGACAGCCGATTTCCAAACGATATGCTTGATGCGGTCCAAGCATCAGACGTGAGAACAAGCCAGCAAGCTGCAAGAAGGGAAACTAGAAGCTGTACAGCTATCCAGCCTTCGTTTTGCGCGTGGTGCAAGCAAGGAGGTTGGTTTTGAGTTGCTCTACCGAGAGGGTAAAATCAAAAGGCTTGGATGGCTCATTAAAGCTTTCGGAGTTGAGCGCGCGCGTGCATGTGTTGCACCTTGCTGCGTTACACCTCGCTGCGTTGTCATTAGTTTCTTGCCTCTCTTTGCTTCTCCTCACTTCCACGCAACTTCCCTGCCATCCTTGCCTTGTGAGTGCAGCTTGCGCCATTATCTGGTGTCGCACAGAGAAGCGTGCTTAGTTTGCCAATCGGTTGGCGGGCTGTTCTAGAAACCACACTATAACCAGTATTTCCTTTTGCGCACCTGCATTTTAAGCGGTATGTAATTACATGGAGTTGTATGGGAGGTGGAACGGTGGTTGAAAAAAGCCGCATTATATCCTCTCCCGCACTATAAGTGGTTACGTTATAAGTGGTCTCTACACAAACTCAACTCTCCTACGTCACGCCGCGGTGGTGGCGCGTCGGTCGCACTTCCGGTCTGGGGTGGTGGGCAGAAGTCGCCGTGCCAGACATGCATTCTTGTGTTCTTTTCGGAAAAACCAGACAAAAAACCTGCATTCTCGTCAAAATACTGCTACGGAGGCTGTACAAAAAGAGTCTGGAAAGGTTTGAAGATCAGTTTTCATGTGTTTCTGCCCGCTCCGTTCGTCCGAGTACTTGGATAGTAGCCGTGAAAAGAGTAAACCAGACGCTTTCGAACTAAGATTGCTTGTGCGAGCAACACTTTCTGGTCGCCAGATGTATTTGTTTTGTTCCAACATGAACGAGAGAAAACCGCCAGGTTGTCCGGGCCACCTGCGGGTTCAGTGCGTCTTCAAATTCACACGGCCGCATGATCGTTTGAACTTTCGTCTGCTCTTCCGAGCCTGCTTTTTGTCGTCTGCTCGTTCAAACAAAAGCGCCACGTAGACCAAACTTTGACCCAGTGATTGCAATAAGAAGTAATTGCAGGCCTCAAGAGACTTTTGTAGGCTCGGTGTAAAGAGTAGATACAAGATGTCGATCATTGGTACCAGTGGCCATCACCGACTTGTTACGCTTGGTCTGTTCCTGTTTCCGAATTTCGGTATCGACGTCGATCATTGCCGCCTTCTACACTTTTGCGGCACGAGCGACGTCGCGACCGAAAATATCTAGAAGAATCTCATCATGGTTTTGGTGTCCCTTCTGCGGCGTTCACGCGAATGAATCGCCGCACGTCAAATTATTTACGCAGAGTTTAGCGGTTTAACAAGCCTTGATAATTTCGCTCGGGCGATTAAAGTGGTAAGACATTGCTATGAGGACGTAGAATAGACAATTCCAACGCGAAAAGCAGTATGCAGACTCGCACAGACGCCGACAACGTGACATTCCAATGGTTTGTTCAAGCGTTCGAACTGTCGTCTGCTCTTTCAAACTTGTCTGATTTTCGTCGTCAGCTCGTTCAAACGACAGCGGCCCGTAAACCACACGTTGACCCGGTAATTGCGATAAGAACTAAGTGCAGGCCTAAAAACACTCTTGAAGGTTGGGTGGGGTAAGTAGGCTAAGTGTAAACAGTAGATACAAGAAGATGTTGATCACGGTTACCAGTGGCCATCACCGATTTCTAATGCCCGATTCTACTTTCAGTTTTCAGTATCGACGTCTGTCATCTCAGGTACGGTCCACGCTTTTGCAGCCCGAGCGACGTTGCGACTGAAAATAGCGAGCGGAATCTCATCGTGCGAGTCAGGCTTTAGCGCCCATTCTGCGGCGTCAAAGTGAAATGAATCGCCGCACTTCACATTATTCACGCAAAGTTTTGCCTCGTTAATTTTGCTGAAGCCGCTCTAGTAGTCAGACATTGTTAGGGGGATGTAGAATCAACAATTCCAACGCAAAAAAGAGCAGGGGGGCTCCCACCGACGCCGAAAACAACGCAGTTCTATGGTTTGTTTATGGGCGACGGCGGGCTTCTTGCCCACCGTCCACCGCGCATGCGCGGCGCCTGTGGCGTCCGCTAGGGGCGCTCCGGTTTGTTTATAAACATGAGTTGGTGTATACACGTTTGCAAGTCCGGTCTCAGGGTGCTGCTATCTTGCTCAGTGGGGTGTGCTCTTGGGCGCGGCCATAATCCGATTATGACCTATTATCACATGTCCTATAATCGCGTGTCTACTTCGGAAATGCTTAAAAAGCCATAAGCGAACATACTGCTCTGGTGTTGACAACTGAAGAACATGCGCTCGCACGGGCGAAGGTCGATCGGTAGACAGCAGTATTTGGGTTTTGATTTTTATGCTACTGCTTCGGTTGTTCGTTACGACAGCCTTTGCGCCACTTTCGCGAGCAGTAGCACTTCACAAGAGGAAAATGAATGACGGCATCAGATGGACGCACTGTTGTTACAAGCGGTTAGTACGCCGGTGAAGAGTGCCCAGGTTCTTGCTCAAGCCATCAGAGTTGCATTCGAGATGTGTAAAGTACGTACTTGGAATCCGTTTTTATTATTCCATGGAAAAGATTCTTTGACTTATTGAATGAGCTAAGACAGTAAACCCGTGCTGTGTATTCTGTAATCCCAACCAAAATGCCCTTGTGCACCCGGACGGCTCTCAGTAGTTGTGGAGAACAATAGACGCAGTGGTGGCATTATCAGCGGGCAGACTGCTCTGCACTCGCGCGCCATGTCGTATGTCTTTGGGGACTGCTGCTCGGCGCTTGTTTGTAGAGATTATATGTTTGGAGCTCCGAATATGCGAGTGCAATGTTGATTGCCAAGAAGCTTATAGTCCGGCCAACATTTGGCAGAAAGCTGAGCATACTTTCTGGGAAATTGTGTTATCTGGGAACGTACAAACTGGAAAATTTAATGAACCAGGAGCGTATCAGCGAGTTACTACTTTACTGCAGCGATATCACGACTCTGTTGCAGAGCGACGTCGTCGAACTGGATGAGAGCAACTTTGAGGAGCTTGTGCTGGACAGCGAGGACCTCTGGCTGGTGGAGTTCTTTGCACCCTGGTGCGGCCACTGCAAGAACCTCGCCCCGCATTGGGAGAAAGCGGCCACCGAGCTCAAGGGCAAGGTTAAGCTGGGCGCCGTCGACGCCACCGTCCATCAGGGGCTCGCCTCCAAGTACGGCATCAAGGGCTTCCCCACCATCAAGTTCTTCCCGGGCGGAAAGAAAGACTCGTCCTCGGCTGAAGAGTACAATGGCGGCCGCACGGCCGACGACATTGTCCACTGGGCGCTCGAGAAGGCCGCGGACGCCGCCCCGCCACCTGAACTCCACCAGGTGACAAACGCCAAGGTGCTCCAGGATGCGTGCGAGAACAATCAGCTGTGCGTGGTGAGCGTGCTGCCGCACATCTACGACTGTCAGTCGGAGTGCCGCAACGGCTACCTGGACGTGCTGCGGCGGCTAGGGGACAAGTTCCGACGGAACCGCTGGGGCTGGGTCTGGGCCGAGGCCTTGGCACAGCCCAAGCTGGAGGAGGCCCTGGAGATCGGCGGGTTCGGCTACCCGGCGCTGGCGGTGCTGAACAGCCGGAAGATGAAGTACTCGCTGCTGAGGGGCTCGTACAGCTACGAGGGCATCAACGAGTTCCTGCGGGAGCTCTCGTTCGGGAGGGGCTCGAGTGTGTCTGTGAAGGGGGCCAAGCTTCCAGACGTGGTGGATACGGAGGCGTGGGACGGCAAGGATGCCAAGGTGAGAAGCTCTTGTCCATGACAAGCGGCGGTCCAACTTATTTGCCTAGGGTGCAATTTCCCAAATTGGGATTTTAGGAGCTGTGGGGTTCCCTGGAGCACCCTTGTTGGTTCCCCAGAACTGGGTTCCCCCAGAACAGCCTCATTGGTTCACCTAGCTCTCGAATTTCCTTGACCGCCCCCTAAGTAAACTGTCGAACGAAAAGACAAAGGACAAGACAGCACTGTGTGTTGTTTTGTCCTTCGTCTTTTCCCCAGTCTCGGGGGTTTGTCTTAAATTATGTAAATTGTTATTTCACTTTAAGGTCTATTTCATCTGAGCTGCTTATTGGCACCTAGCTAAAAGCCGTACACTCCCCAGCATGTGCATTATTGTTTACAAGGTCTACAGTCTCTTGTACTCTTTTATTGCACAGATGTTGGAACTGGGAGGGGTTGTTCTGCTGCCGTTTAGTGCTGATAAGGGTTCCTTGAGATCAAAGAGCTTGAGAACCCCTGATCTAGTTTAAACCTTGCTGCTGAGCTAGCCGCTGGAAGAAGAAAAATGGTGAGAGAGTTTTGACTCGGAGTCATGCATTGGAGCTTTGCTTGGTTGCGCTCGGACTACAAAAGTGCTCTGCCGAAAATGGACAGAATCATTCGAGGAAAGTTAGAGACTCGAAGAATCCCTGGGGGCAGTCCGAAAACGTTTAAAAGCTTGCGGACAGAGTGATGAGACCCTTAATCCATTCTAGGAAGGGTTGCGCCGACGGTAGTGCCTGCCTCGGGTTCTCCGAGGCCACGGCTGCTCCGTCTGCGACCCGCGTGATTGAGTTCTGGCTCTGACTGTCTGCACGCTTTGTCTGTTCGAACAAGCATGGAAGAGTAGCTAAGACTTGTGGCCACGTTTTAATTACCACGGCGAGCTGGTCAATGAGTAGTAGGCAGATGGTGAATACGACGTGTGGCTAAACTCTGAAATTGAATAATTTAATCCTTTTTCTAGGCCGTTATCTGGAGGTAAATTTGAACATACTCATCAGGCACGTAGCAAGGGGAAAGGCCCATAAGGCCCGCCCCCCCCCCCCCCCCCCCTCCCCCCGAAATCTTCCATTTTACTGGGTCCTCCTCTCCCCCCTCCCCCTCATACAGACGGTAACAAAGCGTTCTGCCCACTTTGCTTGCAGTAGGAAGCTCGTGCCCCTAACCTGAGCTTCCTGCCTTCGATAGTGCTTCGGCACCTCCTGAGTTTAGAGCTTGCACGTGCAGCTAAAGCACAACAGAAAGTAACGTGCACTCGCCGAGGGCCGGGCCTTGTCTGTCTTGTCAGCTACGCTATGCTACAATAGCTACGGTCCTGTCTGTGACCGTAGCTGTTGTGGTAATTTTTAAGTATCGCTTTCCTGCTTCAGGATGAAAGCAACTCTTCTGTGCCATTATTGGCGCTAGTGAAACCGGTTTATGGCAGCTGCTGGAGTTGACATGTTTGGCGGTCTCTTTCTCGTCAGATGGAGGAACCGGAAGACATCGACCTGAGCGACGTGGAGCTGGAGCCGGAGGAGACCGACAAGAAGCGGGTGGAGCTCTAGCTCCGGCGACGTCTGTCCGACCTGCCCATTGTTCTTCCCAACTTTGTACATACCATTTGCGAAGGTGTAAATTATTCCCGTTTCCTTCTGGACTCTCTCTCTCTCTCTATTGTGCTTGTAACTCTGCCACTGTTGTTGGCAATAAAACGTGGGCATTCTTTTTCACTTTTTGTGCGTCCCACTTGCATTTCGTCGGTAACTCAAGGAAGACGAGTGGCTTCGTTATGGGTGCAGGAGGAAGCCGTCAGTCTTTCTGATGAGCGTCGGTGCTCAGCCCCCCCCCCTTCCAGATATTTCAGACTGCTAAATAAAACAATACGGGGAAGAGGGCGTGGTCGAGCTTATTCTAATCTGATATTATTTATACATATGTATAGCTGCTCTTCAATGCATAAAAATCGCATAGATGGTCATTGTCAGAAACTTGTTAGAAGGCACTACTTGTGCCTTCTAACAACTGACAAAAAAAGTTTTTTTTTTTTTTTAATGTCGTGCTTTACTTGAACATTATTAGAAATCTTCCTCCATAAGTTAATTTATTCCTCAACGTGAAAAAAAACAAAAAAACATTATTTTGTATTCTACAGATGGCAATAATATGTACTGTCTATTTTAGACGAAAAAAAAAATTGCCAAGTTGAGGGCATAATTGCCCATAGGTACATGTTTGGACATTTCTTCGAAACTTGTCTTGAATGACAATTCGCAACTTTCACGACATATAGGGGGCGCACTGGTACCTATCAAAATGGCTGTCATCTGGATGATCGTCGTAGAACAGCAGTACGAGGTTGGGTAGGCGACGCGTAAGTAATTCTAGTTTTGCTATATATGAGCAGTATTAGAGCCTTACTTAATTTTTTCACGTCAGTAAAGTGTAGGCAAGCACCTTTATTCTGAAGCCTATCATCCAGGAGCTAGGGAGTACAACTCTCACACCGCGGTACCACCATCGCTGAAAGTTGCGAATAATCATATCTTAAGACGACACTTACCTAGGCTATGCAGAGATCATTCTTAAAAAGTTTACCATCTCTACCATAAATAGCTTTGGCTATAGCGTGCTTCAAATATGGCACAAACGATAATCGTCAGAAACCCGTCGTCCTTCCTCGCTCCTTCGGGAATTTACTTTTTTAAAACTAAGCATGCCAGAACATTGAAATAAACAGCATTGTCTTTCGCAAGGAACGTGGCACCGCATGTAAAAATTCGAGAAAAAAATTACGAATTTACCTCACTGCTTGAATTCAAATGAAACCGTCCGCCGGTCTTCCAAAGTTCGACGCACTTCAAACTTTTTTAGCTTAAAAGGTGGAAGTTCGTCAAACTTTGGACTTTCAGATATCGCGAAACTTTTTGATTTCTCTAGATAAATAAGGTCAAAATTATTGAATTCCTTAGCGTAGGAAGGTCGGAAGTTAGAAAAACTTAGAACTTTTTTTCAGTGCAAGAAAATCGAAAGTTTGAAAATCATCGAATTTCTTGGTCTATCAAGTTCGAAAGTTCGACAAGCATAGAATTTTTTAGCGTAATAAGTTCGAAAGACCGAAAAGGATTGAACTTTTTTGCGTAATAAGTCGAAGGTTCGAAAAACATCCCATTTCTGAACGTGCAAAGTTTGAAATCTCGGAAAATTCTCGAACTTATTAGTTTAACAAAGTCGAAAATTCGACTCCTGTCGAATTTTACGTTTAGAAAGTTTGAAAATTCTAAATCTTTCTAACCTTTCGAACCGCTTGATTCAATCATCGAAACTTCGGTTCAAAAAAAGTTCGCGGCATCCCTAGTCGTAATACCAAATTAAGAGATACTGACCAAAGTTGCCCTTTAAGACGTCCCAATTTTTTTTCTCTCAATGTACTTAATATATAGCTTGATATTGCTCACGACTCCAATTATGAACAGCATTCTCCATTCTGTGACCACATCTTTCAAATGGGCACAGTAAAGCTCAACTTTCGCAGAGAATTACTGAGGCCTTTGAAAGGATTGCTTAAAAACTGCTCAACACTTTTTTTAGCTAATTTCCAATGCCGCAGGCCACACAGATTATAACATGCAAGCAAAAAAAAAAAATATATATATATATACAGGGTGTCACAAAAAAAAATGTACACGGTCTTTTTTACCGCAAAAATAAACTAGGCATCGCCGAACGCTCATTCTCTGCCCAAAGGTGGAGCTAGAGGTCACAACCAGATGCCAAAGTTTCAGCCCGATCCGATAACTTAATCAAAAGTTATAAGTGATTTTCTGAAAATTTCAATGGGAAACTGGCGACCGACAAAGTTTTCAAACACATGGGGCTCTATGGCACCAGAAACCGAAAACAGGCAAAAAGGGGCTCCATTTTCCCATTGAACTTTTCAGAAAATCACTTATAACTTTTGATTAAGTTATCGGATCGGGCTGAAACTTTGGCATCTGGTTGTGATCTCTAGCTCTACCTTTGGGCAGAGAATGAGCGTTCGTCGATGCCTAGTTTATTTTTGCGGTAAAAAAGACCGTGTAAATTTTCTTTTGTGACACCCTGTATATATATTTTTTTGAGGGTTTAGTTGATTTCTTTATGAAGTTAGACGTTGTACGAGAGACACAAACCGTGTCAATATGCTTTGAAGTAAGGCTTTTAATTGTGCAGCGGTTGCACAACAAGGTTAGCTGCACCTTACTTGGTGGACGTCCCTCATTCACCGCTATAATAGCTGGTGTAAATTTGTGCGCATTGTGCAAATTTTGACACTAAACCTCTAATGTTTGTTCTTCCGAAAAACAAAAGAAAAGATTTTTGAAGGCAGAAGTATGCAGTAGAAACATAGTAGGATGTAAGTAGAAACATAGTAGGAAGTACCCAGTAGAAACATAGTAGGCAGCACTAAAACACAGACAAAGTTAAGACCCACGAGCTGCTGTAAGTTGTAGCTCACCTTTTGCCTTTTATTTTGTTTCAGCGTGCTACTGGAACCTAACCAATACCAGCTGGTAGTTCTGAAATGGCTTCATTTGCATTCATCTGGTGGTACCAACTGATAATCTGTTTTACCTTGAGTACATTATGCCCGTCCTTGCCTCAAAAACCGCAGTAAAAAAAAAAAAAAAAAATGTTTGGGTCCTTGCAAGGCGTTATTAAGTTACCCCTTTATGTGGTCAATGAAGACACTAGTGTGTGTGCTTTTAGAATTCGCTTCTTTTATTTTAACAAAACACGTTTCGAAGGCTCTTAATTTTTTTTTTCTTTCTGACAGCTCAATTTGTAAGAAGTATTACTATGTACAGTGTGAACTGTGCTCAAAACTTGCTTTTATTTTTTTTAATGTTTCCTTGATGTGACGAGTATAGTGGAACCGAGGATACAGATTTGCACTTGCGGCTCTGGCGGGTCCTTCGTAGCGCACATTTGCATCTTTCTGAGGACTGCTAAAGAAGTAATTGCTGCACACAACCCATCTTTATCAGTTGAAAGGTAAAACCCTCGAGACTTCAATCGAGCCATTTCAGTGTTGTCTATACCGTTTTAGGGGCGAAGCTCCTCAGGGTCTAGCCTTGTCCGGCGTCCGTGCTCACATCGATTGCCATCCCATCTGTCTTCTTAAAAAAAGAAGACATGTTTGCGCAGTTGACAGGATTCGAACCTGTGCGGGGATACCCAAATGGATTTCTAGTCCATCTCCTTAACCACTCGGCAACGACTGCGGGACGAGTAGGGGGCTCTGAAATGTGGGAGTAACTCTAGAGCTGGAGTTTCTGTCACGGATGAAACGTTGCATGTAGCTGCTCAACGCCTACACAGGAGAGGGCGCTGCGGTCAAATGCTCAAATGCGTAAGCACCACCAGCACTACCTATGAACAAAATCAGTACCATCAGCACCACCAGAGCTTCGCCCCAATCAACATAATTCACCACGTGGAGATGTGGTCATTTTTTTTTTTGTTGTTTTCAGCACCAAACCGTCATCAAAATCAGCTCATCTCTACTCTCACTCCGGTCTTAAAGCAATTAAAGCAAAGGGTGTTCTCCCACACTATTTGGGAATAAAAAAATGTGTATAAATAAGCGAGTAAACAGGGTGCCACGGAACTTTTGACGAAGGAGTTTCTAGGTGGTGCATTGGACATACTCAAATTTCGGAAATAAAAATTTCGGAAAAAAAGAAATTTATGTGTATTTGTGTGTGTGCGTCCGCGCATTGAGGAAAACAGAAGCAAACTGCCTGATTGACGCTGCTACTCGCATATTATACCAAACGCGCTCAGACCCACTGCATCTGCTAGGGTGTTTATATCTAAGAAGCTTTCAAGTTTTTGTACAATGAGGTGAGCTGCCATATGCGAGTAGCAGCGCCATTCTGACGGCTTGCTTCTGTTTTTCTACCGCTCATAAGAAAAAAAAAACAAAAAAAAAACAAGTTTTTATTTTCTTGCATTTTTTTTTCCCGAAGAACCTACACTCAGGAAATTTGAGTATGAGTATCATTAATGCACCAGCTCAAAACATCTCCGAGAAAAGTTCCATGGCACTCTGTTCACTTGCTTATCTATCCATATCTTTTACGACTGAATTGTGCACGAGAACATCTTGTAAGTCCACGAGATCTTAATAAATGCTCCGTTGTCCTCCACAAGAAGGCAATCCTACTTGTGGGGGGGGGGGGGGGGGGGGGGGGGGGTAGGGGGGGGGGGGGGGTTTCAAATAGCTCGAATGTGGCATCGCTTTCAGTTTGTGCAACGGTGCTGAAGTCCTCTGGCCTATATCTGTGACAAATATCCTATGGTTTCGTTGTAAGTACTATGGACTTTTAGTTTACTGTTAATTTTCCAAGATGTGGCCGTGAATTTAGAACCCTTCAGATGAGATCCAATATGGCAATCTATGCTTTCTGCATAGGGGCTTGAACAAGGGCGAGCAAACTCCGTGCTCTTGTAACAGAGCTATCTACACTAATGGCATGTCATGTTTTATGTGATGCAGCATGATTGGTAAGTCGCTAAGCTATTGTCAGCGTGTGCAAGCACAAAAATAAATGTCTATCTATAGGGTCAGCAGCAAAGAACCCTCCGAGGTCACCAAAATACCACATTTTTATAGTCATCCTAGCTAAGTTCAAGAGCTGTCTTTCATAAAAACTAACTTTTTTCCTCTTACAAATTTTTAATGACACTTTTCAAGTTTAATATTTTTTCTAGAGAAACAAGACTTGCCTTTATTTGGATGTTTTACTCTTTTAAGCACTGCTGATAATTTTTGTTACTCTTTGAAATCATGTTCTTTGCCAAAGAGATTGAGGTTTGAACAACATTATATTACTGCCCTTGTCCGGTCAGGAGGATCGCCGTGCATAGGCAATTCAGCTTTTCTTTGTTTTACAGACACATGTATGTCTCTTGGCAGTGAACCAAAGTTCACACTTCACCCTTAATGGAGACATTGGGAACATCATCATAGAAGATGAAAGAGACTTCCAAAGCCTAAGGAGGACTACACGTGGTGAGCCACAAACTTCTCAAGCCTAGGGACTACATGGATTGTTGCCCACAGGACAACAACAGATCACAAAAGCTGGAATGCCGATTGACTGCAAACCACAGGGAGTACGGACAACAGAACATCAAGCGACGGAGGGCCAGGTATACCATAGATAGGTGCCACAACTCAGAAGAGAAGTGAGACAAGGTAGATCAACAGGGCTGCAGCTCCAAACGCCCAGAGGAAGGTGGGAATTCCCTTTCTGAGCTTGCTGTTCTTGCAAGAAGAAGAGGGCGGCATCTTTCTAGTGTCCAGGGGACCCTTGAGCCTGCTGCGCATGCTCATCATGGCATCCCTAGCCCCCGACCAAGCGTGCGGTCCCTGCAGCCTGTACTGGTACGGTAAGCACGGCTCCCAGAAGCATTTCCAGAACAGGCTGTTGTCCCTCCAGAACATGCGCCACAGGTCGGGCTTGGCGCCGTACAGGGATGTTATCTCGTCCATGTAGTCGACCCAATCGGCCTGTGTGAGTGCACGCATAGTTAAAATCCGTAGGAAAAGACGAAAAAAAAATTACAGATACCTTTATCTCTAAAGTTCTATATTGCAGGATCTTTGAAAGAGGGAAACCTATTAGGTGCATACGTCACATGACATGAATTTCCCCGCCAAATTTAGCAAAAAAGCTAAGTTGGTGTATAGGTTACGTGGCATCTTCTCGCGCGACATCAATTTTCCCGCTAAATCAGGGAAACTGAGTTGGTGTAGAGGGCTTGTGACGTGAAGTCACGTGACATCATTTGCCCTGCCAAATTTAGCGGGGAAATCGATTTACTGTATAGGGCTCGTGAAGGGTCACGTGAATTTAATTATTCGGCTAAATTAAGCGGGGGAACTGAATTGGTGCTTATGGTCATGGGAAGCCAGATTCCCCCGCTAAATTTAGCGGGAAATGCACGAACGGACGGAACGACAAAATTTTGTGATTGAGGGTTGGGGGGGGGGGGGGGGGGGGGGTTGTTATTATTTTTAAAGCATTTCCTGCTTTAGAAACGAAAATACTTATCCTCAACAAGCCATTGTCTTAGTCACTCATAAAGGAGAGGCCAAGAAGGCCTCGTAATGCTGGGTCTTTATTTCGGTTTGGCTGGACGTTGCAGGAGGCCATATATTTACTATGCTGCACTTTTAATTAGTGCCATTTCTTTTGATCTCATAAAATAAGCCAAGCAATAGCCTTAGCTGCCTTTTCACCTCTAGATACCAAGTATCAACTAATCAACGAACCAGGCACACCCTTTTAGAGGAACATAATGTGCTCACATACACTGGTTTGGTTTAACATCGGATTAAAAAAAGGCATCTCCAACGTCATATTTAGCGGGATGCAACATAGTCTGTTAAATGGCAGGGGTGTCATGGCTTTATGGGTGGCTTTTTGCGGCAGTGGTGCCATCAGATCGCACCTCCTTTGGCTAGCGAACCCCTCAAACAGATTCTGCGTTATTACACTTGCCTGGAACGTGTGCCTGAGACTCTCGACATATCTGCTCTCCAGCTTGGCTCTCCATTTGGCATAGGCAGCCTGCATCTCCTTGGGCGGCGGCAACGAGAGCTTGCCTTTCATGAGGAGCGCATACCAGCGGCTCTGGGCCTCTTGCGCCGGGAAGACCCCTCCCAGCAGCTGGAGAAGGCCGATGAAGCCCAGGGTCGGGTGGGGCAGGTGCGGCGGGAACACATACTTGTACAGGCACACTTTGTTCTTTTCAGTCTTGTGGATGTCTTGGTCCAAGAAAGGAAATGTCGCCTGTAAATTGTCGCAAATGTGAAAAAAAGAGGGGGATCGGAGGTTGAGTTTACCATGGAGTGCCAGCTACTTTTTGTGCAAGAAACCAGAGACAACAGAACACTTTTGTTGGGTTGTGCTGGAACGCACACCGAAGGAAGAGTTTCCATTGTGTCTGCATGGCATTGGGTATTTGGCTTTGATGACGGTATGTCGAATGATCTTGTTATGCTTGTAGGTATGCACGGCGTTTGGAAACATCGCAAGGCTGAAAGTCTTGCCGATACTGATGCTAGACAGATTCGCGAATATTTTAAGTAACCTGTGACAAGTTGTGGAGGTATGGTAGTCTCTGCCCAATGTTCCAGAGTGAATGTTCGTTAAAGGGATACTACAACGAAATTTCGGCGCTCATTTTTTGGTCTATACGTGTTCAAAGGAGCAGTATCACATCGAACATGCCAATATCTTGTTTAAAAAATCTCGAAAAGGAATTTTAAAACAAATTAAACGATTAGCAAAGAGCACCTGGTGGATGTCGCCAACTCCTCGCTTGTAATGCCAGTTTAGGAACCTTGACAGCTAGTGTCGGTGAATGTCTCGCCTCCGGCCGCGACGAGAGAAGAGGAGAAGGAGGAACTCCCCTCTTCCCAAGAATGCCTTTTGTGTGTCGCAGAAGTCGCTACTGTCCCCCTACAAGATTATAGAAGATTAACCCGTCACTCAAAATTCGTACAAAAGCAGCCGCTTCGGTGGCTGGAACGACTAGGCCATCCTCTCGACGTCAGCTTCGCCGTAGCTTGCGTTGGATGTCACATGGTCTCCGCTGGGCCTTCTTTGAGCGCTTGCCAGAGTGGGCCGTTTATAACAAAAAATACAGCCACCAGGCTCAAAATACAAACATGCAATTGTCATTTACGGATATTGTGGATCATATTCAACCTATTTTTGAACACGACGGGAATATTTCAAATTTCGTTGAAGTACCCTTTAAAGGTATACTTCAACGAAATTTGAAATATTCCCGTCGTGTTCAAAAATAGGTTGAATATGATCCACAATATCCGTAAATGACAATCGCGCGTTTGTATTTTGAGCCTGGTGGCTGTATTTTTCGTTATAAACGGCCCACTCTGGCAAGCGCTCGGAGAAGGCCCAGCGGAGACCACGTGACATCCAACGCAATCGTGACGTAGGTCGTCTCAACACGAGCAAAGCTACGGCGAGGCTGACGTCGAGAGGATGGCCTGGTCGTTCCAGCCACCGAAGCGGCTGCTTTTGTACAAATTTTGAGTGACGGCTTAATCTTCTATAATCTTGTAGGGGGACAATAGCGACTTCTGCGACACACAAAAGGCATTCTCGGGAAGAAGGGAGTTCCTCCTGCCCCTCTTCTCTCGTCGTGGCCGGAGGCGAGACAACCTCCGTCACTAGCTGCCAAGGTTCCTAGACGGGCATTACAAGCGAGGCGTTAGCGACATCCACTAGGTGCTCTTTTCTAATCGTTTAATTCGTTTTAAAATTTCTTTTTGTGACTTTTTTAACAAGATATTGGTATGTTCGATTTGATGGTGCTTTTTTGAACACATATAGACCAAAAAATTAGCGCCGAAATTTTGTTGTAGTATCCCTTTAAGGAAGCACTTACAGAGTTGACGCCCTTTTAAACGTGCTCCGTGGGCCATTGATCGGCGGATGTGCTCTATTTCATTATTACTATATTCTTGTATGTTCATTTCAAAAACCGGCAATTAAAAAAAAATGTGGTGGCTTAGCTCGGCTATGCCAGGATATACGTAGCGTGAGCTTATGCGCACAAAATGAGAGGCGCTATCAAACGGCTCGGGTGCAGCGTCAGACTTGGCTACTGCGCAACGGAGGCGCACAGCTGGGCACGCGGCGGCGCCAGTGCGTCTGCCGCGGCTGTGATGTCACTCCTCTGGAATGTGCAGACCGGCAAGGCGCGCGCGGTGGCGGCGGAGCGCGCGGCGGCGTGTCTCCGGCGCGCACGCTGTGCGCCGTGTGACGTCACCACTCCTCGCGCTTGTGCAGCACGGCTCTTTGGGTGCCACGCGAAACTGCTTAACCTCGGCCAATGTAGCTAATGCTACAAAAAAAAAAAATCGTTGGCTGAGTGTGTTAGCGCACCGCAGCACAAGGCACGCAGAGCAAAAGCTTGTGCTGCAGATCCCAGGTATCCTGGCTTCAATCACCTCCTGTGCCCGTTTTGATTGTGGTGAGCGTCGTACCGGTGCGCAATCATGTATCACTAGTGCAATAAATAAAGAAAAGCTTTGCCACACACAAAAACAAAAAAAACAAAAACAACCTATAACTTAGTTTACATAAACTTTCATACAGCACCAAAATAACCTTGCTAATCGTTGAATAATAATAATAATAAAAAAAAAAAACAATCGTCAAGAACACTATAGTCAGTGGCAGGCCAAGAGTTCAGGGGAAACTCGTCCCACGTCTTTCCACTTTAGCTGACCGAACTTTGGAGATCTCCTCTCCAGTCTTTGCAACGCCAAAGTGGAAAGAGGTGGGGGAGCTTCCTCTGAACTCTCAGCCTGTCATCGCCATGGTATTACTTAAACATTTTTACTGCCTCGTAGAGTTGCTTAAGCAGCACTTACCAAGCTACTTTTTTAAATCTTTTTTTACTCATATTTTACTCTGCGTGAGAAAGGTCTCACTCTGGAAGAATGCTTTCCTCTTAGCACGCGGGTGCCCTGTGGCGAAGCAATATGCGCAGAAACGGGACGCCTACTTCACCGGAGTACACCAACGCGCGGTGAGGAGCACACTCAACGAAACTAACTGAGCCGGCAGATCCACATACTGTCAATGTTTCATACAGAGATCAAATTGAATAGTATGTTATTCGATGCAATAATCGAACGCTCTGAATAACAAGCCTTGCAGCGGAGCCTGGGCTATACGAGGGTGACTAAAAATCCTCCGTACTCCGGTTATCTTAAAACTTCGTTTGACTGTTTTGTCTTAAACAGCGATTTTAACGCGAGGTCGATGTCTCTTCACTCGCTGCTGTGCGGGTTTGATTGCGTTACGTCGGCTAGTTGTGATTGCGGTGCGAAAAACAATGCCTCTTATAACGGTGTACGAAATGCGATGTGTACGAAAGAAGAGCAGCGTACCCATGGGCGTACCAACAGGGGGGGGCAAGGGTTTGCCCCCCCCCCCCCCCCCTGAAACAGCCGCCGCTGGGCAGGGCAAACACTGGCCCAAGGAATATCAAGAGAACTGCCCCCCGGCCCTGGGGGGGGGGGGGGGGGGGGGCAGGGGGGGGAGAGGGGGTCTTGTTTGCCCTCCCCCCCCTCACTCAAAAGCAAGTTGGTACGCCACTGAGCGTACCATGATTAATATTTTGTGGTCTGGGGCTTTGTCTGGTGTCGCGATATTTCGTGCACATTATGGAGAAATCGTTTTTTCGCGAAGAGATATGTGTGCTTGAGAGAGTGCAGAAGTTCAAGAAAAGGCACACAATTGTGTCAGTCTTGAAAAAGGAGCCCAAAGCCCGTCCGCGTCCACGGCTGTTGAGAACATTGAGCGTGTACATGAACTGATTCTGTCGGATAGACGAGTTATAGTGCAAATTTGGATAGTGGATGATGTGGCAGATCATCTTCAAATCAGCCAAGGATTTGCCTACGCAATAATTCACGACGGACTCGTATATCGAGAAGTTTCTGCGGCATGGGTACTGAAATGTTCAAACGAATAATTTCTTAATCACCCTCGTGGTTTTCGGTATTAATAAAGTGAAAGTAAGTTTTGGCGCAATGTTGGCACAAATTCCACACTGTTGGGTGAAATGCAGCAGCGTGTAGCAGGGTAAGCACATTGGCGCTGCTTGACGTAAATTTCACACATTTTGATGAAACGTAGCAGCGTGTAGCAGGGTAAGCACATTGGCGCTGGTTGGCACAAACTGTGCTAGAATTACATTCGTACTAGCACAAACCCAGGGGCGCGCGATGTGGCGCCCGGTATATGTAATACTGAGTATAATAGTCATACTAGTTCATTATTTATTAAATTGAATATTGTACAGATTCCTAATCAGTATTATTATAAACTTTTTCTTGCATTGAAAAGATCTTTTTGCCAAAAAGAAAATATATTCTTATCTGTTTCCAACCTTAGGATGAGGGAGGTTACTTATGAAACTAGGTGTGCAGACGCATGGTTAGTGCCGCACTCCAGAACCAACTACGGAAATCAGACATTGAAATATATAGTACCTCGTTTTCTAAATCGCCTGAGTGAGTTGAATGTAAAAATTTTGAATGAAGCCATAAAAAAATGTACGTTCCATGTTTGTGAGAGAGTGCCCCTGGAATTTGTAGACTTGGCTAAATCGATTACTTTTCCCCCTTCCCCCCTTCCCCATCTAATGCTGTTTATTTTTGTGCTATAAGTGTGATGGTGAAAAAAACATTTGTATGTACATGCTGTCCTCTTTCGCTGCTGTGGGGAGGCAAAGGCTCGTCAAGCAACAACTGAGTTGCTTTTTTCTCTGTCTCCCCTCTCCAAACGGAGAGAAATAAAGAGTTTGAGTTTGAGTTGGAGTACCTGGTCACAAGAGCACGAGTTACGTCCGGCACAGACGTAACTCGGCCGGCTTGTGGAATTTGCCACATACTTTGTTACAAGAGGGAGATGTGGGACCCCAAGTTATTTGTCCATAAAAAAGCGCTGAAACATGTCCCAAAGAGCCCAAATTCACAAATTTAAACGTTACTTCTCAGATCGCATTGAACGCCGAGATTCAAAAGAATGCCTGAAAACTCACCAAGTACCCCGTCGCCAGGATGACAACGTCTAGCTTGACCTCTTGACCTTCCTCGTCCTTGAAGACAACCCCCGTCTCGGTGAACTCCTCGACGTCTCCCTTGACGATGATCCTCCCGCTGAGGATCCCGTTGGGCAGGGCGTCGTTGATGGTGGGATGCTGGTTCCGCCAGCGGTGCTTGGGCTTGAGCCGGTACAATCGATGGTCGAAGGCCTCGTTGGAGTACGTCTCGTAGACAAAATTCACCAGCCACTCGGGCGCCCACTTGTTGAAGAGGTTCGTGGTGCGCCGGTTGAGGAACGAGTCCGCCGGGATTCCCCAGAAGCCGACGCGGCGGATGACCCAGCACCCGCGACGGGTGCTTAGATACACCTGGACGCGAAAGGGGGTGTTCTGTAGACCCTTTTGCGAGTATGTGTCCTCTGGGCGCCGCCACCTCGCTGATGGTGTGGGCAGATCGTCTGATAGTCAAGCACCGCTGAGGTAGTGAGTACGCCTCGGCAATGCTCTACTATCAGACTATCACCCGCACCAGCAGCAAGATGGCGGCGCCCAGGGGACATAAACTTGCAAACGTCTACAAGACGCGGTCATACCGCGAATACATCATACAAAAGACAGTCTGCAGACATACGTTCAAAGTATACATATGTATCATGAAGATCTGCTTTCTAATATGCTTGGGGCGTGTCCACAGATATTTCTGTCATCGTGTCTGCGGAGGAACTCCGTGTCTTATGTACGATGACCGAGCAGTACGACAGCGGCTTTTCAGAGAGAATGTCACTAAGCCTTCGCTTCCCCGTGTGGCTGTCTATGATGCAGCGAAGGTCCGACGTTGGAGCTTTTACTGCGTTAGAACGACTAGGATGAAGCACTGCCCGGCCTCCAGCACGTGCTCGTCGCCTTCCGCCGTGCTTTGGCCGCGCGTAGACGCCCGGGGCTCGTTTTCTCAGTTACATTGCCGATCTACAACGTCAAGGCTGCTCAGCGTTCTCCGACTTTGGGGGATTTGTATAAGACACAGCTCCTGAAACTAGGACAGGTATCTCTTCAGGTGTATCGCTACAACGACAGTGTTGAATACAACATTATTTTTAGTGTCATGCGGATATTATAAATATCGAATAGTAGTTTAGAATAATACGCTATTCGATATTGCCTTCGAGATGAACTGCGATATTCGTATTTTTCTAAGTGTTGATCGCGGCGGTTTAGCTCCTTTGAGCGCCTTAAAGAGATGCTGAACCGAAATTTGGATTCCCCGAAACACGCGGCAAAAGCGTACAACGGGATGCTACAAACACAAAAACATCTCTCAGCGATATCTCGAACGGATGACAGTATTTTTCAAAAAAGGAGGCGCATTTGGCAGAAATGTTGACGTCATGTTTCTCCGAGAACGAGAGGGAACGACCTCGCGTCTTCTCCGCCTCGCTGCCTTGAGGGAGCGAAGCGAGGACAGGAGGAAACAAGGTAACTTGACATCACGCGCCTCGTCGGCCTGGTTCAATCTCGACCTCTTTTTCCAAAAATACGGCCGTCCATTTGAGATATCGCCTTAAGAGTAGTGTTGTAGGGATTGTAGCGTCCCGCCTACATCTCCTGCATTGTTTTTTTTTTTGAAATCCAAATTTCGATTCACCATCCCTTTGAGCGCGCTTCTTATCGAGCACCGGTGCACTGCGGAGAAGCGACACCCGTAAAAGCGAGCTCCGCGGGTGTTGCTTCTCTGCAGTGGACCGGTGCTCGGAGAGAAGCGCACTGAACGGGGTAATTCGCCGCGATCGAACGCCTGTAAAAGCATGAATATCGTATTTGCACGAAAGCACACTTTCAAAGCGTGATTTTGCACGCGGGCGCCTGGTGTGTCTAAAAAGAAATAGAGACTTTGTGAACGTTGATATCTACATTGCAGTGAAATTTTATATTTAACTGTGGCTGTTATGCAAGAGTATTTGTTGGGCAGAGATGCTCCGACAACCTGTGTTAATCATTCCTAATTCTTTTTTTTTTTTCAAATTCGAGATTGCATGAAGAACAAGTATTTTCGTTTAGCAAAGTTTGCAAATCCGCTCAATTAGGTATGGCTAAACATCTTCATAGGTTTACTTCTATGTCAAATCCGTCCTTTACTCGCCATCCCAAGGCATCGGACTTTCTGAGGTCACAGTCCATGAATAAGGTTAGATTAAAATTATTCAATAAATGAACGGCACGGAATTTCTGAGGTTAAGGTCCATGAATATAGTTAGATTCAAAATAAATTATAAATCGACAAGTGGAAGCTTGGGAAAAACCTTCATGAGTTTATCTCAGTTTTCATTTAAGCGTGTTGTAACAGTAGTGCAAGGTTTGAAGAAACTATTCGATATTCAATTCGAAAATATTCGGCAGTAAAACACGATTTGCTTTGAATTCAAAATCAATCATTCGCACACGACTAATCATTGTTGAATAGAACAGCATTGTATTCAATAGAGGTGCGTACCCAAACCTGTTTGCCTATCCTGCTTGGGCTTTTAGGCCTGCAGTAGGTTTATTTAATTAAATAAATTTCAGGTGCGGCATCACCTTGTCAGCTCCTGGACACAGGTCGACAGCCACATCCGCCCCAGAGTTGCCAACCCCAATGATGAGGATCCTCTTGTCCCGATAAGCGTCGGGCAGCTTGTAGTCGTGCGTGTGGAACACTGTGCCCTTGAACTTGTCCAGTCCCTTGAAGGTGGGCACGTGCGGGTAGACATGGTGGCCCGAGCAGACCAGGACGCCGTCAAAGGTCTCCGTCACGGGGTCTTGGCCCGTCGTCTTCACGGTGACAACCCAACGACCCGTCTCGTCGTAGTCGGAGCTTTTGGCCACCTTCACGACGTCCGTGTTGAAACTGTTGAAAGAGAGCACTCGGTTATATGAAGTCTCCTAAAAATGTGGTCCGGTCCGAACCAGATGCCAAAGTTTCAGAACTAATTGTTATCTTATTGACAAGTTATAAGTGATTTTCCGAAAATTTAAACGGGAAAATGGTGGCCGACAGAGCCCTCAAATACATAGAGCCCAAATGGCGCCAGTTACCAAAAACGGACTACGCTTTGCTATTAAAATTTGCAGAAAATCACTCATAACTTTTGAATGAGCTAACGATTAGTTCTGAAACGTTTGCACCTTTTTCGGACCAGCGCTACATTTGAGCTGAGAATGAGCGTTTTGCGATGGATTATTTATTTTTGCGTACTATTTTTTTTCTTAGGGGATCTTTTTGGGATTTTTGCACAGCAAGAATACATTTCATTGTACACAGCTCGTATGCATCGAAAATCAATTTCGATAAACATGGATTCAAGCTATGCCGAATTTACTACAATCGGATTTGTTTTCTACGTATCACGCAGCAATACGCCCATATGCCATGATCTTTCTCAGAAACAAGAAGGTGCTAACTTGAACTACAAATACCGTCACAGACATGTTTAGACCCCAGTTAATGGCGTCAGCACACGAGACAAGCGACGTGTCAGACCGATGATGCGGATGCGAACGGTCAAGAGACAGTCCCACGGAGCTCTCGCTTTGCACTCTGTTTCATCCTACAATGAGCCGCAACGGACGCCACGAGCCCTCAGATCCAATCCGATGCCATGTGAGTGTCTCACGTGACCTTCGGCAGTGGCGTGGCGACGCGCGGGACGCACAGGCAGGTGTACCTCGACAACGCGAGATTGGTTACATGGCTTCGTAGTGTCACTGGGGTCCATCGTAAGGTGAAAGTATAAATAATCCTGCTCATCCCCACCTTTCATCCTGATTCAACCAATCATAAAACCACCGGAACTGACTAATAACTGGGATCGTGAGCGACCGCACCCGACGGGTTCGTCCGCCTCACCGGATGTGCTTGGTGACGCCGAAGTGATCGGCGTACAGCTCGAAGTACCGGACGAGCATGGTGTGGTGCATGTAGTTGGCGAACTCCTTGGGCGGCGGGAAGTCACTGAAGGAGCTCATCTCCTTGCAGGTGTTGATGATGGTGGCCTTCATGAGGTTGGGCACTCCTTCCTCGGCCTTCTCCCGGTAGCGCCACAGGCCGCCCAGGGCGTCGGTCCGCTCGAAGACCACGGGCTCCAGGTCCTCCTCCAGGCAGGACTTAGCAGACGCAATGCCCGCAGAGCCGCCGCCCACGATGGCGATGCGCTTGCGCCCGCCCTTGCCGAGTCCCATGGCGCCGGGAAGCCTGGGCGGTGGGGACGGGAAGGGTGAATCAATCAATCGATCGGTCAGTCAATCGGACAAATATAAATTAAATGATCAACAAATCAATCGAACAATCATTCGACCATTTAACTGCTTAATTAATAAATAAGTCATTCAACCAAACAATGATTTAAAATCATTCAATCAACCAAAGACTTTATCACAGTTGATCAATCAATATATCAGTCCCTAAGTATTCCGACAATCAAGTGTTCCATAAGCGTGATTTTCACACGCTACCTCCTTCCACCCCCACCCCTAAAAAAAAAAAAAGAAAAGACAATAACGAGATACAAATTACTAGTTGGAACATATGTTTGACGATAAGAAACTTATTATGTGTTATCTGGAGTCACATGACGAACGTCGCCGTAAAGCTCTACATTTACGTTTATTCCATAAATAGAATTTCAGAATGCCATCTTACGTGTTAAAATGATAACTCTCCCCTTTTACATCTCATCCTGCGTTGAGGATCGACAAAGTTGAGGTCCCAAAGATCATTAACGACATTTCACACATCCTTTCTTCTTCGCAGAGCACACGAAGAGAACGACCTCCCCGATTTGAGCGCCTTACTGACCGTTCCGAAATGATGTCACAAACGACCTGTCTGACCGTTTATTTGTTGCTAAATTCTTAGTGTAATCGTTTACTGTTACTGTAGTTTCTGTAGTTACTGCAGTTTTACTGTAATCGTTTACTGTTACTGTAGTTTCTGTAGTTACTGCAGTTTTACTGTAATCGTTGCAATTTTACTACCCTTTTTCTTTTTTTGGATTTGCTTTCTATTTTTATGATGCATTTAAATTTTGAGGGCATATTCAGTAAATAAATAACTAAATATTTAAATTCGCCTCCCCCTACCCCCTCCTTTTTTTTTTCATCAAAGAAAACTGATGAGCAGAAGAAAGGGGGAAAATTCCCGAGCTAATAAATCGCCAATTACTCATTCCTCAGTCCCAGGTTCCCCTCGGGGGGCGTTCAACCCGGCGGCTACTTCCAGTCAATCACCGCGGAACAAGTTTTCCGCAGTGCCGCGGAAAGCGAAAGCAAAATCGGAACGGCGTTTTGCGAAGGCGAGGAGGGGGTGTCCCGTCCCAGATTCAGCTTCCCCGCCGGCTGCTGCTGGGTCAGTGTACCGCGCGCATTCACTGCCGCCATTGCCTCGCCATCTCCGAGGACGCCGGCAGCGCGCCTGCTCTTGACACGATTGGCCAAGAGGCCGCGCGGTATAAACTCGTTCTAGGCGGTGGCTCACTGCGGAACACCGGGTCACTGTCAATCTAGACGGAGGAACGCGAATGGGGGACAGTAACAGCAAACACACTCGACTCGAGCGTCCCTTTTTTGTTCCAAACTCGTGCCGTACTGCTCTCCCCCCTCCCCCTCCCCCCCCCCCCCCCCCCTTCCTTCAGTAAAACACCGCCAGACTTCCGACATTGGCCCCGAATTTCCTACACAGGCTACACATGCGGACCTAAAACACCTTCCCCCCCCCCCCCCCCTTTCTCACACACACACATAGATTGCCAATCCTGGGGAAGAATCTCCGGACGCGTGTATCAGCCTACGGACGTTTGCGTAAACACGCCTCGGCGGATTCATAATCCGCCAGAACAAAGCATACAGCGTTTAGGTGTTTAGGCTGTGCACATATTAAATGTCCGCAATCAAATTCTCATCTCCGACAACGAAAATGCAGTGAAGCATATTTGCGACCACCTATGCGAGACTGCCAGACGTTCTATAATCACTGATATCTGAGCGGGCTATAGGTGGTATTCACTAAAACACATCCATGTGCGCCATTTTATTCCGAAAGCTTATTTATATTTTTTTTTCTTCCGAAGCGCGCAAAAGAGCGTGTCCCTGCACGCGCTCGTGGAGCTGACTATGCTATGGCAACATTTTGTTCTCGACGATTTCTTTGTACTTTCCCTGTGAGCGCGTGCTGTCGGCATCGGGTACTACAAAGAGTGTTATCACCTTTCAAAAGTACACAGGACATTGAGGCACCCTATAAATAAAGTATAGGGTGCTTCAATGTATTCACGGGCGCCACAGTTGAGCCCGCTGTCGCAGAGAGCGAGCTCACGATGAGCTTCTACGACGCTTCCGCAACGTGCAAATCACACCACCATGCATGTTGGTGAGTCCTCTCGGAACATAAGCGGGGTATCCTTCTGAGCATGCGCTGTGAACGCTGTGCTCAAGTAAGGCGCCCAGTGAATGCCATCTATACGCACGCATCTTTGTAATGCCACCCTTTTTACTCAGTCCATCCGCACGCTGTACAGGTTCGCGTTCATAAAACGTGTTAATTTAAGCGGCACAACGAAAATGCTGCTACGGCACGCTACATCATCTGTATACGAAAGCTTCCGCGCACTGTAAAGACCCGAAACAATAAACTTACGGAGTAACACAGCGAAGCGCACCGTCCTCGTCATCCTCGTCGCCCAGCCCGCCGGTCGCGGCGGCCATCTTGGAAGAAGCGACTATCGGCGGGATTTGAAAGTGAAACTGAACGAACGGGAAGCGACTGAGCCTGTGACGCTTCATCGGAACCAGTCGGCGGCTCCTTCGCGGCGGGGAACCACCCTGGGACGACGAGTGCGGCTGTTTGCGGCCGGGACCGCTCGACGACAACAAAGGCGGCCTCGAGATTTGGCGGGAAGTGAACGCACGCGCGGAAAAGGGCCGCCACGGAGCTGCATTTGACTCCCTTTCTCTCTCACTCTCTCTCTCTCCTTGCACGGAATGGCAATGAAACAGCTGCAGACTTAATACTCCCAAAATTAGTGTTCTTTGTTTGTGAACACCACAATTGGTGTTTTTTTACTCCTTTTTTTTTACTGTGATACAGAAAACATTAGGTAAAAAACATAACTGGTGTTTTTTTACTCTTTCTTGGGCGTAAAACAGAACACGCTCTTTAAAATCCGCAAATAGCGTTGCTTTACTTCCTTTCTGGGCTATAAAACAGAACGCTCTGTAAAAACCACAATTGTCGTTTTATTCTCTTTATTTTTTTGGTGTAAAACAAGGCACGCTTTGTAAAAACCTAAAATCATGTTGCTTGACTTCCTTTCTGTGCTGTAAAACACAGCATGTTCTGTAAAAACCACAATCGGTGTCGTTTCATTTAATTTTTTTTCTGTAAAGCACAGAACGCTCTTCTGTAAAAGCAGATATGGTGTTCTTTTACTTCCTTTCTTTGTAAAGCAGAGCACGCTTTTCAAAAATTGCTAATGGTATTGTTTTACTCCCTTTGTTGGGTGCAAAAGCAACAACAACAACAGAAATTGTGTTGTTTGCTCCTTTTCTTTGGTGTGAAACAACACCTCGTACACTTCTGGGTGCAAGGTCATCAGATTGCGCATAAAACTACAGGTTGTATTTGTTTATAGCTAATAGAAGGAGAAGATTAAACTGTCAAAGGTTCAGCAGTGTAATTATACGTACATCGGCCCTCGCTTCCCCCATCTTCAAGTCAGAAGAAGCTTCCGATATAACAACAACGACAATTAGATATAAAGACAAACAAACAAACAAACATCGGATTGACGGCGGCCAATACGACGCTTTTTCCGTAAGACATTTTCTCTGTGCTCCGGGTTTATTATACCCCTGTCAGACGGCAGCTAAAATGGCATTTACGCCAAATGACATTCAGGTTTTCAAATGACATTCATGATGGGACCTGCCAGACGACAACTAAAATGACATTTAAGTGATGTCTATTACAATTGCGATCGCAAATTCGTCTCGTGCACATAGAACACGTTTTCGTCAATAAACAATTTGAACACGGCAAAACACTTGTTTTTGTGTGTGCTGTCTGCTGGGACAAGAAAATATAACAAAAAACTGGGATAGAAAGTTGCGCTCACTAGTTTCTGACGAACAAATAAAGCGAAGCGTGGGGCGAAATCCATTAGCCAACCTAACGTCGTCATAAGCCGATCCGTAAGCCGAGCCTCCCGCGCTCCGCCACTACAGCTGACAGCTTGCTCGCACAGTTCTTTCGTTAATTTTGGTAGTGCTTGCTTGCTCTGGCTGTCCCTCACGCTCGATCTTCGGCTGCCGTGTTCACTTCTACGTCTGCGAGGGATCTTGGATGCCGTATTGCGCTTCCGCCGTCACTATCACGGCGGTATGGATTGATCTTGGTTCGAGCGTCTCCGGCTGTTGAGAAGGCCGTCCATCATCTTCGTCGTAGACGGATTCCACGAGCTTCGGTTTGAAGACAGGCTACCGTACCTACTAACGTACTGCGTCTTCAAGCAGGCGTTTGGCTGATGTCGGCGACGTGATCAGGCACCTTGTGAATGTGTGTCGGTGTTACATAGAGTGCTTGGTTCGCCAGGTGACTTGCGTGCACCTAACCACCCCAGTAACAAAGTGAGTCGGCGCTGCAAAGCTATACTCTCCTGCGGAGGACAGAACCATCGCCAACTTGCTCGTCGTGAGGCAAACCACTGCCAAGTGATCGCACCCCTCCGACGCGACTGGCCGAAGATCTTGAGCGCCGCCGCGACCGCTGAACGGTTAAACACACACGGGATAACCGAACTGCCCCAGGACTCCCTCAGGTCATAGGGGATCGCTGTAGGAATGCCACCTGGGACATCAAGTTTCAGCACCAGCGGCTACCAAAGCACAATAAATATAGTAAGTACCCTTTTTTGCGAAAACCAAGAAAAAAAAAAAGAAATAATGTTTGAACTAGTAGAAATAATATCCCTACATGTTTTTTTAGCTCTTAGAAAATGCAGGCAATCTTGTTTCAAACTCACAAAATTAAAAAGATAAAAAAAATTCACTTGTCTTCCTTTTACTGAATGTCACCCAAAACTAACTGATATAGCTCCTGTCAGCATTCTAAAGTTATTCGTTAACTCGTTTTAATGTGAATAAAACAACTGGATTGATCATCTTCCCAATTGTGCATCTTTGATGAGGTGAAAATAACTGAATAACTGTTTCTAAATACGAGACAAGAGTGCCAGCTTCTAGCACTGTAAATACTATGTTTAGAAGCTATAGAATGTTTGCCATTCTGTGAAGTTTCCAAGAAATATTCCAAGCTAGCTGTGTGGTGAAATTTTGACTGCTCTGCTTCCCCATTGAATCTACAATTTTGAGAATAATATGTCTAAGGTGTAAGATATTTTATGCCTAGAGGACTGATGCATCTGTTGCAATGTTTCTATCCAACTACAGTGATTCCTCTGGCTCTCCTAGACCACTGCTACCAGTTCCAGTATCTCAATGTTGGGATGCTGAGGCAGTTTCGTGACCATCTTCCGGAGGTTGGCACTGGCTAGCACTCGGGAAGCAGTGACGCCCCAGGCACATATGGCCACAGTCAATGGGACCGCCGTGTCCCCACGGATCCTGTGTAACCACGTATTCCTGATAGCATTCAACATGCTCGAACCTTGCCCAACCCAGGACATCATCTTGCAGGAAACGGCACGTCGATCAGTCAATTCCGTACATGCGACGACTTTCCCAGACTTCTCAGCATCACTCCCAACTTCTTGTAGTGATGGATAAATTTCAGCCTACTACTGACTTGGAGAATTAGAGTGGATACAGGGGCTATGGTTTCATTTACTTCATGTGCAAGTGAAGCTGAAGCTATGAGCATGAGCATGTTGCCCTGAACGATGCTAACACTACATGACCGTGCATGCTTGGTAGCGACATTGAAAGCCTGGATCTTGCACTTAAAATGAAACGAAATCTTGCGTCGTGAGTGTTGTGTGTGCATCTGGCATCATCGGCGAGTCGGCAGAAGTCAAGCCAAGGCGAGTCAAGCTGGTTTTACCGAACCGTTTGTCATTCTGGGGACTCGTCGTAAACCACGTGTCTCTTGTCTAACTCCTCTTTTCTGCACGGCCAAGTCGGCCGCCTGAATAAAGCTTTGGGCAACAACGAGAATGAAGAAATTCAAACTCCGAGGCACGCAATCACACTTTTTTGAGCAACGACAGCTTCGTGGCAACTTGGCAACGACGAGAGCATATGGCGAAAAAAGACGAGCCTAACGTTGTCATCAAGGGGCGGCTGAGACATCTCGAAGAGTTCGACCCAAAAAGATTGAAACATGGCCCCTGTACCAGGAGCGACTAAACGTTTTCTTCATTATACTCCACATCGTCGAGGAGTCCCCAATATGCGCAGTCCCGTGTAGCGTTTGTGGACCGACAATCTACTCCGTCGTATGCTCGTTGTGTGTGCCAGTGGACTCCCTATGCGGACATTGTGTTGGAGCTCACCGTCCACTTCACACCGTGCCTGTCAGTGATTGTTCAGTGCTTAGCGTTTCATAAGTGCAGCCAACAGCCTGGAGAAAGCATCTCGAATTTCGTCCCCGCCCCACGCCGCTTCTCCGAACACTGCAACTTTGGTGAGACCTTGTCAGCCATGCTATGGGACCGTCTGGTGTGTGGTGTCCTGGACAAAAGGGTGCAGCGTCGTCCGCTGGGCAAACCAGTGCTGGAGCTCAAAAAGGCGTTTGAGGCTGCAGATCCTTTGCCTTTGTAGGAATTGCAGCAACGACATTGATTTCCGTCAACAGCCTAAAGGGGCACTCAAGTGGATTTTGAGATCGTCTATTTATTGGCATAACTCAATCTATGGGCTTTAAGCATTCTAAAAAACCCAAGATAGCATTCAAGGGCAGCCGATTTTCATAGTAAAAATCCAATTAAAGATTGTGGCACGCCACCTTTTCTGTGCCGTAGCGCAGAACACCAGGGGGTGCCACCGGACGGGAAGGCAGCATGGGAGGGCACGCGACAGCCAGTCACAAGTGACGGCTTCTCGGCGGACTGATTTTTCAAAGGCGCACATGTTTGAAAATTTAGTGTGCCGGGAAGCCATTATTCGTAATTGGCTGTCATGTGCCCTCCCCTGTTGCCTTCCCGTCCGATGGCACCCTCTGGCGTTCTGCGCCACAGCGCATAAAGGAGGGCATGCCGCAATTTTTAATAGAATTTTAAATAGCGAGATTGACCGCCCTTGTATGTAATTTCGAGTTTCTTAGGATGCTTAGAGTCCATAGATTGAGTTATGACATAAAATAGACAATCTCAGAATCCACCTGAGTGCCCCTTTAAACGATGACCGCTTTCTTTATTGAAAGTAGCTACCCACTCAGCGTTCTGTGCAGTGCGAGCAGTCGCGTCTCTAACATTTCGCGCCACAACACTCTATTTCCCCAACCAAGATCTAAACCACCATGCAACACCCTTATCATCACGTTCCATCCCTCCATACCCAGGCTCAGCAGACTAATCATTGAGACCACTTTCCACCTGGTAGACTTACAGTTATTTCTAAAGCACCCGCCCTAACTTCCTATCGAAGCCCAACTTACGATCCCTTCCAGTATGCAGCAACCATTCCGAAACCCCCTCATCTTTACGTTCCATCCCTCCGTACCCAGGCTCGGCAAACTAATCATGGAAACCAATTCCCACCTCAAAGACTCTACAGTTATTTCTAAAGCACCCGCCCTAACTTCCTATCAAAGCCCAACTTATGATCCCTTCCAGTATGCAGCAACCATTCCGAAACCCCCTCATCTTTACGTTCCATCCCTCCGTACCTAGGCTCGGCAAACTAATCAAGGAAACCACTTCCCACCTCAAAGACTCTACAGTTATTTCTAAAGCACCCGCCCTAACTTCCTATCGAAGCCCAACTTACGATCCCTTCCAGTATGCAGCAACCATTCCGAAACCCCCTCATCTTTACGTTCCATCCCTCCGTACCCAGGCTCGGCAAACTAATCATGGAAACCACTTCCCACCTCAAAGACTCTACAGTTATTTCTAAAGCACCCGCCCTAACTTCCTATCGAAGCCCAACTTACGATCCCTTCCAGTATGCAGCAACCATTCCGAAACCCCCTCATCTTTACGTTTCATCCCTCCATACCCAGGCTCGGCAAACTAATCATGGAAACCACTTCACGCCTCGAAGACTCTACAGTTATTTCTAAAGCACCCGCCCTAACTTCCTATCGACAGCCCAAGTTATGATCCCTTCCAGTATGCAGCAACCAGACCACAAAGCCTCAGACTTTGCTCCCTGGTACCACGCCGTGCGGCACTCCCACATGTCTTGCGTGCAAACACACCGGCCCTCCTTACAACCTGCCAATGAGAATTCCTCCGGCTCTTCAAAAGTATCACAAATATTAGATAATGCTGCTCTCCAGCTAGTGAAGGCACATCTAAGATATCATAATGACCACTGTGCCCAGTTACGCCAAACGCTCACCGTCGCTAAGACTCCTCAAGTCCCTTGACTCATCTTTCGATTCACACTCATGCAAACTTGTTGACAAAATTCTGGAAGTCAACTCATATCTCTATGCCGATGGTCTCATCTGTAAATCAAGGAAACTATACACTCTCTTGCCCCGAAAAGATGAGGCTTCCGTCCAACGCATTGATGATGTCGCCATACGAGACGATTTACCCCTCACTGCCCCTGAACACGTTATCTTATCGAAGGGCCCGTCCTTCGTTCCTGCACTTCAAAGCCGACCTTACCCTTTTTTGTTTTTACATGTGGAGAGCAAACAATTCTTCTGATGCCTAATTTTAGATGCCCACTTCACCCAGCATCCGTCTAACTTTAATTGCACCATGTTCGACACCATTAACCCAAAGACTACTATCCGGACCCTGCTTCCCGCCAAACACCCTGAAACTGACAGTTCAATCAAAGCATGTCGTAGCATTCTTGCCAACTCCTCTAGCAAACTAATCTCTAAATACCGCAACGCAACCCCACAAGAAGTTACTGCTCTAAACTCGCTTCGAAACCGCACTAACCTCGTAACCAAGCCAGCCAATAAGGGTGGAAACGTGGTGGTCTGCACTCTGTAACGCCTACCCCTCCCTCAAGTTTACCTCACTGATATCGAAATGCGCTGTCAACTTCCTAGACTTAAAAGTCACTAGTGACGGTCACAGGTTCCACACCTTTGTGCACTATAAACCCACTGACAGCCATAGCTACCTTCTTTACTCCTTGATCCATCCTCCTAGATCCCAAATCAACTCTATTCCCTTCTCACAATTCCTTCGCCTCCATAAGATTTGCAGCGACGAAATCAATTTTCGTCTTTAAGACGATGACCGCCTTCTTTACTGAACGTAGTTACCCACTCGACCTTCTGCGCAATGCGAGCAGTTGCTTCTCCAACATTTCGTGGCACTGCTACTGCGACTCGCATCTTCCGAGTGCTCTAGTGGGGCATGTCGGGCTGCTTCAACGAGCCGAAACAGCTTCTATGGCTATGTGGCCTTTTCCTTTTCACACTTGTCAGCTCAGCTGCACATTACTGTGCAGCTGTGCAGCCCTTATACCACTGCTTCGTCGGGCTTTTCTGGTACTTGTGGCATCATCACTGACATCGCCACTAGTCTCAGGTATCTTGGCGTCAATACCAGTGACAGCCTTGATGCTGGCTATTGGACTGTCATCGTCAGCCTCACACAATTATTTTATTGCTGCTTTTCTAGAAGGTACCTCACCCAGGTTGCTTTCTGCGATACTTTTACACTGCACGTCTGAAAACAAGTGAGGAGAATGTCACAAAAGTGGCCATGACTGCAAGAAACTGCCACTTATTTAGAGACAGTGATCCCAGGAACTTGTAGATTCCTTTGTAATGTAGCCAGCTCACTACTTTGCCTACTGCTATGGTGGCCCCCAGCAGCAATGTTTTCTGGAACACGTAAATATCTCAAGTAGCAACTGTGCAGCAACTGTATTCAATGTATATATGCAATGCATTATTAAACAATTTGTAGGATGTTTTGAAATAAAATTGTGCACGTATCATGTAAACACACGTAACATATTTCGCTTTGAAACAGTATGGGATTATCCAACATCAAAGAAAGCTAGAAATAGAAACATTGAGAGACTGACTTCACGCAGCATTTCTTTTTATTTCTTTTTGGAGGATGTCAATGGGAATGTAAAAGCCGGTCAAAAGTCAGGGTGACGAATATCTACACTACGTTTATTAGAACAGGGCATTTACAAGATTTGTATCACTTAAAGAAAAGTAAACTCTTTTTG
Source organism: Ixodes scapularis (assembly GCF_016920785.2). Taxonomy (NCBI): domain Eukaryota; kingdom Metazoa; phylum Arthropoda; class Arachnida; order Ixodida; family Ixodidae; genus Ixodes; species Ixodes scapularis. The sequence continues at coordinate 16,250,672 of NW_024609882.1, read as the reverse complement.
TCATATTGTAGTGAGTGCGCAGGCGAGCTGGTGGAAATTAACCATTATGATGTTAGCCTGAGACTGAGGCGTGAGAGACGTATCCTCGACTGTTCCTTTTTCTTCTACTTTGAAACTTCCTCTTTTCCTGCCTCAGTGTCAGGCTAACATCATAATCTTTTTGTCGTATTGCATTCTTCCCAGAATCTCTACTTCGCGGCAGCCAAGTAAAGATTCAGCCAACTTCGCAAGCTTTTGCCAGAGCAACAAACGCGAAATTTAAAGCGCTGCTAGGCGAAGTCAGCTAGTATAAACCACGACCAAGCCGGCCGTGCAATGAACTCCTTCGAGGTACGCAGTACTCGTTCGAGGTACGCAGTGCTGCGACGACCCACACACACAAAACGAATACTAGGCGGCCATCCGCTCCGATAATTGTTTTGCGTGCTCCTGTTGGCTATGCCCACCGTTAAAGTTATATCTTACCCAAAAATGTTCCTTGAGGTTTCGGTATTGTGAAGGAGCGCGACGTATATCCCGAGGAAACGGAGGGCTTCTCAAATCGCCCGTAGGCCGGTGCAGAACCCGCCGTTCCGCTTCTGCTACCGAAGACCATTCGAGGTGCTCGTCTCACATAGTTTGAGTACCGACGTCTCGCGAGACAGGTCGCCTTTTTTTGTTGGCAGGCGCTCCTTCCGATATCGTAAAAACGCGTAAATGAGGAGCGCATCGCAAGTGGAACCAACGAACCGAGAGCCGACCGAGGCGAGCATACGACAAGTTCAGCGGTTCAGAGCCATTAGGCCTACTGGGTAACTGGAGTCGTGAGCATCGTGAGTAGGTTAAACAATTAGGAACGTAAAGTGCGTGCGAAATACGCGTTAAAGAAATTATTTTCGTAATTAAAACGATGTAAAAATTGTTTCCGTAATATATGCCTTCTTTTTTTAAAACAATCCCGTAATATGTGTCGAGCGCTGCCATCGAGAGTACGCTTTGCGAGCCGTAATTGAGTTTGGGGAACTCTGTTTACCCGAAATGGCATTTAGGTTAAATGCCATTTGAGTTGTCGTGTGGCAGTGCCTAAATGACATTTACACTGAATGTCATTTGGTGTAAATGCCATTTTAGCTGCCGTCTGACAGGGGTATTACTTTGCGTCGTCAGCGAGAAGCAGCATCCTTTGTGGGTCGTTTGGTTGTGTTCTTACTTTCCGTAGCACGGGCCAGGCGTTTATGCTTTAGACTACCTCAAGCCACTTAAAGACCGAGTTCAGTTTGTTCGACGAGTTTATAATAATATCGATAAGACGCCCGGAACTGGTAAGCTTGGACACGAGACCATAGAGCTGCGCTCCACTGGTCATCCATCATAAAAAAGAAGCGGTCTGCAAACATGATGTCATCATTATCAGCGGACATGCCTCAAGCATCTTCGAAGCATGTGCGCTTCATACATGCTTCGAACACGTCTGCAGACGACGGATGGATGGATGGCTGGATGGATGGTGGCCATACCCTCTGTAACGGGCGGCAGCTTGCGCCACCTAGCCTAACATTTCATCATCCCTTATTTTTTTCGGCAAAAATACAATGTTGCCAGACCTAAGTATGGATATTTCATTTTTTCAGGCGAAAAAAGTTTGTAGGCTCTTTTAAAATGCATATCGACACACCTATTACTAAATAAGGTAATATTCTACAATATAATTGTATCGGTGTCATTTTTGTGTGTTTATAGGCAATTTATAGTAACTTCTTGCAGAAGTGGTGTGACAACGAGGTTGAGTAGTAGCGGGCGCAGTCACGAAACGCGAGCTTTGGTTTTGGGGCCTCATCAGCGGAAGCTTGCAAGTGAGTACATTGTAAAAAATAAAGACGGTAACACTCTGTTTGTTTCTCGCTCTGCAAGTCAACGTTTCGCGGGCAGAAATGACTTCAATGGCTGCTGAGCATTCACCAGAAGAGATAACAATATTATTGTAAACATGCATGTTTTTCGACTTGAGTCACTTGACACCGGCTTTGCATCCAAGTGTACATCCCATATTCGCAATGTCTTGTTTTTAACTTTTAAAATACCTGCTTCTGCTGTTGGGACACACGCAGACATTTAGGAAGATGGGAAGGGTTAGGAATGTCGGATGTGCAACGTCCAGCATGATAGTTCTTCGTTTAGTTTTATGCAGATAGATGAAAACCGCGAAATAATGCTAAGTAAAAAGCAATATTATTTTGTTTTGACACCAACCACTTGTGAGCCAAGACCAGGATCTCTATAATGGCGAGGAGTGCTTTAATATACTTGTCAGTCAATGCTGCAACTACCTCGTTCCATCATCGGAAAAATCAAATGAAAATCACGTTATCCAGAATGTACCGCATCACTTGTCACTTGCGCAGTGGACTGCGTCAATTCTTGTTTGCTATTCTACTTTTGATGCAGAAAATATTGAACAGAACCACACTCACAAAGGCAGACAAACGCACAGTTTACCATGTCGCCTACTCCAAACCTCGCCGTAACCGCTGGTATAGTACTACACTGTACGATGGTAACCGCACGATTCGACCGCACGGCGTCCATTTGCAATCCATGGCCCCCGTCACGTTCTCGCGCGTGCGCAGACGTTCGCCGAATTTTTGCCGAATCTTTGCCGAACTTCCCTTCCAAAGTTCGACATGTGCCGAACTTTGCCGAATCTGAAGTTCGGCAGATTCGGTCCATCACTTATGGCTACACCGTTTGTAACGGGTGGTAGCTTGCGCCACCTATAGCAGTTTTTGTATGACGAATGTGACCGTCCTACAAGAAGAACCCGCTTTAGAAAGTGTCTTTTGTATGATGTATTAGCATGAACAAACAAAAACGAACCCCACAACGAACGTTTTTACGTGCACCCTCCAATCTGACGAGAGAGAACGAAGGTCGAGACGTCTTCTGTACAACGTGGAGTGACAACATCAAGCCGAGAAAGGCGCGTGAGAAACCGCGTACACACACACTCGGCGAGCGACTCGTTCTCTCGTCCAAGCGAAAACGCCACGAAGGAAAGAGAGAAGGAGAAGGCAATGAGCGCGAAGGGCCAGGGACAACGACGGTGGCCCGACCCCGTTACCCCCAAAGCCAGTCGTGCAATCCGCGGCTTGCTGCAATGATCGGAGGGTGCCGCGCCATTGCGCGTGCGGGCTCTTTGGAGCACGCCACTGCTGCCTTGCACTCGTGCCTCGAGTGAATTTCGGTATCCGACCGCCGTTTCTTTCATTTATGGGGATCGGTGGCCGGGTGTGCTAGGGCTCTGGAGATCGGAGCACGTAGAGCGAAAGCTCGCTCTGCAGAATCCAGGCATCCTGCAGGCTTAAAGGGGTACGCAGACGAAATGTTCGCACGTATTTCTTTTTTTAGATGTGGTTTAGGTTGTGCCGGCAGTCCGGGAACACAAGCCTAGACTATACCCGTTTTCACCTCAAGAAAAAAAGACTTTTTGCTCCTTGTTCATACGCCGCGCGAAGTAGTTCTTACAAGATTTGGTTGTTGGAGGCAGAAGCGATGCTTTTGGCGTTTGAAACGTGTACGTCTCGATAAGATAACATATATCTAATCTAAAATGCACCTACATACATCTCGATTCTCAGCATAAAGAGGAAAATTAGTAATGCTCGGCGGGAAACCGTACTTTTTTTACTACAGTTCTTGAGGTGAAAACGGGTATAGTGTTTCTGAACTTCCGACAGAAAAGTTAAGAAAACTAATCTTAAAACAAATTAACGGATTTCCAAATTTCGTCTGGAGGCGTTCTGTGAAGCTCCGTTAGAATGCCCCTAAGCCACGAGTTCCTTAGAAGCAGCGCCAGTTCACGGCAGTTTGGCTCGCTCGGACTCGCTTAGTCCTGGATGTGACTTTGCGGAGAACGCTAACGCGTTTACTGAGGTGTATGAAAAAATTGGGTTGTGTGTGTGTTTATACAGCCTAGAACTTGGTCTGCCTCACAGGGGCGACGAGTCTCCCAGCTGTAGATGAGAAATTTAGCCAGTGCGGTACAGCCGCTAGCCTGGGGTCTTTAACGTGCGTCACGCAGTAGTGATACACGACCGCACGCCGGCACGATGCTTATCCAGATCGAAACGGGCAGGGGTGGGGCTCGAACCCAGGATCCCTGGGTTCTGCAGCGCGAGCTTTCGCTCCACGTGCTCCGAGCTGGTGTGCGCTAGACCACTCGGCCACCGATCCCCCTCTGAGGTGTATGCCTTAAAGCGTCCACTGTGCTACCGGAACGTGCATTCCACACCACCAAGATCGCCGTTCTTTTTAGACGTTATGATAGGAGCTGGGTCTGAGGATGCGGGAACCACCCCCAGGGCCAACCAAATCAACCCCCTCCCCTTTTCCCAACCCCTTCGGATATTCCCCGGAGGTGTTACACAATGGCGCGCTCAAATATGGCACCCAGTCAGGTGTGGCCATTCCTGGGTACTGACGGTTATTTCTACTTGCTTATTCCCTCGAGCTCTTCTCGGTGTGAAACTAACACGGTGAACCGAAAGCTCGCGGCGCATAAAATACCGGCATGGCCTCCTGGGATATTACTACTAGCGCGATGGATGGATGGATGAATACGGCTGAGCCCTTTGGATTGGGCGGTAGATTACGCCACCTAGCCATTTTGTTTTACCATTTAAGCTCAGAATATTTAAATGTGAAATCTATACTCACTCCGCAGTGCAAAGAAAGTGAGGCTATGAAACCCCCTTGCCATCAGTGAATAAGAAGATACCTATTTTTCTCTCGATTTCTGCCACCATTCACTTAATCTTTGCTTGCTAATCTCTACAGTCTTGAAATCCACTCTCCCTTCGCTGTCTCTAAAACCCAATGACTTTATTAAATGTATGTTGTCTTCGGTAGGCATAGGGTGAAGCCCTTTACAGTAGAGTATCAAGTGCTCAGCAGTCTCGTCCTCCTCTCCATAAGCAGTGCACACTATATCGATTTCCTGGTACTTCACTTTGTATGTTCTGGTTCGCAGAACACCCGTCCTCGCCTCAAACAACAACGAGCTTTCCCTAGAATTGTCATAAATGCTTTCTTTGGCAATAACTGTTTTGTTTAATCTATAGCTTTCCAGAGCCGTCTTTGTCCGCATTCCCTCTAGCCACCGATCTCTTTCTGTGGCCTTAACTTTCTTCTTAACTGAGACTTGGTCTTCCGTATCTTCGCTGTAGCCCAAAAACTTTCCTCTTAATTTCCTAGTGCGCTGTCTCCACTTTGTGTCTACACTCCTCATGTATAAATAGCTGAAAACCTTTCGTGCCCATTGCTCCCCATCCGTTTGCCTCAACCTATCATCAAATTCTATCTTGCTCACCGCTTCCCTGCTTTCAAATGACGCCCATCCCATGTCTCCTAGTACTCCCTGGTTTGGTGTTTTGCAATGTGCCCCCAAAGCCAGTCTACCTACTCCGCGCTGTTTTATTTCTAGTCTCGCATGCACTTCGGATTTCATACAAAGCACTGCGTTTCCAAAAGTCAAGCCAGGGACCATGACCCCCTTTCCGAATCTCGCTCACCACCTCATACCTGTTGTAATTCCAAAGTGCTCTATTTTTCATTACAGCCGCATTTCTGTTGCCCTTACCTATTATATACTTTTCACGCTCACTGAGATACTCTGCACCATCACATATCCATACTCCTAGATACTTGTATTTACTAGCTCTCTCAACTGTAATATTCTGCATCTTCAGCATTAATTCCTGCAACTCTGTCCTGTTGTTAGCCAATTAGTACGATACCATCCGCATACATCAATCTCGGTAAGGATTGCTGAATTTTTTGGCCTAGCTTACTGTAAGAAAGGTTGAATCCAAGCCCACCCTTCTCTAGTCTATCCTCCAATCCTCTCAGATACAACATAAACAGCAAAGGCGATAACGGGCATCCCTGCCTAAGGCCTCGTCTTATCTCTATTTTCCGTGTCGCCTTTCTTTCCCATGTTATAATCACCTTGTTATCTTTGTAAATGTTCCTTAATAGTGCTGTTAGTCCTTCATCTAGGTTTAAGCTCTCCATTATGTCCCATAGGTTCCTTTGGTTCACATTGTCATAGGCACCCTTGATATCCAGAAATGCCAGCCAGAGCTGTCTGTTTTCTTTTTGTGCTATTTCTATACACTGGGTCAGAGAAAATAAATTGTCCTCCAACCTTCTTTGTTTCCGAAACCCGTTCTGTAACTCGCCCAGTATGCCCTCGCTATCTACCCATTCCTCCAGTCTGTTCTTTATAATCTGCATTACCAACCTGTAAATAACCGGTGGCACGGTTATGGGACGATAATTCCTACCCTATTGGAAAAACGTACAAGAAACAAACCTGCTGCTTGTACAGTCCTGGTATGACACCACGATAATTTATTGTTATTATACATGCAGCTAGTTTGGTTTTGCGTTCTCCATAACTGGAGATACCGGCACCGCTATGGCTCCGGGTCTGTCTATACTGGCAGCCGGTTTGCTCGCCGATATGACTCGGTATGGCTGGTATGATTTTGCGTCCGATGACGTAGGCGACCGCCATCTTTCCAACAAAACGCCTATACCACAAGACCAATGGTATAACTAAACCATACATGCAGAAAGACGACCGCCATCTTCCAACAAAAACGTCCATCGTTTACCACCGGTATCGTTACATACATCATACATGTCGAAAAATACCATAAGCCGCGTTTACATGAATGCGACTTAGTCGCATTGAATCCAGTTGCCGCATTCAATATGCGGTCATGTAAACGGCATAATACGCAAAGCGCATGGCATTAAAGTCGCTAGACAGAGGTGGATCGAGATGGCGAGTGCGCATTCATTCAGCCCATGTAAACGAAGATCGCATCGCATTTTGGAACGGGGAGGATTATCGGAAGGCGCTCGCTGCGGGAGCGAGTGAACAGCTGAGAACATGGTGGCGGCCAACCTCGTCGGCGGCGCGGAGAGTGGTCCCGCAATTTTTTTCCCGAGAACAAACGCAAGCTTTTATTGCGATCATAAGTAAGCGGAATTTAGCGGAGCTGCTCGGTGAGGGCGGCCCCGTCCAAACCTTTGCGAAGTACGACTTGCGCGTCCGAAGGGGTCACAAAGGCTTCGGAGCAAGCACGCATGACAACGAGAGCTCCGAGCACTGTAGAGCACTGCATGGTTGCGCAGAACGAGCAGCTCCTACCTCGCTGCCGTTCCTGGCTGCGCAAGAGCCTCTCGGACTCGGGGTCTGGTCGCGATCGGCGAGGTCTGGCGCGGCGAAACGTGGAGGCTTCCTCAAAGCGTGCACACACACGTCGCCTCTCGTTCAGAGTGGACCGGCGGCCCGGACTGGAGTCCTAAACGCCTTGGTTTTGATGCTTCTTCCGTCTCCCAACTTCTTCCACAGCACCGAAGACAGCGGGCGCGATCTTTACGTTCACTGAATGCGTCGAAAGGCCTCCACGTGCGATACACCGGAAAACGTGGTGCGGCTGGTGCCGGAACGGAACTGACGGAACTGCATAACTTCGAGCTTTGAGTCAACGTGCACGGCAACAAACCGATCGTGACACTAAGCCGCGGATACCGCATCGCCGGTCGACAGGGGCAAATGGCCCGTTGCTCGTATCGTGGGCCGTGACTCGTACTCGGCCAACTCGGCGTCTTTTCGTGGCCCCTCGCGTCGTCGCAACCAGCCGCAAACATACCAGCCCGCGACCGTGGCCGATGTCGGAGAAAAGCGAAACCGAAACGTAAAGCTTCCGCCCAGTGGCTTCCGCTGCCGCGCCTTTTCTAACTTCCCGGCCAGTCCCGGTTTACACGCTTCCGGTCGTCGCGGAGATGGCGACGCAGCCAGACGTAGCGGTTTTGGCGCTGGCTCCTGCGTTTTACGGGACAGATGTTTTACGGTCCGTTTCTACTGCGTCTCTGGCTCTCAACTCGACGACGCCTCTCATGGTTCAACCAGGCGTGGTCAGCCGGGGTCAGCACAGCGCGGCCGGCTCAACTCGTCCGATCGCCGGACCGCAGGCGACTTCCGATTTCGGCCGTTAGGCCTAGGATCCGAAGGACTCTGTTTCCGTGAAGCGGTAAGCGAATCTCGCCCCGTTTTCGTTCTACTTTTAAATTACGTTAGGTGCGCTACAGTGTAAGCATGCGTGCCAAGTGTTCGTGACAATTTTGAACTAGAATAATTGTGCTTCATTGCGGTTTGTCATTTACGAAAAAGTAAATCGAGCAATGAACGAGGAGCCATGCTTGAAAACGATGTATGTTCGATGTTAACTTCTACCTGGGCGGCTTAAAAAAAAGTCAAAATGGTTACGGTTGGATGCGAGGCTGGTCCCAATGCAATGGTAACCACTTAGAGCACCTTTCTGAACAGCATGTAAGCAATATAGCGATCAACGAGACGAGCGACGACGAGAAGCTACGAGTGCCGGCGCCGAGCGACGAAGATTTCTCACTCTCGCTGCTTGCGCCGCTCGGTTCCTGGGCTTCTAGAAAACGTCGCTCATCGCCTTGATCGCTCGCACCAATCGCTTTCATAATGTGTGTCTCGTCGCGCAGCTGACTACCTTGTTTATTCAAATGTCTGTCGACCTTTTTTTTTTTTTTTTTTTTTTTTTTTTTTTTTTTTTTTTTGGAAATCGTGATTAAAGAATTTTGGTATCGAGTCACCGAGCCGGCGTTGTAGAGCTGCGCCGCTTGTTTCCAAAAGCTTTTGTTAAACAACCGAAAACAACAGCGGTGGCTGGTGCCGCTATCGCGCGCACCTCTTGGGGCATTGGATTTCGCCATCGCACCTCTAGCGTTCCCCTTGCTGGGCAATGGGGAAGGAGAGGAACGCGATGCGCCATGCACTTTGTCCTCCATCCTCGCAAACGCGCACAAAAAAAGAAAAAAAAAGATGTTACTTTTGTTAGTTGCTTGAGGCGGCTCGGCTCGCGTGTTGCTCATGGCGACACGGCGGCTTTGTTTGCGTCTTTGTAGTTTGTCTTTCGTTGCTTCGCTCCTTCTTTCGTTTCTTGTCGTCATTTTACAACGGTGTCAGTGAAGTATTGTGGCGGATTTGCGAGGATGTCTACCAAGCTGTGAAGTGATGTAAATTAAGGTTTCTTTCTTTTGCCCAAAATTTCCCCTGTTCTTAAAAATAAAAAAAAGTCGACCTATATTTGAATTGTTTTTTTTTTATTCTCGGTGGGTCCAACAAATAGAGTTCGACCTATTTTCGAGTAAATACGGTAACTTTAATTTTTATTTTGGGTTATGTCGGACGTAACTCGAATGCTTGACAGTTACGTTGGGCGTAACTTTAATTTTTATTTCGGGTTCCGTCGGACGTAACGTTAGACACTGCGTTACACTTAAGAAAAATAGGGGCTGATGGTTCATCATATAAACCAACCATTTGTGTTTAATTAAAGCGAATCACTGGCCTAAAAAAATACTGCTGTCCTATAGGAATGTAGCGCTTCAGATAAATTCGTTAATTTTTGCTTTTAGTCTCTGCCCCACCAGATACAACATCTGGCCTAAAGCAGTGTTCCGGATCTCCTTCCAAGACCTCAGGCGGGTCGTCATTCAATCCAGGAGGCGGCGGCGTCTCATGGGCGTGTTGCTGGTGCTTCTTACTGGATGGTGCTACCGAGGGAAAAGTGGTCGTGCTTGGGAAAGGCAAGTATGGCCGCCGTAAGTATAGATATTGTTTTTACCTTTGCTCGAACCCACCTTTAAGAAATGCACAGTTCGCATGTGTGCATCTCTCAATGCTTCTACAGTCGGCTGTTAATATTTGGAGTGCTCCAACTCTGTCAGCGCTAGTTTCTCTAGATTATGCAAATGGGGTGCAACACTAAACCACATATGCTCTCGCAACAAACAGTGCTCTGCTGAAGCATGCACTGTGGAATCTACTCTGGCTTTATAATGCAGCACAAAATAGTTGACGCCAAGTATAGCTACTTTTGTGACTCCGTTTTACCAAAAGCTCTGCCGAAATAAACTTGCCACCTTATACGTAGTGCAAAAGAACCTCGCGTGCCTAACCTGGAGAAGGGCATTTTTTTCATAGGTAAATTTTTTCTTAAACCAATACCTTCAGCCTCCTTGAAATGTTAACATCATGTGACACTCAGAAGAACAGTAAACCCCTTAATGTTGGCGAACCTTTAATTTTCGCGGCCTTTAATTTTGCGGAATTCAGTGGCTGCGATTATGTCCTCTGTGACCGATTCGAGAAGAAATAGGGGCTACCAAGATAAGGGGGTTTTACTGTCCATCGGAGGAGAGAGGAAGTCACCTTTGTTTGTATGCAAGAGTAAAACCAACAACAACAATCATGGTGCCAACACTTTGTGAGCCTATCTGTGTCTATTGAATTATATCAATTTTGTTTTTGTTCGTTAAAAATTGTTGCCTGTCCACTGTGGGATGTCGTCTTCAACACGAGCAGTGGTTTTCCTCTGAAGCAGGCAGCATGGACGCGTGCCGCAGCACAACATAGTTTATTTGCAGGTGTTACCGCAGTTTGAAGGATGGTTCGCACAATATGGGGGAATCGCAACTCAATGTTCTACCTCGGGCGTAGACAAGATTTGCTCATTCTAAATCATTTTGTCTACAAATCGGGAACTTGCAACGAATGTACCCGCATGGTTGGAAGGGCCAGACAAGCCTTGCGAGCGCTTCGTTTTCTAGCCTCTCAGTCCTGAACCTACTCACGCACCACATGTGTAGATGTTCCGGTACGTGGGAGCACTTATTTGGAAAATGGTGAATGGCAACTGTTGCTATCTTTAAGGTGGACTGCATATTTGCAGTACTTTTCCTCACTTACAAATATGTCTTACTAAAAATATGTAGTATAGCCGATGACAAAAAGAGAATGGCTGGGCGTCCTCCAGCACATGCTTGTGCTTTTCACCCCGCTTTAGACAGATGTGCTCGCTCCAGGCTCATCAGGCGCTGAAACGTCATCGAAGGTAGCAGACGGGCTGGAGGTCGAACAACGAAGACTTCTCCCTGCCTTTCTGATAGTGTCAGTGAGCATGTACTTCTATACTCTAACTTAGCTTAGCCTGCACAGAGCTGAGTAGAATAGGCTTGGCAAGTGCCCTTATTGCATATGCATTTGTACAGCTGAGGCACTTTCTAAATCAAGAACATTGTGTACCTTACCTTCAAAAACACATCATTTTGGGGGTGCAAAAGGAATTCTAAGGCATATTTTTGTTTGTATTGTCCTATTACGCATCGACTCCTTCAACTTAATGCGGAGTCGACCCAGCCTCTTGAAAGATTTAATGCTTGCCAGGTAATTGTTTTGCATTTAGTTGATATATCAGTATTCAGTTAGGTATCCCAAGTCATTAGTCGTTGAGGTGGAGTCTCTCTGTAAGTCAGTCATGTTTAACAGTCATAGAAATGTTTGTCAAATAATGGCACTGTCGAGGACATGTATTCAGCTCGAACAATCGCTGGGCACAAGCTGGTCGTGTGGTTACAGGCAGCAAACATCCCGGTTGGAACGTCCTATTTCGCAATGTAGCTGCAGACTAGGTGAGGGCCCCACTCATAAACGTCTATACTTTTAGTCTCTTTAAGCTGGACCACTTTTAAAACTACAAGCCTTTGCAGCAAAAACAGCATGACGCATGATTATAAGCTCGACGTACCATGGCGTCCAACTAGAAGGTCACATGGCTTGCTTTGTGCACTGAATTTGCAAGGATGGCTTGAAGCTTCTGTCGTGGTTAACTTTAAGCTGAGATAGTTTAAAATAATGCTCTCAGTTTTTAGTGTTGCCCGGCATGGTTAACAAGTTGGTGATATAGCGCTGCATTGAAAAGTCTGTGCATTCATGACTATCACCTTATGAATGCAAGCTACCTATTAAACTCTTCGTTTTTCAGAGAAATGAAATGCACTTTGCTTCCAATTGCACCCGCTTCTGTAACTTCATGGTATGAAGCACCTTATGGCTGCAAGCTCTGACCGATCTTGTTCTGTGGTCTGCGCAGGCCCATATGAGGGAGTCACTCCGAGAGCCTCACCAGAGTTTCCTGCCCGTGGTCGTTCTAAATGTTTTTGTTGTAGGTATGCATCCTTTCTGTCTTTCCCTTAATTGTACTCAAACGTCTTCTTTTCATTGTCGCCGATTTGCCTCAAAATTGGTTAAGCACACAAATGCACGCTGTACAACTGTATTGTACATATTTTTTCCAAGGTAACTTTTCTTTGCCAAAGTTACAGATTTTTTTATGAAGGTTAGTCTTTTTTGTTTTTATTTTCAAATTTATGTGAGTTTCCATGGGCAACACTAAAACGTTATGCCAGAAGCAAGGACAAGTTCACTGCTCTAATTTGTTCTCAACTGATTGCAAGAAATTTCGTTAATGTCGTGAAACCTCCTTCCAGCGCTTGCTTTGCAGCATAAAAAAAAATTATACATGGGACATACTCTGTTTCTTAAACTGCTTGCTCATTCTGCAGGTCTGCCTGCCATAGATGTCGTGCTACTGGAGAGCAGGCGAATTCGATTGCTGGTTTTGCCATCGCTTTTTTTTTTTTTTTAGACGTTGTCTTGTCTTAGTAGTTCTTGTAAATTTGGAGATTTTCCTAAAAAGCAAGCCGGGAAGAATATTTAGTTTCGTTAGGAAGCTGAAAATAATGATTTAGTACCCCTTTGTCAGTAAAATAGATACTGTGTGCCGCTGTTAGTGTCAAGCCGAGATCCACGCTTTTTTGGCATTTTGCTCAGAGTGGTACCCATTCTTATTCATTAGCCTCTTGGTGTGCCAACTAAACTCTTTGTATACAGACACCTGCCCTCTGCTGGTACACTCTACCCTCATGTTCAGCGAGTGTATGAACCGGAGTTGTATCCACAGTCGACACTCGCTGAGCACGAGGGTAGGAAAATCTTTCCATTGCAGCAGAGCCATATATGGGGAGAGTCTGGCAGTCTATGATTTCGCTGCCGTAACGTCTCCCTTCCGAGTGAGCTGATCAGCCCGCGGCACAGAGCAAGAGGCGTGAGCGCATGCGCGTGAACTCTAGGCTGCTCCCAGCTGAACGGGGAGGGCCGCCATTTTCATTCATTCGCCCGGCATGGGATCGATATTCAAATTTCGGTTCTTTCCTTTTATTTGGCAGGCTCTGGCAATAAAATGATATAGTGTTATTCCTCGGTGGCTTAAAAACCTAAAGAAAGAAGTTCCTCCATGTTTGAACGCACTTTTATTTAGGCAAAAAAAATAAATAAGCCCGTAGCAGACGACACATAGCCTCAACAGTGCTCCGTGCAGACAGCTTTGCGTCAAAATGGTGGTCGTCTCCTCTTTCTTTCTCTGCTGCCTTCTCTCTCCCTCCTTCGGCGTTCTCCTCCCTTTCCTCCTCTCCGGCGCCTTCGTTGCCACACCCGCTGGCTAAACTCTCCCACTATACGGCTTTGCATTGCAGTAGTAGTTTTATTTGTAGTCTTTACAGTTGAATGTGAATATTTGACAGAAGTCTCAGGTTGGGGCGAAAGGGGGTTAAATGAATGCATTTGATCATTCACCTAAATTCGGTACCCATCATTTTAACGCCTACGTAGCTTTGTCCTGGGGGGTGACTATGACTAAAATAAGAGGATCTATGTGCTGATCACGAAAGAATATGCTAGCCATTCTAATGTAGCTCTGCCAAGTACTTGATTGTGATTTGTTTTTATTTTCAGCTACTTGGGTGCCTCAAGATCTGGAGATCCTAGTGGCCTCAAGCTTGGACTCAATCTTTTTCTGTGGTCTGGGCAGGACCATGGGGGAGGTAATCCCAGCAACAAGAGCATCGCAGTATCTCCCTGGCTGTGACTTTCGGTCTGCGTCACGACACGGGAGTCCTCGTGCCACCAGGTGTTAGGTATGCCACTTGAAATAAGCATTTTTCTTACCTATTAATAGAACAGCAAAAGCACTACTAAGCCTAAAATGCAAAAAAACATATTCAAATCTTGGGTTGGATGAAATTCCAATTACAAAAAGGAGTCTGCAGACATGATTAACATGTGAACTTAAAGCCCGCGGATGTAGGTTCGACGGTGTCACAGAAATAACTTCCCGCAGATCGCCTTGCTCGTGCTATACCCAAACAAATTCTTAAAATAATCATTGTGTTTCGTTGGTGTCATCAATCTTATGTCCCTACCACACTCACCAGTCGGGACATGTGAAATATAAAAAAACAGGAACTTGCACATTGTCAGCTCTGCAAAGATTTATATAGTAAACAGAGCATAGCACGTTCAGCTTAAGAAAAAAATTCAGTGCAGGCCTATATTCATGGTTCACATATGTGTAATTGCTCTTTATAATGAAGTGAAAACTGCTTAAGTTGTGGCCCACAACAGGCTTTCTATAAGTGTTAAAAAGTGCGGTAGAAAATATGATTGCGCTTGGAAGACGGGGACATAGGAAGGACAGACACAACAGAGCGCTAACTTTCAAGTGATTTAATTCAAGAACCTCAGCGTAGAAACGGACTGTGTCACCGCACCACATCTCAACCAATCCGTGGCCCTGCCACGGACCGCAAGTACGCCAACTCCTTATCCGCCAAGTCAATTGACGCCACACTGACACAACTTGTGCCGGAACTATTTATAGTGTCAGCCTCCATAATCTCGCTAACAGTCCTATCTTTGTGCCTCTCAAGAACAATAGACGAAGCAAATAATGGTTTGCACCCGCAGTCATGACAGTGACACGACAGATCATGACTGCGAGTGCAAACCATTATTTGCTCAGTCTACTGTTCTTGCTAGGCACAAAGATATGACTGTTAGAGAGATTATGGAGGCTGATGCTATAAATAGTTCCGGCACGTGTTGTGTCAGTGTGGCGTCAATTGACTTGGCGGATAAGGAGTTGGCGTACTTGCGGTCCGTGGCAGGGCCACGGATTGGTTGAGATGTGGTGCGGTGACGCAGTGTGTTTCTACGCCGAGGTTCTTGAATTAAATCAGTTGAAAGTTAGCACTCTGTGGTGTCTGTCCTTCCTATGTCCCCGTCTTCAAAGCACAATCATGTTTTCTAACGTACCGTACCAACTTGCCCAACAATCAGCACTTGCTAAAAAGTGCTATTGTGTTTTAAGCAGCTCGCACCAAATATTTTCTTGAAATACATAGGTTCATGGAAATTATTATGTAGATGTTGGCAGACAGTCATGGTGAGGCCAATCTTTAATGCCAAGTGGTCCACTTATTCAGAGTTAATTGAGTTTGTAAATATTGTAGGTCGCAAATTAAATTTTTATGGTACGCAATGGGCACAATCATCCGTAATGACTAGCTCTACCTAGGGGAACTTCATACGTTTACTACGGCAAGATGGTTTCGAAAAACAAAGTATTTAGTTTATTCAACTCCTGCACTAACCTTGTCTTTAGAAACTTTTTATATTCTTTGCGATGCTGAGATAAGATTCTGGAAATAGTTTTTCTAGAACTACTCTAGATATTTCCAGTTCATCATTTTTCTTGCAAAGCATTCGAGAGAGCCAAACCCTGTAATGTACGGAGGGAACTCACAGAATGATGCGACTGACAGTTTGGAACATTCGGCACTGTAACAGTAATAATGACATGTCACTTATGTAATGTTCATTATCGCAGATCAAACTGCTTTTTCCGTCTACACTCATTTTCAGTAGACTCATTCAGCGAACTCCCACCTGAGACTGCAGCGCTGGGTTCTGCAAAGTAATTTGAATGAATATAGATGCAACAGGTTTCTTTGAGCGTGCGTCTAACACATATTCTTCATATTGAATCTGCTAACTGTATTCATGTCCATAATTCCACATTCCAGCTTATTTTTATTTTCACATTTGAGTTTTCTTCAGTACTTTTCTCAACATCTGTGCTTGCTGAGCCGTACTCAAGTCCATACATCTTGTCTTTCGCTATTACATTAATATATAAAACTGTTGATGCCGAGTGAGAATTCAAGGTACCGAATCTGTCGTGCGAGCTAAATAAGAACCAATAAAAAGCTCTACAAAGGAAATTTTGTTAAAGGATGCTGTATGGGCATTAGAATAGCACATGCCATGCTAAAAAAAAATACAAATTCTTGTTAGGTATGCGAGGATGACAGTGCTGTGCTGTTTCTGATGTGTCACAAAAAAAAAAAAAAAATCAGTGCCATACAGTGTTCCTTATGGAAGTACAAACTGTTGAATTCGAAGCCCAGAAGTTTTATTCAAGAATGTTCCTCAATACAAATGTATTTAGAGATCTGAGCCGCTGACTCATACATGACTATGTGGCAAACATTAATTTTCATGTGGATTATAGTTTACAAGGTCTAGTCTGCATTGATTTATTGCATTCATGCTGAAACTGGGAGGGGTTCCCTGGGTATGAATAAAGAGATAAACATTTCTTGAAATCAAAACATTTGAGAACGGACAAAAGGAAGGATCTGAGAACGGTATCTTAGATTCTCTTCTTTTTCTTACAGTATCTCTAATGTTCACTTTATTTCACCTGATGCATTTAGTTTTTAGCGCAGCTCTTAGCACCCGTTTCCGCGTTTCGCGGCGTCGCTGTCGGCGTAACCACCCAACTAAACTTGGCAGGAAATTGAATTAACGTTGTGGTCATGTGACGTTAATATTTCCGCTAAGTCTAGCTGAGAAACTGAATTTTTTTATGGATGACGTGCACGGTCATGCGACGTCATTTTCCCCGCTACTTTTAGCGGAAAAACTGCATTTGTGTTGAGGTCATGTGACATCAATTTCTGCGCTAAATTTAGTGGGAAACTTAACCAGCTAAATTTAGTGGGGAAATTTTCCCGCTAAATTCAGGGAAGTTCCCTGCTAAATGGGAGGGAGCAGAAGAGGAGGAGGGGAGGGGGAGGAGGGGCATACCTTCCCATCCTCCTCTTCAAGATCTGTGCTCTAATTTCACGTTACAGAGAATTGTAAACGTCTCATATTTCATCTCATGTTTATTCAACTTTTATATTGCAGGTGCGCTCACAGCACAAATCTGGGTTGTGCTGATCCTCTACGCACAAGTTAGGAACTCCTGAGTGGCAAGAGTGGGAGTTTGGTCTGACAGCTCAAGGGACACCATTGTTCAGTATTGAATTTTTAATAATCTTCTTTTAAGCAAAGTTAAGCTTTGCTGCATGCAGTTCTTGTAAAAATAAATACCTGCAACCAAATTTACCAGGTCACGACATTTCGCCTCTGCTCTTAGTGGTCCTGGTGAGCCTCGGATAAGAGCTTACTGGTGTGCAAACACCATGCTTGTTTGAAACCACTCACTGATGTAGAGACTCGCTGACATCCAGCATTCCAATGAAACGCTGGATGTCCACAAGTCTTTCTTGAACAATGCAAGCGGGGAAGGAACCATACAATCGTATCGTATTGGGGGACATTCTACAGAGTTTTTTTTCTATGTTTTACAGATTTTTTTTAAAAAAAGCCGTAAAAGCTACATTTACGCGGTCTGTGCACGTGAGTTATATGGCCAGGGCGGCATAGTATAAAAGGCTAATTTGTAATGATCCGTCGGCTTATTACAGAGATATGCCAGACTTCTTTCAGAAAACTAGATGGAGGTTCATTCTAGCGTAGTTTTATCCCGCGAATCTGAATATCCCGTTCGTTTTCCTCAAAGATATAACTAAACGTGAGAAAACACAAAAAACATCCCACCTACAGTGACATCGTAAGAAGACCTTTCGGCCGCCAAGCGTGTGTCGCTTAAGGGCCGCGCGTCCAATCGCAAGTTTTCTAGGTATATTCTCCGGCACTGGCACCAGTCGTGACACATTTTTCTGCCCTTTTAAAAAATAGCACGTGCGTGCATAGCTTTGATAGGCGCTGAAGATGCGTGAACAAAGATTTTGAAAGCTGCTGTTGTGACGTCGCTCTCTAGGGAGGTGCTTTCACAGCGCTTTAAAAATGACTATGCAGCCTTGATTAATTAAATTAGCAAATAATTTTGATATTTGAGATTCTCGAGGTCGAATGAAGAAGATTTAAAAGTGTTTTCTCAAATACAAAACTGCTTCAGCCTCTCTCAGTATAGTAAGTTCGTGAAATTTTTAATCAGTGAAAATAGACCCATGGTTCCAATTAGAAACCTGCTAAGCATCATCAAAACACACTAAATCAATTTTCTTTGTAAAGATAGACGAGTAGCATTATATGGCGTTATAAAAAAATGGTCAATTTGGATGCATTTCCAGACTTCGGTTTGTTACCAGAGCGCATCTTTGCACCTGCGGTCCAGCTGCCCGGTGACCACAGTGCGAAGCCGCCCCCTCGCCTCCCTCGTAGGATGAAGGGAAGCAAGGCGCATGTGTGTTGCGTGTCTATGCCCCTGGGGAACAGGACCGTGGGCGCAGAGATGAGCTCTGATAAGAAACTGAAACCTAGAAACTCGTCCAAATAAAGCTTTTTACAGAATGCATAAAACGCTACCCCTGAATTATATCCTTCTAAAAAAAACTTGATTTTGTGGTTTTCAATGACTCAGCAAGTTTCTAATTGAAACCATATTTTCATTTTCACTAATTAAAAAGTTGATTAACAAATTGTATTTAATTATCTGACTGATCGTTACGACTAGGTCCCTATACTACGTACGCCTGGCCGTATAACTCGCCTGCACAAACCGCATTAATATAGCTTTCACGACCTTTCTAAACATATATGTAAAGCTTGAAACTAAATCGCCCTGTACAACAGTGAAAAGGCGAAACCAACACGCTGGAGCCATATGGCTCCACCATGCTGGTATCGCCTTTTTGCTGGTATAGGATGTCCCATATTACGTTATGCATGTATGGTTCCGTCCGCCTACATGGTTCCGCCTATATCCACTACGCTGGTATAGGATGTCCCATAATACGACACGCTTGTATGGTTCCGCCCACCTGTATCGTTCCGCCTTATTCCACTATACTGGAGCCGCCTTTTTCGCTTGTATAGGATGTCCCATATTACGGTTATGCTTGTATGAGCCTTTTCCGTCATCTTTCCATCATCGAGATTTTCCAACAGGGTAATATCAGACTTATCTCCCTTTCCCTTATATATCATACTCATCCTACTAAGCCTCCATTCATCTGGAATATTTCCTTTTGTTATCATGGTACCCACTACCTCCCTTAGTTTTGCCTTAGATTTAGGACCCAAATTCTTCACCAGCTTGATTGGGATACCATCTGTGCCTGTCGACGTGCCACTAGGGACTCTTCGTTCCGCCTTTTCCCATTCTCTTTGTCCAAAATTCGCGATGTCACAAACTGGGCTGCTACTTCCTTCGGTTCTCCTATCTTCCACATGTACCCGTTCCCGAAATTTCTCCTCCATCACTGCTCCTATATATTGTGTTGCATCATCTCCCTCTCGCGATTGTCACGAATCCCTCATCGTGAATCCCTCATCGTGGATGGATGGATGGATGAGTACGGCTGAGCCCTTTGGATCGGGCGGTAGCTTACGCCACCTAGCCATTTTGTTTTACCATTTAAGCTTAGAATATTTAAATGTGAAATCTATATTCACTCCGCAGTGCAAAGAAAGTGAGGCTATGAAACCCCCTTGCCATCAGTGAATAAGAAAATACCTAGTTTTCTCTCGATTTCTGCCACCATTCACTTAATCTTTGCTTGGTAATCTCTACAGTCTTGAAATCCATCGCGATTGTCACGCGATGGCGCCACCAAGCGGCGGCGCTCGCAACTACAGTGCCCTTGGCCGTGTGGGAACTACTGACGTCACGATACCCATGGCCCTTCTCGCTGGCCGGCTTTGAAACAAGGGGTTGAAAACTCGCGCTCACGTCATATCGTTTCCGTACCCCTTGAAAGAGAACGGGAAAGACAGCGTATTTATGATCGCCAAGGTTTTTATTTGAACATGTTCCATGAAAGTGGAACTACCCAGAACACAACTTGCAGCTAGAAATTCGTTTTCTTTTCGCCCGTCACGCTCACCCTCTTTTCTATTGTCACGTGGCGTTCAAAGTATGTGTATAAAATATATTCAAAGTCGTGTGTTAGCTTAGGCACACATTCAATATTGGAAGTTAAAAATAATATGAACCCCATTTTTGTGGCCTCGAAAAAGCTGCAAATACGTTGATCGAAAAAAGAAAAATTATTGCAAGGTTCACAGGAAGTACACGTTTACGCCATTCTCAATATGGCGACGTAACGCGGGCTGGACCAACGTTGGGCTGGATCGACGACGCGATGGCAGCGCACGACGGACCAACGTTGCAAAAGACGTGGGCCGCTACTTCGGTACTGTCGTTCGTGGTACCAATCACTCAATCTTTGAGCGTAGGAGGGACATAAGTGCGAAACAGTCGCACGACAAACAGTGCACGTAACTTCGTCGTCGTCGTCATCTGATTCACACGCCGGAAACGCGGTCGCGTGCAGTCACGTGGTTTCTGGCAACTCTCTCATCCTCTGTACACATTAAATATTTTACTATAGGCTCCTTGCACTGACGTCACATCGCATACTTTTGAACACCAAGTAAAAGGAGGAGAGGGAAGCTGCTTTTGTAAGAATTTTGAGTGACAGGTTAATTTTCTATAATCTTCTGGGGGGAAAATGGCGACGCCTGTACAAATCCGGGAGGCACAAAGGAGGATCCTGATAAGAGGGGAGCTCCTTCTTCCCCTTTTCTCTGGAGGGCATCAGAAATGACGTCATGTGCAAGGAGCCTATAGTCGGTTGCAATCTAAGAAAAACCGGAAATGCCTCTCAGAGGAAAATGTAATCCTGCGCCGAGAAACGCCAGCCAATCGTTTTCATGACGTCACGATTCCGTGGACCAATAGCAATCCTTTTGGAAAAAAAAAAAGCTCAACTTGGCTGCTGGTCTTAGCAACGCGACTCTAGCTTCTCGTGACAATTATTCTGCTTTTTTTCACCGTGTTTTACGTGCCCGAGGTTACGCCACGAAATCCTAATGGTATCGGCTTGCATTTGCAGCAGTTTTTGCGCGACAACGTGAAAATCCAGCGACGCTATCGCCAACGAAAATTTCGAAGCGGGCACGAGGCTTAGCAGTGCTGAGAAGTGAGAAGCTACGCCGGACGTCGTGTGCTTCGTTGGATTTCTGTCGCCTCTGCCCCACGTTGCTACTCAACATAGTACCGGCACCGCGGCTTCAATTCGCTGTGGTTTCCGCGGGGTGAGCTGAGGTTGCCGTGCCTTCCCTCAATCGAAGGCGATGGAAGACGGTATGCTAGACAGTATCTTGGACAGAAAATGAATTGGGAAGACGGTACATTGGACATGACTTTCTTTCTTTACTAAACAGCTATTTCGTTGACGAAAACGTATTCTAACTTATTTAAATGTACTGAATGAATTAAATAAATATTGTAGTAGTTTAAGACACGTTTGCTGGAAGAAGAAAAAGCAACGTAGCTAGCGAACTACTTTCTCGACGGCGGAGGCACATCGGAAAAGACGACAACGAAGGACCGCGGAAACGCGCGTGAGGGCGGCAGGGTACCGTCTTCGCGCCCTCATTTCCAGGCGTCGCCTAGTCACGTGCTCTGGCGGAGAGAGGAGGAAAGGGGGGGGGGGGGGGGGGGGGGCGAGGGGTCGCCAAATGAATCACTCCACCAGGGGAGGATTCGGCGCGACCGTCGTTCTGTCTAATGCAAATGAGGATAGCGTCCTGTATTCCCCTAGTAAAGTGTTAGGTACGGATAGTCCAGATGCCGCGACCATAAACGTCCGTGCTTATGTTTCGGTTTCGGTTCCGAGCAGTTAAATGTTTTTTTTTTGTTTTTTGTTTTTTGTCTTTATTAAAAATATACGCGACTGTAACAAAATATTGATATAGTCTCAAAAGACCATGTTAAATCACTTGGGAAAAAATATTGGGGGGTCAGTGTTCCTTCAATCCCGACTCCTGCCCGTTTCGATCTTGATGAGCATCGTGCCGGCGTGCGGTCGTGTATACAGTGTGCCCCTCCCCAAAAATTTAACGTTTGTTTTTTCTGCAAAAAAAACAAAAAGAACTACGCATCGCCGAACGCTCATTCTGCGCCCAAATGTCGCGCTACAGGTCCGAACTAGGTGCCAACGTTTCAGCACTAAGAGTCATTTTATTCAGAGGTTTTGAGTAATTCTTTGAAAGTTTCAGTGAGAAAATGGGGACCATTTTTGCCATCGTTCAGAAACTGGCACTAGAGAGCTCCATGCATTCGAGAGCTCCTCTGGCTGCCATTTTTCTACTAAAAGTTTTTCCGAAAATTGCATACATTTTGAATACAGTACCGGTGAGTGCTGAAACTTTGACATCTGGTTCGCACTTCAAGCGCTACATTTGGACAGAGAATGCGTCTCTGGCAATGCGTGGTACGACCAGTGGCAATGCAGTGGCAATGCAGTGGTACCACCAGTGGCATTGGAGCCGGCAAAGGGGGGGGGGGGGGGGGGGGGGTGTAGATATTTTCACTTTTTCCAAACATTTCAAGTGTTTCCAATAAAAATATGGGAAGGTGTAAATAATACGCCTTTCTGTTTCTCTGGCGCCATGGTGCACCGACAATGTCAGTCTACCAGCGTGTGAACCGCAGAGGCGTAATTTGGTCAGTGTGTTAAGGCAGGTTAACCTCAAATCCGAATGGGTATCAACGCTTGTAGCAATGATAAACTAAAGAAGGAACAAACCACTGATCTCTACTAAAGGGAACTGGATGCAGCATAGCTGCTCTCCGAGCCTGGCACAAGTGAAGCCACCGGAAGTTCGATGATTGTCCCGGAAGTGGGGCGTCAGCAGGGTTTCCTAGTACATTCGGTCGGTGTTTTAATTGGTCCATGCTTTCTAGTGTCTTTGAGTGGGTTTTAATAATCCCGGTTTGAATAAAAGTCTCAGATTAAGGTTTTTGAACGTGGGACGTATGCACACTCAAGCAACTAGAATCACAAAATTTTTCACATTGGATAGCTTCCAAAAAGACATCCCGGGTCTGCATGCGCTGTTACGGCGCAACAATGAGGCTCTCATGAGATGACAAGAAAAAATCCAGCGGCATGGATGCTGTTTGAATTAGAACTCGGAAGAGTAGAAAAGCCTATAAAGCGTTCACTTCCGGGACAAGCCGCTAACTTCCGGTGGCTCCATACCTCTTTGCTCGATGCGCCATCCAGCCCCCTAGTGGAGAACAGGGGAAGAAACAAGCCCCTCTTTACGTGCATTCGCGGTCTTTCTATATTTTTCCCCTTTCCTAAACGCAGACGACTCGTCATTTTGGCAATAACCGTAAATATATCAGAAGAAACAATAAATACTTTAATAGAAAAAAAAAGAAAAAGAAACAGCCCGGAAGGCAGAACTTCATCATAAAAGCAGCGTCAACGCGGAAGACGAATTCTGGGTGTCTGTCGGGTCGGTCACGGGTTGTCGGAGCGGCGAGAGTGCATCCATCGCGTTTCACCAGGCGGGACCTTCTTCGCCCAACACTCTTCACGAACAGACCGACTCTTCCCTTTTTAGCATCGAGCCAACAGTGGAAGCTAATCACATCCCAACATCGCTCGATTTGCAGCTTCCAATCCACCCTTCTTTCGGCGTTATTTGAACCGCGAAGTCAGCCGTCAAGTGGGGCTTTGGACCTATTCTCGACTCGGCATCCTCTTGCCCTATGCACACGTGAGGTGTTTCGTCTCTACATGTATGTCTGTGTGCTGAAAGAGAGTGCGTTTTATGTGCGAGTGGGGAGGAGGGGAGAGAAAAGAGCGAATTTGGCCCCGAGAGCGGCACGAATGGCCTTCCGGCAGGCCTTCACTGCTCTCCTCATGTGGAACTGTGGAAAGTTTAACCAAAATCAGACTGCCCCAAGGAAAGGACAGAAAACGAACGAGGTCTCTTGTCTACTCTGCAGGGGGCGCAACGACAGACGCGGTCTATGCGTTATACAAAAACACGCCGTGTTCACTGCAGGCATGATGACAGAACTGTCTGCGGACGCACCTGAAGCATGATCGAAGCACGTTTACTTTACACGTGCTTCGAAAGCGTCTGCAGACTGCATTTTGTAGGATGGATTCACGGCGTGACCGCCGCTTTAGAAAGAATATGGCGGCGTACATGTGCCACTTCACAAGCGCCCTCTCTTGCGCGCTGCCATGTTTATCTGCTGGCCGTAGTGGAACTCGCCCTGAGCATGCGCGGTGGTTCGCTTCGTGCGAAATGTCGGACGCCACGCGCCAGGTTCAAGGCTGAATGACTCCGCATGTTTCGCTTCGAAGGACCAACTACCATAGCCTCCTTTATGTTCTTACAAAGCCTGGCAGTTCGACGACGAAGCCATAGAGTGCCCGGTAGCAGATTTGAAGCGGAAGGATCTGGTAACACAGAGCATCAAGAAGCCATTTCTCGGACAACCTGGACGTCAGCGCACAGCTTTTGCAGCGGCGAGGACCCGAAACACACTTCTTGTGTGTTTGGGGTCCGCTACGAGACGCCGCAACGGGGCGCCACTGCAGTCACGTGGCACGTGGCTCTGTTCTCACCCGTTGTCTGCCGTTCCGCCTTTTCCATTTCGGTGGCCGTTTCTCGTGGCGATCTGCCAGGCTTTGTCAGTATATAGGAGGCTATGCAACTGCACACCTAATTTTTTTTTTACCCCCGCAAAATGGGCATCTGCATGAGTGTTTGTCGTCCCTATTTTGTAACGGGCGGCGCAAATGATATCGAGCCGCCATTTTGTTTTTCTAAAACTTACGCCGTCACTTCAGTCGGAGCCGCGAAAAGTGCCGCTACCCGTGGTCAACATAAAGTGACCTTTATTTTATATATATATATATATATATATATATATATATATATATATATAAAGAAACCTTTATTACAAAGACAACGTAATTGGAAGCACCAGCGCAATGAATGTTTAACGGAAGCTGAAGGGTGTGTAATTATTTAAAATACGTTACCTCCTACAATGCCGCGTCAGTTTGGTCGAACTGAAAACGATGTCCACGCGCTTCGCCATCTGCAATGCGGGCGCATATTACACCTTTGCAAGTGGGATCCCGGCTTAACCTCGAACCGCGCGCCAAGGTGAGGCGGACCTACTCTCCAGCCAGGACGTTCGCTGGTTTTCGTACAATGTTGCCAAGCGTCTCTCGCCGAAGCGTATACACCACTGAGCGCAGAAAGAAATAAAAAAAAAAAAAAACTCTAAAACGTATACGTGTCGTCTTCGACCGCGAAAGAACACGGATAATTAAATAAAATGCCTAAACCGGTAACAAATCGAAAAATTTCAAAAAGATCTAAAGTCTCAAGGCGCTCTTCAGAATCCGCCACAAGTCGCATGGCCAATTTGCATCAACGATGGCTGCGCTCGAGGCAGCTCTGGCTTCCACAACATGCAGGAACAGAGGCTGCGATCGTTATGAAGTCAACTCCAACCCTGAAAGATGCCCCGTCCTACAATATGTGACGCTACGATTCTGTGTGGATACCTCCTCCTGCGTTCCGAGACAGTAAGTGTGCCGCCAACGTAAGCCATCGGCGATGCAGCAAACGGCGCCATCTTGTCATCGCGCACCCCAATGACGTGCCCCTGGCGCACCCCAGCATGGCGGAAACGGTACGGGGCGCCAGCATCGCTCAAAATGGCAGCGCACAGGAGCGTTTCTTGCAAACGTGTATAGAGGGGAAACGTTCATTTTCTTTGTTGTATCTCGCGATATGATAAAAGATTCTCAGCTATAGTTCGTTTCAGCTTCGGTCCGAGCGCGGCCAATGTTATGAGCCGAAGGGCCAATCAAACAGCCAAAGAGGCACAACGTCATGGCGTGCTCTCTGCAGTTGATAGGACCAGCCGGTATTCGCCGTCTCTCTGTGCGCGCTCCTCCGCCGGATAGTCCTGTCAAGCGCAGAGAGCACGCCATGACGCCGCGCTTTTTGCACTCTTCGATTGGCCCTTCGGCTCACAACATCGGCCGCGCTCGGGCCGAAGCTGAAACGAAGTATAGTCCTCCTCTCCGACGAGCACCTTCCGCAATTATGAACGTCCACATTTAACTACCCTATTGGAAAAACGTACAAGAAACAAACCTGCTGCTTGCACAGTCCTGGTATGACACCACCATAATTTATTGTTATTATACATGCAGCTAGTTTGGTTTTGCGTTCTCCATAACTGGAGATACCGGCACCGCTATGGCTCCGGGTCTGTCTATACTGGCAGCCGGTTTGCTCGCCGATATGACTCAGTATGGCTGGTATGATTTTGCGTCCGATGACGTAGGCGACCGCCATCTTTCCAACGAAACGCCTATACCACAAGACCACCGGTATAACTAAACCATACATGCAGAAAGACGACCGCCATCTTCCAACAAAAACGTCCATCGTTTACCACCGGTATCGTTACATACATCATACATGTCGAAAAATAACATAAGCCGCGTTTACATGAATGCGACTTAGTCGCATTGAATCCAGTTGCCGCATTCAATATGCGGTCATGTAAACGGCATAATGCGCAAAGCGCATCGCATTAAAGTCGCTAGACAGAGGTGGATCGAGATGGCGAGTGCGCATTCATTCAGCCCATGTAAACGAAGATCGCATCGCATTTTGGAACGGGGAGGATTATCGGAAGGCGCTCGCTGCGGGAGCGAGTGAACAGCTGAGAACATGGTGGCGGCCAACCTCGTCGGCGGCGCGGAGAGCGGTCCCGCAATTTTTTTCCCGAGAACAAACCCAAGCTTTTATTGCGATCATAAGTAAGCGGAATTTAGCGGAGCTGCTCGGTGAGGGCGGCCCCGTCCAAACCTTTGCGAAGTACGACTTGCGCGTCCGAAGGGGTCACAAAGGCTTCGGTGCAAGCACGCATGACACCGAGAGCTCCGAGCACTGTAGAGCACTGCATGGTTGCGCAGAACGAGCAGCTCCTACCTCGCTGCCGTTCCTGGCTGCGCAAGAGCCTCTCGGACTCGGGGTCTGGTCGCGATCGGCGAGGTCTGGCGCGGCGAAACGTGGAGGCTTCCTCAAAGCGCGCACACACACGTCGCCTCTCGTTCAGAGTGGACCGGCGGCCCGGACTGGAGTCCTAAACGCCTTGGTTTTGATGCTTCTTCCGTCTCCCAACTTCTTCCACAGCACCGAAGACAGCGGGCGCGATCTTTACGTTCACTGAATGCGTCGAAAGGCATCCACGTGCGATGCACCGGAAAACGTGGTGCGGCCATAGGTCGGCATTTCCGAACCCACTCACTCACCATCACATCACTAATTACAGCAACATCCAAAAGTCACAGCCCTTCACATCACAAAGTACATCGACGTCCAAAAGTCACAGCCTTTCACATCACAGAGTACACCGACGTCTAAAAGTCACTGCCTTTCACATCACAAAGTACACCGACGTCCAAACGTCACGGCCCTTCACATCACAGAGTACACCGATGTCTAATATTCACGGCCCTTCACATCACAAAGTACACCGACGTCCGAAAGTCACGGCCATTCACATCACGGAGTTCAACCGGACAACAAACTCATCCCCATCACCTCACCGCAATCTCTGAACTCACAAAGTCATTCACCGTCACTTCACGAATCCGTCAAGTTCACGAAGTACTTCACCGTCACATCACGAATCCTATAGAGTTCATGAAGCATTCCCCATCCCATCACCTCCAACTCTGAATTCACGAAGTCGCTCACCGTCCCATCACGAGCTCATCGAGTTCAGCAAGTCGTTCCCCTCACGTCCGTGAACTGATCCCGTTCATGAAGTCGTTCGACCGGTTCGACTTCACGGCCCTTCACCGAGTCACAGCCGTTCACCGAGTCACAGCCATTCACCGAGTCACCGAGGTCACGGAAAGCGGCGTCGGCCGCGGCCACCGCCACTGCCTCCGGCTTTCAGCCATCCTCGAAGTTCTTTCGCAGCGGCGCTGACGACTCCAGGAGTCCAGATGTGTGTTTCAGTGTGTGTCTGTGTGTGTGTGTGTGTGTGTGCGGGGGGGGGGGGGGGGAGTATTGGGCTGGGCCGGGTGACGCACCCTGCTCTTGTCATTTTGTTTGTTTAGCTAGTTCCCTCTGGCTTTTAGTTTTGTTGTCGGGTTTCTTTTATTTTCGTTTTGTATCGCGCTTTCTTCATCGTGCGCCCATGCTGTGGAGAGCGAGCGGCTTCTTGACTTCCCTGCTCCGAACTTGTGAGATAAGGTGCTTGTTTCCGGGAGAGTTATAAGCCCCACGGATGCCCAGAACCAAAATGGCTGCTGGTTTGTCGGCGAGCGGTATTACAAAGGGTGGCATCACCCTAGCAAAGCGCACATGAAGGCTCCCTAGACTTCGCCTGGTTGTCGGCGTTGTGATTGTGGAGGGGACCCCACCTCAAAATCTTCTGGCCTGTCTTTTTTTTTTTTTTTACTTTCGTTGCGCACGGTTTTTTCTACGAAAACAAAAAGAAGGCGCTTATATTTTTGCCAACGACCACTCACCGGGGGGGCAAAAAGGAGAGACAGACACGAACCTGCGTGCACGATTTTTGTGAAATATCTTACAAACATAAGACGTTTTAGCGAATTACGTTTTAGCGAATAGAGGTCACATACGCGAGTCGACGTTTAGGCATTTGTAGGGGCGGCAAACTGGGCATCCAAACAGACCGCGCCAGGCGGTCTGTTCGGAACGATAGCAAGGGGTGCTTTGCTGTAGTTTGGGGAAAATTAAATGAACTCAAGTTCGAGCGTCCATCGCCAAAGGTTTGGCAAGCTCGAAAACAGGACGGCGGCGGCCTCCATTTTATCTATTCGGTCAAATGAACGTCGCCATTCGCTAAAGTGTCATTCGATGAAACGTCGTGGGCCAGGTTTCGCTCGCTAACCGTCGTTCGATCAGTACAAAATTGTTTTGTGTGTTTTATCTTGATAATTATGATCCATGGCAACCAGCCTATCGTTACCTACCTCACGTTACGTCGTAAAATAGCGCGATGATGTCACTTTCATAAGAGATACCATAATAACGCAATACTTCACAACCGACCGCTGAATCACCCATGTAATATTTTGTCACAGATTTCATCATATATATATAAAGTAGACATTCCAAAACAAGAGTCATCCATTCCCAAAAATTCCAGGGACTGGAACTACCTTCCCTCATCTGTTGCCACAATTGCCACTTACTATATGTTTAAAATTGCCGTAAATAATCTATACAGCTCAGACTGCGCTCCAAGGTGTACAGCTTTGTTTTGTTCTCTTCTAACTCCCGCTCACCTCTGTAATGCCGATGGCCCTGATGGTATGTCAGTTAAACAAATAAATAAAAAAGTAAGTGCCTCCCCTGAAAAACCTCTTCAAGAGGCGACCTGCAGCTTGCCGAAGCAATGAAATCTGTTTTATTCGAACCCGTTGGTCAGAGTACACCTCATCATTAATTAAACCACTCTTTGGATCATTCACCTCAAAGCAATATGTTTCCTTCTGAGCGTGTTCGTGTCGCTCAACCTACTTTGAGCGAAATGCAGTCGAGATAACTAATGATGGCGGTCGACTCCACTTTTTTCAGCTTTGAACCGAGGCGAGGCGCGCGACTCACGCGCGCCTCGCGCTCGTTGTTTTACGCCGGGGTTTGGCTGCGCATAGACTCGTTTTATAGGTAGCGTACTGTGTTTTCGGAGTTCATTTTTGAATAGAATCGGAGCGTGTTTTTCGGAGTTTATTTTGTAGCGTAGGCTACACTGGCCGAGGTTGAGCAGTTTCGCGTGGCTTCTGGCGAGCTGTGCTGCGTCACACGGGTCAGACCCCGATGCACGCGCCGCGCGCATGGACCCGCTCGAGATCATGGCTCGCGCTGTCCGGTTGTTCTGGGCGGCAGCTTGGTTGCTTGATACATAACACGGCGCACAGCTGGCCAAACCAACGACGGGCATCTGGCATGCCCCAGCGGAGAATTAATTTGGACCATCTGGGGATCTTTTGACGTGCAACCGAAGGCTCGGTTACACGGCGCCTCCTCCGCAATAAGAAGAGCGGAGAAGCTTAACTCATCGGATCCCGAAGTAGTCACATAATCCGTAAACCGTCTGTGTCATTGAAGCAGCAGTAAGCATGATAATCAAGCTAATCGTAGACAACCAGGAAAGCTAAGAATAACCAGCTGAACCTAAGCTTACGCTACGTATATCCTGGCATAGCCGAGCTAAGCCACTGCAATTTTTTTACAATGAATTCGGGGTGTTTTTCGGAGCTTTCTTTAATGGTATACAAAATTCGGAGTCTGTCGGCTTCTTCGGTGGTGCGAATTAAATTTAGAAAACAGCAGTTTGTGAATTTAGTAAATCAGCCTTTTCATATGCGAGACTTCGACTGTGGTCGTAAGAGAAGCTACCTCGTTTCTATAATAACGGGATAAGTTCATAAGTTTCAACTAGAAAGGATGACAAACGTAAAGCTTGTTGTAAATTCCGGGGAAATATGAAGACCTGTCGGGCGTTATTACTTCTGGCACCCCCAAATATTCGGGGTTTTTCGGATAAACCCGAATCGGCAAAAGTTTAAACGGCAAGTGTTCTTCGGATTTCATAGGGTTTATTCGAAAACGCGGAGCCCTAATTATACTGTGGTGGGCTCACGCAAAATGCGGAGCTTACTGCATTCTTAACTTGGTTAAAACTGCAGTTCGAAGCCCCCAGCGCGCACTCGCTCCCTTCCGCCGAGCATTCGCTGCGCTTGCAAGCTTGTGCTTTTCTGGTGACGCAGGTCCACGAAAATAACATGGTCACAAAATCAATAAAAGACAAAGTTCCCGGGGCGCGCAAAATACGCATGCCTCGAGAGTCGAGGCACAGAGAACGTATACCAGCCCCAACAGTCGGATGCGCAGTGACCCGGAGGCTAGAAACCTCGCGCTGAAGGCAGACCTTGCACTGCGGTCTTCACCGGTCACTGAATATAAGTACAATAGCGCAATGTGCTGAATGTACTTGGCACGCTACACCTATGTCGATACCTGTGGGCGGCATGTTTCCGTATTTCGTTAAACTCCTACGCATCCGAAGCTCCGTTCGACTAAACATGAAAGGAACCGCGGCGCAAAAGGACACACACACAAGTAGAACAGCGACACTTGCACAGCGCTGTCTGTCTTCTACTTGCTTTCCTTGGGTCCTCTTGCGCCGTTTTTCCTTGTATGAACGGTCTCTGTCAAAAGTCCACAGCCCACCAAGCCGCTCCGGCCAGGCCGGTGAGAGCTCCGAACTTGCAACAAAGACTGTGCACTATGCACCGACTGGCCCACCTTCAAACTTTACCACAGTTCGACTAAACATCTGTTGGACAAAGAGTCAATCATTTGCTAAAGTCCGACGGGGCGTTGTTCGCGAATATAATAGACTCGGAAACCTGATGGGACGCAAGTTCTTGAGGTGGGAATCTCTACGAAGCGTTTTATTAGAGGACAGGGTCTTCAAGTTTCACTCCTTGGCATTGCGTTCAGTCAGGATGGCACGCTGTGCGATTGATTGGGAGCTAGTGCGCCACTTTCCGCGAGAACACCAGTAATGCAGGCGGCTGCTACCTACGGAGAAAACTCTGCGAATGACAAGGACTAAAGTATCTGGACTTATGAATTTTCTAACGTTATACTCACATGACGTGACGTGAGCATGTAAAACGTGGTGCTCAGTGGCACCTCATTTCACATCATTTTTTCACTATATTTTATACACCAACTCATGTTTACAAACAAACTGGAGCGCTCCTCGCCGACGCCATCGTAGCCGGGCATGCGCGATGGGGTGTGGGCAAGAAGCTCGCCGCGTCGCCGATAAACAAACCATTGAATTGCGTTGTTGTCGGCGGCGGTGTGAGTCCCCGTGCACTTTCCTGCGTTGGAATTGTTGATTCTACGTCTTCTTGGGCAATGCCTGACTACTTGAGCAGCCTCAGCGAAATTACCGAGGCTCGCTACACCACAAAACTTCGCGTGAATAATGTGACATGCGGCGATTCATTCCGCGTGGACGCCGCAGAGGGTACGCTAAAGCCTGATTCGCATGATGAAATTTCGGTCGCAATTTTCAGTCATGACGTCGCTCGGGCTACAACAGAGTGAACCGTTGCTGAGATGTTCAACATCGATACTGAAAATCGCAAGCAGAATCGGACCAAGTGAATGAGGCATAACAAGTCGTTGATGGTCACTAGTAACAACGATTAACATCTCCGCATTCACTTCTTATCGCAAGTACCGGGCCAACATTTGGTCCACGGGCCGGTGTCGTCTAAAAGAGCAGACGACGAGCAGAAGCGTTTGATCAGGCGGCCGTTCGATCTTGAAGACGCACTGAACGTCCGTATGCAGGCGGTCCCAACAACTTTTCGGTATTCCCGCTTTCATGACGGAACAAAACAAATAAATCTGATGACAACAAGTATCCGTGAATTTAACCCAAACTGCTTCCCGCCCAAGCAATCGTGGTCCGACGGCGACTGGTTTTCCATTTTCACGGCACATATCCACGTTCTCGGACGAACCGAGCACATGAAAACTGATCTTCAAACCTTTCTCGACTCTTTTGGTACAGCCCCAGCCGCGGCGTTTTGACGAGAAGGTAAGTTTTTGTCAGGTTTTTTTTAATACAACGCTAGAATACACGTCTCACATAGGGACTTCCGCCTTCAGTCCCAGACCGGAAGTGCGCCCGACGCGCGACCACCGCGCCGTGACGTAACAGAGATGAGTTCGTTGGTTCGTGTATTGCCAGAACATAATTTCGGCGACATATTCACCTATACATGAACTCATCTCTGTTAAGTAACGGCGCGGTAGTGGCGCGTCGGGCGTAACAGAGATGCTCCTTAAAACAAAAACCAAAAGGCTCCTTAAAACCAAAACCGACAAACTCCACACGTAACCAGTAACAAAAAAAGAACAGGCCACAACGGGTCG
Source organism: Ixodes scapularis (assembly GCF_016920785.2). NCBI lineage: Eukaryota > Metazoa > Arthropoda > Arachnida > Ixodida > Ixodidae > Ixodes > Ixodes scapularis. The sequence continues at coordinate 16,217,710 of NW_024609882.1, read as the reverse complement.
ACAAAGGACGTAAAAGGAAAAACCCGAACAGCGAACTTTTCCCTACACTTGGCGAGGTCAAACTTTGTACCTACAGGTTGCCTCAAGCTTGAAACACAAAAGTTTATCCCAAGCTTGAAACACAAAAGCACTAATCACAAACGAGCGTGTTGGGGACGAATTAAGTAAGTGCTTATACTTCCTGTTTACACGTCTAAGAAACTAGGGAGTTTTGTGTATTGTTCCAATAATTCCTGTAAGGATACCCGATACTCCTCTGTCGTCTCAGTGCATGCGTAGTATCGTTATTGGGTATCGTTACCGAGCACAAAAACCGTCTACAAGAATTCCCTACCTTTTATCGTTTTTCTAGTGAAATTAAAGACGACGTTGGCAAGGAGAAGCAAGCTAACTAATCTCGAAGGGAAGGGAAGCAGAGGTCGTCTTCGCTCCTTCAGCTCCCCTTGATAACCGGTGATTTCTTCAAGCAGACAGAGCCAGTGAGGACGCCTTCAGCGAACATCAAACATAGTCTTTGAGATGAATAGAGGCAGGTTCTTAATTTTGTTTTCGTTACAAAAGAAAGGTCATTTTGGAACAAGGTCTGGTGGGAAATGCAAGATGGGAGGACGGGTAAACAGCTCGTCCACACTTCTAGACGGGGAACACAGCCTGTCATAAAAACTGGACATGTCAGGCTCTAAAGAGCGTGGGAAAGTAAAAGCTCTTTGGTGAACCGACGATACGTGCCCCAGAACAGCACGGCGACGTGCATGAAAAAAGTTAAAAAAAACGCGGCAAGCCCGGTTCAATAGTTTTCCATGTTTTAAAAATAACAGGCTTATTCTGCTCTTTGCGCACCTCGTGTGTTTGTTTACCCCTCAGACGCTCTGACGTACCTCTATTTACACCTGGTTTTGACCAATGACGGCGCGCGCTTTTCTGTCTCGTCTTCGCGCGTTCTGTGAGCGCCCTTTATGTTTCCCGCTGATTGTTGTGCCACTCTTCGTATTTACTTCTTTTCAATAAGTCACGATAACGTTCGCAAGCGCGGAAGACACGTTTTGGTACCCCTACTTGCACGTCGTATAAACACTTACTTCGAATTTGACTTCGACCTCGACCGCGCACCTTGTTTTTCATTGGTAGCCTGCTTGCAACAGCAGGATGACGGTGATGACAACGCAATCGCGGTCTGCTTGTGGTCCTGTGTGAAGGGCTCTCACTTCCGATCGAAGTGAGAGCCATTCGTATCGCTCCGACGCTGTTGAAAAAGCTCAGCAGTCCTTTGAATGAGTCACTTGCTCAGGAAAATAGCGAGGAGACGAGTGTCTAAGCGCTTATGTAAGAAGAATGGTCTCGATCTCAAATGAAAAGCACTCCAGAAAAATGTGGCCGATATGGTTCGTATGCAAAACTAGCTAGCATAAAAAAGAAATAAATTCAGAAATGGGGACGGGCTATCTGTCTCCCCCCTTGTAAAAGATTTATGTCATTTTATCAAGAATCTTTGAACACTCGTACTCCGCCTTCGCGTTCGAAGCGCTGTTCACGGAGTAAGGCTAGGCTGCTTAGTGGATTGAGTTTCGCCACGTGTTCGTCGCACATTTTCTGATGGGGTCCGGCTTTTACACACAAGTATCGTGCCAGTAGCTGACTTTTGCTCAAATAAACAGAAACAAAAACCTCTTTAGTCAATATTCACGTTCAACGGAAATCAAAGAACTCTGTTCGTATTCCTAGAATTCAAGAACTCGGGAATATGCACGACTGTGATGAAAACTATTATCGGCAACAGCAAGCGAAGCCCCCACCTAAACGCCTGAGAGCACGTAAAATCTTCTCCGCCTGTTATTGCAACGGACATGTCCGCGCGCTTGTTAGGAAACGTGGGCGACAAACCGTGATGCCAATCGGCTGCTTCCTCACATTTTTAAAATTATCATAATTCTCCGGCATATGAATAAAGCCCGTAATCTTCCGTGATTTTTCTAGAATAGCGTCAAGCCTTCCCGAGATCTTAGATGCTAAATAGCGTTTGAAAAAATGCGGAAGCGGCCGAAACAGATCAAATCCGGCAGCGGCCGAAACAGATCAAATCCGGCGCACGCTTTTTCGTGTGGACGGATAAAAACGAGCGTATGCCGCATATTAACAGCATCATATAATATCTGTAAGCATTATATTAAGCGAGAGCGAGAAAACCAACATTGTATAGTCCAGTTAAGGTCGCACCAGTACTCGCGTAAAAGCTCCGGGAAGACGGTTTTATTTGTGTTTCCTTGAGGGGTGCGCGCACGCACGCGCTTACAAAAGACAAAAAACATGGTCGCACGGACACACGCAGATGCAATCAACGCGAAGAGAAACCCTCCCGTGGCAGAATAGCACACTGGCAAAACGACACCTTCCCCGGCCCCCCACACACAATGACACACACAGACACACACACCGAAAGGAGGAGCCGCCAAGCCGCGCCGCGTAAACGGAACCCCACGGCCATGCAGGAGGCTCAAACGTTTGCCGCGCACAGACAAAGCCTCCCCTAACGTTCGCTAAGCTGCACATGTACTACGCGACGCGGGTACGCACGCCCGCAGTATCGGGGCAAGGGAGCCGGAGGTCCGCCAAACTCGTTGGAGTCGCCGCTGAGTCTGTGCCGGTCCAAACATCCCCCCCCTCCCCCCCCCCCCCCCCCCCCCAATCCCCATCTGGGAAGCGCTGGTGCCGCTTCGTCTGCAATACACAGTCCCCTCCCCATTTCCGATTTCGCGCTTAAGCCGCGCACAGTCGCACACGCAAAATGTCACATCCTCTCTCAAGGTCCTCCAAAGCAAACGCCCCCTGCAGTTGCTTCCCCCAAACGTTACCAGACCACCCCTACGAATCTCGTTCTGGGCTCTAACAGAAGTTCCTTCCAAGTTTCTGGGCACCAACATGCTGCAGACACTTCCAAATGTCAAGTCGGCTATCAGTCGCGAAGAGTACGCACACGCAAGCAAACCCATAACGACATCTCCTGAGTCCTGACTCCTAGTTCACGATCTCAGTCCCCATCACATCACAAATTCAGTTCACGAATTCATTCACCATCACATCACGTATACACCAGAGTCACGAAGTCCTTCACTACTGCATTACGAGTGCGTCAGAGTTCACAAGGTCACTCCCCGTCACATCACGGCTCCTTCCGAGTTCATGAAGTCAGTCCCCTTCGCATCACGACTCGTTCCGCATTCACGAAGTCACATCCCCTTCACATCACGGGTTCTTTCGCGTTCACGGAGTCACGCCCATTCACATCACGACTCCTTCCGCGTTCACGAAGTCACGTCCCCTTCACATCACGGGTTCTTTCGCGTTCACGGAGTCACGCCCATTCACATCACGACTCCTTCCGCGTTCACGAAGTCACATCCCCTTCACATCACGACTTCGTCCGAGTTCACGAAGTCATTCACAGCCCTTCACCATGACGCGGTGAGCGTGAGTGAGTGTGAGTGAGCGAGTTCGTGAGTGACTTCGCCGAGGTATGGGTGCGGCTGGTGCCGGAACGGAACTGACGGAACTGCATAACTTCGAGCTTTGAGTCAACGTGCACGGCAACAAACCGATCGTGACACTAAGCCGCGGATACCGCATCGCCGGTCGACAGGGGCAAATGGCCCGTTGCTCGTATCGTGGGCCGTGACTCGTACTCGGCCAACTCGGCGTCTTTTCGTGGCCCCTCGCGTCGTCGCAACCAGCCGCAAACATACCAGCCCGCGACCGTGGCCGATGTCGGAGAAAAGCGAAACCGAAACGTAAAGCTTCCGCCCAGTGGCTTCCGCTGCTGCGCCTTTTCTAACTTCCCGGCCAGTCCCGGTTTACACGCTTCCGGTCGTCGCGGAGATGGCGATGCAGCCAGACGTAGCGGTTTTGGCGCTGGCTCCTTCTGCGTTTTACGGGACAGATGTTTTACGGTCCGTTTCTACTGCGTCTCTGGCACTCAACTCGACGACGCCTCTCGTGGTTCAACCAGGCGTGGTCAGCCGGGGTCAGCACAGCGCGGCCGGCTCAACTCGTCCGATCGCCGGACCGCAGGCGACTTCCGATTTCGGCCGTTAGGCCTAGGATCCGAAGGACTCTGTTTCCGTGAAGCGGTAAGCGAATCTCGTCCCGTTTTCGTTCTACTTTTAAATTACGTTAGGTGCGCTACAGTGTAAGCATGCGTGCCAAGTGTTCGTGACAATTTTGAACTAGAATAATTGTGCTTCATTGCGGTTTGTCATTTACGAAAAAGTAAATTGAGCAATGAACGAGGAGCCATGCTTGAAAACGATGTATGTACGATGTTAACTTCTACCTGGGCGGCTTAAAAAAAGTCAAGACTGGTTACTGTTGGATGCGAGGCTGGTCCCAATGCAATGGTAACCACTTAGAGCACCTTTCTGAACAGCATGTAAGCAATATAGCGATCAACGAGACGAGCGACGACGAGAAGCTACGAGTGCCGGCGCCGAGCGACGAAGATTTCTCACTCGCTGCTTGCGCCGCTCGGTTCCTGGGCTTCTAGAAAACGTCGCTCATCGCCTTGATCGCTCGCACCAATCGCTTTCATAATGTGTGTCTCGTCGCGCAGCTGACTACCGTGTTTATTCAAATATATGTCGACCTTTTTTTTTCTTTTCTTTTATTTATTTTTTTTTTTTTTCGGAAATCGTGACTAAAGAATTTCGACCTACATTCGCGACCAAATTTTGCGACCGTACCGGAGGCATGAAGCTATCGAGTCACCGAGCCGGCGTTGCCGTAGAGCGCGCACCTCTTGGGGCATTGGATTTCGCCATCGCACCTCTAGCGTTCCCCTTGCTGGGCAATGGGGAAGGAGAGGAACGCGATGCGCCATGCACTTTGTCCTCCATCCTCGCAAACGCGCACAAAAAAAGAAAAAAAAAAAAAAAGATGTTACTTTTGTTAGTTGCTTGAGGCGGCTCGGCTCGCGTGTTGCTCATGGCGACACGGCGGCTTTGTTTGCGTCTTTGTAGTTTGTCTTTCGTCGTTTCGCACCTTCTTTCGTTTCTTGTCGTCATTTTACAACGGTGTCAGTGAAGTATTGTGGCGGATTTACGAGGATGTCTACCAAGTTGTGAAGTGATGTAAATAAAGGTTTCTTTCTTTTGCCCAAAATTTCCCCTGTTCTTAAAAATAAAAAAAAAAAAGTCGACCTATATTTGAATTGTTTTTTTTATTCTCGGTGGGTCCAACAAATAGAGTTCGACCTATTTTCGAGTAAATACGGTAACTTTAATTTTTATTTTGGGTTACGTCGGACGTAACTCGAATGCTTGACAGTTACGTTGGGCGTAACTTTAATTTTTATTTCGGGTTCCGTCGGACGTAACGTTAGACACTGCGTTACACTTAAGAAAAATAGGGGCTGATGGTTCATCATATAAACCGACCATTTGTGTTTAATTAAAGCGAATCACTGGCCTAAAAAAAATACTGTTGTCCTATAGGAATGTAGCGCTTCAGATAAATTTGTTAATTTTCGCTTTTAGTCTCTGCCCCACCAGATACAACATCTGGCCTAAAGCAGTGTTCCGGATCTCCTTCCAAGACCTCAGGCGGGTCGTCATTCAATCCAGGAGGCGGCGGCGTCTCATGGGCGTGTTGCTGGTGCTTCTTACTGGATGGTGCTACCGAGGGAAAAGTGGTCGTGCTTGGGAAAGGAAAGTATGGGCGCCGTAAGTATAGATATTGTTTTTACCTTTGCTCGAACCCACCTTTAAGAAATGCACAGTTCGCATGTGTGCATCTCTCAATGCTTCTACAGTCGGCTGTTAATATTTGGAGTGCTCCAACTCTGTCAGCGCTAGTTTCTCTAGATTATGCAAATGGGATGCAACACTAAACCACATATGCTCTCGCAACAAACAGTGCTCTGCTGAAGCACGCACTGTGGAATCTACTCTGGCTTTATAATGCAGCACAAAATAGTTGACGCCAATTATAGCTACTTTTGTGACTCCGTTTTACCAAAAGCTCTGCCGAAATAAACTTGCCACCTTATTGGTAGTGCAAAAGAACCTCGCGTGCCTAACCTGGAGAAGGGCATTTTTTTCATAGGTCAATTTTTTCTTAAACCAATACCTTCAGCCTCCTTGAAATGTTAACATCATGTGACACTCAGAAGAACAGTAAACCCCTTAATGTTGGCGAACCTTTAATTTTCGCGGCCTTTAATTTTGCGGAATTCAGTGGCTGCGATTATGTCCTCTGGGACCGATTCGAGAAGAAATAGGGGCCACCAAGATAAGGGGGTTTTACTGTCCATCGGAGGAGAGAGGAAGTCACCTTTGTTTGTATGCAAGAGTAAAACCAACAACAACAATCATGGTGCCGACACTTTGTGAGCCTATCTGTGTCTATTGAATGATATCAATTTTGTTTTTGTTCGTTAAAAATTGTTGCCTGTCCACTGTGGGATGTCGTCTTCAACACGAGCAGTGGTTTTCCTCTGAAGCAGGCAGCATGGACGCGTGCCGCAGCACAACATAGTTTATTTGCAGGTGGTACCGCAGTTTGAAGGATGGTTGGCACAATATGGGGGAATCGCAATTCAATGTTCTACCTCGGGCGTAGACAAGATTTGCTCATTCTGAATCATTTTGTCTATAAATCGGGAACTTGCAACGAATGTACCCGCATGGTTGGAAGGGCCAGACAAGCCTTGCGAGCGCTTCGTTTTCTAGCCTCTCAGTCCTGAACCTACTCACGCACCACATGTGTAGATGTTCCGGTACGTGGGAGCACTTATTTGGAAAATGGTGAATGGCAACTGTTGTTATCTTTAAGGTGGACTGCATATTTGCAGTACTTTTCCTCACTTAAAAATATGTCTTACTAAAAATACGTAGTATAGCCGATGACAAAAAGAGAATGGCTGGGCGTCCTCCAGCGCATGCTTGTGCTTTTCACCCCGCTTTAGACAGATGTGCTCGCTCCAGGCTCATCAGGCGCTGAAACGTCATCGAAGGTAGCAGACGGGCTGGAGGTCGAACAACGGAGACTTCTCCCTGCCTTTCTGATGGTGTCAGTGAGCATGTACTTCTATACTCTAACTTAGCTTAACCTGCACAGAGCTCAGTAGAATAGGCTTGGCAAGTGCCCTTATTGCATATGCATTTGTACAGCTGAGGCACTTTCTAAATCAAGAACATTGTGTACCTTACCTTCAAAAACACATCATTTTGGGGGTGCAAAAGGAATTCTAAGGCATATTTTTGTTTGTATTGTCCTATTACGCATCGACTCCTTCAACTTAATGCGGAGTCGACCCAGCCTCTTGAAAAATTTAATGCTTGCCAGGTAATTGTTTTGCATTTAGTTGATATATCAGTATTCAGTTAGGTATCCCAAGTCATTAGTCGTTGAGGTGGAGTCTCTCTGTAAGTCAGTCATGTTTAACAGTCATAGAAATGCTTGTCAAATAATGGCACTGTCGAGGACATGTATTCAGCTCGAACAATCGCTGGGCACAGGCTGGTCGTGTGGTTACAGGCAGCAAACATCCCAGTTGGAACGTCCTATTTCGCAATGTAGCTGCAGACTAGGTGAGGGCCCCACTCATAAACGTCTATACTTTTAGTCTCTTTAAGCTGGACCACTTTTGAAACTACAAGCCTTTGCAGCAAAAACAGCATGACGCACGATTATAAGCTCGACGTACCATGGCGTCCAACTAGAAGGTCACATGGCTTGCTTTGTGCACTGAATTTGCAAGGATGGCTTGAAGCTTCTGTCGTGGTTAACTTTAAGCTGAGATAGTTTAAAATAATGCTCTCAGTTTTTAGTGTTGCCCGGCATGGTTAACAAGTTGGTGATATAGCGCTGCATTGAAAAGTCTGTGCATTCATGACTGTATCACCTTATGAATGCAAGCTACCTATTAAACTCTTCGTTTTTCAGAGAAATGAAATGCACTTTGCTTCCAATTGCACCCGCTTCTGTAACTTCATGGTATGAAGCACCTTATGGCTGCAAGCTCTGACCGATCTTGTTCTGTGGTCTGCGCAGGCCCATATGAGGGAGTCACTCCGAGAGCCTCACGAGAGTTTCCTGCCCGTGGTCGTTCTAAATGTTTTTGTTGTAGGTATGCATCCTTTCTGTCTTTCCCTTAATTGTACTCAAACGTCTTCTTTTCATTGTCGCCGATTTGCCTCAAAATTGGTTAAGCACACAAATGCACGCTGTACAACTGTATTGTACATATTTTTTCCAAGGTAACTTTTCTTTGCCAAAGTTACAGATTTTTTTATGAAGGTTAGTCTTTTTTGTTTTTATTTTCAAATTTATGTGAGTTTCCATGGGCAACACTAAAACGTTATGCCAGAAGCAAGGACAAGTTCACTGCTCTAATTTGTTCTCAACTGATTGCAAGAAATTTCGTTAATGTCGTGAAACCTCCTTCCAGCGCTTGCTTTGCAGCATAAAAAAAAATTATACATAGGACATAGTCTGTTTCTTAAACTGCTTGCTCATTCTGCAGGTCTGCCTGCCATAGATGTAGTGCTACTGGAGAGCAGGCGAATTCGATTGCTGGTTTTGCCATTGCTTTTTCTTTTTTTTTAGACGTTGTCTTAGTAGTTCTTGTGAATTTGGAGATTTTCCTAAAAAGCAAGCCGGGAAGAATATTTAGTTTAGTTAGGAAGCTGAAAATAATGATTTAGTACCCCTTTGTCAGTAAAATAGATACTGTGTGCCGCTGTTAGTGTCAAGCCGAGATCCACGCTTTTTTGGCATTTTGCTCAGAGTGGTACCCATTCTTATTCGTTAGCCTCTTGGTGTGCCAACTAAACTCTTTGTATACAGACACCTGCCCTCTGCTGGTACACTCTACCCTCATGTTCAGCGAGTGTATGAACCGGAGTTGTATCCACAGTCGACACTCGCTGAGCACGAGGGTAGGAAAATCTTTCCATTGCAGCAGAGCCATATATGGGGAGAGTCTGGCAGTCTATGATTTCGCTGCCGTAACGTCTCCCTTCCGAGTGAGCTGATCAGCCCGCGGCACAGAGCAAGAGGCGTGAGCGCATGCGCGTGAACTCTAGGCTGCTCCCAGCTGAGCGGGGAGGGCCGCCATTTTCATTCATTCGCCCGGCATGGGATCGATATTCAAATTTCGGTTCTTTCCTTTTATTTGGCAGGCTCTGGCAATAAAATGATATAGTGTTATTCCTCGGTGGCTTAAAAACCTAAAGAAAGAAGTTCCTCCATGTTTGAACGCACTTTTATTTAGGAAAAAAAAATAAATAAGCCCGTAGCAGACGACACGTAGCCTCAACAGTGCTCCGTGCAGACAGCTTTGCGTCAAAATGGTGGTCGTCTCCTCTTTGTTTCTCTGCTGCCTTCTCCCTCCTTCGGCGTTCTCCTCCCTTTCCTCCTCTCCGGCGCCTTCGTTGCCACACCCGCTGGCTAAACTCTCCCACTATACGGCTTTGCATTGCAGTAGTAGTTTTATTTGTAGTCTTTACAGTTGAATGTGAATATTTGACCGAAGTCTCAGGTTGGGGCGAAAGGGGGTTAAATGAATGCATTTGATCATTCACCTAAATTCGGTACCCATCATTTTAACATTTTAACGCCTACGTAGCTTTGTCCTGGGGGTGACTATGACTAAAATAAGAGGATCTATGTGCTGATCACGAAAGAATATGCTAGCCATTCTAATGTAGCTCTGCCAAGTACTTGATTGTGATTTGTTTTTATTTTCAGCTACTTGGGTGCCTCAAGATCTGGAGATCCTAGTGGCCACAAGCTTGGACTCAATCTTTTTCTGTGGTCTGGGCAGGACCATGGGGGAGGTAATCCCAGCAACAAGAGCATCGCAGTATCTCCCTGGCTGTGACTTTCGGTCTGCGTCACGACAGGGGAGTCCTCGTGCCACCAGGTGTTAGGTATGCCACTTGAAATAAGCATTTTTCTTACCTATTAATAGAACAGCAAAAGCACTACTAAGCCTAAAATGCAAAAAAACATATTCAAATCTTGGGTTGGATGAAATTCCAATTACAAAAAGGAGTCTGCAGACATGATTAACATGTGAACTTAAAGCCCGCGGATGTAGGTTCGACGGTGTCACAGAAATAACTTCCCGCAGATCGCCTTGCTCGTGCTATACCCAAACAAATTCTTAAAATAATCATTGTGTTTCGTTGGTGTCATCAATCTTATGTCCCTACCACACTCACCAGTCGGGACATGTGAAATATAAAAAAACAGGAACTTGCACATTGTCAGCTCTGCAAAGACTTATATAGTAAACAGAGCATAGCACGTTCAGCTTAAGAAAAAAAATTCAGTGCAGGCCTATTTTCATGGTTCACATATGTGTAATTGCTCTTTATAATGAAGTGAAAACTGCTTAAGTTGTGGCCCACTACAGGCTTTCTATTAGTGTTAAAAAGTGCGGTAGAAAATATGATTGCGCTTGGAAGACGGGGACATAGGAAGGACAGACACAACAGAGCGCTAACTTTCAACTGATTTAATTCAAGAACCTCAGCGTAGAAACGGACTGTGTCACCGCACCACATCTCAACCAATCCGTGGCCCTGCCACGGACCGCAAGTACGCCAACTCCTTATCCGCCAAGTCAATTGACGCCACACTGACACAACTTGTGCCGGAACTATTTATAGTGTCAGCCTCCATAATCTCGCTAACAGTCCTATCTTTGTGCCTCTCAAGAACAATAGACGAAGCAAATAATGGTTTGCACCCGCAGTCATGAGAGTGACACGACAGATCATGACTGCGAGTGCAAACCATTATTTGCTCAGTCTACTGTTCTTGCTAGGCACAAAGATATGACTGTTAGAGAGATTATGGAGGCTGATGCTATAAATAGTTCCGGCATGTGTTGTGTCAGTGTGGCGTCAATTGACTTGGCGGATAAGGAGTTGGCGTACTTGCGGTCCGTGGCAGGGCCACGGATTGGTTGAGATGTGGTGCGGTGACGCAGTGTGTTTCTACGCCGAGGTTCTTGAATTAAATCAGTTGAAAGTTAGCACTCTGTGGTATCTGTCCTTCCTATGTCCCCGTCTTCAAAGCACAATCATGTTTTCTAACGTACCGTACCAACTTGCCCAACAATCAGCACTTGCTAAAAAGTGCTATTGTGTTTTAAGCAGCTCGCACCAAATATTTTCTTGAAATACATAGGTTCATGGAAATTATTATGTAGATGTTGGCAGACAGTCATGGTGAGGCCAATCTTTAATGCCAAGTGGTCCACTTATTCAGAGTTAATTGAGTTTGTAAATATTGTAGGTCGCAAATTAAATTTTTATGGTACACAATGGGCACAATCATCCGTAATGACTAGCTCTACCTAGGGGAACTTCATACGTTTACTATGGCAAGATGGTTTCGAAAAACGAAGTATTTAGTTTATTCAACTCCTGCACTAACCTTGTCTTTAGAAACTTTTTATATTCTTTGCGATGCTGAGATAAGATTCTGGAAATAGTTTTTCTAGAACTACTCTAGATATTTCCAGTTCATCATTTTTCTCGCAAAGCATTCGAGAGAGCCAAACCCTGTAATGTACGGAGGGAACTCACAGAATGATGCGACTGACAGTTTGGAACATTCGGCACTGTAACAGTAATAATGACATGTCACTTATGTAATGTTCATTATCGCAGATCAAACTGCTTTTTCCGTCTACACTCATTTTCAGTAGACTCATTCAGCGAACTCCCACCTGAGACTGCAGCGCTGGGTTCTGCAAAGTAATTTGAATGAATATAGATGCAACAGGTTTCTTTGAGCGTGCGTCTAACACATATTCTTCATATTGAATCTGCTAACTGTATTCATGTCCATGTCCATAATTCCACATTCCAGCTTATTTTTATTTTGACATTTGTGTTTTCTTCAGTACTTTTCTCAACATCTGTGCTTGCTGAGCCGTACTCAAGTCCACACATCTTGTCTTTCGCTATTACATTAATATATAAAACTGTTCATGCCGAGTGAGAATTCAAGGTATCGAATCTGTCGTGCGAGCTAAATAAGAACCAATAAAAAGCTCTACAAAGGAAATTTTGTTAAAGGATGCTGTATGGGCATTAGAATAGCACATGCCATGCTAAAAAAAAAATACAAATTCTTGTTAGGTATGCGAGGATGACAGTGCCGTGCTGTTTCTGATGTGTCACAAAAAAAAAATCAGTGCCATACAGTGTTCCTTATGGAAGTACAAACTGTTGAATTCGAAGCCCAGAAGTTTTATTCAAGAATGTTCCTCAATACAAATGTATTTAGAGATCTGAGCCACTGACTCATACATGACTATGTGGCAAACATTAATTTTCATGTGGATTATAGTTTACAAGGTCTAGTCTGCATTGATTTATTGCATTCATGCTGAAACTGGGAGGGGTTCTCTGGGTATGAATAAAGAGATAAACATTTCTTGAAATCAAAACATTTGAGAACGGACAAAAGGAAGGATCTGAGAACGGTATCTTAGATTCTCTTCTTTTTCTTACAGTATCTCTAATGTTCACTTTATTTCAACTGATGCATTTAGTTTTTAGCGCAGCTCTTAGCGCCCGTTTCCGCGTTTCGCGGCATCGCTGTCGGCGTAACCACCCAACTAAACTTGGCAGGAAATTGAATTAATGTTGTGGTCATGTGACGTTAATATTTCCGCTAAGTCTAGCTGAGAAACTGAATTTTTTTATGGATGACGTGACACGGTCATGCGACGTCATTTTCCCTGCTACTTTTAGCGGAAAAACTGCATTTGTGTTGAGGTCATGTGACATCAATTTCTGCGCTAAATTTAGTGGGAAACTTAACCAGCTAAATTTAGTGGGGAAATTTTCCCGCTAAATTCAGGGAAGTTTCCTGCTAAATGGGAGGGAGCAGAAGAGGGGGGGGGGGGGGGGGGGGGAGGGGCATACCTTCCCATCCTCCTCTTCAAGATCTGTGCTCTAATTTCACGTTATAGAGAATTGTAAACGTCTCATATTTCATCTCATGTTTATTCAACTTTTATATTGCAGGTGCGCTCGCAGCACAAATCTGGGTTGTGCTGATCCTCTACGCACAAGTTAGGAACTCCTGAGTGGCAAGAGTGGGAGTTTGGTCTGACAGCTCAAGGGACACCATTGTTCAGTATTGAATTTTTAATAATCTTCTTTTAAGCAAAGTTAAGCTTTGCTGCATGCAGTTCTTGTAAAAATAAATACCTGCAACCAAATTTACCAGGTCACGACAACATCTGGCCTAAAGCAGTGTTCCGGATCTCCTTCCAAGACATCAGGCGGGTCGTCATTCAATCCAGGAGTCGGCGGCGTCTCATGGGCGTGTTGCTGGTGCTTACTGGATGGTGCTACCGAGGGAAAAGTGGTCATGCTTGGGAAAGGCAAGTATGGCCGCCGTAAGTATACATATTGTTTTTACCTTTGCTCGAATCCGTTTTTAAGAAATGCACAGTTTGCATGTGTGCATCTCTCAATGTTTCCACAGTCGGCTGTTTTTTGTGGAGTGCTCCAACTGTGTCAGCGCTAGTTTCTCTAGATCATGCAAATGGGATGCAACAATAAACCACATATGCTCTCGCAACAAACAGCGCTGTGCCGAAGCACTGTGGAATCTACTCTAGCTTTATGATGCAGCACAAAATAGTTGATGCCAATTATAGCTACTTTTGTGACTCCGTTTTACCAAAAGCTCTGCCGAAACAAACTTGCCGCCTTATAGGTAGTGCAAAAGAACCTCGCGTGCCTAACCTGGAGAAGGGCATTTCTTTTTAATAGGTCAATTTTTCCTTAAACCAATACCTTCAGCCTCCTTGAAATGTTAACATTATGTGACACACGGAAGAACAGTAAACTCTTTAATGTTGGCGACCCTTTAATTTTCGCGGCCTTTGATTTTGCAGAATTCAGTGGCTGTGATTATGTCCTCTGTGACCGATTCGAGAAGAAATAGGGGCCACGAAGATAAGGGGGTTTTACTGTACATCGGAGGAAAGAGGAAGTCACTTATGTTTGTATGCAGGAGTAAAACCAACAACAACAATCATGGTGTCGACACTTTGTAAGCCTATCTGTGTCTATTGAATGATATCAATTTTGTTTTAGTTCGTTAAACATTGTTGCCTGTACATTGTGGGATGTCGTCTTCAACACGAGCAGTGGTTTTCTTCTCAAGCAGGCAGCATGGACGCGTGCCGCAGCACAACATAGTTCATTTGCAGGTGGTACCGCAGGTTGAAGGATGGTTGGCACAATATGGGGGAATCACAATTCAATGTTCTACCTCGGGCGTAGACAAGATTTGCTTATTCTAAATCATTTTGTCTAAAAATCTGGGATTTGCGATGAATGTACCCGCATGGTTGGAAGGGCCAGACAAGCCTTGTGAGCGCTTCATTTTCTAGCGTCTCAGTCCTGAACTCACTCACGCACCACATGTGTAGATGTTCCGATAGGTGGGAGCACTTATTTGGAAAATGGTGAATGGCAACTGTTATCTTTATCAGACTTCTGTATTATGGTCAAAGTTGGACTGCATATTTGCAATACTTTTTCTCACTTAAAAATATGTCATACTAAAATATGTAGAATAGCCGATGACAAAAAGAGAATGGCTGGGCGTCCTCCAGCACGTGCTTGTGCTTTTCACCCCACTTTGGACAGATGTGCTTGCTCCAGGCTCATGAGGCGCTGAAACGTCATCGAAGGTAGCAGACGGGCTGGTGGTGGAACAACGGAGACTTCTCCCTGCCTTTCTCATGCTATCAGTGAGCGTGTACCTCTATACTCTAACTTGGCTTAACCTGCGCAGAGCTGAGGAGAGTAGGCTTGGCGAGTGCCCTTACTGCATATGCATTTGTACAGCTGAGGCACTTTCTGAATCAAGAATATTGTGTACCTTAGCTTCAAAAACACATCATTTTGGGGGTGCAAAAGGAATTCTAAGGCATATTTTTGTTTGTATTGTCCTATTACGCATCGCAGGCACGTAGCCAGGGGGAGGCCCATGGGGCCCGGGCCCGGGCCCCCCCTTCCCCCTCCCCCTCCGAAATCTTCCATTTTGCATGTGTCCTCCTCTCCCCCCTTCTCCTCATACAGCATTTTGTCATGAGTGGGCCCCCTCTGAAACAAAATCCTGGCTACGTGCCTGACGCATGGACTCCTTCAACTTAATGCGGAGTCGACCCACCCTGTTGAAAAATTTAATGCCTGCCAGGTAATTGTTTTGCATTTAGTTAATATATCAGTATTCAGTTGGGTATCCCAAGTCATTAGTCGTTGAGATGCAGTCTCTCTGTAAGTCAGTCATGTTTAACATTCATAAAACTGCTTGTCAAATAATGGCACTGTCGAGGACATGTACTCGGCTCGAGCAATCGCTGTGCACAAGCTGGTCGTGTGGTTACAGGCAGCAAACATCCCGGTTGAAACGTCCTTCCTCGCAATGTAGCTCAAGACTAGGTCAGGGCCCCACTCACAAACGTCTATACTTTGCATCTCTTTAAGCTGGACCACTTTTGACACTACAAGCCATTGCAGCGAAAACAGTGTGACACATGATTGTAAGCTCGACGTACCATGGCATCCAACTAGAAGGTCACATGGCTTGCAGCTTCTGCCGTGGTTAACTTTAAACTGAGATAGTTTGGAATAATGCTCTCGGTTTTTAGTGTTGCCCGGCACGGTTAACAATTTGGTGATATAGTGCTGCATTGAGAAATCTGCATTCGTGACTGTATCACCTTATGAATGCATACTAGCTATTAAACTCTCCATTCTGCAGAGAAATGAAATGCACTTTGCTTCCAATTGCAGCTACTTCTGGAACTTCATGGTATGAAGCACCTTATGGCTGCAAGCTCTGACCGATCTTGTTCTCTGGTCTGCGCAGGCCCATTGCAGGGAGTCACTCCGAGAGCCTCACCAGAGGTTCCTGCCCGTGGTCGTTCTAAATTTTTTTGTTGTAGGTATGCATCCTTTCTGTCTTTCCCTTAATTGTACTCGGGCGCTTTCTTTTCATTGTCGCAGATTTGCCTCAAAATTAATTCAGCATACAAATGGATGCTGTACAACTGTATCCCGCATATTTTGTTCAAGATAACTTTTCTTTGCGAAAGTTAGATTTTTTTATGAAGGTTAGTCTTTTTTGTTTTTATTTACAAATTTATTTGAGTTTCCATGGGCAACACTAAAACGTTATGCCATGGGCAAGGACAAGTTCACTGCTCTAACTTGTTCTCAACTGATTGCAAGAAATTTTGTTGATGTCGTGAAACCTCTTTCCAGCACTTGCTTGGCAGCATGAAAACAAATTATACATGGGACATACTCTTTTTTAGACTGCTTGCTCATTCTGCAGGTCTGCCTTCTATAGATGTCGTGCTACTGGAGAGCAGGTGAATTCGATTGTTGGTTTTGCCATTGCTTTTTTTTAGCCGTTGTCTTAATAGTTCTTTTAAATTTAAAAATTTTCCTAAAAAGCAAGTTGGCAAGAATATCTAGTTTGACTAGTTAGCTGAAAATAGCGATCTAGTACCCTTTAGTCAGTAAAATAGATAGTGTGTGCCGCTGTTAGTGTCAAGTAGAGATGCACGCTTTTTAGGCATTTTGCGCAGGGTGGTACCAATTTTTATTGGTTAGCCTCTTGGTGCGCCAACTAAACTCTTTCTATCCAGACACCTGCCCTTTGCTTTTATTTGGCAGGCTCTGGCAATAAAATAATATAGTGTTATTCCTCGGTGGCTTAATAACCTAAAGAAAGAAGTTTCTCCATGTTTAAACGCAAACTTTTATAAAGGCAAAAATGAAATAAGCCAGTAGCAGACGGCACATAGCCTCAACAGTGCTCCGCGCCAACAGCGTTGCGTCAAAATAGCGGTCTTCTCCTTTTTGCTGCCTTCTCTCTCCCTCCTTCGGCGCTCTCCTCCCTTTCCTCCTCTCCGGCACCTTTGTCACCACACCCACTGGCTAAATTCTCCCACTATACGGCTCTGCATTGCAGTAGTAGTTTTTTTTATAGTCTTTAGAGTTAAATGTGAATATTTTAGAGAAATCTCCCAGGTTGGGGTGAAAGAGGGTTAAATGAATGCATTTGATCATTCGCCTTAATTCGGTACCCATCATTTCAAGGCCTGTGTGGCCTTGACCTGGGGTGTGCCTATGACTGTGGCTGTGAAGGAGCAGTTTTTTAATAGGTACAAGTACAAAGTATAAAAACAAAAGGATCTATGTGCTGATCACGAAAGAATATGCTAGCCATTCTAATGTAGCTCTGCCAAGTACTTGATTGTGATTTGTTTTTATTTCCAGCTACTTGGTTGCCTCAAGATCTGGAGATCCTAGTGGCCACAAGCTTGGACTCAATCTTCTTCTGTGGTCCGGCCAGGACCATGGGGGAGGTAATCCCAGCAACAAGAGCATCACAGTATCTCCCTGCCTGTGACTTTCGATTAGCATCACGACAAGGGAGTCCTCATGCCACCAAGTGTTAGGTATGCTACTCGAAATAAGCATTCTTACCTATTCTTGAAGTGAAACAGCAAAAGCACTACTAAGCCTAAAATGCAAAAAAGCATTCAAATCTCGGGTTGGATGGAGTTCCAATTACAAAAAGGCGTCTGCAGACATGATTCACATGTGAACTTAAAGCCCACGGGTGTAGGTTCGACGGAGTCACAGAAATAACTTCCCGCAGATGGCTTCGCTAGTGCTATACCCAAACAAATTCTTAAAATAATCATTGTTACGTTGGTGTCATCAATCTTATGTACCTAGCCCACCCAGCAGCCGGGAGATGTGAAATATAAAAAAATGGGAACTTGCACATTGTCAGCTCTGCAAAGATAATATATTGAACCGAGCGTAGCACGTTCAACTTAAGAAAGCAATTCAGTGCAGGCCTAGTTTTAAGGTTCACATATTTGTTATTGCCCTTCATAATGAAGGAAAAACTGCTTAAGTTGTGGCCCACTACAGGCTTTCTATTAGTGTTAAAAAGTGTTATGGCAGTTTGAACAGCTCGCTCCAAATATTTTCTTGAAATGCATAGGTTTATGGAAATTATTATGTGGATGTTTGCAGACAGTCATGGTGAGACCAATCTTTAGTGCCAAGTGTTCCACTTATTCAGAGTTGGTTGAGACTGTAAATATTGTAGGTCGCAAATTAAATTTTTATGGTATGCAATGGGCACAATCATCCGTAATGACTAGCTCTACCTAGGGGAACTTTATATGTTTACTACGGCAAGATGGTTTCGCAAAACTAAGTATTTAGTTTATTCAACTCCTGCACTAACCTTCTCTCTAGAAACTTTTTATATTCTTTACGATGCTGAGTTAGGATTCTGGAAGTAGTTTTTCTAGAACTACGCTAGACATTTCCAGTTCATCATTTTTCTCGCCAAGCATTCGAGAGAGCCAAACCCTGTAATATATGGATGGAACTCGCAGAATGATGCGACTGGCAGTTTGAAACATTCGGCACTGTAACAGTAACAATGACATGTCACTTGCCTATGTAGTGCTCATTTTCGCAGATCAAACTGCTTTTTCCGTCTGCACTCATTTTCAGTGGACTCATTCAGCGAACTCGCACCCGAGACTGCAGCGCTGGGTTCTGCGAAATAATTTGAATGAATATAGATGCAGCAGGTTTCTTTGAGTGTGCGTCTAACACGTATTCTTCATATTGAATCTGCTACTGTATTTATGACCATGTCCTTAATTGTATCCACATTCCAGCTTATTTTTATTTTGACATTTGAGTTTTCTTCAGTACTTTTCTCAACATCTGTGCTTGTTGAGCCGTACTCAAGACCATACATCTTGTCTTTCCCTATTACATTAATATATAAAACTGTTGATGCCGAGTACGTACCGAATCTGTCGTGCGAGTTAAATAAGAACCAATAGAAAGCTCTACAAAGGAAATTTTGTTAAAGGAGGCTGTATAATCATTAGAATAGCACATGCCATGCTAAAACAAAAAAAAAATATACAAATTCTTGTTAGGTTGGCAAGGATGACACTGCTGTGCTGTTTCTGATGTGTCACAAAAAAAAATCAGTGCCATACAGTGTTCCTTATGGAAATACAAACTGTCGAATTCGAAGCCTAGAAGTTTTATTCAAGAATGTTCCTCAATACAAATGAATTTAGAGATCTGAGCCACCGGCTCATACATGACTATGTGGCGAACATTCATTTTCATGTGCATTATAGTTTACAAGGTCTAGTCTGCATTGATTTATTGCATTCATGCTGAAACTGGGAGGGGTTCTCTGGGTATGAATAAAGATATAAACATTTCTTGAAATCAAAACATTTGAGAACGGACAAAAGAAAGGATCTGAGAACCTGATCTTAGATTCTCTTTTCTTTTTCTTCTCTAATTTTCTCTTTATTTCACCTGATGCATTTAGTTTTTTTAGCGCAGCTCTTAGCGCCCGTTTCCGCGTTTTGCGGCGTCGCTGTCGGCGTAACCGCCCAACTAAACTTGGCAGGAAATTGAATTAATGTTGCGGTCATGTGACGTTAATATTTCCGCTAAGTCTAGCTGAGAAACTGAATTTTTTATGGATGACATGACACGGTCATGCGACGTCATTTTCCCCGTTACTTCTAGCAGAAAATCTGCATTTGTGTTGAGGTCATTTGTGTTGAGGACAAGGTCTAGTCTGCATATATTTTTGCATTCATGCTGAAACTGGGAGGGGTTTCCGCGCTAAATTTAGTGGAAAACTTAACCCGCTAAATTTAGTGGGCACATTTTCCCGCTAAATTCAGGGAAATTTCCCGCTAAATGGGAGGGAGCCGAAGAGAGGTAGGGGAGGGGGAGGAGGGGCATACCCTCCCATACTCCTCTTCAAGATCTGTGCTCTAATTTCACATTACAGAGTATTCTAAACGTCTCATATTTCATCTCATGTTTATTCAACTTTTATATTGCAGGTGCGCTTGCAGCACAAATCTGGGTTGTGCTGATCCTCTACGCACAAGTTAGGAACTCCTGAATGGCAAGAGTGGGAGTTTGGTCTGACAGCTCAAGGGACACCATCGTTCAGTATTGAATTTTTAATTATCTTCTTTTGAGCAAAGTTAAGCTTTGCTGCTTGCAGTTCTTCTAAAAATAAATATCTGCAACCAAATTTACCAGGTCACGACATTTTGCCTCAGCTCTTAGTGCTCCTGGTGAGCCTTGGATAAGAGCTTACTGGTGTGCAAACATCATGTTTGTTTGAAACCACTCACTAATGTAGACTCGCTGACATCCAGCATTCCAATGAAACGCTGGATGTCCACAAGTCTTTCTTGAACAATGCAAGCGGGAAAGGAACCATACAATTGTATCGTATTGGGGTACATTCTAGAGAGTGTTTTTTTGTATGTTTTACAGACTTTAAAAAAGCCATGAAAGCTACATTTACGCGGTCTGTGCACGTGAGTTGCATGGCCAGGGCGGCATAGTATAAAAGACTAATTTGTAATGTTCAGTCGGGTTATTACAGAGATGTGCCAGACTTCTTTCAGAAAACTAGATGGAGGTTCATTCTAGCGTAGTTTTATCCCGCAAACCTAAATATCCCATTCGTTTTCCACAAAGATATAACTAAACGTGAGAAAACACAAAAAAAAACCTCCTACCAATAGTGACATCGTAAGAAGACCTTTCGGCCGCGAAGCGTTTGTCGCTTAAGGGCCGCGCGTCCAATCGCAAGTTTTCTAGGTATATTCTCTCGCATTGGCACCAGTCGGGACACATTTTTTTGCCCTTTTAAAAAATAGCACGTGCGTGCATAGCTTTGATAGGTGCTGAAGATGCGTGAGCAAAGATTCCGAAAGCTGCTTTTGTGACGTCGCTCTCCAGGGAAGTGCTTTCACAGCGCTTTAAAAATGACTCTATGCAGCCTCGATTCATAAAATTACCAAATAATTTTGATATTTGAGATTCTGGAGGTCATATGAAGAAGATTTAAAAGTGTTTTCTCAAATACAAAACCGCTTCAGCCTCTCTCTAAGTATAGTATGTTCCTGAAATTTTTAATCAGTGAAAATAGATTCATGGTTCCAATTAGAAACTTGCTAAGCGTCATCAAAACACACTAAATCAACTTTCTTTGTGAAGATTTAAGACAAGAGAAGCATTTTATGGCGTTCTAAAAAAATGGTCAATTTGGACGCGTTTCCAGACTTCGGTTTCTTACCAGAGCGCATCTTTGCACCTGCGGTCCTGCTGCCCGGTGGCCGCAGTGCGAAGCCGACCCCTCGCCTCCCTCGTAGGATGGAGGGAAGCAAGGTGCACATGTGTTGCGCGTCTAAGCCCCTGGGGAACAGGACTGTGGGCGCAGACATATGAGCTCTGATAAGAAACTGAAACCTAGAAACTCGTCCAAATAAAGCGTTTTTACAGAATGCGTAAAATGCTACCCCTGCATTATATCCTTCTAGAAAGAGTTGATTTTGTGGTTTTCAATGACTCAGCAAGTTTCTAATTGAAACCATATTTTCATTTTCACTAATTAAAAAGTTAATTGACAAATTGTATTTAATTATCTGACTGATTGTTACGATTAGGTCCCTATACTATGTACACCTGGCCGTATAACTCGCCTGCACAAACCGCATTAATTTAGCTTTCACGACCTTTCTAAACATATACGTAAAGCTTAAAACTAAATCGCCCTGTACAACAGTGACAAGGCGAAACCAGCATGGTGGAGCCATATGGCTCCACCATGCTGGTATCGCCTTTTCGCTGGTATAGGATGTCCCATATTACGTTATGCATGTATGGTTCCGTCCGCCTCCATGGTTCCGCCATAATCCACTACGCTGGTATAGGATGTCCCATAATACGACACGCTTGTATGGTTCCGCCTACCTGTATCATTCCGCCTTAATCCACTATACTGGAGCCGAGGTTTCGCTTGTATAGGATGTCCCATATTACGGTTACGCTTGTATGAGCCTTTTCCATCATCTTTCCATCATCGAAATTTTCCAATAGGGTAAAACCGAGGTACGGCTTAAATTGCCGCACACTTGATCGCCCATTCTTTTAGGAAAGCCCGCTATTTGCACGTCGTTTACGCTGAACTGCGTGTGGCCTCGAATCTTCCAGCACACACGAGAACTGTTCGCTAGAAATTCCAGGCTCAGACGAACGTAAACGGAACGGCGGACCACAGTGACGAAGCAGATATCGGCGCGACGAACCGTTTGTGGAATTAGGAAATATAAATCAGTCGACCTCGTTCAATTACCTCCAGCAAATATGTAGCAGATGGTTGGGCGCTACAAGCTGCACCTAGCCTACCAAAGCAATCACCTTCCTAAAAAAAAAAAAGAACTTTGCGCGATATTGCAGCAGAGGTGAAGCGTCGATCACCCTCGCGCGATCCTCGCGAGCATTGAAACTCCCCAACTCCCAACGTCAACCCCACTCGGCATGTCACTCAAACTCGGAACTTCACCATCGCACCATTTAAGATACGAAAATGCACCAATTACGAAAGTTTTCTGAGGGTTCGGTGTAAAAAACAGTGCGAATCGGTAGCAGTCCAAGATGGCGAGAGGAAACGAGAGAATTCGAAACAATTATATATCGTCTTAGGAACGTGGGGCGTCCGTGGTGACCTTTGAGAGTTTCACGCGCAGCGAAAGTTCGTCTGCTTCTTGAAAAGGGGCTGCGATGATGTCAGAACGCCAAATTCATATTGGCTGATTGAAAAAAAAAAAAAAAGAAAGATAGTGGGTAAGCCTTGAGGCATCTAGCATCGAGGTCTACCCGTTATCTTTTCAATCACAGCCAATCAAAGTTTGGCGTCGTTCTGACGTCACTGCAAGTCCTGAGGCAGACGACTTGCTCTCCACATACGGGCGCTAGTAGCCAATTAGGTTGCGGCATCAGCAGACAAGAACTCCGAAGGACGAATCGCGTTGCAAGACCAACGCAACTCTCTGAAGTCAGCCCACCGTGGTGGTGGTGCTGTCGGCACTGCGCATGCGCGGAACCTTACACTTTAGAAAGTCCCGCTAATAATTATCGTTAAATCGTAATATTTAGCTAAGGCCTCAGAAAAAAAAAAAACACAAAAAAAACGTTTATTTTAAAAATGATACTTTCATGTTTATTAACTTCCAAAGAATTTTCCAGAAACTTTCATTTATAAACATGCAGGATTTATCTCACAATAAATTACTTTCGACATGTCGGCAGCCCTCCAAGTAAGCAGAGAGCAAGGTGATTGCGTTTTTTTATGGAGCGCTGCTTCATACTCGCTTAATATAGCCAGAACATCTCACCCCCATTGAAAGCGCCATTTACTCTAGATGGAGCCTGTACACTCTAAAAAAAGCCTGTGCGTCTGCTTTTCCGCACAACACTCGGAGAGCCAATCACCGCAACTTACGGAGGCAGATGAGCGAATGACGATGCCGAAACATATGTTTAGACCAAAAAACGTACTCTGAGTTGTGACATTAAGCAATGCAAGCGCCACATTTTGCATTGCTTAATGTCACAACTCAGACTGCGTTTTTTGGTCTAAACATGTTTCGGCATCGTAATTCGCTGAGCTGCCTCCGTAAGTTGCGCTGATTGGTTCTCCGAGTGTTGTGAGGGAAAGCAGACGCACGGGCTTTTTTTAGAGTGTAGAAGCTTTCCAAGTTTAAAAGTATCAATGGCCAGGAGAACCCTTAACATCCAAACTGAAAAAAGATCCTGAAAATTTGGTATGAGCAAACTTGTTGGTTGAGACCCGAAACAGGGTTTACGATTGGTCCTGCCCAGTGACGTGATATTGTGCCATCTTCAGTAACACTCTTTCACAGTATCTTCCACGTCAGATCCTATTCCTGCTTTGCTACACTTCCTTAGTATGATTTGCCTCTTAGTTCTTGCCAGTTTATCTGTCAAGGAATGCCTGCTATAAGTTAGCTTGCCTACAAGCGACACAAATTGATAGATATACTATTGCCAGGAGAACAACGAAGTCTCAGAGAGGAAAATGTTAACAATGCTCAAGGTGAATTTTGCCTACCTCGGACTCATAGAAAAGAAAAAAACCTAAAGTTGAAACTTCAAATGCATTTTTCTCAGTTTCACTTTTTGGCAAGAAATGTGGTATGAGGAAATGTATCATTTGACATTTTGAAAGTTTAAAGATTTCATTCAGTGGTGTCCTGGACTGAAATTTCCTGAGGAACAAACAAATCATACGAAAAAGCTAAATTCTTCATGAGAAAAACTGAATATTTTAAAACGTAGAAATTTGTTAAAATCTGCTCTTTTTGGGTGTTATTGTTTTTCTCTAGAATTGCGTTTTCTACAAGTAATTTTTACCTTAACGTGCACTATGGGTATTCTACTTCACATTAAACCAAACATTTCGTGAATTCCAAATATTATTTTTATTAAATACATTTTCTAATAAAGAAACTTTTTTTCTGGAGATTGTTAAGCATAGTATGTTGTATAATTGGCCTACAAGACTGAAACTTCAGATGTCATCAATCCTAATGGGGTTCAATTCACCCTGAAAGTTTGAATCAATTTGAGGGAATGACTCAAAAGTTGACCCTCCCAAACCGTGTCCTCCCCTCCCTCCCTCCCTCCCTCCCCCCGTAAGTATAAGGAGAGAAATATACGGCCCCTTCAGCAGCACACTCTGTGCCTCCCGACCACGAGGTACGTTCCATTTCCAAGGAATACAAATCCACTGCCAATTTAAAGGCTATTCATTAACTATAATGGCCGCATGTCGAGTACAGGGAATTCGTTATGTTGTTCGACGAGCGAGAGGAACAAATCGGACACAATGTGGATATGTTTTTTTCTTTTTTCCCCTTCGGCCAGTGCGCATGCCCATACGGGCGCGGAAAGTCGCCAGACAAAGACAATTCCGCCCAGATGAACTCTTCGAGAAGAGACTTCCTCGTGCTTTGCTAAGGAAACGGACAATTAGGAAAACATAAGCTCGGAGAGTGTTCCTCCAACGAGCCAAGGCCCCGCGCAGTTGCTAAGACCATAATCGCCGATGTACGGGCCTGTGCTTCCTTGATTTTATAATGACATCACAATAGGCTAGTAAGGCTAGTCTCGCGATAAAGCAATTTGATCAGAACTGGTTAGTTCGTCAGTGAGGGCTGACGGTTTGACAAACTGTTGTGCAGGAACAGGGACAATCCGTGTCAACCGTAGCACGGACTGTGTCTTCACTACGTTCATGCCACTGCGTTTGGTATATACTTCTGAAAACGAAATCATTATTCCCGTATTAAAGAAGAAATAGCCTACTCAAAAACGAATTTGAACACGTACCAAAAGTGCCTTTGGGTTCGCTTTGTATGTTTTCAGCTTTGCGCATGCAGTAATCGAATTCTGCTGGATTTTTGTTTAACGCAGCGGACGATACGCCTGTTTATCTCTGACATTCGCGTTTTGAGAACGACTCATTGCGTCGCTTACGAGAACTTACGACGAGATGCCGCCATGGGTTGTCATGACAGCAGAAGGCCGCGCAACATTCGCAAAGCAAAGCAAAGTAACGCAAAGCAACGCAACTTAATTAACGCAACGCAACGCAATGCGAATGCCCGAACTAGCCTTCAAGGATCACTTAGTTTCCACTGTGACCGAGGCAGTGAACCAGGGTATGGCGATAGAGCACAAATACAACGCCAGATAGATCGTCGTGGACTTAACAATACTCGCCCCGGTTTCTGGAATGAAATGTGACGTCAAGAGAACAGCGAGCGTGTTTGCTTACCACCCAATGCCTGGAAGTGAGGACAAATTACAGCACAAGCTGCTCGATGTTGAAGGATTGTCGCGTTGTAGCAGGGCGAAGGTACGTACCGACCCCGACTTTTGCACACGGGGTAACACCAAGCCAGTCTCTGATTCGTCGCGCGGCCGGTTCTGTCTGCTTATAACAATCCGGTAAGGGGTTCCTTTACCTCGAACTCCGTCTAAACAATGCTTGCACCAGCGTAGGTTTTTTCCTCAAAAACAAACGCAGACCTTCAAAACGCACTTAGAAAGGCGTATAAAAACGCCCGTGAACAAGTCTTTCATACTTGGGCTCCAAGCTTGGGATTATCCGGACGAGCAAGGACGAGTAATTAGAGATGACGAAAGCACTCGTTTACGCACGAACGCACACTGTTAGGGGTGTGCGTCGCGGACGCCGAAACAACTGTAGTCAGAAAACAAAACAATGGGACAAATTAAGCGTCTACATACAACGACATCGCCTTGTCTATAAAAAGAATGTTACGTATGCGGCTGGTTCATTCACATTCATCTAGAAGACGAGCGGTCGCATGTTTGCAAGCACTTTTAGTTTTCAAGCTGTTTGAGTGCGAACGGTATTGATTGCAAGTTGTTTGTTCGCAAACTGTTATCCAAGCTGCTTGTCAATGCCCTCAAATTTATTCGAGACAAGCTGTCCAAGTCTCATCACAAGCATTTCAAGCAAGTGCCATAGTCTGACTAAAAAAATAAAAAAGAAAAGTAGATAGGAAAAATACAAAGGGCTGAGTAAGACAATGTAAAGGCCGGTTCACACATCCAGCGAAGCGCTAATGTAGCGCTTCTCACGTGTCATCCGCTACTTATCGTCCGCCATGAGCAACAGTTTTGACAGTGGGATACAAAGCTGGTAGACACTGCCGTCCGCACGCACTTAGCGCGAGGTCAGCGCTCCGCGTGTAGCGCTCCGCTGCATGTGTGAACAGGCCTTTACATTTCTCTCAAAGGCCGAGTTCAGTCCGTATTCCGGCTCCTTGCTTCAGACAGCGAACCAGGAGAACGTGGTGTCTAATTTTATACCCACAAGGGATCGCATCGCCCAAGGTCATCACATCTCTTGCATTACACATTCCCAGAAACCTGGAGCGTCCTCTTTTCCGCAAAGCAACTGGGAGAGCCAATCACTGCTGCCTGCGGAGGAAACTCGAATAAATACGAAGGGGATAATATGAAGTCTGCGCTGTGGAATTACGCAATGCGAAGCGTCATGCTTGCATTGCGTAATGCCACAGCGCAGACTTAATTTTAAGGTCTCAACGGATGTACCGCCTCATCATTCGCTGAGCTGATTTCGTAGATCCCAGAAATTGGCTCTTCGAGTGTTTTGCAGGTAAGTAGACGCGCAGGAATTTCTTAGAGTGTTTCTGGTAAATACTACTCAGAATCACTCTCTAACATTAATAGTAACAAAAAAAAAAAAAAAGAAAGAAACCTGCTTTTTTTTTTTTTTCCTAAGCAAAGGCAGCCGGCAAATAAATTCTAGAAATGCGAGCATCGTTCATCTCAACTCGGAGCCAAAACAAGCTGCAACGCGTCCTGGTGTCTATTTTATGCCGCCAACTTTAATCATAGCCACGTGCGTGGGCTGAAAAAGTAGAAAACCCGTGCTGGAGCTCCAGGCATTGTTAGAGTTCGACTATTCTCATCACTGCAGTAGTTGGACACAAACCACATCCCGAGCGTCCACCAAAGCGTTGATTGTTACGAGCCGAATTCGATTGCTCGCGCAGTTTTCGTGTTCAATCCGTAAACCGCTCTCGACTGTCGTCAAACTGGGTCGTTTCGACCCCACAATTACGTCACCAAGCTCTGGGAAGGCAAGACTGGAGGAAATTGTCCCTTTTCATCCACGCAATTTCACCAGGACCAAGAAGCGTTCGAATCAGGAGCGGTCCGTGCGAGTATTCTTGGGCTCGACTAGGACCAGTACGCCAAGGCAAAGTAACGACTATAGATTTAAAATAACTGACTGCAGCGTGACACCGCAACTTGGTGCAAGGCCACGCTCGGCGTCGGAGCGCAGACCGTTTGCTCTCATGTTCAAAGATACGAACAGCCCCACCATTCGCCCCAAAAAACCTCATAGATTAGAACGATCTGCTCTTCCAAATGCTTTACGGCAAATGAGATGCTCCAGATTTCTTAGAGTGTGTATACGGTCACTGACAGCGTGAGAAACGCAGCAGAGCGTGGTAAGTTCCAAGCATCTGATAATCGCCCCAGAGCCAATCAGATAGGAGCATCGGCCGAAAAGAACGACGAAGAACAAATCAGGAAGCAGAACATGACGAGTCACTCCCTGCGTTTATGAGCCTCTCGGGGAGACTATAGCAAACGTTCTGTAGGTATACTCCGAACACAACAGCGACAATTCAACAACGACCACTCGGTTTTGCTCTAACTCCGACCGCAGACGATAGCATAATACGAGCCGCCGACTCGTGCCTCATCACGGTCGCTCGTCTTTGTCAGCTAATTCCCGGCGAAAACCATTCACGTACAGTGAGTGATCCATGACCCCGCGCTCTTCTTTCTGTGTAAGTGATTCATCTGATGGCGAGCATACGCAGACGATCCAGCGCAGACGACGCACCCTCGGAGCCACTTGATTGATTCTGTCGGATCGTGTACAGCCGGCTGCGATCGGACTTATTGTGAGAAGGACTGTATGCGGAGCGCAAATTCGCTTGCTTCTTGAGCAAAGTTTTGTAGCTACGCCAGAAACGCCGAGCTCTGTATGGATCCGATTGGAAGGATAGTAGCTAGACCTTGATGCCAGTTGCCTCGAGGTCTATCCACTATCCTTCCAATCGGAGCCAATCGGAGGTCGGCGTTTCTGGCGTCGGTACAAACCTTTGCTTAAGAAGCAGACGAATTTGCGCTCCGCATAGAGAACCAAGCAAACGTTCCAGAACTCACCGAATAGACCGCGTAAATCCTGTGTGTCAAGATGCCGTGCAAAGCAGCGTGGGGCTCCACAGACAACAACCACGGGCCACAATCACCAGCGCCTCACGGTCAACCAGAAAGGACGCGACTGGGGCGGCCGCCACTCCGCTCACGTAGTAAACACTGAGCGATCGGCGCCGGAGACCCGACAACCTCGTTCTCCACTTTCCGGCGGGCGGTTTCAGGAGCGAGCGCGCGCCGCGCGAACTCGCTCGCCCTACGGTTACGCAACTCGTCTCGCCCTCCGGAGGACGCGCGGAGTTAACAGAGTTAAGAAGCCTCCTCCTTACGTATCGCGGTGAATGGGTTCCAGCCCGACAAACTCGTCTTCTGCTCGGATGGCGCTTGTATACGGGTTACACCCGCAGACGACGCTATAGTTCGTTGTTGTCTTCTCGCGAGAGGCCTGCTGCCGCCGCCCTCGCAGAGATAATGACCTCCAACACTCCCGGTACATCGTTAAATGTTTTTCTTTGTCCTCCCTGTCGTACTCTGTCCTGGCGGGAAAGCCTATACTTTGTCCATAGCTGACAGTTCGGTGGCAGCTACGCGATCACCGGACCAACCAGCTGCAGTCCTTTCATCACCTGACACCGCTCCCTGCACGTGTAGATATGGACAGGATGATGATCACGTGCCGAAACACAGAGTGCTACGTGGAGGGGCCGATTTTTACGGCCCATTTTAGATGGAGCCTGGTTATTTCAGACACACACCGCTAACCTGACAGGATGGTGGATGATACGTACTCGTGCGCCAATCGACCGTCGGTATTGCACTACGTGGTCACGCTCTCTGCGCATACTCAGGTATTGCGAGCGGGGTCGGGTGATACACGGCACGTGATTGATAGTCCGGCTAACAAATGGCATCCAGTATTCGTGTCAGCTTAGAGGAATTCCTTGCGCGCTCCGAATCCATCATATGAGAGATCGAGATATCTTATGAATATGCGGAGAGAATGACTGTCCGTTGACTGTCCCAGTCAACGAACCAAAACTATAGCATGCATCTACGCCAGCAGATACCGTAGTGTTTTCTACGGCACCTTTGCTTTCATGAAAAAAAGAAAAAAAAAGAATAAATAAATAAAAAAAGACAAACAAGATTAAGGTTTATAATCTAGATTTCATGTTTATATTTCCAGGTTTACTGCTCCAAAACGGGGGAACAAAAGGCGGTGTAGTCTCATTGAATTCTGAAAGTTATTTCCTTCTGAAAATTGTTTGTCACTCTCACCCAGAGGTTTTTAAGGTTCAAAGCGTAAGACAAAAATGCAGGAATACAATTAAGGTAATAGGATACCGAACTAGATACAGCTGGTCAAGGTGCAGGAGAAAATGTAAAAAATTGTAACATCTCGCAACACTTAGCATAAAAAAATACTTCAAGGTTTTAACCAAGTTTTTGTTTGCCATTTAAAAAGATAAGTCAGACGAAACCTCATCCGCTATATATATATATATATATATATATATATATATATATATATATATATATATATATATATATATATATACACTCTAAAAAAAAAGGGTATCACCGTACACCCTTTTGTCCCATATAATACACCCCAAAATTTCATTTCGACGTACAGCGCCCTATAGTCGAACGGGCGGCACCAAATTTTACCAGGGGCTTGATAACGGTGCGATATAACTTATTAAATTGCTAAAGTACGTATCAAAGAGCAAAGAAGAAAAACACGGAGCTTTTGCAGTACGGCCAAGAAAACTCCGATAATCTTATTTGTAATCAATAATACGTACATCAGCCATCTTAATAAGTTGTACCACACGGCTATCAAGCTCCTCGTAAACTTTAGGGCCGCCTGTTCGATTATGGGGCGCTGTACGTCGAATTGAAGTTTTGGGGTGTATTATATGGGACAAGGGGTGTAATAATACACCTTTTTTTCTGAGAGTGTATATATATATATATATATATATATATATTCTTTTTTCCATCAGCCAATAAGAGCTGGGCGTGCTGACATCGTCGCAACCCCTGTGCAGGAAGCAGACGAACTTGCGCTAAGTATAGTGTATACTCGCACGCAACGCCTCAGACCAATAAGCTTCTTTGTCGCCGCATAATTTCAATGACAAAAGCGGACGTTTTCTTTCAGTTTTTACTTCGCAAAACTTGATGACGAAGTTGTGGGGAGCTCATTCTTGGCGTTGTCAGCAATGAGATTCCCAGGATTTCGTCATCAAGCTTTCCGATACCCGCGGTGACGATATTCATTAATGCGGCCCATGCAGTGGACACGAACACTCGATCACGCTCGCGACAATGAATGCCTCAACATGCATTCGTACAGTGAATCGTGCCCGATCGTTGCGATGACGGGAATAATTAAAGGGATACTTACTTCAACGTAATTTGAATTATACTCGTCGTGTTCAGAAATAGGCCGAATATGATCCACAATATCCGTAAATGACAATTGAACGCTTGTATGTTGTGCCTGATGGCTGTATTTTTCGTTATGAACGGCCCACTCTGACAAGCGCTCGAAGAGGAGCCAGCGGAGAGCACGTGACATCCGGCGTAATCGTGACGTAAACTGTCTCGGGACGAGCAAAGCTGCGGCGTGTCTGACGTAGTAATGACGATTGGAAGCCGGGCGTCTGGACGCCGCCGCCATGTCTCTGCTCGCGGGGAAAAGTGCGTGCAATTACAAGCCTGCCAAAGCTACGCTCACGCGCACGCTGCGCACGCTTGCAGGCCTGCCTGGGGCATCAGTGAGACATGCATCGTCACCTGTCAATATTTCTTGACAAACATTCCAAACGAGGCTTCAGCGACATCCACCAGGTGCCATTTGCTAATCGTTTAATTCGTTCTAAAATTCCTTTTCGCGCCTTTTTCAACAGGAGATTGGGGTGTCCGATGTGATACTGCTCCCTTGAACACGTTTGGGGCAAGAATTAAGCGCCGAAATTTCGTGGGGATCTCAGCGCGTGCCCCGTGCCTTGCCAATCCCAGCGCGTGGCTGTAGTAAACATTGGCTACGGATGACGTCACTGCTTGTCCTAACAACTGCTTATGCGCAAAAAAAAAAAAAAGTGAATGCCGTTTACAACTCCCTGTAACGCCGAATTAGAGCGCAACTCTTGAGGAGTAGGAGGGAAGGGTACTGAAAGTCACGTGTTCTCGGGGGGGGGGGGGGGGGGGGTTTGTGACGTCGGGGGGGGGGGGGGGGGGTCACGTGACCTCGGGGGGTCACATGACCCCCAGAGAAATTTTTTCGCTAGATTTAGCGGGAAATTTACCCATAATGCACCGCGCGGTTACGCCGACGGCGACGCCGCTCAAGCTGGAAACGGGCGCCTAACCGCTCATTCACAGTGGAAGCGAATCCGCGTTCGCAAAGCGATATAAAGATTCAGTACAATTGCACGTGCACTCGATGACATTAAGTGCGCGTGCAATTGTACTGGATCTTTATACAACTGCGTTCGCAACCGCTTTGCGAACGCGGATCCGCTTCCTGTGTGAATGAGCGATAAGAGCTGCGCTCTAAAAAAATTAATAATAACGCGAATTTTATAGGTTATGAATCTCATGGAATAACTCTTGCTGGTATTTACTGAAAGTTTAACTTCTGGCATCCTGAATAGTCAGGGCCGACTATATATGTCAAAACGTGAACGCAGCGCCGCGTGAAGAGAGCGTTCTACGGGAAGTCTTGTCCAACCAAATTAACGCAAATGTTCGATGTCCCCCACCACCACCACCGATCGCGAAACGAAAGTAATCGTCCACTCCACGAACCAAAGCTCCGTTCTTTCAACAGAGACCCACGGAGCTGGCAGGAAACTGTGTCAGGGAACACACGGCGCGTGCGCGAGGGGAAGGTCGCTGTGGCATTATAATAACGGTCTAATGAACGAGCTAAACGCTCGGCGAGATGTGTGTCGTCGGGCGAGCGACAACCTTCTCATAAGCGGAAGGGTGCGATTGGTTGCTCAACTGTTCTTAAGCTGAAATGCACATTGCACGACAATGATAGTGCAAGCAATCGATCCCCGGCAAACTTTTTTTCAGTGTTCCTCTTAGATTTTGGCTTCTGTCATCTAAACTATCAATGTGGTGGAAACTGTTCATTTTTGGTTCTAACATAGAAACCCAACATTGCGCCCGCTGGTGACCTTTAGTAGGAGATACGAAAACTCCTCGATGGGTATACTGTTCACGCTAACAGTGTATCGCAATGCAAAGACTTTACTATAGTCGGTTGCAAGCTAAGAAAAAACCGGAAATGCCTCTCAGAGGAAAATGTAATCCTACGCCGAGAAACGCCAGCCAATCGTTTTCATGACGTCACGATTCCGTGGACCAATCTCGATCCTTTTGAAAAAAAAAAAAAAAAAAAAAAAAGCTCAACATGGCTGCTGGCTTTAGCAACGCGACGCTAATTTCTCGTGACAATTATTCTGCTTTTTTGCACCGTGTTTTACGTGCCCGAGGTTACGCCACGAAAGCTTAATGGTATCGGTTTGCGTTTGCAGCAGTTTTTGCGCGACAACGTGAGAATCCAGCGACGCTATCGCCAACGAAAATTTCGAAGCGGGCGCGAGGCTTAGCGCTGGAAGACGGTATGTTAGACAGTAACTTGGACAGAAAATAAATTGGGAAGACGGTACATTGGACATGACTTTCGTTCTTTACTAAACAGCTATTTCGTCGACAATAACGTATTCTAACTTATTTAAATGTCCTGAATGTATTAAATAAATATTGTAGTAGCTTAAGACAGGTTTCCTGGAGGAAGAAAAAGCAACGTTGCTAGCGAACTACTTTCTCGACGGCGGAGGCACTTCACATGGGCGCAATGCGCTTGTGGGTGGAGCTAAAAGATTGTTCTCAAATTGCATCCGACTATAATTATATGTTAAAAAAAACTGATAATGTAATTAAGCATTATTTTATGTGTTTTTTTTTTTATGTTCCCCGTATTTTCTTGTGTTGTCAAAAGTATAAAATTATATAAATAACTACTATTTAATCGTCATTCATCGCTCATCTTCATGATGTTTCTTATTGTGGTCTAGTCACGAGTATTTTCTACCAACCTGAAATTCGGTC
This sequence comes from Ixodes scapularis, assembly GCF_016920785.2. Lineage (NCBI taxonomy): Eukaryota > Metazoa > Arthropoda > Arachnida > Ixodida > Ixodidae > Ixodes > Ixodes scapularis. The sequence continues at coordinate 16,183,835 of NW_024609882.1, read as the reverse complement.
TGCGACCGAACTTGGCGCTGTCAAATATTTACTGTTTTATCATTATATAACGCTCAACCTAAGTAAAAAGACAGCAAGAAACATTATAAAATAATCTATACAATAATAAAAAAAAAATACATAAAAAGTAGAAAGGCAAGAAGGTTAGAAAACGTCATAATCTAGACCCCGAGACAAGGAGGAAACAAAAGACAATGATGAAATATAACCCGTGAAAACAGTGGAAATTGGTAGCATCTTAGCTCTGACCGAAATCGCGAGAAAAGAATGCAGTACATTATGCGCAGCTTACAACTCCGCAGAAATGCAATGAACATATAGATATCTTGATTCCAGGTCATATTTCCGTGCAACCAATTATGAAGAAAGAAGAACGGTATTTTGGTTCTTTTACGAATCAACGCCTGTGCGGTGACCTCTGTCACATCGTTATGCAACGCCTGTCATCAGTCCTTCGGGGTCAGAATAGTAATTGTTGCTAGAAGGCGTTTACACGGAAATGCGGCTGGCATAACACCTTTCGGGCGGGACTTCGAGAACATCGCGCTCTGTCGCTAAAAGAAGAAGAAGAAAAAATGATAGAAAGAAAACAGCATTAAGCAACCTTCTTTTACAAAAGAAAAGGTGCGGGTCGGGTTACGGGAGGTTATGGTGCATGTGAATTATAAAACTCAAGGTTGTCTACACTTTTGAGCACAAGCGCGTGCTGGCCCCTTGGGTGTGCTGGGTCAGTACATCCGCCTTCGTATCCCAAACCACAAAACTATAATGCTATGTGCGACAAAAAATGTAAAAAAAATTAAAGCCATTTGTTTTGATGTAAATGCTATAGTATGTTACACAAATTAAAACGTTTGAAACTGCAATATAATACCTCGTAACAGATTGTCAAAGTATACGAAAGTGACAAAAATGTTCCGTAGCAACGTTTTTCGTCTCGTTGACGTGGGTCTGCGAGTGACGAAAAGACAGACTTGCCAGACCTCGTGAGGTCTGAACCTCAAGATTTCGAACTCAACCTCAGAATTACCCAAACTCGTACAATGAAGCGAGCTTGATAAATGTGGTCAGGGTTAAGTTGATTTCACTGAGCGAGTTTAATGATTTGTCCCTTAAACTCATTTCTAAGTTTGAGCAATGTCGGAAAAGAATGGCAGGCTTTAATGCAGATGTTAGGCGATTTTTATCCCCAGGAGCTCACAAATTTGTGTGACATAACGTAGCATAATGTCAAAGAGTACATAGTTATATGCTTGTATAGGTAAAACAACAGCCTACTGGAAATATATCAAATGCATCTAGAGAACACTGTGATATGTTCAATAACACATACTCTATAGACGTTTTTCGTTTCCTTTTTTCGTTAACACATTTCAGCGCCACGGAAAAAACAAAACGATGTTTTAACGCAAACCAAAAGTGACGAAATTTAAGGTTGCTACGCCCTTGGGGAAAAGTTGTATAGTCTGTCGCAACATAGGATTAACAAAAGCTGCTCCGCCTCCAGCACGCGCCCGTTGCCTTTCGGCATGTTTGTTTTCGCGTGCTGGATGTATTATCAAAGGTAGAAAGCTCCCGCTGGGAAGAGGAGCATCTTGCAACGAACTATATATAGTCATTCATATACTGACTGCTTAGAATATACACATATATATATATATATATATATATATATATATATATATATATATATATATATATATATATATATATATATATATATATATAAACTGCATTTAATTAATGGGGTGGTGTAACAATATTCAGTTGGAATGTGTTTTTGTTGTTGTTGTTTTTTTTATCTTACACGAGCTTACTGGCAGTAGTGGGGAGCGAGCATATTCATCAACATATACACTGACCGAGAAACCTCTTTGTTGTGGTGTGATTTAAAAAATAAAAGCGGGAGTTTTCTTTCAATCACTCCTTTGCAAAGCTTTATGACGTAGCTCGGGGGTCGGGGAGGTGGCATGGTCCGCCCAGGGACGATATTTGAGTGGGGCTTATAGATATGACCCGAGCATTGCACGAGCACTCGATTTGGTCTCGCGATAGTCAATAGCAATCGTTTGAACAGTGGCTCGCGTCCAACCGCTGCAATGACGACAACAGCCGAACTCTAACAATGTCTGGAACTCAACGCGTATCCCGTGCTTTGCAAACCCCAGGACGTGGCTATGATCAAAATTGGCGGCATGTAATCGGCTCCAGATCACGTGGACGCTTGTTCTGGCTGCGAGTTGAGGCAAAAAACGCTGCTCGATTTTCTTTAACTTTTTTTTTTCTTCTGCGACTACCACTGCGCGAAGGGAAAAACTAACGCGTGTTTCATAGGTTACAAACGTCAGGGATTCATTATAATAATAATAATAATAAATTGTTTATTTTCCATCACATACAATGACGGATGGAGACCGAGGAAAAAAGCTGCATCAAGCAGCTTGACTAGCCCTCGGCCCCCACACAATTTGGCACACAGCGGCGATGTGGTAAATTAATTAGTTACAAAAAACATACACACATAAACACACACAAAAGTAACATTTGAATAGTTGAAGAATCTAAAAACAATACATATGGCACGACTGTGCTCAAAGTGACCACGAAAAGCAAAAATAGATTCACGTGATCCACAGGAACAACTTGTAAACTAACTATCAACACAACATAATCAAAACAATTAATTACAAATCTTTATAATTTACACATCGGAATTCGAAAAAAACAATCGAAGACCTTTATTTGAAGTCGTCGATAGCTGCACATTTGCTACGGAAAGATAGTTAAGTAGGCTAGGAAGGGTATAAGATATCATTTGTTGGCCATACGTTGTCCTATAAGTTGGAACTCTCCAATTTTCTACGCTGCGAGTTAGGTACGTCGTCACTTTAGGTGTTAGAGAAGCTAATTGAATAAGATTTGCAACATTTGTCTGCTCATGAGACTTATTTGTTCTACATAGACGGTACTTATAAAAACTACTTACTTGCATCAGATTCAAATTTTCAAAAATAGGTTTGCTATAGGGTGATCATATGGAACGTTACAGATGTTTCGAATAATTTTTTTCTGGAGCATAAAAATTTTGTGTATGTTTGTTTGCGTAGTATTTCCCCATACTAAGTGACAGTAATTTATGTGAGCAAGAAATAACGAATGGTAAAGCATTAATTTAACGTTCGTCGGAAAAATAGAGCGATGACGGTAGAGTAAGCCAACAACCCGTGCCAGTTTTGATAAAATGTAATGAACATGTTCATCCCATGACATACTTTCTGAGAAGATAACACCCAGTGTTTTAAAGCTACTTAAAATATCGACCTTAGTTGAATTTAAAATAATATCACATGTAATATTAATGCTCTTATTTCTGGAGTGAAATAGAATGGCCTTGGTTTTGCTAACATTAATTTTTAGAGCATTATCTTGGCTCCAGCTGACTAGATCTTTTAAAGTTTTATTAGCACTGATTGCAAGGTCGTGAAAGCAATATCCTGTAAAAAAAAGGCTGGTATCATCAGCGTAAATGACATATTTAATGTTTTTATTTATGTTAACAATATCATTAACGTACAAGTTGAACAGAAAGGGACCTAGAATGCTGCCCTGTGGAACGCCAGATGCGATTGGTTTAATGTCAGAGGAGTACCCGTTAATATATACGTATTGTTGACGATGCGCAAGATAAGACTCAATGAGCGCTGCGACTTTTCCGCGGAATCCGTATTTCATTAGTTTTTTTATTAACAAATCATGATTTAAATGATCAAAAGCTTTTGTAAAGTCCACAAAAACACCAAGAGCAATTTTTTTATCCTCAAATGTTTGAAAAATGTAATCTTTTTGTTCTAGCAACGCGAGCTCTGTAGACAGCTGTTTACGGAATCCAAACTGCGATGGTGTGATCAAACTATATTTATCAGAAAAATGCACCATTCGATTTAGCAAAAGTTTTTCGAAACCCTTTGAAAATACAGATAAATTCTAAGTGGTATTTACGCAAAATATTTTTTCAACTCTTTTCAATTGAACATGAGTACATATTATCGTCGCTCGCCTTGTCGTGCGACTTACTCGAAAGTTAATCAAGCTAAAAGTAATTAAAAAATATTAATGCGACACGTTTTACTGTTTCAGCGATTTTTATATGTGCTTTCTAAGATTTAAAGGGCAACTCCTGTCGAAAACGAAACCAAAATAAATGACTGGTAATCGCTTTAGTGACACGAAACATGGCCACAGCCGAAATATTACGTCAAAGTGAAGCCTTGGACTCCACTGAAACCGATTTTAAGGATGCGACCAGCTGCTCTTTAGTGGGTGGCAAGCGGGTTAGTTTTAAAGGGACCATGAAATGATTTTAAAATCGAGTTTCATCGACCGCACGTCGTAAAAGGTGTGAAAAGAAACACAAAAACACAAAAATAGGGAGCCAAAAAAAATGATTTGCTATAGAACTTTTAAAAGAAAACTGGACTCTTTTGCGCCTTCCTTCCTTCGCCTGTTCACTACGATGCATCCGCGGAAATGGAGCACGTCAGCCAAATCCAGGTCGCCTATTGGGTAAGAGCCTACCTCACCAGCACCGCGATCGTAAACAATAAATAGCCGGCGAATGTTTCCTAAAAGTTTTGTTAAATAATATTCAGATCCACATTTTGTAGCATAATTAGAGATGTGTGGCGAAAATTGCCAAATTTGAAAATGCTGAGAGCCAAGCGCCATCTATCGTGTGATAAACGAAGCAACTATGCGCGTGCGCAGTAGGGCAGGGCCGACAGTTACTTGGGTGACGGCGACCGACGAACATTTATTTTCTTCGTTTTCCTTCCTCTCAAAACTCTGACTGACTGAACGTTTATTTTTCTACGTGTTCTTCCCGCGCGTGCCGACTTCAAGCAGCAAGAAAACAGTACTTAAAACAGACCACGACGAACAAGAACGCTGGATCCACCGACTCCGACGAAGCGTATAGGCCTAGCAGGCATTCCGACTCGGCGCTGCGTTGCTTCGTCGCAAGACCGTCTGCCTACGATCGGCTGGAGTGCTAAATGGAATATGCCCGCGCGACCCTTGTGGACCCTTCCCGTATTATAGTTTGATCACTGACCTCAATTCTAGATTAAGAGGTGAGGTCAATCTCTTCCCCTTGTTTTCCGAGGCAGTGTTGACGAACACTCGTCGAAAAGGGACTCTCGTCGATTCTATCTTCTTGTTTTGTGTGATATAGAGCTGAAATAAACGCCGTATGGATTACCTTCGTAACACGGTATGTACACTTTGTTATTGGTATGCCATTTTTATTCTGACAGACTGCACGTCACTGTCGAGCTATAACAGTTCGTGGGAGGTATACGTACAACCCCGGTCCAACCTTTCTTTGCCGAGTGTCGCGTCAGTATCGAGTTGCAATCGTAAAAGAACGGTCCCGAAGCGCTTACAAACAGCGCGAATACAAGACTTTCATCAAGCGCGCGCGTCCGCTCCGAGTGTAAACAGGTATTTACGTGGCTCTTGCTGACACTCGTAGTTCAAACGTATCTTTTTTAACGTCGGCTCGCTTCTGCATCTCCGAGGCCGCGAAAAACGCCATCTACGTCGCTTTGCAAACGACTGACACGGGCCGGCCCTTCTGCCAACAATGACGGGGTGGTTGACTTCTGGAGTCTTCACCGGAAGACTCGCTGCACTTCCCAACAGGCATACCGGCGTATGGGACTTGTCTCATGCTGTCGCTGTAGCGCAACATATCTCATTGAATTTCGCTCAGCTGCGATGCGGCGATGAGAGGCGCCGATTCAGGAAATACGTCGGTGACATCAGCGCAGTAAAACCTACCGGCGCACCCCAACTCGTTGCCGCTAACACTCCCATTCTCCTACTGCCGAGAGAACTTCCGGTTCCGGAAACGGCCAACGTCACGGCTTCTTTTGCGGTGAGTTGGAGAGAATGAAAAAGTCGATATTTCAATAATTTTTTGTGTAGAAGTTAATAAACCGAGACGAAAACGGATGCCTGTTCGGCATTCAGTGAACATTGACGGTTTAATGTAAAAGTTATCTGGAAAAAGTAAAAAGGTCATTTCATGGTCCCTTTAAGGCAAGGAACACTAGCGCAGCACCCTTATGACGTCAGGTCGCGGTGGAGCTGCGGTTGATTGGTTGTACTTGAACAGCGTACCGCAGCACTACGTTGACGTCACTTAGTGGTCGTACGGCTGATGATCAGTGTTGCCATCCCTCTATAAAACTACACAGAATACAAAACCAAAATGTATATATACGCTGTAATTCAGGGTCATTGCTTTAGCTGAAAAGAGTCGTAATCCCAAATTCAAAAATATTGACCAGAGTTGCCCTTTAGGCTCGCATTCGAGCGTTATTTTTGGGGCGCCTACTCATCGTTTTAAACTATAACGAAGGTGAGACGCTCAAGCTCATAGGCTTTTCGAGTTTCTCCTGCCACGTAAAAGCTTATGCGTCCGAGGTGCGTCCTTGAGAAGGAGGCTCGTGCTTGTAGGCTAGTAGAGGGATCGTCTACAGGTGATTAACACGAGACACGGGTGGGAAGAAAACTGAAAACGAAACAACACTTATAGGAGAAGAAGGAATCGACAACATTAGACCTTTATGGTACAAGTCATTTGGGGTACTTAGACACATGAAGGGGACAGCAGCCGCGAGATGCGATGCCTGCGGGCCGCGTCCCAACGAGTCGCAGGCCGCGTGTTTTGAGACCCCTGCTATGCGGAGCGCAATGTTCGTCTGCTTCTTGCACAGGGGTTGCGATGATGTCAGAACGCCGAGCTCTTATTGGCTGATTGAAAAGCCAATCAGAGCTCGGCGTCGTTCTGACGTCACCACAACGGCTGCGCGAGAAGCAGACGGTTTCCTTACGTAAAATTATGACGGTGGTCGGATGACCTCATAAAGGCGTCACTTCTTGGAACACATGGCCACGCTGTTAAATACGTCACGCAAACGACATTAATGTAAGTACGCAAACGAACTGGTGTAAATTAAACATGACATAAACACGTTAGTGAGACGTTTCAGTGTTTGCGTCGTCTTTCAGCCGCAGTCTTGGCGTTTCTTATGCCATGTACAGATGCAAACATGCTTCGAACATGCATGGGGCGCATACGCAGATAATGGACCTTTTCCGAGAAGCGTTCTGCGCACGCGCGAGCGCCCGATGCCAAGCGGTGGAAGTCGGCACGAAAAATCGAGGAAATTCGGAATGAGGCTGTAGATCGACGAGAATTAAGAACACGTAATTGCAGCATATTAATATAATTGTGTTACACAAGAAAAGAAAGTAGACAGAAAGAAAAACACGACGTTTGGATGGACGCTACGGATTTCCCTTTTTAATGTCGCGTTGGGCCGTTGGGCACGCGACGCAGCTCAGAGAGCGAAGCAACTGGTAGCGTAGCTCCCATCATCGATTGGTAGCGCAGGTAGGTCACTTCCTCGACTTTCAGTTCGTGCAGCCACCGCCTGGTACCGTCGGTATTTGGAAAAGGTCCATTCTGTCAGCATGTTTGCGGAGAAACTCCGCGTCTTCTTTTGTATGGTGTACATGGGCAGGGTGAGGGTATACGAAATTCGAGGGAAATTTGAATTATAGGGGTATACGAAAACTAAATTTGAGCTCTTATTTCTTCGTTTAGCCTTATACGTTGTGTTGGCACATTAGAAAACACCAGTCTTTCGCTCGTAAAAGCACGGAAACTAATTTTTAATAAGTCCAATGAAACGATTTCTCACTACCACCTGGTAATTGGAAGGCCGATGAAGTTACGACGTTAAATGCCTCCCGCCACGGTGCCACTCACGGAAGTACAGCGCAAATGTATGGACAGCTCGGGCTTAAACGGAATCACAAAGCTCGTCGAAATCTTTTTTTTTGCGCTTCGGCAACATGCATTTTACGCCATTAAAGATCGCCGTTCTTAGCAGGCGATAGGTAGGAACATGATCTAAGGATGCGGGGACTTCTGTCAGACACGGTACCCCCTCCCACAGGATGTGCTGTGAATAACGCGCTCAAACATGGTACCCAGTGAATACTTTATATGCATAGCTTGCAGGTGTCGCCATTGCTGAGTACTTCTGCGGTGTAAAACTAACACGGTGAACCGAACGCTCGCGGCACATAAATGACGTCACTGGCAGGCTATGTATAGGCCCTAGGGAGTACAGCCTTCGGATGATACTACTAGGCGAGATTGAGGCCCTTGACGTCACGAGTGCGATACGCGTTGCGTTTTTCGCTGGCGGATTTTGAAGCGAGAGGCAGAGAGCTCGCGGCCACGTCATTTCGTTTCCGATCCCCTTTAAAGGGCATTTTGACAAACGGATTTCGGACTACGGAGGCACTTTAGCCAAGCCAAGACCGTCACGTTTGAATTGCGAAAGCAGCGGCAAGACCCGTTCGTCGACCCCGTTTTAATATTCAGACGATCACACGCATAAAAACCAAGATGGAGGACGGACGCAGCCCGCGCCCTCTGGCGGTCCGGCAGGCAACGACAAACACAAAAAGAACAAGACGTCGGCGGCATCCGAGGGTGCCGACGGTGAAAGTGGACGCACCGACCGACATCTAGGTCAAATCGGCAAGGGAAAAGACGGCGGAGCGCTTCCTTGGACGCTTCTGTTCGCTGTTTGTTAACTTTTTTCTCTCTCGTCCTCCTCTTCAGGGACTTCCCCATTTAGAAACGATCGTCGGCGAAAGTGAGAGGCCTCTCTTCAAATTTGTTTGCTTACTTGGAGGCCTTGCCGCAAGGACTCCGGCGCGGTGGGATATACGCGAACAGGGAGGGCCTCTGCCGAAAATTCGCGTAGCCAACGACGGTTCCGTGAAGCAGACGACAACCGGCGGCTCGAGCAGACGACGAGCTGGAGCTCCAGCAGACGACGCGTTGCGGCTTCAGTGCACGGCCGCAAGCGTCGGTTTCAGATGCCGGTTGCGTCCGCTTACTGTGCTGCGTGGCTGTCTTCGACGAGTGCCAAACAATAAGTAAGTTATACCTTTTTTGCATTTGTAATTCAGATTGCTTATCACGTCGGGTGAACGTTTCTGCCAGGTGATCATAGTTCAGTGCGCATAAGAAACTTGGAAGATTATCAAAATTAGTTACACAAAAATTAAAAAAAAAAATATATTGTTGACTGTAATGAGCGTTTTATAGTAAACGGCGTTCAAGCTGCCTTTCTCAAGGTCTGATAAAAAATTAAATATTTCTGGAAACTAGCTCAGACTGGATTCATAACCACCTCGCTTAGAACATGACGGTTTACGAAGAACTGGCGTATTAATTTATTTATTTGGTTCTCTATATATTATCAATGCCATCGGCGTTCCAGGTGGCAGTGAGTGTAACAAGCTGGATCTACCCAATATTCTCAATATAAATAGGAAAGGGGAAGGGGGTATACAGATTTTGTAGGGGTTTTCAGGGGATGTGTAGCGTGCGTAGGTTTACATACAGAAAGTTCGTGAGAAAAGAAAGCCGTGTTTTTCGGCCCAGATAAATGATCTATGCATAGCGGAAAGCTCGAACTACGCGAGGACGTGAAGCTATGGGTTGGGAGAGAGCGCAGAAGTTAGAGAAGATGACGTGGGTTTAATTAAAAGATAATTGAGTATAACGATAGTTCTCTATGGAGCCACGTCCATCTAAAAAGTAAAAAAAAAAAAAAAAAAACACTTCTCAGTAAGAAAGATAATATTGTTTTATTTCTTGTTGGCAAATTTGTTTCACTGAAATAAATGCTACAGGCACCGTGTACAATTACATTTTTTTTTGGACAAAATTAGGCTTAGGTGGACGTCGGCTCATAGAGAAAGTTAATTTTTCTCAATTCTCTTTCGATCAAGGATACATGCATGTTCTCAGACTTATATCCCAACCGCTAGCGTCATATTCTCACGGAGCTTGAGCCTTCTACGGTGCATATTTAATTTATCCGGGCCAAAAAACACGATTATCTTTTCTCGGGAACTACCTGTACTTTGCGCACGCCGCTCTCAGAAAAAGAAAAAAAAAACAAAGGGGGGGGGGGGGGGCGTTATAAATTATTGTTAGAAAGCGCAATATGATGGAACGTAGGCAGAACACACTTCGTTCACAGCGACTCAGCACAGAAGAGGGCGCTAATAGCAGTTTTAAGCACATGACAGTTAACGACGCATGTTAAAAACCAGAAAGTGGTTTCATTCCAAGTAAGTCTGCACGGAAGAATGAGCTATTAAGTGCACTAGTGTCTCCTTTAGGTATTGCTGCACTTTGTACTGCCGATCTATGCGCGATGAAATATAAAGCTGTTGAACGGAAAGTTGCCGGTTTATATAAGGGTTAGCGTAATATCTTGACCAAAAACGATATAAACGAGCAGTTTTCCGACGGAATCAATAACTAGGCAATGATAACTTGCTTTCCGAGAAGTTTGCGACTACGGTGAGGTTACAGAGAGATGAACGATTTTGTGCCATTTTGAGGTCATAACTGTGCACTCAGATGAAAGGGATACAAAATAACGTGTTACTATGATAACTATCCGATTTTCTGTTCATTTTTGTTGTTTTCGTTTAAACGATTTTCACATTGCAAAAAAAGAAATAAACAACTTCGCTTTTTCGCATCGCAAAAAATTAAATAAGCAACTTCCGCAAGTATCTTCTAGTGTATCGCAACTGCACGGAGTCAGTCAGTTGTTTACTCGTTGCAGCTGAAGCATAAAATAAATAAAAACAGTTTATGAAAATGAGTAAGACAAGTATGTTTCGTATTTTATGAACCGTGGTACCTTTTGCACGATCCGTCCCTTTCGTTTAGGAACGACGGAAAAGGTCACTATAAAAGCAAAAACGAAAAGAACTAAACCAAGTCCGAAGCCAACGATTCACAGTTTGACGTGTGACCCTGTGCAGGCTCACTTTCGTCGACTGCGCCACCAACAAAATGTGTCTGGCTGCCTATGTAAATTTCGGTCATCGACACTTCGCTCTGATTCCTTATTTTTCTGAAGCCCAAAAATTACCGGTGCCTAGAAAGTTCCATGAGACCATCGTGTTTTCACGATCCCGCCCAACCACAAAGTCTAGAAGTATATATCGGCAGCCAGAGATCAAATGCAGCGTCGTATACACGAAACTTTCTTCTTAGAGGCTGCTAACGTCGACATTAAAGTCACAGTCGGCCAGCTCATACACCACACAAAATACACAGCCTGCAGACTTCCCAGTTAAACAACCAGTTAAACAACCAAGCACAGCCCCCCCCTGCAGACTTCCTTGTTAAACAACCAAGCAATTGACCAACAATTTCCCCGTGTTTACTCACCCTGTATTCGTCGAAGAAAAGATGCGTCGTCAAATGGCTGTTCGTCCAGTCCTCAACGCCATACGTTCATCCGCGAGCTTTCCGCTCACTCTGAGATTCAGCAGATCGCGATCTGCGGCGGCCGTGCCGCCCTGCAGGCGTTCATCATTTTTTTCTGAGTCACTTCCGTTTATCAAACACAGTGATGCGCCCAATCAGATAGAAGAGCCGCTGAATAATGATTGGGCGCTTCAGAGCTTTTTTTTTCTTTTCTTTTTCTTTTTCGACAGCTTCGACCTAAAACACGTTTCCCGACCCTGACGCACATTTGCCGCTTCAACGATGGCCCTGCCGAACTCCGACGGCCCCCCGCACCAGCCCTTCCATTATAATGTCCCGAATCCTTGGAAAACGTCGCGGAATACGAGTACGAGAAGAGGAACGGGGCCTTTGTGCGAGGATTTTCGAAGGCGTTTAGACGGGGCAATTATGGGCTGCCGAGGCCGTTGTACCCCAAAAAAGAAGCGTAGTGCCGCTCCAAACTAATCAGCTTTAAAGAAAAAAAAAAAAAAAAAAAAAAAGGTTCAGGCGTTTTTGTATTTTTATTTTGATATTTTTATTATCAGTTCTAAACCGTTGTGGGAGAGCACGGTGTAGAGCAAGTCGCATTGTTCTTTATTTTAATACCAGGTTCCGTTCATCTTGAATGCGCATTCGGGTTGCAGCCAGGCCTTGGTCACGCAAACGCTTTCATGAAAATGGAAATCATTTAGAGGATGGCACGAAATACAGATACAGTCATCACCTCTGTTCATCGAGAAACGTATCCATAAAATTAATCAAGAGACAATGTAGTTTGTCCTCAAGAACTGTGTCCATATAGCGGGGGGACATCCACATTAGCCAAAGGCGACTTACAACTTTGAAGGAGTCATAGAATCCAAATCAGCGCAGCAGAGGCAGAGCTTTAACAGGAGTTTCGCACAGGCGCGTATATTTTCAGGCACCTTCACTTCATCTGGCCAGATTCCGCAGGAAAAAGACATGTCCGCTCAAAATGAAATACAGTCAAAACAGAGGAGAAAGTGAAGGCGCTTTTCATTGGTCGTATATTTATGGCACTGGGATTGGTTCTTTAACTCGCAAACGAGGCCGGTTTTCATAAACGTGCAACAATACTTAAAAAAAAAACAAAAAAAACAAGCTAGCTCGTGGTGATTCATGGCAATAAAACCCGAGACTCAGGAACACAGAAGGGGACGAACATAACACAACAACATGCAAGCAACCCGACGGTTTGTACAAGTCACCGACTTGTTTTCAAAACACGTCCCTTTGGGTATCGAGACCAGCGACCTGCAGGGTCCAGTGTTGCACGAAACAGATGTTCGGTGCACGTTTCTGTTTTTTTTTTTGGGTGCAACGAAAGAACACATTGCTATATTTTCCACCGGTGAACGGGAACTGGAGGGACATCTGTGTTAGTTTCGTTAGCTATGATTTAATTTAGCTCTTGTATACATTGACATTCTCGGAGCTGTAAGAGTAGCGTGCCTTCCAAGCAAACAAAACGTGCACTTTAATGAAAGCTTGTTCCAAAAGTGAGAAGACGCGAGGCACGGGCTATCGTTTGAGCACCTGAAAAACTTGTAGAGCAATGCTTCTGAAGAAACTGCTACCCGGCAAACCTGCCCCCCCCCCCCTGTTTTCCTAGTATTTTGCGACGCTCTTGTCGGTTTCGATGCATAAAAAGCAAGAAACAAAAAACAAAAAAAAATTGACGCACAGGAATTTTGTTTGACAGTTAGTATAATCAGGGTGAATCAGGCGGGCTAGAAACCATCGCAAAAAGAGAAAACGCGCGCCAGCCGGAATGACTGTACTTAATGACCCCCGTGAGCTTGTTTGTGGAAACAGTTTCTCAAAACGAGGGCGGAATTCGGACTACGCGACTCTAAGTTGCGGTTAAATGTCATTAAACGCCGCTGGGCGTTCGATGAAAGGTGCCAGAACGCAGGGAAAAAGTAGTCAAAAGTAGCTATTTTAGTTTCTCTAAGCTTAACGTTACCGTATTTCTAAAAAAAAAACAATGTATAAAAAATGACGCTCTGTACACCCTTAGTCAACGTGAATGTATGTTGTCACAGCGAGATTAATTGAGGTCAATTTATTTGAAGGAACTCGATGGGCACGTAAAATGTTCAGGATGTTTTTTCTTTGGAGCCACATCCCGGAGATCAGTCTCTAATTGCCTCAAGGACGGTGAGCTTTACCGTTTTTCTCAGTTCAGTTTTTGTTATCAAAACTCGTCCGATACGAGGAGTGACAGGATTTTCAGAGTACCTTCTGGGAGGTGGCGAAAAATGCGCGAACAACTTTCTCGCAAGCGGACGCTTCGTGTCAGAAGTGTAGCCAGGTTCTACAATCTAAGGTGCTAAAACCGACTGCAAGGTGCCGGATTAATGATTCTAGCTCACGAGAAGAACATACAAAGAAAGAAGCGAGGTTGTGTTCTCGTTGTGTCTGCTGCTGGAGCTCCTTATGGTTTCTAGGGTTATGGCAGTGAGCCTTCGTAGTGCAGACGAAGCATTTAGCAGCCGTAGTTGAGTCTGTAGCCAAAAAAGTAGCCAAAAAGTAGCCAGAGGAGGCCAAGGGAGTCAATCTAAACTTTCGATCGCGAGGCATGCTCGTAAAGTAGCCAATGTAGCGCAAAGTAGCGCACCAACGGCAGTACGTGCTGAGAACGTGTCTGCGGACCGTTTCTGTATGACCAATGTGCCACGAAAGAAACGCGGATAGATGGATGGATGGTAACGGCTGTACCCTTTATATCGGGCGGTAACTTGCGCCACCTAGCTTAGAAGGAAACACGTCTCGGGCAGTTTCTACAGACACTCTTTTGTATGATGTATTACGAGGGTGCTCAGATGAATCGGAGACATCGGGTGCCCTATATTAAACTTGAGTTTAACACAGAGAGAGAGAGAGAGAGAGGTAAAACGCCCACGCATAAACCATGAACAGCTCTTACGAATACACACGTATTTTAATTGATTTAAGCGACGACAGCGTGGCTCAAGGAGAGCAGCTATTAGCGGCCAGATGTTACGGTGGCGCCCTCGCTTGGTTTCCTCTCGTGACGTCATGACCTTGCGAACAACAAGTTCGGTGGTGTTTGTAATGAGCATGTTGGAAGCTTGAGATCATAGCGCTCTGAAACCAACTTTGCCAACACCGTCAAAATTGAAGTTTATAAATTCCTCTTATTCCCGCCGATGAGAACTCCTTTGCTGACGTCATAGTCAGTGTTTGGCCAATCGTGGTAGGCCGACCACAGCGACGCTTTTGATCGCGCACGTCGCCCATAGCAAACAAAAATGCGCACGTGCTCGAAACATCTCGTATTGTCTCAAGGCGCCGAGATATGCGGGCTTCCTCGTGCTGACGTCACTTTCCAAACACCGGGGCAAAGATTATCTCAAACAGATGAGGGCGCAAAGTTTGCTTTTCTTCACGAGGAAAGTCTCGACGTATACAGTTCAGCGTGGGGGGGAGGTCTGGAAGCAAACTCGCGCCTCTCGTACGGATTTTCTTCGTCTCCAGAGGCTGCATGGACGTCGCGTAGAAGGCACACATCCGGACGCTGGAAGCTCCTGACCATCGACGTTTCCAGCCGCACACAGCTTTCAGAAAACCGCTAGACACTGTGAGTAAATTAAAGCATGAAATGCTTTTCTTTTTTTCTCTTTTTTAAACCCTACCTGCCCTTAATCCCAAAAGTTGTATCCGTCCGTCCGTTCGTACATTTCCCGCTAAATTTAGCGGGGAAATTTATATCACGAAACCTAAACACGAATCCAGTTCTTCAGCTAAATTTAGAGGGTGAATTGGAGTCACGTGACCAGGCGTCACGGGACGTAGGGACCAGTTCAGTTTCCCCGCAAAATATAGCGGAAAAATTGACGTCACGTTACGCATACCCGAAAGCAGTTTACCCGCTAAATTTAGCGGGAACACTTACGTCTTGTGACCTAGAATCTAATCCGGTTTCCCCCGTTACCGCGGGGGAAATCGAGTTCACGTTACCTGACGTCACGTGACCCATACAACCATTCCTAAATTTAGCGGGAAAATATAAGTTACGTGACGCATGAATTTCCTCACCGATTCTCTCGCCAATTCCCTATAATGCATGAAATGCATTATAGGGAATTATAAGGAACCTTTACCCTCAAAGTCCTATAACGCATTTAGTGCATTATATAGAAGTTCAAAGAAAAGATCGCGAAAGGCAACCGCGGGACACTATTTATGACGTTGTGGCGACGTCGTCGGGCGAAAATCGAGGGACCATGTACTTTTGAGGACGCTGTAGACAAGTTCGGAGACCTGCCCCAGGCATAATTACCAGTAGTGTTATCTTTTGGACATTGCATATGGTATACGTGCCGCCGGCTATATTCCGGGATGGAAGCGAGTATATACGAGGCAAAAAAGCTTGCTCGTAGTCAATCGAATGCTTCTTTAATTTTTCCAACCACAATTTCTGCGTTGAAGCAATTTACCGATCGAAGCATTTTTAGAACGGACCCAAACGAAGCGTCTGGGTTAATTTTTAACAGCCACAGGTCAATTAACTGATTCTGTTACTAGCCTCAGGGATAAAGCAAGTTTAGCCAGTATCGAAGCAAACGTAAAATTGAAGAGAATGAATGGCTTTCTCAGGACACTTCATCAGCACCATAAGGCAGACGCTTCAAAATATGTTATATGAACATGTAGGCTGCATATAACGGAATACAATCGTTATCTTGAACTTCATTGGTACTCGACCAATCAATTCACAGACTTATTCTTTGTCTGATGCACTGATACTACAAACAGCTTCCTGCTTACACGTTTTGCCATTTGTGATAATGTAATTTTTCTCGTATACGAACCTGTACACGTTCAATGTATGTGACCTAACCTCCGGTATGAAATGTACTCCCTGCCCTCACGGCTGGCAGTATATATAATACTAATAGACCCTCTATAATAACAGTTGCGCCACTGAGAAGTAGCTGAACGAATTTCCAGAGGCTGCCACGTTTTAGTAGTGCGCTCTCTCGGAGCCTATTATACAAGCGAGCTGCGTCAGTGTTCGTGTGGATTTTCTTTCCATCGTTACATCGCAGGTGAGCTTACGAGCCCGCGGCTTGCAATCACAGTACGGGCCTAAAAGAAATTCCAAAGCAAGTACCTAAGCCTTTTTGCTCTCAAGCATACAATAGGGGCGGTACTGATTTCTGGGAAGGGTTTGAACTCCGAAACCTTTCCGCTTAGGAAGTGCTTTCGAAAGGCGAATCTCTGGTCCGGTTGAGTCTAGATCGTAACTTTCTTTGTGGTGTACGTTCTCATGTAGTGAAGAAAACAAAACAAAAACAAAAAACACACAACGCCTTAATTAGTTGTGTTACCATCAGGCCGCATCTCGAATTGAAATGCGTAAAGATCGTCCCCATTTTCACTTCTATCTTCCTTCTTGAACTTCACTTTGCCAGTTACAACAGCGGACTGGAATAATCTGCATAGCAGCGTTGCTGTGCAACGAAGCCATTATATCACGCTGGAAGCACAACGTGCACCGACTGTCTGAAGATTTATTTTATAGGCTATAAAAAAAACGATATTTTATGTTATACAATATAATATACAAGTACTGATCTGTTTTTAACCGTTCTTTACGTAAATATTTAACTTGTGTTACACGTTTTCTTTCGTGTAACATCATTCATTTCTGGTTTACGAATGTTTCAGTGTTCATTTCTAGCTTTCTGCTTTTACATAACGACGTTGCAACCAAGGTCAGTATGGCTCTTCAAGGTGCGTTAAATAATGATAATAGGGATGCTGATAATGATAATAACAATAATGCTATTAATAAGAATATAGTGTTTTAGTCGTTTGTTCCGATGACTCCGATGCTCCGCCGATGCCTTTGCACATGCATCGTATCGTTGTCGCGTATGCTTATCGAAGGTAACGAAACGGTCTACTGAAACTCTCTAAGCATGACGACGACGACGACGAAATACGATCTGGTCACTTTTTGCACGGGATCTAAGATGGCGCAGAACGGGAGAAACGACGAAGCCAAGCGCCGCCTGGTGGTCGTCATAGGAGCCGGCAGCAGCGGCCTCCCGTCCATCAAGTCTTGTCTGGAAGAGGGCCTGGACGTGGTCTGCTTCGAGCGAACCGAGGGCCTGGGCGGCCTGTGGCGCTACCGCGAGGTGCCGCTAGAGGGCGTGGGCAGCGTGGCTCGCAACACGGTCCTCAACAGCTCCAAAGAGTTCTCGGCGTACAGCGACTTCCCGCCGGGTCCGGAGGCGCCCAACTACCTCCACCATGCCGGGATGCTCGAGTACCTCCGGTGGGTCGTACCGCACACACACAAAACAAAAACAAAAACAAAAAAAAACTTTCAGCCTTTTCACTTTGGTGAAGAAGGAAGACCAGCGAAGCTGTACTATGGTGGAATTGAAGTAATGGCCGTCCGCAAGTCGGCAAGCCAGAGTGGAAAGGTTGGAAAGGTTGCCGCGATCTATGAGCGACGATGGCCAGCAGACAACCGACAAACACAACACTCTGGACAGCTACCGCCATCTATGAGCGACGGCGGCTACCAGAGTGTTGTGTTGACATTTGGTACCGGGCACGACCCCGAGGAACCTAGCCCTTAATAGCTTCGCTGTAAAAAAAAAAAATAAAAAAAAAGTGTGAGTTTATTTTTCTACAGGACACAAAGACAGCCAATCACGGTGAATAATACCAGGTCCCAGAGTATTTCGCAGCTCATAAATAAGATTAGATCTATCTTTGTGTCAGTAAAAGAATCACGTTTACAGATATTAGGTATCATACGAAGGTCAAAACACGCACAACGGGCCCTTAAAAGATAACTGCGTTTTTTTATAGTAAGTTTTTTACTATGTTACAGTAATCTATTGTACATATGTACATATGTATTTATTGCGTAATCGCTTCTCTCACCGTGTATTTTTTTTGTGCGTGTACGGCAACTGAGAGTATTATTCATGGTGTTATCATTTTATATTTGGATGTTATTCATCATTCATACTGTACATTACTTGATCTGAAGTAGCCGGTCCCAGCATATGGGACCAAACTCTTCAACTCATCAAATAAACATTGAATTGATTGAAGATTAGATCTGAAAAATAGGGGATGTGCGCAGGGACCATGCAGCATGGCGTTTCGCTTGCTTGTTGTCCTTGAGCTCACTGCAGTTTTCAGACCTGCTAATCGCAATCTGATCTTCGTCAATCGCATTGGATCCTGCTATTGTTCGCCTTGATCGAGTGTCTTTGTGTTGTGCAGAGAAGTAAACTTGCAGACCATTTTTTAGAGAGTTGGCGGCATTCGCTGTGGACCGCTTTAATGAGCACACTCGTCTCTCTCACGACGAGATATAATGTCATACTGACGACACATGGCGTCACGGTCAGAGAGTTTCCCACGTAATGGCGAGGGCAGTGATTTCGTAGGAAATTAATTACCATCGGCATGCAGTAATAAACTTCCTCCCCTCCCATCTCTCCCCCCCCCCCCCCCCCCCTCCAAAAAAAAAAAAAGAAGAAAAAGAAAAGAAGAGAATAAACACCTCAAGCACCGCAATAAAAGAAAGTTCGGCACCTTGCGGAATGACATATTCCACCTTCATCTGTTGAATTAGATGCATCATTAGGTGCATCTTAGATTCGCTTCATTATTTTATCAAGACGCTTCAAAGGCCAAAAGCAGCGGTTCTTCCTTCGACAACAAAATCTTGTAAAAACTACCTCGCGCAGCGCTCGAATAATGTGCAAAACTTAAGTTTATTTTCTTCATGTGACAACCATGATAATTCCAAATCTGGGGACAAATTACAAAATAATAATAATTAGAAAAATAAACAGACAATTACACACACCGTCTTGTTTTGAGACGGCGTATTTCCGGTCTGAGGCCAACCTATACGCAAACACAAACACCGAATCAGACGAAAGAAGTTTAATGCATGATAAATGTGCAATTCATGCAAAGGTGCAAGCGAGCTGGACCAATGTCCCCCTTGTTCCCCTTCTCCGGGGATTATTATCGTCTTTAATGCATGTCGAAAACATTTCACCAAAGGGACTATATAATGCTTTCGCATTCCCACACGTAAGCAGTCTTAAGTGTGTCTGCCGAATTTTGTTCGCAGTCTCCGGGTTATCATTATAGAATTTGTTCACAAGCTTGCCTGTTTTTTTTTTTTTTAATTTTCACTTTCATCATATTAAGTTAAATAAGTTAATTTAGTCCTTCATATTGCGGGTATCCATGGAAGCTGACAGGACTGTTAATTTGTTTAGTGCGCTGGCAGCAAGTTTTTACACCGTTCATGTACGTTGCCATGGCAACTGTTCTTATAAAAACGACACCATTACTGCCCCCTCCCCCCTTTCCCTTCCTTCAACATATCCCACTGCATGCTGCATGCGCGAATGGAGAGCTGCAAGAGCGTGCTTCATGTTTTAGGTATACACGATATGCAGTTGTTCGCGCGAAGTGCAACCATTATTCGGACCAACCTGTTCGTGTCTGTTAATGGGGACTTTTAGCGACCCGTTACCGTTTTCTGCGGAATATTTTCGAAACCCTTGAAGCATGCTTATAAGAGCGTCCCCGCAGTGACATCGTGACCGCGGGGGGCAGGGGGTCGTGCACTTAAAAGGAGGCTTCAAAGGCTCCAGTATTGTGCAGTACCCGGAACAGGGTAACGGTTTGCTAAAAGTCCCCGATTTCTCAATAAGTCTCACCGCTAATACATCGTACAAAAAAAAAAAAAAAAAAAAAAAAACGGAATTTGTTGCAGACATGTTGAAAGCGCTATCTGGGACACATCATGTTCGAAAACATGTTTACCTCATACATTACTACGCTTCGAAGCATGCCTGCAGACAATGTTTGTATGGTGTATTCGCAGTGTGAACGCGGCTGGACACTTGACCAATCAGAAGTTGAGTGTCCTCTGTCCAGCGAGGTATCATATTTACCGGTCGTTACCCGTATTCCGTCCGCACAGTCTCTACAGCGAGAAGTTTCGCCTGGAGCCCCACATTCGCTACAACCACCTCGTCACGTCGATCCGGGAGACGGACGACTGCCGCTGGACAGTCCGCGGCACGGACACGGTGTCCGGGACACCGTTCGAGGCGACCGCGGACGCCGTGATGGTGTGCAGCGGCCACCACGCCGTCCCCAAGCTGCCCAGCTTCCCGGGACTGGACGAGTTCGCCGGTCGCGTCATCCACGCCCACGACTATCGGAGGGCGTCGGCCTTCGAAGACCGCAGGGTTCTCGTTGTGGGACTGGGAAACTCCGGCGGGGACATCGCGGCCGAACTCAGCTACGTCGCCGCGCAGGTGAGCGGTAAGCTGGAATTGCCGTCTGGGGAGGATCCGATTGTCGGACATCAGGTAAATATATCATTGTTTTGCCGTTCCCGATTATATTAGGGAAGCCAGGCTGCAGGTGAACTCGGGGACACTGTCATGGAGCCCACTTTTCATCCGTGACCGAAGAGATATGAAGCACGGTTGAAGTTTAAACAGCAGTAAATCGATTACGCAGCACTTGACGCGCACATATGTTTGCCCTCATAGTAACGCGCATCTGTGGCATGAGATGAAGTAAAGAACAAGCAGTAATGAACTCCCAGTACAGAAATCTACAAAATAAATAGAAGAGCTGGAGGGCCAACGCCTTGACGCACAGGCAACAAGAACGTTTCCCCGCATCAACCGCTTGGGGCGCTTTACATGTCCGCCAACGTCTCTGTCGTGTGAACTGGTTATTCAATATTAGCTAGAAATGACTGCTTCATGTCACTTCCTCGCGTCTCCAGTTTCACTTGTCCTATGTCATAGCCTATGTGCATGATGCCATTGGGAATCAGTCGGGCTTTGGTTCAGCGAAATGGAAACAATCTCCGCACCACGAGCGCAGGTGTACGTGAGCACCCGACGGGGCACGTGGGTGGCTCCCCGGCTGGGTCCGCACGGCCAGCCGATGGACCTGACGCTGTGCACCCGGGCGCTGAACACGGCCCGCAGCCTGCTGCCGTTCGACCTGACCGCAAGGGCGTACGAGCACAGGCTAAACAGGCACTTCGACCACAAGCTCTACCAGCTTCAGCCGAGCCACAGGGCGCTGGACCAGCAGCCCTTCGTCAACGACGTCCTGCCGGCTAGGATACTCACGGGAACCATTCAGGTGAGCAGCCCTTGCGTCAGGATATGCGCAGAACACGGAGGTCTAGTAAAAGTCGATAAAACACGCACCAAGGTAGATATTGCGACGTTTCACTATACCTATATAGCTTCTCGGTGGATCCATCTTTTGAAGAAGTTGTAGTTCCTGAAGCGATCAGACTGCTTGCTGCCGACGTTTCGCTAACAGGCTTCAGATATTCAGGGACTTAATTCGGTGAAACAACCAGGTCTCTTAGCGAAGCCTCTGCTGCTGCGAGTCTGAAGCTTACAGAATATGGCTTTCAAAGTTGTGCTGCTACCGAGTCGTAAATAACCTGAACGGCTTCAGCGGAGCACGGAATGTAAAAAACTTTAAAGAGAAACAAAAACCACAGGGGTGAACATTTAGTTTTCGTGAACTAGAAAAAGCCGCATCGATTCGAACCGATTGAACGGCGAAGGCTGTGACTACTCCGTTTCATAACCAGCGCCACCGCCCTGGCTTGACGTCAGAAGCAGAAGCTGATTTATAGACTACAGTATAAAAGGACACTAAAGCTGCTGTCCTACTCGTACAAAAGACACGGCGTCCGCTCGCTGCAGACATGGTGATTGAATTATCTGCGGGGCACGTCTCAAGCATGGTCGAAGCATGTTTTCTTCACACGTATTTATGTTTACAACACGTCTGCAGACTGTCTTTTATGCGATGTAGTAGCGGTGGGAAGGCGGGTTGAACAAGCGATCGAAGCCAGCGAATCCGGATAAACGACGTCGGCGAGTGCGCATGCCTGCAGATCCGGGGCAACGTGTCCCGATTCAGCAAAGATTCGGTCGAGTTCGAGGACGGCTCCCGGGTCGCGGTGGACGACGTCATTCTGGCCACGGGCTACGTCAAGAAGTACGCCTTCCTGCCGGAGGACGTGGCCGCCTGCATCACCGAGGGCCGCGTCGAGCTCTTCAAGTTCATCTTCCCCGCGGGCAGGCACCGGCCGCCCGCTATGGCCTTTATAGGACTCGTGGACCCCATCGGGAGCTTCTGGCCCGTGGCCGAGATGCAGGCCCGCTACGTGTCCAGAGTCCTCAGCGGGAAGCTAGACCTGCCGGACGCGCAAAGGCAGGCCAAGGAAGCGGCCAAGAGGGCGTCCGTCCTTGCCGTCGACAGCGACCGCTACGCCACGCAGGTAGGTATATATATATATATATCCACACATATATATATATACAGTGTTTTTTTTTTTATTCTTACACATTTGTTTAAAAAAAAACCGTGAAAGCTACACTAATGCGGTTTGTGCAGCTGGGTTATGCGGCCGGGCGGACATTATGTGGGTGGCTAATTTTTGCGATAAGTCGGCTAATTAATTAAAACTTGTTTATTAACTTTTTAATTAGTGGAAATAGACATATGGTTTCAATTAGAAACTTATAGAGCATCATCGAAAACCACGAAATCAACCGTTTGTGGAAGGATATAACGCCGGGGAAGCATTTTACAGCATTCTGTAAAAACGCTCCATTTGGGCGCGTTTCTAGATTTCGGTTTCTTATCGGAGCGCATCATGGATGGATGGATGGATGAATACGGCTGAGCCCTTTGGATCGGGCGGTAGCTTACGCCACCTAGCCATTTTGTTTTACCATTTAAGCTTAGAATATTTAAATGTGAAATCTATATTCACTTCGCAGTGCAAAGAAAGTGAGGCTATGAAACCCCCTTGCCATCAGCGAATAAGAAAATACCTAGTTTTCTCTCGATTTCTGCCACCATTCACTTAATCTTTGCTTGGTAATCTCTACAGTCTTGAAATCCACTCTCCCTTCGCTGTCTCTAAAACCCAATGACTTTATTAAATCTATGTTGTCTTCGGTAGGCATTGGGTGAAGCCCTTTACAGTAAAGTATCAAGTGCTCAGCCGTCTCGTTCTCCTCTCCACAAGCAGTGCACACTGTATCAATTTCCTGGTACTTCACTCTGTATGTTCTGGTTCGCAGAACACCCGTTCTTGCCTCAAACAGCAATGAGCTTCCCCTAGAATTGTCATAAATGCTTTCTTTGGCAATAACTCTTTTGTTTAATCTATAGCTTTCCAGAGCCGTCTTTGTCTGCATTCCCTCTAGCCACCGATCTCTTTCTGTGGCCTTAACTTTCTTCTTAACTGAGACTTGCTCTTCCGTATCTTCGCTATAGCCCAAAAACTTTCCTCTTAATTTCCTAGTGCGCTGTCTCCACTTGGTGTCTACACTCCTCATGTATAAATAGCTGAAAACCTTTCGTGCCCATTGCTCCCCGTCCATTAGCCTCAACCTATCCTCAAATTCTACCTTGCTCACCGCTTCCCTGCTCTCAAATGATGCCCATCCCATGTCTCCTTGTACTCCCTGGTTTGGCGTTTTGCAATGTGCCCCCAAAGCCAGTCTACCTACTCCGCGCTGTTTTATTTCTAGTTTCGCATGCACTTCGGATTTCATGCATAGCACTGCGTTTCCAAAAGTCAAGCCAGGCACCATGACCCCTTTCCAAATCTCTCTCACCACCTCATACCTGTTGTAATTCCAAAGTGCTCTATTTTTCATTACAGCTGCATTTCTGTTGCCCTTACCTATTATATACTTTTCATGGTCTCTGAGATATTCTGCACCATCACATATCCATACTCCTAGATACTTGTATTTACTAGCTCTCTCAACTGTAATATTCTGTATCTTCAGCCTCTCAACTTCATCCTCGTTAAAAATCATGACTGCCGATTTTTCGCTACTGAATTCTAAACCTAATTCCTCTCCTTCCCTACCACAGATGCTCATTAATTCCTGCAACTCTGTCCTGTTGTTAGCCATTAGTACAATATCATCCGCATACATCAATCCCGGTAAGGATTGCTGAATTTTTTGGCCTAGCTTACTGTAAGAAAGGTTGAACCCAAGCCCACTCTTCTCTAGTCTATCCTCCAATCCTCTCAGATACAACATAAACAGCAAAGGCGATAACGGGCACCCCTGCCTAAGGCCTCGTCTTATCTCTATTTTCCCTGTCGCCTTTCCTTCCCATGTTATAATCACCTTGTTATCTTTGTAAATGTTCCTTAATAGTGCTGTTAGTCCTTCATCTAGGTTTAAGTTCTCCATTATGTCCCACAGGTTTCTTTGGTTCACATTGTCATAGGCACCCTTGATATCCAGAAATGCCAGCCAGAAATCACCGCGCCCGCGGTCCTGCTCCCCAGTGGCTGAGACGCGCAACAGGCGTGCGGCGTACTTCCCTTTATTCTACGAGGGAGGCGAGGAGGTGGCTTCACGCCGCGACCACCGGGGAGCAGGATTGCGGGCGCGTAGATGCGCTCCGATAAGAAACCGAAATCTAGGAACGCGTCCAAATAGAGCGTTTTTACAGAACGCCGTAAAATGCTGCCCCGGCGCTATATCCTTCTAAAAATAGTTGATTTAGGGGTTTTCGATGATGCTCAGCAAGTTCCTATTGGAACAATATGTCTATTTCCACTAATTAAAAAGTTAGTTAACAAATTTTAATTAATTAGCCGACTTATCGCAAAGATTAGCTACCCACATAATGTCCGCCCGGCCGCATAACCCACCTGCAGAAACCGCATTAGTGTAGCTTTCACGTTTTTTTTAAAGAAATGTGTAAGAATAAAAAAAAAACACCCTGTATATATATATATATGCATTAGTCCTCTTTTTGCTGTTAAAAGTGATCAAGTACAATATACTCTTTTTCAAAACCCCGTCAAGCAACATTGGTGGTCGCCATCTCATCCTGGCCAGAGCCGTTTATACTGAGAGAGTTTGGCTAATGGGCGGAGCTTGATGCCCGCTAGAACCAGCGGATTTCGCGATAATTCAAAATGGCGTTACTTCTTTGTCTTCTTTATTCCTGAGAAATCGCATAGAGTTCCTATAGGTCAGAGCCCCAAAATGGCGGACGGAAGTAGTCATCCCCCGGTGGATTGGATTGGATTGGATTGGATTTGGGGCTAACCCCTTTGTATCGGGGGATCTCAGCAGCGCTGGATCTAGCCTGGCTAGTAGCTACACTAGCCAAAAACGTAGTTGTGTTCTTTTGCTCTCCTCCACCAACACTCCAGTCTCCTCTTTGTCACCTCCACTGGCTGCGAGCTATCGGCGTCGTACTGTTCGTCAACGCCCCGGAAACCCAGCGCCACCGCCATGTCTGGTTCGTACGTCACGTCCGGCTTTATACCCGTGCATTCCAGTATGACGTGTTCCGCCGTCTCGTCTGCTCCCTGCGCGCACATGACGCACTTCACGTCCATGTCCATGTACTTCGCGCGGAAAACGCGGGTCCGCAGCATGCCGCCTCGGGCGTCCGAAAGCAGTGCACTGCCCTTGCTGTTGTCCATGAAAGGTATTCGCTTCACCTCCTGTTTCTCCCTGGCATACAGGGCCAGCGCTGGTTTCAGACGTGCCGCTTCCGCCCATCGCCGCGTCTCGCTCTCGATCACCCTCGTGCGGATGCTCTGCTGCAGTTCCGGCTGCTCCGCGGCTGGGTAGAGGAGTGGGCCGTTGACCTCGTATCGCTGTGCCAGCTGGCGCGTCCGTCGCACCCACCGGGTTGGGACGGACCGAAGATGTACATACTTGAAGACCTGTCTGGCCCAGCGCTCTTCGCTCATCCGGCTGAGGCGTCGCTCGAAGTCCAGCTTGGCTCGGGCCTCCCTGGCCTCAAAACCGGACCAGCCCATGTCTCCTTGGACGGCTTCGTTCGGTGCTGTTCGGCTTGCTCCCAGTGCCGACCTTCCCACCTCCCTCTGACGGACCTCGAGGTATTGCCTGGTACCTGATGACAGGCACAACACTGAGTTGCCAAAAGTGAGCCCCGGCACCGCCACCATCTTCCAGACCGCTCGGGTTACCTCGTATCGGTTATATCCCCAGAGGGCCCTGGCCGTTGCTATGCCCTTGTTCTTCCTGCTCTTCGCCTTGACCTTCGTCTCGTGCTCTAGGAGGTAGTGGTGTCCCTTCTGTAGGTTTACACCCAGATATTTGTAGTGGTCCACCCAAGGTACAGGATTGGCTTGAATGGACAGGTTGGCGGTCCCGTTTTCCTCTGCTGCCCCAAAGGCCATCAGCCCAGATTTGTGCGAACTGAAACTAAGCCCCAGGGCCTCTCCCATTGCACCACACTCGTTCATGAGCCCCTGCAGGCCCTGCAGCGAGTCCGCCATCAGCACCATATCGTCGGCGTAGATGAGTCCCGGGAGTTTTCCTCCCTTCCTTTCCCCGCCTTCCGAATATTCCAGTGAGAAACCCTCCCCACTCTCCTGCAGCCGCTTTTCGATTCCTGCTATGTACAGCATAAACAATAGCGGCGACAGCGGGCAGCCCTGTCTCAAGCCCTTGGAGCAGGTCACTGGATGTGTTGTCTCCTGCTGCCACTGTGCCACCACCGTCGTCCCTCTGTACACTTCTCGCAAGAGGTCTATCCACTCTCTGCAGAGTCCCCGCTCTTCCAGCTGCGTCCACAGTTTTCGATGTTCGACCGTGTCGTAAGCCTTGCTGATATCGAGAAAACAGAGGTAAAGGGGGCGGTTCTCCTTCTGGGCAATCTCGATGGCCTGCGTCAGCACGAATAAATTGTCCTCAAGGCGTCTCCCCCACCGGAACCCATTCTGCAGCTCCCCCAGGACTCCTTCTGCCTCTGCCCATGTCTGCAGTCGGTCTCGTATTATTTGTGTGAACACGCGGTAGAGTACCGATGTGATGGCTATGGGGCGGTAGTTTCCGAGCGTTGACTTTTGCCCTTTTCCCTTGTAGATGAGTCTGAGTCTTGAGGTTCGCCACTCCTCCGGCACCCATCCCTCCTTCAGGATCTGGTTGAGGATCTCGCGCAGCAGTGCTCTCGTCTCTGGCCCCAGCTCCTTCACCAGCCTCATTGGGATTTCGTCCATTCCAGTGGCTGTGGTTCCTCCTATCCTCTTGACTGCTCTATTTAACTCCCTCTCCGTGATTTCCTCTCTGCTCGGTTGCTCCTGCAGTTCGTCCTCCGTCTCCCCCTCCTCACTGTCCATTTGTCGGCTGTCCCCTGTGAACATGTCCCCTATCCACCTCTCAATGTACCGGTTGGTCTTTCCAGGGTCCAGTTCCTTTCCCGTTGCATCGTCTTTGATTACAGCATCCTCCCTGGGTCGACCTGTTTGGCCCTGTACATGTCGCCAGAACTTCAGTGGGGCCTCACGTCCTGCCTCTCTCAGTTCTTCCAAAAATCTCTTATCTACCTTGGCCATTTTGCTTTGAATCAAAACTGTCACCTCTATTTTCCTGCTCTGGTACTCCCTCCATTCTCTTGAATCTTTCTGTAGGGGGGCTTTCTTCTCCTCCTTTCGTTTTCTGATGGTCCCTCGCAGAGTCCTGTTTGCCAGTTGCCTTCTTGTAATGGCCTCCTTCACCTCCACATCCCACCATCGTTTTCTCCTCCGCTTCCCTCGTGTCGGTCGTTTCAGTTTTTCCAGGTGGTCCTTCCACCACCGCATGAGGTTCCCGTACGTCTCCACCTGCCTGGTTTCCACCTCTTCCTCCAGTTTCTGCGCAATGGTTTGTGCTTCTGCTTGCGTTATGTGATGTGGTCTCATAGGTTCGCTGACTGTCTTTTCCGTCGGCTTTCCTCCGAAAGTGATCAGCAATCTGTTGTGATCACTTCCCAAGCTCTTGTCGCCTTGCTCGTCTATCTCCATGTAGTTCAGTTTTTCATACAGGTCCGGGGACACCAGGCAATAATCGATTGTAGAGCTCATCCCTCTGGCCGTCCATGTCGTCTTTCCTATGCATTTATCTTGTGTGTTGACGATTACCATATCCAGGTGTTCCGCCATGTCCTGCAGCAGCTTTCCATTACCGTCTGTTCTCCCATCAAACTCCTCTAGGTGTCCGTTGAAATCGCCTACCATAATGGTAGGTCTCCCAATGTTGTGATAGTCTTTTTCAATGCACTTGATTAGCTTGATGTTTGTCTCCCTGCTGTCTGCCCCCGTCCACAGGTACACCACTGCCACTGCCACCTTTCTCCCCGCCAGTGTCCCCGTCAACCACATGTGCTCTCTGCACTCTGGACTTTCTCTTTGCCAGCCTGGCCCGCTAAAGCATCCTACCCCCCCTCCCCTTCTCTCACTGTCCTTTCTGTTTACCCCATCCCAAAAAAGCCCTTCGCAATCCGGGGGTCTTTCTTCATCTCTGAGGTGGGTTTCTGTGACTGCGAACATTCCAATCTTATCATCTTGTAACTTCTGAAAGGCCTCTTCCCATTTTCCTGCTTTCCTTCCTCCCTGTAGGTTTAAAAAGGCAATCTTCACTTCCCTCTTTTTCTTTTTTGCTCGTCTGTTTTTCCTTCTTTCCCGGTCTGGTGCCTTTTTGTGTTTTCCGCCTCTCGTGTTTTTGCAGGCACCATCCCTCCTACTTTCTCTTCTTAGTGGGCATGTCCCTGTGGGGGACACATCCTCTGGAGTTGTTCCTCGAGTCGCTGTAGTCTCTGGTCCAGAGTCAGCCTGCCTTCCATTCTTTCCTGTCGCCTTTTCATCGGTGTCACGCTTTTCCCCTTGCATTTCAGTCCTAAAAAACTCTTTAGTCTGTTACCCAGTGCTTGTTCCTCTTCAATTGCCGCATCTCTGTTGTAGCAGCCATCTTCCATGTCGTTTCCCGTTCCTGTGTTCTTTACCACCTCCACCCTCGGTCCCAGCTGCTGGCTGATCTCTCTTGATAGCCTGTTCCACTTGGCGCACCTCTCTTTAAGTGGGTCCCCCTTGTCTTTGATTTCTGGGACTTCATACACCATAAAAGAATGTTTCGGGGCTCTCGTGGTCCAGTCCTCAAGCCGTTTCCCTAGCTCCGCTGCCATTTCTTCCACCGATTCTTCACCTTGCACGTCTGTCACTCCCGCATGTATGACCACCACTCCTGCCTCTGCATTCCATATTTTCCCATCCCTCTCTGCTCTCTCGAGTGACTCTCTCAGTTGTGCTCCCGGCTTAGTTGCAAAGTGAACTTTCTTGTCGTAATCTACCACCTTCAGTGTGGCTCTCTTTATCTTGAAGGCATTGGTGTCCCCTACCACTAAGACTCTCTTGTCCACCTTCTTCTCTTTGTCCTGTTTCTTTGTCCCGTCATCTGGGTCTGCTCTCTGCCTCATGAGGGCCTCCTTGTAGTTCCTGTGCTGGCTTCTTTGTGTTTGGCCTCCAGTCGTCTGTCTCCCCTGCTCCTTATCCAGATCTCCACTTCCCGTCCGTTCTTGGGAAAAGCTAACTGTCTCTTTCCCGTCTGTGTGGTATGTCATCTTTTCTTTGACCCCGTTTCTCGGTTCCAGCTGTTGCGGCGCGTTTTCAGCCCCGTTGACCGTCATTTGCTCTGGTTCACATGACTTCATCCATTCATTAAACATCTCCCCTAATTTTTCTCTCTTGTTCCTTTCCTCCTGCATTATTGCTTTCAGTTTCTCTTCCGTCGCTATTCTCAAGGTTCTCTCTTCTTCGAGCTTCGCCAACATCCTACTTTCTATGGCCGCTCTCTCTGTCTTTGCCTCCTCCAGCTTCACTCTCATTGCCTCTCTCAAGGCATTAACTTGCCGTTCGATCTCCTCCTCCAAGGTGATTCTTCTCACCTCATTTTCCTTGCACTCCTTACTTTTGTATGTACTGTTCTCCGCCTCCGTGCATGATTCGAACGGTGTCTCGCTGATATCCACCCATTTTTCACAGCCTTCGCACTCCACTGACGCCTTGTCTCGCTTTCCCCTCTTCTTTGCCTTTTCCATTTGACTTTGACTGGTTGTCATTGTTTTCCTCCATGGAGTCATGATGTTAGGTGTCTCCCTTGCCTGGTTTCCGAGACGCCCCAGCCACCACCGCCAGATTCCGTCGTTTAGCCGTGTCGAAAAAACACTCGCGCCCTACGCCCGGTTGGTAGGCCTAACGGGTCGTTGAGCGCTCCGGAGGAAGGGCTTCTTGATCGCCCCCACGGTAACGGCTCCGCGCCGAAACCAAGTGGTCCGCTGGTAGCGGTCTCGGTATGCCTATACACCTTCTGGAAGATATCCGTCGCACTGCCACCTTTACACTAATCGGCAAAAAAACATTTTACCCCGGCGGTTTCAAAACGCCGCCGACCCCTATATCCTAAATGGTCAGACTACGCTGCTGTGGTTGCCAGGCTGTCAAAATCTCCTTAAGATGGTCAAACTCTCTCAGTATATACGGTTCTGATCCTGACGATGTCCCACACCGCCTGGTGATAGTTAGGGAGAGAAATTTGGCTCAGAAGGGCGGGAGGAACCATATTGTCACGAATGACGAAGTGACGAGCAAGGAATAATTGAGGGAACTGAAACGTTTAATGTGGCGAACTTGTGCCCCCCCCCCCAAAAAAAAAAAAAAAAAAGGAACAGAATATTACAACAGAGCGTCGCGGGCGTCGAAGTCGGCGTAACAGCAGGGTCGAACGCTGGGACGAGACTGACCCCGGCTAGTCACACGGAGCACCTTTTGTACCGGCGTGGGTTTCTGAAACATTCTGCCTAGAACGTTCGGCGCGTAGAACATTCGTAACTTGATGAGACTAGAAAGTTCTCGACCTTGCAAGAACGACAAGCAGAAAGAATAAATGAAAGAACATTCCGCTACCTGGAATCAACCCAGATCTTCCGCGCGACAGTCAAGCGCAATAACCACACGGCCACGCACGCCCTCACTCGGTGAAGCACGTGGCAATATGTTTGTCTTTTTAGACTTCGACCAGGCGGCGCAAGCTACCGCCCCTTTACAAAGGGTACATCTATTAACATTCATTCATCTATTGGACACGAAACGTGTGATTGGATCCGAGCCCTGGCCGAACGCATATGTAGCACTTATTTTTTGATACGAGCTGAGCCGAGTTCACGCCGTACGCTGACGAGTCCTGTGTCCAATGCACGCTCAGAGTCACGGTGGAAGAAACACATCCACAAACAATTGTGAACTGGATGAGCATCGTACCGGCGTCCGGTCGTGTATCACTACTGCGTGGTGCACATTTAAAGCCCACTGGCTAGCGGTTGTACTGCACTGGCTAAATTTCTCATCTACAGCGGGTGACTCGTCGTAACTTTTAAATGGCTGACTAACTCCACGCTGTATAAATATCCACACAACCCCAATTATTATGTGGGCTCATCTAGTTGGCACGGCAGCTACTAGATGACACGCACAATTTTGAATAGGATCTACAGCCCTGTACCAGCTAGGTAGCTGAGAATTGAGCTCCCATCTCGATTGACAATTTTCACGGTTCCTGCAGTTTGGATCCTCATCAATAGTGCTACAGAGATTTCGAACAACATCCGGCACTCCTGGGTATCACTCTCGAAGAACGCCTATTCGTATTTTGCCATCGGCAACCAAGAGCTTATCACCGCTGCTTTAATCCGGTCTAGAAAATGGCGGCGAAGATGAGGGTTGTGGATCTCAAGCGGGAGCTGAAATCAAGGAATCTACCTAAAAAAATTGGGTTGTGTGTGTGTTTATACAGCCTAGAACTTGGTCTGCCTCACAGGGGCGACGAGTCTCCCAGCTGTAGATGAGCAATTTAGCCAGTGCGGTCAACCGCTAGCCTGGGGTCTTTAACGTGCACCACGCAGTAGTGACACACGACCGCACGCCGGTACGATGCTCATCCAGATCGAAACTACCTACTGTCGGCACGAAGAGCGAATTGCTTGAGCGCTTGCAAGCCGCCACGGAATGCCCCGAGGATGTGCCGGCTGGTGTAGAGTGGGAACCAGCATCACTGGAAAGTCATGAAGACACAAGCGCAGACGCACCGCTACCTGACACATCGCGACCCTGACAGAGGCATAGCTCACACCCGGTTGCTCGACGCCTGTGAAACGGAGTGTCCAAGGACATTAGACCGACCATACCCAGGGACTGCTATCGAGGTGAGCCAAGACACTAGCCTTTTTCACCGCTCCGGAGTCGTCGACCACGACAGTTCTCCTCGTTCGGCCAGCAGATTTAGACATCGACCAGAGTCTGATCAGCTCCATCGAGACGATGACTGGTTTGAAGGTCAAGGCGAACAGAGATGATACAATGAATGACGCAGTAGAAAGGACGTATGCGCGAAGATTAAAGGAACGAGAAGCATGAACGAAAGAATACAGCGGATTGAAGACGGAGCAAGAAGGGATGGCCCGAATCTGCGGGCGGAAATATGTGATCTTCGAGACAAGGTAGCTGAACTAGAGCTACGGGTATAAAAATAGGAGAAAATGTCGAGAAACCCTAGCGCTGAAATCGAGCTTAACAAACTTGCGGCTGAATCAATATGTGAGGTAAGAAATTCTACAGATCCGGGGGATAAACAGAAGATGAGGCTTCGGGGGGAAGCCACCGACTTAACTCGATGTCAGCAGAATGGAATCCCCTCCGCACTGAGTAACCGCTCATTCACACTGGAAGCCGATCCGCGTTCGCAAAGCGGTAGCGAACGCGGTTGTATAAAGATCCAGTACAATTGCACGCGCACTCGATGACATCAAGTGCGCGTGCAATTGCACTGGATCTTTATACAACCGCGTTCGCAACCGCTTTGCGAACGCGGATCCGCTTCCAGTGTGAATGAGCGGTAACACTGGAACACAGTGCGGCAATGACGAATTCCAAGAAATCCCTCTTAATTCCGAAGCTCTCAGAGACAGCATGGTCAAGTTCGGCCCGGAGAAACATGTCCCCGATATCGCAGAGCAGAGAATGTACAGCATACAGCCGACCAATAAAGAAGAGCAGATGAGACCTTTGCGTGGATACAACGAGAAATAATTATCGTAAGAGATGGCAATGTCGCACGGACTGCTAAGTATAGCTCATTGAGGAGATCAGAGGCCCCTAAAGCTTAGAGTTTGTAATGAACAGGACAGCCACGACGCAGGTGGTGCATGAACTGCTCGAGACGTATGAAGAGCAGGCTTGAAACACGCCACGTCTGCATATACTAGATATGGGCGCAAATGACATACTCAGGGATGAACAACGGGACGCAATAGTGGAGTGTCTGAGGATGAAATGGACCAACCGCAAAGAATCTTTGGCGATCTGTTCAGTGCCAGAGAGAGACTGGAGAGGCAAACGAATACATGCGGCGACCGTGCTACTGAACGCCAGGCTGAAGCAACTATATGCAAGAGCATCAAAGTAAGGTTCATCGACCTAAGCCGTGAGCTGACAAGCAATGGAGCAATGCACAAGGACGGACTCCAATATGGCGAAGAAGATATCCGAGTCGTGACAGAACGACACGGTGCTGTGGCAAGCCGTTTTTTAATGTCTCAGAAGAAGGGACAAAGTCGGACGCCAGTATCAAAGCGATCCGTGGCGATATTGGAGCTACCCACGAGTAGGACACACAGAAATGTTGCCGAAAAAGCGCGCCACTTACGACATCCCAGGGATGACTGTTGGACCCCCCCCCCCCCCCCCCCCCCCCCATATCGGAGTGCCTCATGTCAGGAATCTAAGAGTAAATACTCAGATGGATGGACACCAACCTCCGCTGATCAACAGACCGGCGTATACACTGCAACCCCAAAGCGGACAACTGTCCCAGGTGCATACTTTTCCCGAGATACGGGCACCCGTTGTTCCTGTACACCAGAGCGGTGGGATGACAGGGTCCAAGGTGGTCGTGCAAGACAGAGAGAGTTCTCCAATGTCAACTGTTAGAATGAGTCCACCAGCATAACAAGAGTCACCCCTGTAACCTGGCCACGTCCAACACCAGGCATACATGACGGCGCTGGAGTTCGCGCCAATGGTGAACCGCTTAGTCCGCAAACAAATGGCGGGAATGCAGTGTTAGGGGGTATGGGTAATAGGCAAACTGGGGACTTCTGAAGTACCGCTGCCTTCTGATGAAACAAGACAAAAAGCAAGTGTCATCGTTTTTTTTTTTCTTTTAATTTGAATGGTGCAAGGCGTCAACGGAAGTGGAATGAGATGCATATATATAATGCGCAGTGAACAACAATTCTCTTTGTCTGGGATTGCTGAGACTTACTTGCGTGACGCTGAAGAGCCGCGGGGATCCTTCATGGTGCTGGGCTGGGTGTTACAGGGTGTAAGGCAACCGACGGGTAGGAGGTGTGGGCTTACTATTGCATCCGAAAGGGCAAGCATGGGTCAAGAAATTTGAAACGTGTCGGGAACACATATGGGTGCAAGGACAAGTTGAGAACGCACCGACAGCGGTATTTTTCATTTATCTTTTGGTGGGAAATAACAGGGAAGATGAAAACAAGGCCATACTAGACTGCGTTCGACACGACGTCCAAAATCCGAAGCCGGCTCCCCTAACACATAATCGTGGGATAGCAAAGATCACTGCGGCGGGACTGCTCGGTTGAGTATGGTTGCCTTGTGGTCTCGTCGAACCAACTGTGCAAGACACTCATGGCTTCTGTGCGGGGTCCGGCGGGGGTGGGGGTCTCGGGGTCCTTCTTCCCAGTTTGTCCTTCCTCGGTTGTTTTCTTGGTGGCGCCCAGGTTTATTTTCCCCGTAGATTAGTTCCAAATTGTCTTTTTATATGAAATTCCCTTTTGATCCAAGGATCCAATTTATGTATATGAAATTGGCTTTAAGTCTGCGGTGCGAAAGCGGGAGCGGACGCAGGGGACAATTATTTTTCAGTCTTTTACAGCAGTCCCAAACTCAAAATCTGTCCGTTAAAAGAAATTAGATTAGCGTATAAAGGGGGATTCACCCCCTCGTCACTCAATGGGAAAATTTCGCTACACAAACCTGCGTTGCAGGAATGCACCAGAGTATTGAATATTTTTTAGGTTCATTATGAAGATAGAATGAAGTTCGTAAGACCCTTGGATTTTTTTCCTCAGAGGGCTGAATATTTTAAATAAAATCCGGGAATATGAACATTGTGTTTGGTTTGAGCGGATTACGAGAAAATTTGAGAATAAAATATCTGAGATCACAAAAGTGACAAAACGTACTTGACGCGTCTCCTATCTTAATTTTAAAACCCTTACGGGGAAGCCTAAATGTCTTGGTATTAGCGTATTTCTGTAAATAAATTTGATAGGGCCGTTTTCGTTAGACTTATTTTCAATGGGTTCAACGAGATGGCGACACCAGTACCAAATGCCCCAAGCCAGAGAATTTGTTGTTGTTGCTGCTGTTTCCACCAGCTTGCACGTACGAGGACTCGTGGCACGAGTCCTTTGCATGACACCACCGATATCAGTTTTGCCGTTTTACCGGAGAATGGTCTACGTGAGATTTATGACTGCTAAACCCCACAAGAAATAGGACCAATGCAAAGCGACGCATGTATGACAAGCTAGTGATGCCATCCACGTGCTGTGTCTCGCTGCCGCGCGACGAGCTTTCACTTTCAATTTTAGGGTGACAGCGGCCGATGCCACGGCCTTTGCAACCAATCTAGCGGTAAGAACCTGCCACGCAACCTCGCACTCCGCGAGTGCGTAGGTCACACCAAAATTCCTCCCGCCCTCACAAAAAAAAAAAGAAAAAAAAAAAAAGAAAGTGTGTTATAGTTTTTTTTATATCTCACAAAGCCCTACAGTTCGACGACGGAGTCATAGAGTTCCCGGTCGCAGACTTGGAGCGCGAGGATCTGGTAGCAGAGAGGATTTCTGGTATTCAGCGCACAGCTTCTGCGGCGACGAAGACCCGAAACATGGTTTTCAAACCCGACGAGAAAAGAAGCGGTCGCACGAAGAACGCGTGGAGCACGAGCGTACATTCCATCGCTTGGAACAACTGTGTTTTGGCGTCTCGCCGCAGCGGGGCGCCCGTTACATGCCTCTTCTTTCATCCGCTCTCTACCGCACTACCTGTTCACTTTTGGCGGCCGCGTCTCGTGGCGATCTGCCAGGCTTTGTCGGTACAGGGGAGGCTATGGGTGCGTGTATGTTTATACAGCCTTGAACTTAGCCTGACTCACGGGGCGACTTGTCTCGATGGAATCGAGACAAGTCCCCCGTCGAGCCACCACATCCACCGAGCCATTACATCCATCGATGGATGTAATGGCACGGTGGATATACTAGCTCGTTGGATGTGTTGACATGTGTATGGATGCAGCTGCTCGATGAATGTAGTTGCCCGTTGGATGTAGTTGCTCGTTGGATGTAGTTTCTCGATGGACGTAATTGCTCGTCCTCCCTGTCATGACACCTCACGTGCCATTACATCCGTCGTGCTAGCGCATCCATAGAAGCCAAGATAGCCACCATTGGGCTTTTTGCATTATCGCATTCTTACGCGGAGAGCAAGTTCGCATACTTCTTTTGCAGGGGTTGTGGTGACGTCAGAACGCCGAGCTCTGACTGGTTCTGAATAAAAGATAGTGGGTAGACCTCAAGGCAGCTTGCTTTGAGGTCCACCCAGTATCCTTCATTCAGAGCCAATCAAAGGTCGGCGTCTTGCTGACGTCACAGCAACCCCTGCGCAAGAAGCAGACGTCTTGCTATCCCCATTGGTTCGGGAGCAACAAGGAACAAACGGTAATCCCCAGAACGTTAGTATATCACAATTAAATTCTGTAAGACATTCAGATTTTTTTTTCTCAAAGAGAAATAAGTGGTGTGATTGTGTGTACCATCCTAATTTTATAATAAAGTTTATATATAGCTAATTTTGAGGGCGAAAAAAGCAGCAAAAAAGCTGACGATGCGTCTTCGACTTTGGAGACGCCGAGGGCCGCAGAAGATGCATGTCGCACAAAGGGCCCTTTTCGATTTTGTGCATTCAATTCAGCTTATGACTCTTCAAAATAATGTGAACACTTATGCAGCATAGTTAAACGAAGAAATAAACCTGCGTGATTGATAGATGAAATGGCATGTCGTTGGAAGAAGCTGCTCGATGGATTTGATGGCGCGGTGGATGTGATGGCACGATGCATGTAACGGCATGATGGATGCAGTGGCTCGTTGAATGAACTGGCCAAAATTGGATGTAGTGGCACGATGGATGTACTGGAACTATGAATGTACGGACACGATGGATCTAAATGCACAAAATTGGTCGTAACTGCACGATTGATGCAATGGTGCGATGGATGTGTTGGCCCCAAGCCCTTGTTTCCTAGGTGTTGATGAGCAATATAGCCGGTGCAGTACAACCGCTAGACAGGGGTCTTTAACGTGCACCACGCAGTAGTGATACACGACCGCACGCCGGTACGATGCTCATCCAGATCGAAAAGGGCATAGGGTGGGGATCGAACCCAGAATCCCTGGGTTCTGCAGCGCGTGCTTTCGCTCCACGTGCTCCGAGCTGGTGTGCGCTAGCCCCCCTCGGCCACTGTTTAGCGGAAGAGCGACTAATTCATAACGAATGCGCGGAATTGTTAACATTCATTTTCTCCTCTTGCGCAAATTGGATGAGTTAATAAATGTATGGCCTCATTAAAAAAAATATACGTGCATGCAATAAATTGAAGATTGGAAAAACAAAAACGGTGTATTATATATATTTTTTTTACTTTACATGAGACTTATTTTGACCACGCTGAGATCAACTCAACCTCGAGCTCATGTTTGAGGTTGAGTGGACCTCAGCCTCAAACATGGAAGGGGCGGCGCAACAATGTTTTTTTTTTTTCTTTGTAAATACCGCTTAGAATGATTCCCTGGCGTTTATAACCTATAAAATACCCGTTCATTTTCTTCCTCGCAAAAGTCGCAAAAAAAAAAATAAATTAGAGAAAAACGAGCAGCGTTCGCTCCCTCAACTCAAAGCCAGAACAATCGGGCACGTGATCTGGAGCCGATTATATGCCGCCAGTGTTGATTATAGACACGCGGTGGGGTTGGCAAGGCACAGGACACGCGCTGAGTTCCAGACATTGTTATGGTTCGGCTATTGTCGTCATTGCAGCCATTGGACACTTGCCACCACCCACATGCTTCTCGAGCTATCGGTTAGCACGGGCCCAAATCGAGTGCCCACGCAATAGTCGGGTCCAGTGTATGGGCCGCATTCAAATATCGTCACTGGAGGATACTGCGATCCCCTATTTACGTCATCAAGCTTTGCGAAGGAGAGATTGAATGACAACGCTCCCTTTTGTCTTTGAAATTACACCGTAACAGAGGAGTTTCTCGGCCAGTGGCGTTGCGTGCGAGTATCCTCGAGTCCCACTAGTGGCAGTAAGCTCGTGTAAAGTGAAAATTCCAATTGAATATCATTGCACCGCCCCTTTAAAATCACACTGGACATGGCACAAGCAAGTAAAGCTGGCAGGCGAAAATTGGAAGGAGCCTCCTGGACCTGGAAGGTGAAAAGTTGCAGCCGACGCTTCGCTACGATGTTTCGCACTGAAGATAATAAATCCGTCCAAGTAAAGAGTTGCCTTAAAGTTATTACCCCGGAAAGTGATGATTGACCCCTGAAAGTGACCATTAAAGAAAAGGATTGAAGAGGATTACAAAAAAGAAAGTAATTTATTATTACACCATAGCACCAATCTGAAAATAAGGCCTGACGAAACCTCAAAATGTAGAGTGGAAACGTTTTTCCCGCTGCAGGCCCTCGATTAGCAACCTTGCCGAAATTATGGCAAATATTCTTCTTACCCTTTATCTGACACACTTGTAGGTATTCTTCATCTTTATCAACCTCCAGTATACGCATAACGATTAACCACGCGTCCATTTCAGGTCCACTGGATCGCCTACATGGACGAATTGGCCAGCCTAATCGGAGTCAAGCCCAACCTGAGCCTGATGGCCCTCAAGGACCCAGCCCTGTTCAGGCGCTGCTTCGCCGGGCCCTGCCTGTCCTACCAGTTCAGACTGGAGGGACCGCACGCGTGGGCTGGAGCGCGCGACGCCATCTTGGGTTCCCCGGCTCGCGTCGCGTCGCCCCTGACGCCGCAGACGGCCCCGGAAGACTCCATGGTGCGCAGGGTGGCCACTGGAGCCTTGGACGTGGTCGCCAGCTGCGGCATCATGATCGCGCTGTCGTACGCTATCTCGCTCGCCATTTGATGGATACGATGTCCTCCGCGACAACCAAGGCGCTTATTCACGTCGTGGGCTGCCCTCGAGGATTAGAGGGCGGTTGTAACACGGTACAAGGAAAAGGGACGCGGCACCTTGGATTCCTTCCTCGGCTCAAACATGCTCGCTAACCTGCATTAAACCTTCACATTTCCGGCTGATAAACGACGATAAAAACCATAGTTGTATTCACTGATTGCCCCATCCAAGCCCGTGCGGTCATGCCCCGATAGGGCAAGAAGCGTGGGGCATCTCCTTCGGATGACCAGTTTCCTGCGCACCTTCGTTGCCTTCTATTGTTCTTTGGCTTCCACCGCACTGCAGACCAAGGGGTTAACGGGCTTTCACTCCGAGATGCGACGCCATGATATTTACGAAAGGTCGTTGAATAAAACGCCAGTATTGCCCGATGCATTCAAAACAGTTTATTGTGTGCACAAGCATACATCAATAAAAATTACAAATTTGTAGGCAATCCGGCTCACGTACTAGTCAGTTCGTTCTATGGAAGGACTCCAATCATTGAAATCCTGTCAACGTAGTTGAGAACATCTTGAAATGTCGGAACTGCATTCGCCAAGTAGCACGAAAACATAGCCATCTCCTCTTGCAGCAGCTTGTTACGTCTGGTCCCTTAAACCGCCGGTGCAGACATCCCGCGAGGGCATCCAAGAGGAGGGCCTGGATCCTGTTTTGCGAGGAACGCTAGACAACTTGCAGGAACTGTATGAATTCACCAGGGTCTGGATGATGAGCCATCAGTTGGCTGTGCCGTCTGTTATGCCACCCTTCCACCATGTTGGTGGTGCGTGGTCCATCGATCTCAAACTCAGATGTCTTTGGAGACTATGTTTGAAAGCCAGAAGCTGTTCTGAACAGCTTGCGGCTTGGGCAAATTGCTCCCCTCCGGAAGCGTCCAGTGGAGGTACCTGTGGCCGAGCAACGCGCAGGTCCCTGGCGAAGGCGAATTGTATCCTTCCCGGAACCGTCATCGCAAAGTACAAGCGGTATCTTATAAGTTATTTATTTATTTAGTTCATTGTGCCTCAAAACGACCGAAGACTTTGTATGAGGCACTTAAGTACAAGAAAAAAAAATAATGCGCCCAATTTATAACACTAGGCATACACCACGCATACAACCTTATAGAGAAAGGCTAAAACGATATGATAGCTATGTGCACAGGAGTGAGTCAACTCCAGGTTTTACTTAAGCTAGTTGATACATACTTGAATAGGATCAGCTGAACAAATACACCGCCGCGCCGCAGCGGTGTGTATGTCTTTTCCTCTCACGGTTTTTCAAATTTGTAATTGTTCAGCTGACCCTATTCAAGTATGACTCAACTCAACAAAAATAATAAATATATCTTCCAACTTTTCAAGGTCCCGGGCTTTCAAGCTTGCGGATGGATGTTCTGACTCGATGGACGTTTTGACTCTATGGATGTTCTGACTCGGATGGATGTCTTGACACGTTGGATGTTTTGACTCTATGGATGTTTCGACTCGGATGGATGTCTTGACGCGTTGGATGTTTTGACTCTCGTGTCACGTGACCTAATGAATGTTTTGACTCGTGATGTCATGACCCGTTGGATGCTTTGACCATAAGCGGCTGCCAAGATGCATCTGTATATTATAGGGTTGGCTGAATTTCGGAAGAGCGGGAAAGGGGGGAGGGGGGACGGTGCTGATATTCATGGGAACGCTAAGTCTGATATTCATGGGAACGCTAAGAACTGTATTGTTGCTGCACGGACACGAAGCAGGAAATTACGAACAATAATGCTGGGGATGACAATGTACAGTAAATATTATGGCGAGAGATCCCGCGTTTTGATACTGTTTTCTCTTATTCTTTCGGATATCATTGTTCGCGATCGTTAAGTGCGTCACGCTGCCTTTTTATTATTTTTTTTTTTTGTGTTACGCGCGTTAATTTTTTGCGTTTGTGTCAATAAAAAGGCCGTGTCCATCCTCGGGTAGGCGCCTCTGCAGGCCGGATCTGGCCCGCGGGCCGGGGTTCGGAGCCCTCTGCACTAGTGCGCTGTGGCTCAGGGCATGAACACCGAGCACACAATCCTCAGTAAGCCGCGCTTTTTAAAAAGCGCGTGCGTAGAACTTTGTACTCCGGCAGTCTCTCGAAGGTCAAGGACCGACACCCTGACAGCCATGTTTGTTGTACGTTTAGTTCCTCTATTAAGACGTGGCGCAACGTGTGTTTCAAAGCAGACGGCACAGGTAAGCGACGCGTCTTCTGCGGCAGGTTTTCACGATAGAGTTTGCTTTCATTACGTTGAATACCGTCGATAGGATCACCGTGTGGGATTAACTGTAGACGGAAGTTATTTTCCAAAGTTAATACCTTCTAAAGTTAAGTGGATCAGTTAATCAGGGAGGTACACGAAGATTATCTTCAATATGATCGACTGGATCGACAGATGCCATCGTACGATATTCGAAATACGACAGGGCGCGCTTTCTCTGTCGATGGAAGAACTTAACTCGACTGTCCGGCCCATCAGTCCTCTGCGTGAGCGTTCGAATTTTTACAAATGTTCTCATGTCTTACAGGAACAGTGCTCAGCTTGAACTTTTACGAGGTAAAATGGAACAGCATAGTCGTACATCTTTGACTGAAATTTTTTTCCGGTTCATTTTAAGGATATGACGCTCGTGCGCGCCAAGGTACGCTTCAAATTTTGTATTTCACGTTCCGGCGAATACGGGCGCAGTAAATGTGGAACGCATTTGCAATTTCTCTTTCGGAAATAGCACTTATTTTTTTCTTTTGATGCAGTCTTAGAAAGCAGCGAAGTAAATATTGGATAAGGAAATAATTTTTTTTTTTATTCAGCCGAACATTCCTGTTTTGTACAGGTACGTGTTTGTGACGTCACCGGCAGTAGGAGTGACGGAAAGGCAGGAAATATACTGAAGAGCCCCGAGGACAATAAGCTACGACCACATACTCATGTGACGTCACTAAGCTTGCCATTTTGTGCTGGTGGTAAGGCACAGAGCCACCATACCAGATATGCTACTGCCTTTGGAGGACAGTTCTGCAACACTACCAGCGTAAACCGATCCGTTAACCACTGTACTAGTTGAACCCGACATCTTAATGGCGACATAATTCATTTATACAAGCAGAACCGCACATCCAACAGTAGGAACGTTGCGAACTTTTGTCGAGCAATCGAACCTTTAGTAAAGTTTGATGAAGTTCAACTTAGGGAGTGTGTTGCCCGACTTCTACACAAAAATTTCTCATTTTAGGGGTATCAAAGAATTTATAGTCTAGATCGTTTTTAGATTCTAGTAAGAAAAGCGACAAATATATCACTTTTCCACAGCCGGGTAGCGTCAGCTCGTTTTCAACTCTCACGCATGCCGCATGCGTACAAAAGTCGAAGTCCAGTCGAACTTCTGTTGAACTTTGCAATAGAAGTTCGCAAAAACCGAACCTGACCGAACTCCAATCCCGACAGGTTTGTGATATTGTTATGTCCTACATAACATGTCAAATACAGTGTAATGTCAAAAGAAGAAGACGGCCCTCGTCTTCTTCTGCCAATAATCAGATAGTGTGCGTGCCAGCGCATGCTGGACATTCGGTTGATTCGGTCACGCCACGACCAGAGTAAAGCGAGTAAAGCATTGCGCCCATGCACGTTTTGTGCCCCCTGATAGGTTGGAGCTAGAACAAAAATAAACGTGGTGACGAAAGAAAGTACGACGGCCGCGGTGTATCAAATGAGTCCAATGCGAACAAAGAAACCAAGAACTACAGCAGTCGCCATCTGGTAGCACGTTTCAGAAACGCAGTAGGAGTCGTGTTTGCAAAGCGCAATAGGTGGCAGCGCGTATCGCAGGGAGATTCGAATTTGGGCTGATTCGGAAGTTTGCGAACTTTTCGGGACGAATTTTCGGAAGATTCGGAGGTTCGGTCGTCACTGGTCGTTGGTCTTGCATCGTTCGCGAGTATAAATCAGTTGTGGTTTATTTACGGCGTTACTGAAGAGAAACGGATAGCTCGTCGCTTTGTTCCATGCACATGGTGCGTACCTACAAGCTTTAATCTCCGCATTTGGTGTCGAGCGCGATTCGCGAGGGTCTTCGTGCTTCGGGAACGCATACGAGTAAGGCTTAGCTAACGCACCAACATTTTGGTCAGGAATTAGGATTGAATACTTATTTCATACACTTCAACCTTTCGCATGATACGGATTTCGAACGTAATATGGAAGCCTAATCCCTAATGTCATGTGTCGTCCATGATACACGTATAATAAATATCTTAAAGGAGTCATGAAACGCTTTTTCAACTTTTTTCTGTTTAGCTTTCCTCCTCAACTCATAAATCGCGCATTGTACCAAACAGTCCAAGAGGTCGGAAAGGGGGGAGTCCCGTCTTGCTGGGAATCTCGATGTGTAGCCGATCACAGCTATTGTCCCCCTAGAAGATTAGCCCGTCGCTCAAAAATCCGACTAGTTGCTTTCCCCACCCCGTTCACCCCGAAGCTGACAGTGCTGTGGAAGCTACGTGCTCGTTGGGCCAGCCACACATTTTCCACGTGATCACGCTCTCTCGCGCATACCGACCCGCAGAGAATGAGGTCAGGTGATGAAAGGGAGGCGGCTGATTGGTCCGGCAAGCGCGTAGCTTCCACCGCAATGTCAGCTTAGGGGTAAAGGGATTAAGTGAGGTCCGGTGTCGTGTGACGTGCGCTTGGGCCCTGGTGACGCGCTGCGGGGGCCCGGTTATGGTGGCTAGTAGCCCGGTGACGCGCTGCGGGGTCCGCGGATGTATCACAGTGAGAAGGCGGAGAGTTTACGAAGGGAAGGAGGTACGAAATAGTCCGCTATGTTTTGCAAATTTTTGTAGCGAAAGTCAGGCTTCTTACTTTCTACCTTTGTTCTTTTGGCCCACTGAACGATGTGCTATTAGTAAAATCCCAATATAAATTGATTTACTCCAGCCCAAAATTCGTTTCATGGGTCCTTTAAGCAAGGGATTCATCGAAGGGTTCGGTCGGTGTGGTGTTGGTCTGGCAATGTTCCAAATCTATCCAAGCCGTCCGAATCGCTAGAAGATTCGGTCAATTATTCCAACGTTTCCGAATCTCTAAATTCGGGTTCGAATCTCGACACGGAATAAAATTCGTCCTATCACTAGTTGTATTCGTCGAGCACTAACGCTGGTTTGAGCTCGAACTAAAGATACGCACATGTGAAACTGTGAATAA
This sequence comes from Ixodes scapularis, assembly GCF_016920785.2. Lineage (NCBI taxonomy): Eukaryota > Metazoa > Arthropoda > Arachnida > Ixodida > Ixodidae > Ixodes > Ixodes scapularis. Next base: position 16,138,932 of record NW_024609882.1, on the reverse strand, counting down.
ATGTTATTGCAGGTTTCTCCCGTGTGAAGCCTTGATAATACAGCGAGGATACAGAACCATCAAACTGCTTGAATGTGAAATATAGTGAAGCTTACTGCCAAGTCTCGAATAAACTCCTCGACTGTCATCCCGTTCAATGACCTTTATCGAACTCGGGGTAAAGGTGCCCCTATTAAAAAATCTCATTTGTATGAGAAATTTCTGTGTCCAATAAACTCATAAGAATCATACAAGACATATAAGAAGATATAAGAATCATATAGGAAGCATATAAGTACTATATAAGATATATAAGAACATATAAGAACCATATGAGAAACTTGTGAGAAGTTTCCCGTAAGTTTCTTGTATGGTGTTATATGTTCTTATATATATTGTATATTTTATATGTGTTTATTGGACTCAAGAAATTTCTCATATAAATGACTTCTTCAATAGGGGCCTCGCCGCCACGTTACTTCAGCGACTGACAGGATTAGAACGGCAGGGAGGTCTGTCATTCGATCGGCCTCCAGTGCGGGCTTCCTATACCTCGATAGCGCTTCGTTGTTTCCTGGCATCTGGGCTTCGTGCGTGCACGTGCAGACAAAGCACGACGGAAGGCAACGATCGCGTGCTGCAGGCCGGGCGTCCCAGAGACGCCTTGCCGTTCTTATCCCGTCAGTGACCACAGTATACCGGACTGCGCCTTCGGCTGTGCTTTTCACTCTGTGTTTTTGCCAGTATTACATGGGTAAAGTACATCTACAATTCACTTGAAGTGCAAAGTAAATGATAGGTTATAAGTACTTCCAGTGAAGCTGTAAGTACACCAAGCACAATCTGCTTGAACTAAGGTACTATAAGTAAAATGTACTTTCAACGTAAAGTACAAGTATTTTATAACACAATCTTTCATGATGCCCTTTTTTCATTCCCAAATGGCGGTGAATATTGTCACGAATGACAAGTGATGAGGCGGTGAATAACTGAGTAAACTGAACTTTTAATGGGGCGAACTTGTGCCCAAAAACAAAAGGAAAACGAAAAATAACAACAGAGCGTCGCGGGCGTCGAAGGCGGCGAAGCAGCAGGATCGAACGCTGAGGCGAAACTGACTCAACAAGGTCGCGGGCGGCCTCTTATCTAGAGTGAGTCACTATCTCGAAGATTCGGCGGGGAAGGTTCGAGCGTAGCGCGCTTGGGGCGAGAATGAACACGCACCTTCTAGAACAACAAAAGCAGGGATAAACGATAGAAGTTATGTTCGCAGCAAGAATAAACGAGAACCTTCTGCAAGTCTGCGCGCGGCATTATCCCCCCCCCCCCCCCTTTAAAAGCGCATCGTCCCGATGCAGCACAAACCGAAAACAAAGCGAACAGAAATAACGGTAAACTAAAGAGTCATTTGGAACACATAAGGTCCACAGTCCTATCGAGCGTAGTACGGCTTCATGCTCACGACGTGGACGACTTCTGGTCTTGGAGGGCGGCGTGATGAAGTCCGTGTTCCGTCGGCCATCACTTCGTAGTTCAGATCCCCGAGTCGACGAAGCACTTTGTAGGGTCCAAAGTAGCGCTTCAGTAGTTTCTCGCTGAGACCACGGCGGCGGATCGGTGTCCACTCCCACACCCAGTCTCCGGGTTGAAAATGGACGTCCCGGCGACAAAGGAAAATGGACGTCCCGTCGACTCGCTGTTGCTCTTGAATCTTGATTCTTGCCAGTTGACGAGCTTCCTCCGCGCGTTGAGAGATCAGTTGAGCGTCGTCGTTGCCATCATCGGTTGGCAGTTCTTCACCAATATAGTATCATACGTAAAACAAATTGTGAGCAGCAGCAAAGGCTTGATTTTTGACATCTCGAGTAGAGCCTGCTTGAAAATAAAGCCTCTGCTGCTGCTCACGATTTTAATGCGAAAGCCTTAATGGTCTTATGGAGCGAGCCAACGTCATCAGTTTGAAGCGCGAAAACGGCACCTTAAACATTTGTCCAAGTGTATACCAGCTCTCAGCTATGAAAACACGCGAAAAGCCTATACTCCGTTTCACCTTCAGTCCGAGCGCAGTGGACGCCACGAGCCATCCCAGCCGATCCAGCGCCGGGAGAAAGTCGCGTGACCTGCCGGTGGGGCGGAGCGACACAGGGAGCTCAAGGTCGCATGACACTCCCTCAACGCCGCATTGGCTGGGATGGCTCCTAGCGTCCGCTGTGCTCGGACGGAAGGTGAAACGGAGTATGGACACGGCAGCTCGTTTCTCCGATGCCAAAGTGGCGAAGTAAAACTGATGAATTTTCGGCTTTGGTCCCATTGGCTGGCGCGCGTCGACGAGGCTCCCATTGGCCGCTACGCGTCAGTTTCAACGATCGCTCACCCGATGGCGCTGTGTGTCCACGAGGCAGCGGCTCCACCGTTCCACGTCCAAGGTCAGCGTGCCGTACGCCGCAGAAGAAAAAAGGGAGCGAAGAGTGGCGTGCGTGCTTTCGCGTTCACAACTCATAAGAAGTAGGGATGTCGCGAACGGGTCGAGGTTCGAGTTCGACCAGGCTCGAATTTTTCGACCTTCTTGTGAAAAGTTTGACAAATGTTCGACAAAGGTTCGACTCAGGTTCGGCTGCTACGCGCATGCGCGACAGGCTGGTCAGTTGACTTCAGATTGGATGGTGATGGCTAAGGGATAAATTAAGGGTAGCACTTATTGGTTATTTCAGTTAATACAGTCCAAAAAATTAAGTTATTAACTTCTTCAGTGGTTAGAATTAGTTTCTTTCAATTGCAACTGTTCATAAAATTAAAATAATCCTTTAGAATAAAAAAAAAGTTCCCCAAACTTCGACATGCTTGTGTGAAGGTCTCGCCACACTGTCCACAAAGTCGGACCTGTCGAATCTCGTTAAAAGTAGGGGTGTCGCGAACTTTTGTCGAACCGGATTTTTAGGTCGAACTTTCGGGGTTCGACTGGATCGAACCGACGAACCTTCGAACTTTTCACCAGATTCGACCGGTTCGACTTTGTGGACATTGTGGCCAGACCTTGATACAAGCATGTCTAGGTTTGGAGAATTTTTTTTTTTTGTATGCAATGGGTTATTTTATTTTCTGAACAGTTGCAATTAGAAGAAATCAATTCTTATCACTGAAGAAGTTAATAACTTAATTTTTTGTACTGAATTAACCGAAAGAACCAATCAGCGCTGCCCTTCATTCATCTCTTAGCCATCACCATCCAATCCGAAGCCAAGTGGCCTGTCTGTCGCGCATGCGCACACGAGTCGAACCTCAATACAAGGTTCGCCGAACTTTTCACTAAAAGGTCGAAAAAGTCGAACCTGGTCGAACTCGACCCGCGGCCGGTTCGCGACACCCCTAGTTAAAAGTCGAAGGTTCGTTGAAGCGGTTCGAACTAGTAGACCCCCGAAAGTTCGACCTAGCAGTCCGGTTCGACAAAAGTTCGCGAGATCCCTTTTTTTCTACGTCTACAAGTACATACGCAGAGACTGTATTTCAAGTACAAGTTTTCTAAACCTACTTGAAACAGTACCTAAAGTCCTTCCCAACATTGTTGTTTACTGGTTGCCACCATAGAGTTGTTGCCACGAGAGCTACGGTGAAGGCTAGATAGGCACATCACGACTATATGAATGCACCTGAGCGAGGAAGGAGTCATTTTCCAAGCTCTGTGGCACAGTTGCCCCACCTCGTGGCACAGCTGTCAGGCAGGCGGGGAATCATTCATGCGTATAGCAACAGATGGCAGCACAGTGTCTCTGATCTCTGGATAAGGTGGGTAAGGTGATAGACACTGATACGTGAAATCCAAACAAACTTTGCAAGCAAAAAAACAAGAAAAAGAAAACACTGGTTGGGCATATTTTAATTGTAACAAGAACCATTACCATAATAATAATAATAATAATAATAATAATAATAATAATAGATTTGTGAATGACCCCATATCGACGGCACAACGCAGGTTTGTCGAAGACTTCAAGTGTCTGTTTGACTACACCAAAGTTACAATTATAATGTTTATAATGCACTCTGAAAAAAGAAAGAAGTTCGATAATAATAATAAAAAGAGTGCACTTGAACAGTCTTTAAGGCAGTTCCAGACAAAACCTTAAGCTCCCATAAAAAAACAAAAAAAACATGCACATGCGCACACAAAATTTAGTTTTACAATGTCCGGTCATGTCACTTGACGCTATTGAATTGTCTCTCGAAATGTTACATATTTTACATATCTCCAGATGCAACCTGAGGCATTCAATCTGTAAAACGAAATCACAAAATCATCCTTGAGTAAAAATATAAAGCAGCCATTGACACTATCAACTTTGGATTATATCACGAAGAAATACCTGTTTCAAGACACACTTGTAGTGTCAGTATAATTGATACGCAAAGAGAAAACTAATAAAGTACTAAAACGTTATAAAAAACAAAAATACACACAAGAAGAAGTTGTAAATGTTTAGAGGAATACATCGGCGGATGGGAGATGGCGAAGCGCTTTCCTAAGCTATTTTCTGGAAGTGACATCAAGGAAATTATAAGGCAAGGAATTAAGAATTTCAGGAACGTAGAAAGACCACCGGTTCTTGCGAAACGTACAGAAACAAAGAAACGTGAAACCATTCGTAGTGCTCGCATGTTCGGACGTAGTATTTTAAAGTCGTCATGCCAGTAGTGGTCAAGGACTACCGCTTCAACGAACAGGGACTGGAAGTTGGAGATATATAATACGTGAAACATATCCAGAGAGGAAGTAGCCGGCTCGCAATAAACATTGCGCAGCATTCCTTTTAAGATCTTATCTACTTTTGACCTTCATAATTCAGAGCATTTTCGAAAAATGTTTATGCCGTAGCGGGGAGTACCCCATGCTCATGAATGAACTATTCGCTTTAGAACATTAAATGGGAGCAACGTCTTGATGTTATACATTAAGGGCTCCTTAACTTAGAACATAGTTTTGTAAGCCGTAAATTCCAGGAAAAACTCAGAATCGAAAATAACACCTAGATAGTTTACTGTGCCTCAGAAAACGATTGGAGTACAATGACAGGTGACACACAATGTGATGTGAGGAGGTAAAGATTAATATTTGGTCAACAAATTTAAGGTTGATTGTAAAAACATACTGACTTTTGCTTTTTTGTTTTTTTAATGTTGACATCGATACGATTGTTGGAGAATTAGTTCATAAATTCTAGGGAACGTTCCTGAAACATTCCCATTGCCCTTGCCTACGAGAGATGACGATAGAGATGAATAATATATTTGCTTATTTGAAAAATTGCGCCTAACATGATACCGCAACGGGCCCATCTGAGCCTACAAGGGCTTGCGGGACATTCACCTATAGCAGTAGCGAGAATCAATGATCAAATAAATTTATTCACATAAGGATGGCTTTGTACCCGGCTGGGAAGAGGTGGAGGGGAGGGGAGGGGGTCTAATGTCCTAACCTATTTAGCAGAACCTTGTAGAAGGATAAGAAATCTTTATTTATTTATTCTTTATGTTGTAAAACACGAGGTTTTGAAGTATAGTGGCGCGAACGCCGTTCGTGCAATGGCGTTGCCGGTGGTGTACAATAGTGCTGTCGTGCGGACAAGTAATCCAAAGCGTTCCGTTATTTCACTGGAGGAACGGCCGTTTCATCGGCGTGGCTAAGATGTGGAACTCGCTAGACGTTGCAGGCCCATGACTCCCTTCCAGGCGGTGTATGAGTTTATGATATACGGGTGGTGGACACCGCTAGTTATGCATATATGGTAGCTTGTCGCGGTCCCAGTTTCCCTCGCTTCTCTACAGAGAGACATGCTTGTTTTTAAAGTCGATTTCTGGGTGTGCCGCATATAGTGATAGAACTGTGCCAATGCGCCACGCATGTTGCTTAGACACACCTCGCCTTTGGTTTCTTGCCGCAACCGAGGCAAGAACAGTTTTATGGACTCGATGAAGCGAAGAGGTCTCTGGTGTGGTGTTCAAGCCGGCGTCCGTCGGGGGCAAAACAGACGCGCCGATCGGAAAAGCGCACGCGCCCGGGTGCCATGATAACGAGACTCTTCTTCTGTGTTTGCTTGTTTCTTTTCTCCCCAGTCGCGCCGTCTGGCCGGTAGAGACGCTGCCGGCGTAAGCTCGCGGACGCGCGCCAATAGGAATTTATCTGGGGCTCTAGTCCGCGGCTGTAATCTCTACGCAATCTGACGTGCACGTTCGTTTGGGTTCTGCATCCGCGCAAATCTGCTGCATCCCGAGGACAAGGTTTTGTTTGGCGGTTTCGCTCCATCGTCAGGTCAGCGATTGTCTGTCCTCTTTCTGCTCTCCTGTCTTTGTGCGTTGCACGTTTTTAATCATCTTGCCTTACCAACACGCCCAAACTTCCATTATAAACTAATCTGGACACTTGGCTAAAAACTCGCCGATGATTTCGGCGGCCGTGATTGGCCGGCGCCGCGTTTGACCTTGGCGACAGCCAATCACGACTGTCGAATTCCTCGCCGACTTTTTCGCCAAGCGTCCAGATTAAAGCTCCTGATAGCGCGAACGCGTCGCGGCGTTCAGCGTGCTGTGTATGCTCAGCTAAAGATATCTTACACCGTGCTCCCATCCGACTTGGAACTCTGGCAAGAAGCAGTCAGAGCACGGTGCTCTGAAAGTTGGGAACGTACCACCGTTCTGTTTGTGTCCGCATCATAAATTTCCAACACCTGGGCCCGTTTGCTCGAAGCACTAACCGCGGCTAAAGTTAGCCGCAGTACCTAGGAGAGGGATTTTTAGATCACGTGACTGGCTCGGTAGGGATGCGGGGAAACATGGCGGTGCCCCAGTGAGTGAGCGCCGCTCGCTTTGGAACTAATATGTTGTGGTTGCAATATCGGGCGCGTTAGTCAGCAACGAATGGTGTAGGAAGCTTTCGCTTTGTCTTACCTCACTTAAACAGCAAAGCATGGGCAATGACATCGCCGCATTTTTCAGATCGTGTTTCGATTCTGGGCACTCCTAAGCCTAAATGAACGAGAAAATTGTCGGCATAGCAACGTCTTTGGAAAGCGGATTGTTGATATGTAGCACACAAAAGCAGACGGCGTCCCAACAGACCTTTTTTCTAATTTGTCCAAGCACCGAGGTGCATGCTACGACTCTAGTTGCACGCGTCGCAGGTGCTGGCGTCTGCAGTAGTAACCGTTCTAAAGGAAAAAGTATAAAACAAATTTTGTCTTGCACGCGCGTTCGTTAAAGCCTTATTATGATTTTTACTTCGAATCATTTATAAGAGGAAGGCCAACGCGCGTGGACAGTAGAATTACACTTCCAGCGTTCTCCTCGCAATGCTTGGATAATTTCATTTAGAATAAAGTTTGGGGACGCTGTCTGCTTTTGTGTGCTATCAACAATCCGCTTTCCAAAGACGTTGCCATGCCGACAATTATCGCGTTCATTTAGGCTTAGGAGTGCCCAGAATCGAAACATTATCTAAAAAATGCGGCGATGTCATTGCCCATGCTTTGCGGTTTAAGTGAGGTAAGGCAAAGCGAAAGCCTCCTGCAGTATTCGTTGTTGACTAACGCGCCCGATATTGCAGCTACAACGACATATTATTTCCAAAGCGACCGGCGCTCACTCACTGGGGCACCGCCATGTTTCCCCGCATCCCTACCGAGCCCCAATCACGTGATCTCAAAATCCCTCTCCTAGGTACTGCGGCTAACTTTAACCGCGGTTAGCGCTTCGAGCAAACGGGCCCTGGTGTCCGAAACCTGCAGCTTCGGAACGAGGACCCAAAAGTTGCGCAGGAACAACACCTGCTATTCGCCAAAACAGTGTTTCCAAACAAGCCCGCTTTGCCCACACCAGGTGTGGGCAGTGCGCATGCGCAGAAAACCAAATTCGGAAGGAGTGAAGTGTCTGCGCATGCGCAGAACTCCACAGCACGCCACCGCAGTGTTGTGACGTCAGAGAGTTGAGCTGGTCTATAGGTAACGAAGCCGAAGTGCTAAATGTTTGCCAGCGCTCCAACGCGGAGCACAGATTGGTCAGGAGTCTACTGCGTCAACCTTCGGGGACTTGAGTGCAATCAGTACGAGATACAAATTTCAGACCTCCAGCTGAACACTGACGCAGTTTTGTGTTCAAATGATCTGTGCCACACGTAAGCCTTCTTTGAGTGACGCCGAGACTTCAGCACTACTGCCTTGCTATCTAGAAGGTGTTGGCTGAAGACTATACATACCATAAGAAAAAGTTCCATCGGGGGTAGCAACTATGGTAAATCTCCAAGAGAGACCGCGAGGCACGATTCGATGAAAATTCAAACTTTCAGCCGACGTAAGGGTCGAGCTAGCATAATCTTGACGTTAAGTTGTGACAACAATGTAGGTAATTCAAATTATAATTAAATAGGGCAGTAAAGTATGAGCTACCCAATAGCGCTTAAACGACAAGAGTGAAGTTCAAGGACCCAACTCTGACACCTAGACGGCGTGACAGGGTTCCTGGACGAGACCATGATGCAACGCTACTTCCGGTTCAAAAATCTCACCGAAACCCGCCGGAGTCCATGTTGGAAGCATTCGTTGCTGTTTTGCTGTGTTTTGTGTAAATTAGCGTTGTAGTTTGTCCGCTCTCGAGGCGTATAAAATGTTCAGTTGCGCAGTAGCTAATTGTTCCAGTCGTATCGGTCGGCGACAAAATAAAACTACGGCCAGTAATATTTTTTTTTTTCAATTTCGGCGATTATGAGGAACCAGGACGAGGCGATGCTGGAGCAGTCGGTTTGCCGGAGTCGTGGACAGTAAAATTTCTTACCAATTAAGAGTTTGTGGATAACACTTCCTGTCTGGTGAGGAACCTCTTTGCGATTGACCAGGACCAGTAAAGCAGACGAAATTACTTGTGCGGCAGCTCCAGTGTGTAGCCAGTCAAACAGTTGGAGGACCGGCTACAATGATGACAAGTTTCGCACGATATCCCCCTATGATTTCAGGTATAAGTAGCGGCACTAATTTTCATGTTAGTCACCGCAGGTGATGAGCAGACGAGGAATTTCTTTTTTTTTGCCGTCCGACGGCACTCTACGCGAGCATCCAAGTGCCGTCGTAGGACATTAATTAAACACAAGTTACGCTTGTTCTGACCTGTGTTCTACCGCCTGCTCGCCACCAGTATGTTTTATCATCAAGCGCAAGCGAGGCAAACCGGGCAAACCTTGGGTCTCTACAGCACCACCGTGGCCCCCATCTGGACGCTTGGTGAAAAAGTCGGCAAGGAATCGTGCGGCCGTGATTAGCCGGCGCCGAGCTTGACCTTGGCGCCGGCCAATCAAGGCTATCGAGTCGCCGACTTTTTCGCCAGGTGCCCTGCTGTTTCAATACCTCCGAATGCTTTCAACATGACGCCAAGCCACTTATGGCAGACGACAATGTTCGTTTGAATTTTGGCGCTAACCGGAACTGACGGCAGGCGCAAGAGGCATATACTCTCAGCCGAACTAGACCACAGACGAAATCCGAAATTATATTTTTCACCTGCAGTGTAAGGCAGTGTCGGCATTTCTCAACAGACAGACAAACCTAACGCTATCAAAGCGCACGCCTTTCTCTTCTTTTTTTTTTTTTTTCCCGTTCCTTTTTGTGGATGTAGATCCCCGGAAACTTTCGAGCGAAACTCAAACATTCAGCGCCAGCCGTGACGTCAGAAGAGACGCGTCGAGGTATATCGCACTCACGCCTCCTCTTCTTTCAAGGCCACGAGAACAAAGGCGAGTGCCGTTGCACGAACTCAGCCCTAAATTACTGTCATCTTCCGACCGCAGAAGAAAAGCAGCAAAAACAAAGAAGAGCTCGTCCACAAGCTGTTTGAGAATGGGTGCAGTCGCACGGAGTCAGGAGCCGAGTTGTGTAAACATATTTTTGCTATCCAGGAACAAGGTGACAGGACGACAATCACGAAATTACACAACCAACAGAAGACCACTCGTACAGTAAACAATCCGCGTAGAGTGTGACGTCGGCATTACGAGCGGGCGGTTGCCGCGTTTTCTCGTTTGCCTTCCCATGGCGATTAGTATAGAAGGCTTTGATCAGGACTTTAGTGTCGATGTCGCGAACCCGACTTTCATGGTCGGACAGGTTCCACTTTTTCGAACGTTTTGCGCAAAGTTGGACCGATGTTCGACTACCAGCATGCTGGCGCTATCGGATGGAGGAAGGGTGCAGCACATGAAAAACTAACAAAATCAGTAATCGTTTATATATTGCTTTTCATAAATTTTTTAAGCAGTCGTAATTATTCTATACATTTAAAAGAAGCTAATCTTTTAAACTTTTATTCATAATCTTTTCTTACAAATTTGACATTTTCTGTAGACGTTGTGCAACACTATAAGAAGTCGAACGTTTGTCAAATTTTGCCGGAAGTTCGAAGGTTCGCCGAAATAGTCGTACCTCGAGACCGACAAAAGTACGTGCCATCCTTAGACTTTACTATACCCACCGGACAACGAAGTTTTGCTGGAGAGACCATACTGTGTGGAATGCTCTCAACTCTGAGTCGATCCGCGCAGTTAAGTAGTTCGCGAGTTCACAATCGGTCAAAATTTTGTTGAGAACTTCTCACCAACTCACAAATAGCGAGAAAGGTCTATAAAAAAACGGGTAAAGTGCAGGCAAGCTGGTGTAAGTTATACATGATGATTGAAAACCTGAGACTGTGGTTTGAAAAACAGAAAATCGTCAAGTAGAAAGAAAAAGGGACAGACAAGGTCTCGCGGCCTCTGCAGATGTGCCTGTTACGGCAGCAGAACAACTTGAGGTTTGTGAAAGAAGCGCGGGTTGTCAATGGCTTCGAAGTGTAATAGCAGACGATCACAATTTCGGCCCGCGTTCGATTTCACTCCGCCACGGCGCTCAGTTCGTAGCACACAGTCAATTCTTTCCGGCCTGTTAGCAGACGACGTACGTTTTCTTGTTTCATTTTCGGCTGCTAATGATGCTTTGTTGGAGACGCGCAGCGTCCTTCAGTAGCGTTAGCAGATGAACCGTCTACGAACGCTATATTCGCTCACTCCGCGAGAGGCAAGTTAGATCTCGCCGTCGTTCTAGCGGCAGTGGCTAAAATCAGTCAACTTGGGCCATTCTAGAGGGATGTATGATCCTCTGTGGCATCACATGAATCGAGGCGAACAAATTTGATATTTGTTCCTCACATGCCCGTGCAACGTGCGAACACGTCCCGATGCCATGTTCACGCTACTTATGTTGCGCAGTCCCTCAAAAAAGTTATCTGTTTCAGGAAAAAAGTTACTCAACTGACCAGCGGTGTGGCCAGGAAGGAAGGAGGGGAAGCGGCGTGGCCCCTTCCCCTCCTTCCTTCCTTCTTCCTGAAATCCAGCCGACCCTATATATAGCATACACGTGCATTTTGACCACTCCTCCCCTCCGTACCTGAAGCCATGGACATCGCAGCCACCTTAGCACCCTCTACACAACCCCCCTCGCCCCCCCCCCCCCCCTCACACACACACACACACACTAAAAGAGAACAATGTTTGCATACATTACTGCGACTGACCCTTGCTTCCAATTTTTCTCGGCTTCTGCTTGAGGAAGCAACTGCGTTAATTGAGTACATACCCAACCCCCCAAACAACAATAGAGGCCAAACCGATGAATCAAACTGAGAGCGCTCAGTCATATCTGTTGACTATCGCTGACGCGCATAGCGGCGGGGAAAATCGAAAGCGTCACGAGTCAATGCTGCTTATCTGTTCAGGTCGAATGCCGTCGCCTTTCTACCTCGACTTCCTCATCCGGCTGAAGAAGCTGATGACCAAATGAGCTGACGTTCCGCCTTCAAACAGCAGGCACCGTTTGTATTGAACGACTCTGGAATAAGGGTTATGTACCGTATCATCCGATTAACTTTGTGATGACACTAAATGGCGTCCAGCACATATCACCTTCCCAAGAAAAGCCAAGGTTTTCATTCGGCGTAAACAACATAAAAAAATGGCGGAGATGGAGTGCTTTTGCAATGTTGCAGACTTTCACTGCTCGTGGTTGCTATACTGTCAGTATGTTCAGAAGACCGCAGAAGCCGGCCGATATCTAAATGGGTTCGCGAAGGACACGACCACCAGGTGTTGTAGCTTCTTTCGTTTTACAAATTGCTGTGGACGCTACGAGCATGGACGTATTTAATATAGAAAAACTCGCGTGTCTAACCCCACCAGGCAAGGGCACTGAGCGCGCAAACAAGATTTGACCTGAAGAGTGCGTAAACGACGCGCCAATAGCGACATCTTCGCAGCGTCATGAGCGGTCAGAGTGTGCGATGGCGCACACTCGTTTTCACCCATAATAACCAATAAAGTTTGACTCCTCGCGAAACGTTACTACTCTCCGATTTTATGTGGTGAATAAACGATAGATGGATGGATGGATGAATGCGGCTGGTCCCCCCCCCCCCCCCCCCCCCCCCCCCCCCTTGAATTGGGCGGCAACTTGCGCTACCTAGCGCGCACCAGTTTTAAGAGTGGGCGCCATCTATAGGAGCTGCTGCGCCAACTATCCGAGGTATCGAAAACGAGTTCTACGTCAGCTTCGGCGATGACTCGGATCCAATCACAGGCCTCTCTTGCCCAAGCAATGGCGACCGCCAATACTGCTTGATTGGGTTTTCTAAAAGAGTTCATTAGGATACCGGCATGTGCTCGTCTCACCGGCATGTGCTCGTCTCACCGAAATCGCGCACGTTTCATGCTGAAAAACTTAGTTTCCTTCTTCCCTCATGACGACCAAATCTTTTAAAAACTACTTTTCGAGCCGTATGAACAATCCACAAAACTATTTTTTCTTTTTTTTTTCCTTGATGTGACAATGAGTATATATATATATATATATTTATTTATTTATTTATTTTTTACATGGGAGCCTGGGGCTGTGATTTTAAACCTTTTCATCTTTTTTTTTAAAGTTTTGCTCGGTATATTTTTTAAGGGACAATGACAGTTTTGCGTACCCTGTATCATTTATCTCTCGAGGAAACACACGAAATGACATGGGAAACTCACTGACGTGTATCTGGGTGTCAGAAAATAATAATAATAATAACAGAATTTTTTTTTTTTTTTTTTTTCCGTACGGAAGACTACGTACTTCCAGGAAATCGAAACGGGGCCTTCATCGTCTTGTTCATTTCATGAATTCACTTTCCCGGAGTTACGTGACTCAACGAACAAAGGGGAAACAAAACCACTCACACAGAACAAGACACATTGGGAGGCAGAGAGAAAGAAATGCAAAGAAGGCTAAAAGTAATTGTCTGCACGCTCAGACAAGGGGGAAGTTAGTAAGCCCCCAAAGGACGTCCGGTGGCTCCGCTACAGTTGAGAAATTTACCCAGTGAGGTACGTGCACCACATAGTAGTAATACAGGACCGCATGCCTGTATCACTTCTCATCCAGATCGACACTGGCAGGGCTGGTATGCATGGGCTCTGCAGCGCGAGGTAGCGCTGCACATTTGGCTACCGATCCCTCCAAAGGAACAATAAAAATGTAATCGAATGTAAAAAGAAAAAGAAAAATGTGCCCGAGTCTTGCACTCCGTGAAGTCACCACTACCACAGCCTCATGTACACTCACAAAGCCTAACAGCTCGATGACGGAGCCATTGAGTGCCCGGTCGCACATTTGGAGCGCGAGGATCTGGTGGCACAGAGCATTTCTCGGGGAGCCTGTAGTCAGCGCACAGCTTTTGCAGCAGCGAAGACCCGAAACATGGTTTTCAAAGTCGACGAAAAAAGAGGCGGTAGGCCGAGAACCGCAAGAAACACGAGCTGACATTCCATCGCTCGGAACTGCCAGGCTTCGTCAGTAAGGAGGCTATGCCACTACAGTCTACACTGCTTTAACTCGTGTCGATAGGGAGTATTCACTAGATGCCATATTTGTGGGTGCTGTTTAGAGTGCCTGCTCAGAACGAGCTCACACCAATAGGATGCTAAGAGCGGTACCATGGTGCGGAATGCACGTTGCAAAAGAACTGTGGAAGCTCGCCATCAGCACGCGCTCAGCATTCGCGCACACAGCTATGGCCGCCAGTGAATACTTCCTATACAATCCCGCATAGGCTCGATATGAACTTTTAGCAAACCGTTACCGTATTCCGCGTGTAGCACTATATCGAAACCTCTGAAGCATGCTTTTAAGCGCGCGCCCGGGTAACACCGTGACCGCGGTGCGCGCGCTTAAAAACATGCTTCAGGAGCTCCAGTAATGCGGTACACGAAAAGTGGTTACGGTATGCTAAAAGTCTGTTTTGAGGATTGCGTGCTGGTTGGTTGATCAATTCTTTTCGCAAATCTTTCATAGGGGCCCATCTTGCGAAATAGTAATTAACTCAAATGTTCCTCATAAATTTTTAGCAATATATGAAACCAATTTTCAACAATAAACACAAAACGAAGGCCTATACGGGCTTGACGTACCGAGGGAAATTAAGTTTAGTTTGACAGATGGCGCCATCTTATGCGGGATTTTTGCAACTCTGAGTCGGCCCGCGGCCGCAATCATTGGACCTGATCTCGAGCTCAAACGTCCGAGTGCCCTGCCGAACTCTGACGCAGAGCACGTGTCCAACCGTTCGGTGGTTGGGCCTTCCCAAAGTTGCACATTTTGGCCACCAGTCGCGCTGACTAGCAGCCGACTGAGGGCCCTCCTGTTCACTGCCCTGGGGTTATTGGCGACGTGCGCGACCGAAAGCGTCGCTGTGGTCGGCCTTCCACGATTGGCCGAACGTTGACTATGACGTCGGAAAGGGGATTTATCATCGACGGAAATAAGAGGAATGAAAGAACTTTAATTTTGACGGTGTTGGCAGTGTTCCTTTAAGAGCGCAATGATTTCAAGCTTGCACCATGCTCATTGCAAACACCATCGAACTTGTTGTTCGCAAGGTAATGACGTCACAAGGGGGGACCGTAGGAGGGCGCCACTAAAACATCTCGCCGCTAATAGCCGCCGATAAGAAGAGAGTATATAAGGCTTAAGCTATTGTGACTGTCAGATTAAGAAGCGCGGGGCGTGGCCTGATTAGCTTCTGTAATCTTGGGGCGGTGCCTCCACGTTGGATCAAAGTTTGCAAACACGCAATTCTTCGAAGCCTCTGCTTCGAAGAATTGCGGGTTGGCAAACCCCGACCCTTCAGCAGTTCAGCAGGACTGTACCCGTTGTTCAACGAAGTTGACCTCTACGAGAGAAGGGTCAAGTATGAGTCTTGTATTTTCTCCAATGACGTTTTAATGACTTTTACAACGGCTTCTGCAAGCCCATTAGGTTGAGGATAATGTAGGGCGGGAGGTGGAGTGCTAGAAGCCGTTGTCTCGAGAAAAAAAAAACGCATCTCCATGTGGTGAATGATGTTAATTGGGGTGAAGCTCTGGTGGTGCTTGTCTGCGTAGACGCTAAGCCGCAGCATGCCGAGCTTTTCGTTCGTTTTCATCCATGTCACGCTGCGGTCAAATGCTCAAATGCGTATATAACCACGTTCCATACCACACATTCTCTTTCTGACATGGATGAAAATGAACGAAAGGTTCGGCATGCTGCGGCTCAGCGTCTACGCAGACAAGCACCACCAGACCTTCGCCCTAATCAACATCATTCACCACGTGGAGATGCGGTTGTTGTTTTTTTGCCCTACACGAGCACGGGAGCACGTGCTCACGTGCTCGTGAGCACGTGAGCGCGTGAGCTCACGAGCCGGAGCACGAGCCCCCGACGCCGGACATCGGACGGACATATGGACATGGCTAGCCCCTAAGGAGCTTCGCCCCTAAAAGCGACAAAGTCAGACTATGAGAACTATGGTGCATTGTCAAACACCACCACCTTCTGAAATGCCGTGGCATGCGAAGATTGATTTGCAGTGATTGACAACATTAGACGAGGTAAGTTTCTCAAGACGTGTCATTTCAGTGTTTCTGGAGAAATCATCTACCAATCAACCAACACTGGTTGTTGAAGTATAAGTACGTGTCATTTCAGTGTTTCTGAAACACTGAAATGACGCTTAAGGCCCGTTCACACTCTTGCGACCGAGTAAGACCGAGTAGGACCAGCTCCGCTGCAGCGCATCCGGTCCTAAGGCGTCGCAAGCGGCTTAAAAACCGGTCTGGTCTGTCTCGGTCTTACTCGGTCGCATTGAACGGCGCTTTAAGGCTCGTTCATACTCCTGCGACCGAGTAAGACCGAGTGAGACGAGACCGGTTTTTAAGCCTCTTGCGATCTCTTAGGACCAGCTCCGCTGCATAGCATCCCGTCCTAAGGCGTCGCAAGAGGCTTAAAAACGGTTATGGCCTCTCTCGGTCGTACTTTGTCGCATATATATATGAACGGCGCTTTATACTTCAACACTGGCTGTTTAAGTATAAGAGGTCCATTGCAACGCGCGTTCAGTGCTGGCGGTAACGCGTTACTTCGTATACCTGTAACGCGTAACGTACTCGTTACCTTTTCAAAACAGTAACGTGGAACGGACTTACGTTACTTATTTCGAGTAACGAGTAACGTAGTTGCGTTACTCGTAACATATTTTTCCAAATACTTATACAAAGCAAAAAAAAAACTATTTTTTTTTGTTTTTTCTGGCGTTTTTTTTTTGTGAGTATTTCGGTGAAACCTTAAAAAAATATAAGGTAATTATGTTCCCTTTCTGCAGACAAAATGTTCCTTGAAATATAGCGCTTATGCATACCTTTAACGTCAAAACAGTGAAACGTGTTAATTTCTAATTTAAAAAAAAAAAATTAACGCGAAAGTAAAGTGCGTTACTTTTGATCGGTAACGGTACTGCGTTATTTTGATGTAACGTAGGGCAGTAACGCGTTTGTTTTATTTGGTAATAACAAAAAACGTATTTCGTTACTTTTTTTTTTTTTTTTTGTAACGCCTACTATACTTTGCGCTGCCAGGAAACTCCGTGCTTTGAAGTGGCAGTTAGCGGCTGCGTGTATAGTCTTGGCGCATAGCTGACATTGTTTCACTTTTTGTGTCATATCCGCCCCTACTGTCGCCCACCACAAGCAGCCTTTTTCTCGTGCTTGCTTCTTTGTGATGCCGAAGTAACTTTTGGGTAAAAGACGTGGAATTGTTTTTCCCGGATCGGGCTGGGGACGATTACGCGGGTTGCATAACGTATAGACCACGTCGTACTGGTACAGCATCAATCCTAATCTTGAGTCTAAAGTCTGAGAGTCAAGTCGTCGAGGCTATCTGAGATTGAAGAATGGGAACCAGCGATTTGTGGTCGACCTCCAGCTTGATGGTTTCTCCTATCAGGAAGTGTGTTGCATTTGAGAAGGGAACGGCGACTTGGTCGGTGGCTTAGAACAAGGACGGTTTTACCGTTGATCGGCCATGAGCCGCGATCTGTTCTGTTCGCCCGGTTTCGTTTGGCAACGAACTCAGTGCCGCCTTCTACTGGGTAGCCCCGGCACACTTACTGTTCACGTATATTTCCTAATTTATTACTCATCAATATTTTATAAAACATGTGAATTAAGTTTGACAGTACTAGAAGTGGACATTTCTAGAATATGGCGTGCATGTTTGATTTCGCAAATACCGAGACCCGTCGTCTAGTTCAGAACCGGAAGTCGCTGGGGGTTATTTGCACATTGGCGCCACCAAATTGTTCAACACACGCGAGAAAGAGCGAATAGCGCGGGGTGTGTGACGCGCGCTCTTGCGAGCCTTTAGCACGGTTGATGGTGCTGTTGTCTACAGCAGGTGTCAGCTTGTGCACGCCTGCAGGACAACTTGAGATTAGCAAACGAAGCGCGGGTGGTCAGTGGCTTCCAGCTTGAAATAGACGACGATCAGGATTTCAGCCGACGTTCGATCTGGGGTTCCCTCTCCGGAGGTGTAGTGGGGGACGGCGGGGCGGGGCCGCCGCTAAGCGGCGTGTACGGGTGGGCCAGGTGGGTTAAGTAAGTAAATTGGTGTGTCTATGTTTATACAGCCTGAACTTAGTCTGCCCCAACGGGGAGTGTCTCTAAGGGCCGGTTGCACCAACGTCGCTTAGCGCAAAGCGGAGCTTAGCCGGGAACTTAAGCTTAGTTTCGGTTTCGTTCGGTTGCACCAAACTCGCTTATCGCTAAACCTAGCACTAAACTACGCTTAACTTAAGCGCCCAACATTGGGCGCTTTGCTTCTGGTTGTTTCTTAATCCTGGATTAAAAACATGGCGGCTGGTTTGTCACGGTCGACGCGGTGGACGAAATTGGTTGTGCAAAGTGTTTTAGGCTACATCAGCGTGAAAGTCTCGACAAAATGACTTTCGATTGTGACAAGGATGCAAAATATTGTCGCGTGAAGTGTTTATTGACCCCTGTTTTCAAGTTGGCTCTCCACTTTCAGGGCGTGTTAGCCCTAACCGAGAAACGGACGGAGCTGTGGGGCTCACGTCTGTATTCCCGTTGGTTCTTCTGTCAACGAGCTTATTCGTATGTACTTACTAATTTTCGCATAGCTGTAACGTATTGTTATTTACCACCTTGTTTATTTACACTTGCAGCGCGTATCCTTCAATCTGATCAGCGCGTTGAATAGTGGCAGTACATGATCTCGGCGATCAGCCGATTGTCGACACCTCTGCCGTTTGCATTAGTTTGCGGCGCTTTTAAGTAATAAAACAGCGAAAATTCAATTTCTTTCGCTTTCTGAGTTTTGAGACAATCTTCAGTGAATTTTCCTTATCTCGCGAGCAGAATCTTGGCTTCAGAAAACTGTATCGTTCCATAACTGTAACTTTTTTGGTGATCGCATTTTTTTTTATATACTTTGCTTTATATCTTTCATTCGTTTCCCGAGAACGAGATACTGTTGTTTCCGAGTTGTGCTCTGTGATGGTCTTTTCCCTTTACTTTTGTCGTTTGTTGTCATTGTTGTCACGATCTTTCTGAAACGTGGACGAAGGGGGCCGAAGCACCCGCCGAGGAGAGACGACACGCAACCTGGTTGAGGGTGGACGATGTCTGACCGGAGCAGTGTGTGCTCGACGGCGTTTATTGGGGAGGTGAACAATGTTGCCCGCCGAGCCAGGCGGCCGCAGACGGGCGGACTGGAGGGGGGCGCCACTAACTTGTCACACTCCTCCCCCCCAGTTTGTTTGTTATTAAACAAAACTAAACACAATGCGCATGGCCGACACCATCTCGGCGTCTGGTCGTGCAAAGTCCCGGCCTGTCGACGATGAAGGTCACCCCGGCGAGTAGCGGTCAGGTGGCCTCCGCTGCCGTGCACTCCGCCTGGGTACAGGTGTCGACGGGCCAGGTGTGGCAACGCCGGGCGCTGCCTGAACCGGTCGCGCTCCACCCGGTGGAGCTGCAGGGACCGGATTTGTGAGTGGCACTGGTGCCACAGGAGTGGCGACGCTTGTCGCCTCCGGGGTGGGTGATGCTCCGCTGGCCGCGACTGGTGCTGTTGGGCCCCCTGCAGGCTGGTCCTCTGAAGCGACGACCGAGGGTGGAAGCCAGGTCCCGAGGCGAGGCCTGACATGGTCGGCGTGCCGGTGCCAGGTGGTCCCGTCGGGCATGCGGACGAGCAGCGATGAGGCGCTCGCTGGTGAAACCACATGTCCGGCAGACCAGGGTGGGCCAGGACGGAAGTTCCTGGCGTACACCGACGCTCCCGGCTCCGGCAAAGGCCCGGGACGGCACCCTCCGTCAGCAGCCAGCTTCTGCTTCAGCTGCTTTAGGAGCGCCGTGAACCGGAGGTCTGGATGCAAGACGTCCAGGGGGGTCTTGACCATCCGGCCCAGCAGAAGCTCGCAGGGGGCACGGCCAGTGATCTCGTGAGGTGTGGTCCGGTACTGGAATAATACCCGGGCCACCTGCGTTCGGAAATCCCCGGGCTGGCTCTTCTTGAGCTTGTCCTTGATGGTCTGGACCACTCGCTCGGCCGCACCATTGGAAGCGGGGTGGTACGGCGGAACCAGCATCCGGCGGATTCCATTCCTCTGCAGCCAGTCCAGGTACTCCGCGCTGGCGAAAGCGGGACCATTGTCGGACACAATGATGTCCGGCAATCCCTGCGCCGCGAAGACCTGCCGCAGAGCCGCAATGGTCGCGCTTGCCGAGGGACTGGTGACTGGCAGTGCCTCCACCCACTTGGAGAAGGCGTCCACTACCACCAGGAAGTAGTGGCCCTTGAAGGGTCCCGCATAGTCCACGTGCAAGCGGGACCACGGCCTCTGTGGGAACGGCCAGGGGGTGATCTCCACGTGGCGCGAGGCTCGCTGGTTCTCCTGGCAGACCTGGCAGCTTTGCACCTGGTGCACGATGTCCTGGTCCAAGCCAGGCCACCAAACGTGCGACCGTGCCACCATTTTGGTCTTTTCAATGCCAGGATGCCCCGCGTGCAGCAACTGCAGCACCTTGGCCCGCAGACTTCGTGGAATCACCACCCTGGAACCCCACAGGAGGCAGCCTTGCTCCAAGCTCAGCTCGGCGGTCTTGTGGCTGAACGCCTGGTGACGCAGCTCCTCCCCTCGGGCAACCGCCTTGACCACCTGGGACAGCACCGGGTCCCGGCTGGTCGCCTGCGCCACCGCAGTCCTGGTGAGCACCCCCGGGTAGGCCCGCTCCAGCAGGAACACATCAGCTGGCTCAGGAACGGCAGCAGGCACCTCCGGCAGGGGCAGGCGGCTCAGGGCGTCGGCAGGTCCCAGGTCCTTCCCAGGGCGGTAGACCAGCTTGTACCTGTAGGCTGCCAGCTTCAAGGCCCAGCGTACCACACGAGGCGAGGCTTGCACTGGGACCGCCTTGTCAGGTCCCAGCAGCCCCAGCAGCGGCTTGTGGTCCGTGACTGCCTCGAACTGCCGGCCCCACAGGTACTGATGGAAGCGCTGGACCCCGAAGATGAGGGCCAAGCCTTCCCTGTCGAGCTGGCTGTAGCGTTGCTCCGCCGCATGAAGTCGACGAGAAGCAAACGCCACAGGGCGTTCCTGACCATCCTGACCCCGGTGCGACAGGACGGCTCCTACCCCGTACGGCGACGCATCCACGGTGAGGACTACAGGCTTGGCCGGGTCGAAGTGCACCAGCACTGGAGCCTTAACGACGAGCTCCTTGCTGCGCTGGAAGGCCAAGTCCTGCTCCTTCTTCCACGCCCACTGCTGCCCATCACGAAGCAGGCGATGCAGCGGCTCTAGATGCGTCGAAAGGTTGGGCAGGAACCTTCTGTAGAAGTTGATGAGGCCGAGGTAGCTCTGAAGCTCCTTCTTGCTCTTGGGCTTCGGCGCCTTGAGCACGGCCTCAATCTTGCGGGGAGCCGGGGCCAGGCCAGCCTGGGAGATGATGTGTCCCAGGTACTCCACGCTGGGGGTCAGGAACATGCACTTGTCCAGCCTCAGCTTGAGACCGGCGTCCTGCAATCGTGTCAGGACTTTGCGCAGGTTCTGCAGGTGGTCCCCGTCGTCGGTACCGGTAACCAGGATGTCGTCCAAGTACACCGCCACGTGCCTCATGCCCCTGAAGAGGTTGTCCATCTCCCTCTGGAAGATGGCTGGGGCTGAGGCCACGCCGAACGGTAGGCGCGTGTACTGGAAGAGTCCCATGATAGTCGAAATGGTGACATACTTCCGGGCGGCATCCTGGAGCACCAGCTGCTGGTAGGCATCTCGAAGGTCGAGCTTGGAGAACTTCTGTCCCCCGGACAGAGCTGACCAGAGATCTTCTACCCTAGGCAGCGGGTACTTCTCGACGGTAGCGACGGGGTTGATGGTGACCTTGAAGTCCCCGCAGATCCTGACTCGGCCGTCTCGCTTGAGGACTGGAACGATCGGTGCAGCCCACTCGGAAGACTTGACGGGCACCAGGATGCCCTCTCGCTGCAACCGTTGCAGCTCCTGGGTGACCCCGTCCTTCAGGGCGAACGGCAGCGGACGCGGCTTGAAGAACCGAGGCCGGGCTCCCTCGGGTATGTGGATGCCGACCGTCGTGCCGGCGAAGGTGCCCACCCCTGGCTGGAACAGGGACTGGAAGTCGGTCAGGAGGCTCGGGACGTCCTTCACCACGTGCAGCGCAGCTTCTTGGTACTCCGGCAGCCGAACACCCAGCGAGTGAATCCAGTTCCGGCCCAGCAGCGTCGGCGACGACCCCTTGGTTAAGTAAAGGGGAAGGATTGCCTCCCTGTCGCCAAGGCGAACGCTGACTTGGGCCCGACCCTGGACCTGGGAAAGCTGCCCGGAGTAGCTGCGCAGCATGACGTCCGACGCCTCTATGGACACGCCGGGGAAGGTCCGCTTGAACAGCTTCCCGGGCATGACCGACACGCTGGCCCCTGTGTCCAGCTCCATGGTGATGGGGTGGCCGCAGATTTCGACGGACACCAAGTAAGGTGGCACGGACGATGGAGGCTTACTCGTCTGCCACACGTCGAAAATCTGCGGGTCCTCGGCCACGACGTGGACCCTGGCTGAAGACGGACCCGGGCCTGGTGCCGCTCGTCCCCGCCGCGTTCTCTTGCGACGACCACCCTGGCCGCGGGCTTGGCTGGAACCCGGGCTTGAACCAGGCTGCTGCTGCTGGTGGCCGCCGCTCGTCCTCCCCCCTCGGCAGACACGTGCGAGGTGCCCAGTTCTCCCGCACGTGAAGCACTGTGCTTGGACGAACTGGCACTGTGAGGGGGAGTGGGCAGCACCGCAGCGGCTGCAGGCACCGCTCCTTGCCGCCATCTTGTTCACCGCCGCTTCCGTCGACGGTGAGCCGGCCGCACGCGCTATCTCGCTGGCGTCCTTCGCTGCTGCTTCCATCGCCAGCGCTGCCTTCACCGCGTCGTCCAGCGAGGGGTCGGGGAGCTCCAGGAGTCGCGTCTGCATGGCAGGGTTGTTGATGCCGCAGACGAACCGGTCCCGGAGTAGCGAGTCCAACTGGTCGCCGAAGGCGCAGGTGCTCGCTAATCCTCGTAGCGCAGCGACGAACTGCCCGAGGGTCTCCCCGTCCTGGCGGCTCCGGTTGTTGAAGCGGAACCGCTCCATAAGCGTGGACGGCGCCGGGCTGAAGTGCGAGCGCAGCGTGGCGAGCAGCTCACCCAGCGTTTTAACGTGCGGCGTGGCCGGCTTGAGGAGGTCGAGCAGGAGGCTGAAGACGCGGGTCCCGCAGCTGGCCAAGAAGATGTCCCGTTGTTTCGCCTCGGGCGTGTCGTTCGCCCGGAAGAACACGTGGACCTGTTCTTCGTAGACCGGCCAGGCGGTCCCATCTCCGTCGAACGGCTCGAGCCTCCCGTAGAGCGGCATGGCGACAGGAGCGGAGGGCGGTGTTGCGACTCTCTCGGCGGCGTGGGCCGAACCGTGCACGTTGGTGGCCTCCAGTGCCACGGTTCCTCGTCGCCAGTGTCACGATCTTTCTGGAACGTGGACGAAGGGGGCCGAAGCACCCGCCGAGGAGAGACGACACGCAGCCTGGTTGAGGGTGGACGATGTCTGACCGGAGCAGTGTGTGCTCGGCGGCGTTTATTGGGGAGGTGAACAATGTTGCCCGCCGAGCCAGGCGGCCGCAGACGGGCGGACTGGAGGGGGGCGCCACTAACTTGTCACAATTGTGACGATGGTTGAGACTATATACCGGAACACGTTTTCAATAAAATTCAGTTGAAAGTTGCGCCTTGTTGTGTCCTCCGTAACTTTTTTGGTGATCGCGATTTTTTAGGAATATTTTGCTTTATATCTTTCATTCGTGGCGACGACAAATCGTAACGACTACTATGTTAGATTCGTTCATTGCTGTATCGGGGCAGGCTGGGGCAGGTGATGCGAACAGACGACCGCTCTTATCGGCGCGATGTAATGTACTAGTGGGAGTTTTTTTTTTTTTTTTTCTGAACTCGACAGTGTGAAACTGAAGTCCGTTTGAGGCTGCAGCGGATGTTCAACGACGGTACAGTGCAGTTCTGTCACCTTGCTGATAGCAACGAGTACCGTCGATGCAAGGTCTCGTGACCTGACCTCTCGACGACTTCTATTCGACGATTTCCGGGCATTTTCGCAGCTGCCGTGGCGAGTTCGTCACTGTTTTGGACTTCATCGGTCTCAGGCTTGACTTGGTTTTAGTAGTCATCTTACCTGCCTACTTATATCCATGATGTTTTGTCTTCAGCGATGTAGTGAGTAGAGTGTCCTTCTCGCGTTCGGTGAGTTTTGGGGCCCCCGATGGCTCCTTCGCCTCAAAATGTGAGCACGAAAACTACTACCACTGTCAAAATATCCTGTTATCAACCGATATTAAACACACAATCACAGATGTAAAGAGCATTCGTGTTTATTTGAAGCTTTGACTTCTGTTATTGAAAGTTAAACGAAAAAATGATTGAATTTGGAGACCTTTAATTTGTTACTCACCGAAGAAATACAGCGAAAAGCAGACGCCGATAACGACTACTACGGCAGTTTTTTTTTGTTTTTTTTTTGTTTACATCACGTGATTCCTCTCCGCCAATCGTATTCGTCGCTCTCAGCGTTCCCTAGTTTGCTCTGTTTGTCCCTAGATTCCCTACGCAAATCCAGCGTTTAGCTAGGGGCGCGTCTGTGAAGCCGGCTTAACCTTGGTGCAACCGGAATTTAAACCCGTGCTTACCTAAGCTCGGTTTAGGGCGCTAAGCCGGCTTAGGAAAGTGCCGCTTTGGGTTAAGGTAAGCGGCGTTGGTGCAACCGGCCCTTAGTTGTCTATGAACAATTTAGCTAGCGCAGTACAACCGCTAGCGAGGGGTCTTTAACGTGTACCACGCAGTACTGATACATGACCGCACGCGGCACGCGGCTACGATGCTCATCCAGATCGAAACGGGAGGGGGTAGGGACTGAACCCAAAAAAATTGGGTTGTGTGTGTGTTTATACAGCCTAAAACTTGGTCTGCCTCACAGGGGCGACGAGTCTCCCAGCTGTAGATGAGAAATTTAGCCAGTGCAGTACAACCGCTAGCCTGGGGTCTTTAACGTGCACCACGCAGTAGTGATACACGACCGCACGCCGGTACGATGCTCATCGAGATCGAAACGGGCATGGGTGGGGATTGAACCCAGGATCCCTGGGCTCTGCAGCTCGAGCTTTCGCTTCACGTGCTCCGAGCTGGTGCGCTCTAGCCCGCCCGGCCACCGATGCCCCTGGCCGCGTAGGTTAACACGCCCCCAAGAGCGTTCTTCAGTGGCGTTAGCAGACGAAGCGAAGCGTCTACGCACGCTATCTTCGCTCGCTCCGCGATAGGCGAACATAGATCTCGCAGTGACCAAAATCGGACCCATGGTGCGCGTGTTTTAAAGCACAAATCGAAGTGACAGACACGAGAAAGACAAAATAAATATCGTCGTGTATTCGGGTGGGCCACGACTTGAAACTTTCCCATATCTACAGCGCAGCAGGAACCGGCAGCTTACGTTATTCCCAAGCAAATCCAAAATAAAAATTTCCAAAACTGCACGAAACCCTCTTTTCTCCCCCCCCTCCCCCCCCCTCCCCCCCCCCCCCCCCGAAAAAAAAAAATCACGTATCACGTTCTACAGCTCTAAGGGAAGACCTTCAGGCTTAGCGTTCCCCCTATTTTAAGGCCGCGGCGAGGCGTGGAGAAAGCGGTGTATACACCCGTAGCCTCGTACACCATATCAGTGACGTGGGCAACCAAGCGCGATGAATGGCTCGCGCGCTAATTTTCCATTCTTGAAAACGCCCTTTCCACCGGAATCACCGAGGCATCACGGCTTTTGTGTGTTTTCTCTCATCGGCGAGGGTGACGCGTGAAGGTGACGCGAGCACCACATTGAGAAGGGGATCCTTTATTGTGTGTGGCCATGCATGTGTCATCACGTGCAAGCACCTATTGGCGACGAGCGTGACCATAAGCGTCGCTCTTGTCGTCCTTCTACCATTGCCCAAACGCTAACTATGACGCCTCGAGTGTGATGAATGCTACCTTCATTACTGGAGAAAAATAAGAGGGAGCCACCCAAACGTCTCGTCGCCAATCGACCATTGCAATATTTGCCTTCCGCTTGCTGCCATTTTTTCTTGGGCTCAGAAGCGCGTTCTTGGCATGCGCAAGTGCTCTCGTCTGCGGAATATTAGATGCCGCGTATGCGTCCACAGATGAGTGACTCGACACTTATCGAGCGGTGATAAACAACAGAAAGGTGTATATATAGGCATAAACTACGGGGGGGCATCGGGGCTCTTGCCCCCCTGGTGAGATTCGGGGGCGGCCGGGCATACCCCCCCCCCCTCCCCGCGCCCAGGCCATGATTCTTACCGAGACGCTGTTTACGTGCCATGTAACGAGTTTCTAGTAGTGACATGTAAACAAAATAGTGCCCCCATTGCCTTTATTGCCAAAACACATGAAAAATGAAATCCCAGCGTGCTTCCGGGGGGCGGGGGGGGGGGGGGGGGGGGGGGGGAGGGTGCTTTTCCGCGGAAAAGCACTCCCCCCCCTAGAAAACTTCTCAGCGTGCCCCCCCCCCCCCCCCCCCCCCCCCCCCCGGGAAAATGGAAAGTCTACTCCGCTGGGTGTATATTAGTCCGAACAATTTATACAGGCCTTCAGAGCGAGGCATACAGTTATTTTCTGCAATTACCACACACCGCCTTGAGATTACACTATGTTTTACCATAAGTAGGGCGGTTGGAACGTGTTTCCGATTGGTGTGTTCAGCGTCCGCCCATGCAATCGATTGAACGCCGACCCCAAGTGGCAACAAATGACGTCACGAAAGCCCGAGTGTCATGCTGTCGGATGTCGCGATCCTGGCGGTTGGGCATATTTGAAATAAAAAGTTACTAGAAGATGCATTACCCTTGAAAGCGCCGCCCATGTCCCCCTTTGGGAAACGCTAACGCTGAAATCTTCACTTTTTTTCTTTTGGATTTTTTTTTTTTGCTTCCTTTATTTTTTTGCTGCTTCTTTTTGGCCTGTTACGGGGTCAGTTATAGCGTTTTCCAAATAGGGACATGTGTGGCGCCTCCCAAGGGTCATGCTAACGGATTCCCTGGGAGGGCCACCTCCGAATATTTCTGTAATTTTCTCACCCCTTTTTCTGTACTCTCAGCCTGTCAGAGAGTACAGAAACCTCGTGTGGTACAGGCTGGAGGGAACTTTATTTTTCGACTTTGTTTTGAATCTCTCCACTTAGAATTCTGCCTGTCAGAATACGTCGATGCCCTTAGATGCGGTCATCCATATCCCTCGTGGACAGAACCACATCCATACCACCCGTGGAAGGAGCCGCATCCATGTCACTCGCGAAAGGAATCGCATCCATCGTTTCAACCACACGCACACACAGAGCCACAGCCCACGCACCGATTTCAGCGCGCGTTCGATCTGGGGCTCCGGAGGTGCAGTGGGGGCGGCGTGTATGGGTGGGCCAGGTGGGTTAATATTTTTAAAATGACCGCCGCAGACTGTCGCCACCAATCGGCGTGAATGGGTTGGCCGGGTAGGTTAACTAAGTAAATTAATGTGCGTATGTTTACGCAGTCTGAACTTAGTCTTCCTCAACGGGGGACTTGTCTCTCAGATACATAAATGAACAACTTGGCCAGTGCGGTACAACCGCTAGCCTGGGATCTTTAATGTGCCACGCAGTAGTGATTCACGACCGCACGCGGCACGCCGGTATCGGTGCTCATCCATATCGAAACGAGCAGGGGTGGGGATCGAACCTGCAGGATCCCGGGGTTCTGCAGCGCGAGTTTTCACTCCACGAGCTCCGAGCTGGTGTGCTCTAGACTATCCGACCACTGACCCCCCAGCCGGGTAGGTTAACACGCGCCCCAGTGCGTTCTTCACTCGCGTTATCAGACGAAGCGAAGCGTCTACGTGCGCTACCTTGACTCGCTCCTCGAGAGGAAAAGTAGACCTCGCTCACACTCTCGCGGAGACAAAATCGGACCCTTGGTGCGCGTGTTTTAAAGCACAAATCGAAGGGAAGATGCAAGAAAGAGAAAACGAATATCGTCGTGTATTTGGGTGGGCCCCGAGTGAAAACTTTTCTATATCTAGAGCGCAGTAGAAACCGGCTCTTGACATAATTCTCCCTTAAATTCACAATTAAAGTTCCCAAACCTCACGGAACCCCCCCCCCCCCCCCCACACACACACACACAAACACACACACACACTCAAATAAAAAAAAAAATCACGTATCACGTATTACAAATTTAACGAAAGACCTTCAGGCTTAGCGTTAGATCTACTTTCAAGGCGCGGCGAAGCGCGGAGAAACCAGTGTTTACTCTCGTAGCCTCGTATACACCATATCAGTGACGTGGGCAGCCAAGCGCGATGAATGGCTCGCGCGTTAATTCTCCATTCTTCAAAACGCCCTTCCTACCGGAATCACCGAGGCATCACGGCTTTTGTGTGTTTTCTCTCATCGACGAGGGTGACGCGTGAAGGTGACGCGAGCACCTCATTAAGAAGGGGCTCCTTTGTTGTTTGTGACCATGCAATTGTGATCACGTGCAGGCATCTATAGGAAACGAGCGCGACCAAACGCGTCGCTGTGGTCGACCATCTAGAATGGACCTTTTCCATATACCGACGGCACCAGGCGGTGGCTGCGCGAACTAAAAAATCGAGGAAGTGACCTGCGCTACCAATCAATAATGGGAGCTACGTTACCAGTTGCTTCGCTCTCTGAGCAGCGTCGCGTGCCCATTGCAACGAGGTAGGCCTAGCGCGACTTTAAAGAAGGAAATCCGTAGCGTCCACCCAAACGTCGTGTTTTTCTTTCCGTCCACTTTCTTTTTTTGTGTAACACAATTATATATATGCTGCAATTACGTGTTCTACTCGTCGATTTACAGCCTCATTCCGAATTTCCTCGATTTTTTCGTGCCGACTTCCACCGCTTGGCATCGGGCGCTCGCGCGTGCGCAGAACGCTTCTCGGAAAAGGTCCATTGCCCCAACACTAAATATGACGGATCGAGTGTCATGAATGCCATGTATCGCCCCTTCCTTCTCCCTCTCTCTCTGTAGCTGACAAACGAAAATCACCGCCGAATTTTCGTCAAAAAAAAAAAAAAAGAATGTTCTATTGCTAACGCATTAATAAAAAAAAAAAAAAGGCGCGAGGGAACGCAGATGTTGCTGGCGTCGCGGCGTCCCAAGTCCTAACTATTGAAGCGCCCGTAGACTGCCATGCTGGTGAACGACCTGAAGCAGAACCAGGGTAGAAAAAAATCACGATAAAAAATGAGATATATTTGATTGAAATCCATAGCCATGAAACAATGCGTTCTAATCAATGGATGTACTTTTTAAACATGACTGATAGATCGATCAATCCGTCCAATCACTGAAAACACTTCGGAAGAAATAATTGATGTAAATTCAAAGCACAGTTTAGTCAGCAACTTTTTTTGTTGAATACACCCCGCCATAGTATAAAAAAAAAAACAAAAAAAAAACCAGCTTGATAGTTTTAAGCTAGTGGAAAATCTTTCTATGCTCTTTCTGTTTGCGTTCTGATTTTCTCGCAATAGGACATTACTTTGTTACTTTCCTCATTTCGCATTGTTATTTACTTGCCACAGGACGTTACGTAACTGCCGAACGAAGGGAATGGTAGAAATGAGGCTCAACGTTCCAATGTTCTCGGAAGACCACTGCTTTCCGCTCGTGTTCAACCTGATATAAATCTTTCCTTCTTGGTGGTTTCTTGACTCAGATACAAAACAAACGCACATAGAAAGAATCGAGAAAGAGACGAATTGTTAATAAATAATAAGAGAAATATATATATTTCTGGGTTTTTTTTGCGGTAAAGGTTTGATCTGAATTATTGTCGTAAAACCAGTCTTATTTTAATCACGATTTAAGTCATCTCGATCTTTATTCTCCATCCTGAGCAGAACAGGCGTCCACCGCATCCAACACCGCTGCTGGGACACCGCCAGGGGTCACGGCCGGCGTCAACATACGACACTTCGGCTGTGTTCCGAATCTTACCCAAATGGATCCGAGTTACTCCGGCGGTTCGTATCACGTGACAGCACAGATTGAAAAACGCTGGACGCGGGTAGGTTTTACAACGCCAAGGGTACAAAACTCTTACCCTGGAGTAAGATCGAGTATATTTTGAACCACGGCCTTCTACGTCGTCAACTGGCGCAAAATTGGGGGGACCTCTTTTTTTTTTTTTTACGACGTGGTAACCACTTCAGTCGGAGACGCGTTCCGGGCATAAGTCCGAGCGCAGGCGACGTTCCGAGCACTTGGGTTCGACTCCAATCAAGCAGAGTCAAAAGCGCATTGCAATGTTCGTCGACTCTTTGCGCATGCGCTGGCCTCAAGGTAACTAAACCGTCCAAGCGCAGTGACTGCACCGTGACCTTGGACGTTATCTGTCTGTTTGTAAGTCTTCTAACCTTTCATGGCGCTCTGACTGATGTTCGTCGGACTTTTGGTGGAACTTTGTTTTTCCGTGCCATTTTTCTACTGTCGAGCATATTGACCCCGAATAAAAAACTTCGGATGAGGCCCTATTGACACTAATGTGTAAGTCTCTTATGATAGCTCGCTGAATCGACTTTCGCAATACACGCTGTCTGATTTTCTGGGATTCCAACACAATCCGGGTACGAGTCGTCCCGGTCACTAATCGGAAGCAAATAGGCAGGTTTGTCAAAACTAATTTTTTTAGAAATGGTCACTCTACTCTGATGCATCATAGTGAAATGTTTCGGGCGCACGTCGGATGTCGCATCACTGAATATCTAGATAATCTTGGAGTTGCTCAAGAAAAAGCAGGCACTGACCGAATTGAAGTTAATAAGCCAACACGCCAGCGGAGCCGTCTCGACAAGGGTGTTGAAGAAGCAAAAAGCACGGGACGAGCGCCTTCAAGCAATTCTTCGACGCTACGACGGAGCCGTCAACACAGTCATCCTCGAGGCGTGCGCTGGAAACATTTAACTATGAGTAGATGTATCTATAGGGCAGAGTAACCATTTCTAAATAAATTTCTTTAGACAGACTTCCATATTTGCCGCTGTCTTCCGATTGATTACCGGGACGACACGCACCCAGATTGCGGTGGAGTCCCGGGAAATCAGACAGCGTCTACTGCGAAAGTAACAGCGATTCAACCAGCTATTAAAAGAGACTCTGATCATAAGTGTCAGTAGGGCCTCAGCTGAGGCTTTTCATTTAGAAGTGATGTGCTTGGCACTAGAAAAACGGCTGGGAAAACGAACTTCTTTCAATAGTCTGACGAACTGTCACCGCGATGAATTGCCCTATGTCAAAATGCCCTATGTTACGAACTTCCCTGCTACCAACTGACCTGCTACGTATTGTCTTTCGACGAACGGTCTATAGGGCCTGTTTAGACAGTCGTAAGTTAGCCAGCCTCTAGACAACTGGTGCCTCAGCTGCGGATGAGCGATTTAGCCAGTGCAGTACTATTGCTAGCCTGGGGCCTTTATTGTTCTAGACAATTGCAAGCTTGGCGTCCCGACTGGTGCGTGGAAGCAAGTGCAGGGCGCGCGCGCCACGTAGCTTTGGCAAGCTTGCAACTGCACGGGCTTGTGCGCGCGAGCGGAAACATGGCGGCGGCCAGTCGCCCCACTTGCAAACGTCTATAACGACTCCTGCAAAACGGACGGCACCTAGCGGGAAAACACTGAACTGGACGGGACAGGTCCCTTCGCGATTTTGGCTCGTCCTACGTGGCTTCCGTGATCATACGTTGTCGGTGGTTGGCGCCAAGTCAAATTTTGGGGTTTTACGTGCCAAACCAACGACGGGCATCTGGCACGCCCCAGCGGAGGACTGAGGATCAATTTGGACCACCTGGGGATCTTTTGACGTGCAACCGAAAGCTCGGTTACACGGCGCCTTCTCCGCAATAAGCCTCCGTCAAATTGCGGGCACCTCGGCCGGGATTCGAACCCGCCAGATGGGGATTCGGAGGCGGGGGTTGGCGCGAGGGAACAGTTGTCCATGATGAGTCCGTCGTCACTGTCGTATCGGCGCGTAGCCGAGGTCGCTTTCAATGCAACCTATCGCAACCGCGTGAACGAGACGTTATGGGTTTTAGTATCGCATACATACGAGCGCACGCAAGCACTGTGCGTTTGCTTTAGCATTGCGTTTTCCTCACTTCACCTGCGCGGAGCCCGAGCTGCGGCCTTGAATTGGCATACGGCGACGACGCGCGTGCGCAGCGTGTACCGCGCAACGCTAACGCAAACTCGCAGCGCTTGCCTTTACTCCTGTACGCAACTCCAAACTTACAGTTGTGCGTTTATTAACGTCCTTCAGCAGCGTATATGAACAGTAGGCGCTCCTTCCATATAACTTCCCCTCAAAGAGTAAAGCCTCTGGAAGCTCGATTATACGCCAACACATCGACGCAGGTTCGCAACGCATATAGACCGAGTAAAAAACGGGGTAACCATTCTGAATTCAATGCTCGCCCGCTGAAAGCCGAGTGGGTTGAGCCGGCAGATGGCACGGCGTGACAGCTGTTTCAGACCCCCATATCTGCCGGGTAGTGGCGACCCCTATAGACGTTGGCAAGTATACGGCCTCTTGGCACTGCCATCTTGCTGCTGGTGTGGATAGGTCGTCTGATAGTCAAGCTATTGCCGAAGCCGTGGGAACGCCTCAATAATGCTCGACTATCAGACGATCTACCCGCACCAGCAGCAAGATGGCAGTGCCCAGAGACCGTACTTGCAAACGTACACCGACTCACTGTCTGTGGACAAAGGGGTTTCCCTGCATTTAGTCTGTGGGCATGCGCACAGCGCACGAAGTGAAGCACGGTTTTCGACGTACGAACGATGTCACTGACGACTTAACAAACCCAGGGCGGGTCCCTATCGTCTCTTTAGCGCTCCGCAGTCAAGCAGATTGCAGCATTAGCCGATAAGAGCACCGAACAACCAATCAGGAGCGAAAGCGTGAGTTAGTGTGCTTTATTAGCGACGTGCTCGACTAGAAGGGTGCTCAACATTTGCGATTGGTCAGACGTTCGCAATGGTGTCTTTAGATTGATTAATTCGGCTTTCATCGACGGAGATAAGAACAAGTGTCAGAATGGCAACTTTGACGGTATTTGTTTAATAATACTACGGCTCCAGGTATCCACTGTGCTTTCAACAACCACCATCAAAGTTGTATTGTTCGCATCTGACGATAAGAAGTCAACATTACAACTCGTGACGTCACGGCCGTAACGTCAGGAAAAAAAAAAACAATGAGAGGGCGCCACCGAAACCTCTCGCAGCTCATAAAAGATCATAAAACGCAGTTTGATAAGACAGGAAGCGCCATAGACTGCGGAGTATTCTGGAGTTGGGAAGTTCCACGATTGAATTGATCATTGGGGCGACTATCAACTAAAGGCGTCCGAAGTCCTGCCAAACCGTAAAGCATGGCTCGAGTGTAATCGTTCGGCGGCTATAGACGTTTCCAAGAACTTACTCTGGCCGCCACCACCTTGCTGCTGGCGTGTGCATGCTGGTCATATGACGGTTGTATAAGCATGCCCAGGGTTGTCAGACTGACGCCTCAACTAAGGGTTTTCCATACACGGTGGCCACACAGGCTTTTGAAGTGTGGGTGCCTACACATGTCTCTGCCATGTTTTCTATTTTTGGCCACTAAGCGCGCTGGCTAGAAGTCGACCTTGGCGCCACCTGTTCACTGCTATGGTCCTAGGGCGTCCTAGGCACGGTTTGCAGACGACCGAGATGCGTGACAGTGGTGGGTCAGAAACCTCAGCTATAGCCCTTTCCGACACCTACGCAAGCGGAGTGCTGGCGTCCACGAAACCATGGCGGGACAGTGATGCTGCGTATGGGATCCCTGAAAGCCTTGAATATGGCACACTGCAGCTTGAGTCCTGGCGCGGTTTCAGTGGCGCGCCACTTACCGTAAGAACTGCACACAGGGCTTTCGGGAACGGAAAAAGACAAGCGCCGAAAGACCAGGACAAGGTAAGAAGACGACGACACAAGGCGCACTCGCAACTGAAGATTTATTTATGGAAAAACATGGTCTTATATACACTTTTAAAAAACACCCACGTCACTTTCCACTTGCCCCCTCTTTATCCAGGAATAGACACTCTTTTTCTGACAGAGTCACTGAAGGCTCGCTTATGCACTTATCTGCACCCTTCCTTATTGCATACGCCTCATGAATTTCCCTTGTAATCTTTTTACTGTATCGCCCCAGGATTGCCACGTCATTGAAAACTGGTGTGCACTCACATCGGTTGCAATGTACAGCCAGGTGCCCCGAAGGTGACTGTTTTAAGGAAGCAGCATGCTCTCTTGCGCGATCATTAACACAACGCCTAGTTTCCTTAAAACAGTCACCTGGCTGTGCATTGCAACCGATGTGAGTGCACACCAGTTTTCAATGACGTGGCAATCCTGGGGCGATAAAGTAAAAAGATTACAAGGGAAATTCATGAGGCGTATGCAATAAGGAAGGGTGCAGATAAGTGCATAAGTGAGCCTTCACTGACTCTGTCAGAAAAAGAGTGTCTATTCCTGGATAAAGAGTGGGCAAGTGGAAAGTGACGTGGGTGTTTTTTAAAAGTGTATATAAGACCATGTTTTTCCATAAATAAATATTCAGTTGCGAGTGTGCCTTGTGTCGTCGTCTTCTTACCTTGTCCTGGTCTTTCGGCGCTTGTCTTTTTCCATTATGAACCAACTGGCCCAACTCACCATTTTGTTGCAATTCATTTCTTCTGCAACGGGCTCTTTTTTATGTTCCCCTAACTCTTTCCAGTCCACTATCACGCTCGTTAACTTAATAGCTACTTCCTGCTGCCGTGCAAGAGTGTATGCGTATGCCATTCGCACTGGATACTCGCCGCCAGAAGTGCTGGGGCTCTTCAATGGCTGTCCGCCTTCCCCTGGCCATGCTAAGCGAATGTGCAAGATCATCAGGTCAGAGACTTGGAAACAAGTTGAAAGGTTCCGGGACTGCCTCAGGGTGCTGTGCTGCAGGGGGTGTCAAGACCGTGCAGCAGCTGAGAAATGCTATGCCACCCACCTTCGGAATGCCAAGGATGTGACTGAGTTCCTGTGGAAACGAGAACTGTCCTGGCTTCCCAGAAAGCGACCGACCAGTTGGGAGAAGCAAGGTGGGGTTACCTTCCTCGGGAAAGCTTCTCTCCCGAGCAACTTCAAGGCTACGCTTGACAAAGGGCCCAAGTTCGCCGTGGAGCCTAGACTGCCACCACCGGAAAAGCTTTCCCTGGTCCGAAGTTTGGCTGACAAGGTGCTGCCCCAAGACAGGGAGCGGTGCATCGCTGACGGAGTGGATGTGCTTTGCCAAACGGCTGGTCTACGCGCAAGAATCCCGAAGCTGACATCGATCGTTGACCACTTCAGAATTAACAACCTGAAGCTGCTCACGTCTGACAAGGAGGGCGGCTTTGTTGTCCTTCCGCAGGAGCTATACTGGGAAAAGGCCGAGCATGCTGTCCTTAAGAACTTCAAGCACGCACAGCCAGGATCCCTGAACAAGGTGAAGGTGAGGGCGAAAGAACTCTGCAGCGAACTGTCCCTCTCCGCCTGGGAGAGGAAGGTGAATTCCAGCAAGAAACTTGCCTTGGACCTGTTTTTTACGGCAAAAACCCACAAGGCAGATGTACCTTTTAGAGGAATCGTTACTGAAAGAGATACGTGGCAGATCCAGGTATCTTCGTTTCTCCGCACCCACCTATCAAGCCTAAAACTGCAGGATGAATTTTTGGTCCGGAATTCAGAAGAAGTGATTGAATTTTTGAAAGAAGGGTGTAGAGGGAAGTGCGACGCTTTTTCAGTTGATGTTGAGGACCTCTTTTATTCAATTCCGCATGCCGTCCTCTTTAACACTGTTAGATGTTGCATCGAGAGCAGTGGTGAAACAGCCTTTCGTAGCACTTGCGGGATAAGTGTAGAAGGTTTCGTTGAACTCTTATCTTTTTACCTTGACCACACCTATGTCTCCTTTGGTGGAGAGGTGTTTTTGCAAAAACGGGGTATCTGCATCGGTTCGCGGGTTGCGCCTATTCTGTGCGACATTTTTTTGGCACACTGCGACCGCGCTATCCTTGAGAAGCTCGGAGGTGATAGCCTTTTTAAAATATACAGGTATGTTGATGATTATCTGGTCATCGCCCTTCCAGGGAACAAACTCGCTGATAACAAGGTGGCTGACGTAATTGGCACGTTCACGTCCTGCTCTCATGGGTTAAAATTCACTCATGAGAGGACCACGGAGGGCTCTTTACAATTTTTGGATTTAAAACTAAAATTCTTAGATGACCATGTGTGCTGGGCTTACGAACCTCGCTCCAAGAAAGCTGTACTCCCTTTTGATTCTTCCCACTCCAAGTTAGTGAAAATAGGTATTGCTTCTTCGTGCCTCGGAGCCGCTCTGAACAAATCCTGTCCTGAGGAAATGGGAAGGAGTTTCCTTCTACAGGTAGATCGGCTCGCAAGTGCGGGTTTTTCCGCTGAGATCCATTGTTGAAGCTGCAGAGGGCCTCAAAAAGAAATTTAGGGGTGCGGAAAGAAACGTTCTTGAACGCCAAAAAGTAAGAACCGCTGTAATGCCTTACATTCACGCAGTGTCTCATAACCTTAAAAAGGTGGCGGAACGTTACGACGTTCCTGTCGTTTTTTCAGCCCCTAAAAAGCTTTCTGCCTTATGCAGGAAAATCAATGATCCCGAAGGGAAGAGTGACAGGGTGTAAGAAAAAACACCAGAATAAGTTTGTAGAATGTCACACTAGTGTTGTGTATGACATTCCGCTTTCTTGTGGTAGGTCTTACGTAGGCCAAACTGGGCGTTGTGTTAATGATCGCGCAAGAGAGCATGCTGCTTCCTTAAAACAGTCACCTTCGGGGCACCTGGCTGTGCATTGCAACCGATGTGAGTGCACACCAGTTTTCAATGACGTGGCAATCCTGGGGCGATACAGTAAAAAGATTACAAGGGAAATTCATGAGGCGTATGCAATAAGGAAGGGTGCAGATAAGTGCATAAGCGAGCCTTCAGTGACTCTGTCAGAAAAAGAGTGTCTATTCCTGGATAAAGAGTGGGCAAGTGGAAAGTGACGTGGGTGTTTTTTAAAAGTGTATATAAGACCATGTTTTTCCATAAATAAATCTTCAGTTGCGAGTGCGCCTTGTGTCGTCGTCTTCTTACCTTGTCCTGGTCTTTCGGCGCTTGTCTTTTTCCATTATGAACCAACTGGCCCAACTCACCATTTTGTTGCTTTCGGGAACCTTCCAGGCATGCGTTACCTCGTCATGTGCTGCGTCAACGTACATATGGCTCGCTTCCGGTTCGAGAAAGAGTCACGCTAAGGCAGGATGCATCTGGACCAAGACGAGAAGCGTTATTGAGTCCGGGAAGTCAAGGAGCGAACAACTAACGACGCAAAATTGCAAGTTAACCAAACTTAACCGCAGATCTACTTAAAGCAAAAAAAAAAAAAAAAAAAAAAGAAAAAAGAAAAAGCGCCTGGATTGGATGGATAATGTGATGGCACAATATATGTGTTATTTGAAGGCAGACTTGAACGACGCGTACCCATTAAAATAGTCAAATTGCTTGTAATGAATGACTTTTGGAGTAATTAGGTAATTTTTTATCACATTTATTAGAAAGTAATCACACCAGTAATTTGATTACTTTTGAAAGTGCTAAAATTACTCGTGACCATTACTTTTCTTCCTTCCCCTTTATATAGCGACCTTAGCTCGTAAAAGTTGACCGAAGTATCCTCAAAGCAAGTCTGAGACAGGAGGACGGTTTAACAAAATTTGTTGACTTAAGAAGGTAAGTTATTAGTTGCTGATTTTAATTTAATCACGAACAGTACGAAATGACCCTTTTCAAAACAGCAGAAAAATTTGCCGCTTTGAAAATCGGAAGTCGGAAAAGTAACATGATTACTTTATCAAGTAGCGGCCAATTACTTTGGTTCTTAAGTAATCAGGTAATCTAATTTAATATTTTTTTTTTAAACTAGGAGTAATTGTAATAGTAATCAATTACTTATTCGAGTAACTTGTACAACACTGTTCGACGGCCAGTAAATATACTCTTCTTTGCAGTTTCCTTTGCGGGAAGGGTTTCAGACATCCTTGAACGCAAAAATAACCTTCAAAGATAAAAAAAAAGAGCACGTTGCAGTTGTTGATGCTGCAAAATATCGTTCTAGGCTAGAGTTGAGGGATGGAAGCATGCGCGAAATAGTCAACTCCACGTGCTCGTAGCCGTTAGAACGCGGGTCTCACTGCTCATAGACCCTACAAAAGACAGTCTGAAGATGCAGTCTATTAGGCGTGCTTTGACCTCGTACGATGGTCCTTTTACGTTGGTCATCAAAAAGCTTTCAGCCTTTCCCCTCTGGTGAAGAAGGAAGACCAGCGGAGCTGTACAATGGAAAGTAATGGCCGGCCGGAAGTCGGCAAGCCAGAGTGGAAAGGCTGCCGCCATCTATGAGCGACGGCGGCAACCAGATACGTGACTTGCCGCCGTCGCTCATAGATGGCGGTAGGTGTCCACAGTTCGGTGTCTTCATTTCTTTGCGGGGGACACGATCCTGGGGAAACTAGCCCGTAACAGCTCCGCTGTAAAAGCGTCTGCATGCATGTTTGAAGCACACGTATGTAGGAAAAAAAAAATTGGCTTGCTCTTTATGTTTATACAGCCTTGATGGAGATGCGCCTCAACGGGTAATCGGTCTCTTAGCTGTAGATGAGAAATTTAGCCAGTGCGGTACAACCGCTAACCTGGGGTTTTTAACGTGCATCACGCAGTAGTGATCACACGTATGTAGGAAGCAAACCTGCTTTCTAATATCCTCGAGGCGTGCCCGCAGATAACCCTGCCATCATATCCGCGGAAAACCTCCGCGTCTTCCGTAATGATTATGAGCTGCGCGATTGTGGCTTTAGGATGCGACAGTCGTACTCCGCGTCAGAATCAAACCGGTATAATTTATGTTCGTTGGTTACAGACAGCTGAAGCGAACCGCAAGACGCGTGACCGCTTCCGGCTAACATAGTCGGAAGCGGGTTACAGATTGACACTGACCCCTCGAAGAGATTGAGCCGAGATGAGAAGAGATGAGCTGAGACTCGATCGTCCGCGAGCGTCCGATGCCCTTCCTTACGGTGTACGCACACAACTCGGAAGTATCTCTTTCGGCGTCGGCCACCCTTCTCATTCGCAAATCGCGCGGGAGCGTAGTGTAGAACGAATATATACGCGTATGTATAGTACAAAAGCTCTAGGGCGATTCGAATTATTATTCCGTGCCAAAAAAAGGATGCGGAAACAGTCACTACGCTTTCGCCCATAATGCATAGGTCATACGGCCGCCATTTTATAAAGAACGGGTTAGGAAGACAACTAGATAGCTTTAATCGATCGACGTGCACCGCACTGCACCGTCGACATTGCGTCCATCTGGGACAGCGAAGCCATACATCCCGTTTACCGGTAAGCATGGCGGTATACGATGGAAGCCTCGCGCTCGCTGGACCAGTCAGAGCGTCTGCCTTTCGACGCCTGATTGCGCTTCCGCCCGTACCGACGCGCGAAGAGCGGGGTCAGGTGATGAAAAAGCGGGCGTTTGATTGGTCCGGCGATAGAGTAAGCTTCGACCGGTACTGTCGGCTCGGGGGCGAACGGAGTTGCAGTGCAGAACCGGTCCCTCCATGGATGCTCCGCGATTGGCTGCATGCGTTCGCGGGGCAGCCCGCCGATTGGATGGTTGGCCCGCGTTTCCGGTCTGGAGCATCCTGGAATAGAAAAAGACGGCAGTGGCGAATAAGAGCTACGCATATTTAGCCGCATGCGGGGGGCGTAAGGGCGTTCGAAAAGGATGGTGTCTTAATTGAGCGTGCCACGTTCTCTGGCGAGTAATCTAGGCAAAGTGGGTTGCTTTGGCGTTGCCGACTGCGAATACGCGGCCCGCTGTGAGTGGGACCCTCGTTCTAAACGTTCACAAAAAAAAAAAAGTAAGTTTACTTTTGTACCGAGCGACTTCCGGATGCCACCTTTGAGCAGGCCTTCCGCGAGTATTCTCCTAATATGGTAGGAGTTCTGCGATACTGCTATGCTCAAAAGAATTCAAGTTGAAGATTCAGGGGAGTCAGCTTGATTGAGCCTAACTTATGGTGAATTCCGCTCGCAGATCTCGAGCGCTCCAAAAGCGCTCCACTTGGAGCGCGCATATTCCGCTCGCAGATCTGGCTCAAGTTGGTCATCTTCCGCTCGTAGATCTCTGGCAGCGCCCGCTCCACGGAGCGCCCCAAACTCCGCCGAACTTGCACTGCGGGGTTTCACAGATCTCTCCGGAAGTTGACAGAGCGGCCCACGTGATTTCCGTCTAAATCGGCGGTGCGCATGCGCGGCGAGGTTGGAGAGATCGGCGGGCCGGTCGGGTCGTGGAGTTGGAACTGTGCGGGTGCGTCGGTTGTTTACTCTGGATTGTGACGGCTCGAACGCTTCTACTTCGCGTAGATCAGGGATAAAAAGCCGGGAATGTGGAGCGTGGAAAATCGTAAGCGCTGACATCTGTGAATGCGAGAGGAAGAACGAGAAAAAGAACGACAGAAAAGCCGGAGGAAGATGCAAGGTTAGGCCTATTCATTCTGCAGCCAGTGATTGTTTACCTTTTTGCACTGCATTCCGTCGGCGTTTTCTCGTGAAATAAAACAAGGAGTGGTTAGGCAATGACCGCGCAAGTGATGGTTTGTTACCTCTGAGTTTATTAAAGTCGTACTACAAATCTGAACTCCACCGCTGGCAATCGCTGTACGTGCCCCGCCGCTTCGAGGCGGCCGAAAGGTATGTGCCGGTGCCGAACGCGGACTTCTTCGTTATTTGTGACATGGGCGCCGTGGTACGTACAATTTCGCCCGGCCTGTGTCGCGTGTTACTTCTGCAGTTAAGCAGTGACAGTCGTCACTGGTCGTTGGAAAGATCAGCCGGCTGAGGCGTTGGGGGGACTGGTCAAGTTCGAGCAGCGGCCATTTTCTACGGCGGAGGGAGAAGGGGTGTGGGGAGAGGTCGCTCCAAAAATGCAAGTTTTTCTTCCCCTCGTCGATTCGGAGCGGGTCCCACGGAGCGGAATTTTGCCTCCCTCGCGGATTTTGGAAGGCGCTCCAGATCTACGAGTGGAATTCACCATTAGGCGCACACACAGCAAGCAGACTAATTTGATTAATTTTTGAGTATTATATGCATCCTTTTGTAACTTTCCTCTCGCTTTTCTTTTTGAAGTAGCCATATGAGTCATTTGACTCCTTCTTTTAAACAAACTAAATGGAATCGGTCACCACAGCTCGGCCAAAGTCCGTGTTGAAACATTCACGCTAAGAAAAGAAAAAAAGAAAAAAAGTTTGTTGTTAATTTAAAGGGCAACTCCACTCACAAAGTCGACCCCATAAAAATGGCTGATATCGCTTTACGGGGTCAAAATACAGTCCTACCCAAGATATCACATCGAACCGACGCCGCATTCCCGATTAAACCAATTTTAAAAATGTTGTATACCAGCTGGATTAGCGGCCCGAGTCCCGCCAGCGGGTGAGCTAGTAAAGCAACACTGGGTAAAGACGTAGGCTTCTTCCTATACGCTCCCGTACGGAGGCTGCGGACGCTTCGTTTCTCGTGACATTTTGCGATTCTGCTGACGGCAAGAGGTGCTTACCGCGAGTCGAGAACTGGGCTAGTTGGTAGTTACGAGGAAGGAAAAACACAGCACCGGACAAGCCTTGACTCTCCACTAAGAACAGAAAGATGAAAGTAAACTAGAGAACACGCAACCACACTTGTTCGTTTACATGATGGCAATCATACGGGAAAATGGAAACGGCCATAATCTCCATTTTTAATAGCATGCTGAACACGGTAAGTGGTATACGTTGCGTTCCTGCGTTCACCTTAGCTTCCATCACGCAACCAGAAGTGTTATAACCAGAGGGACAAGCAAAACAAACTGCGTTGTGCGCTGCGCTATTGTCTGAATGCGTCGGCTTTTATCGTCGAGATTTTGGTCGTGGTCTATGTAATCTCTTTTTTTGCCGGAGTTCCGAACGAGGATGAACGGTGAATAACACTCGAACCGACCGCGCTATTGGCGACTTGCGCGATTGAAAGCGTCGCTGTGGTCGGCCTTGCACGATTGGCCGAATGCTGACTATGACGTCAGCAAAAGATTTCTCATCGACGGAAATAAGAGGAATGGAAGAACTCCCATTTCAACGGTGTGTTGCTTTAAGAACACAATGATTTCAAGCTTCCACCATGCATGCTCCTTACAAACACCATCGAACTTGTTGTTTGCAGGGTAATGACGCCACGAAAGGTAACCATAGGAGGGCGCCACCAAAACATCTCGCCGCTCTGCAAGCAGGGCATCTATAGGCGCCGCTCATGGCGGCAAGCCCGTGCAATCGCAAGCCTGGCAAAGTTGCCTTCACGCGCATAATGCACGGGCTTGCGCGCATGGGGCACCAACCGGGGCGACATATTTACAATCGTCTAGTGACGCTTTCAGGCAGCTGTGCGAGGGCGCCGCCATAACCGACCTTCAGTTTTTGTTCCCTCTTATTCCGTTCGCTTCACTTCATCATTACCACAGCAGGACAGGTTATTGCCATTTTAAGTGTTACTGCGTCCTTCTCCCTGGCATAGGCCTTTATGGGGGCTTGTCAAGGCCCGGTTCAGTGGCTCGGCATCTCGGTAAGGAAAGAGAAGGTCGGCTATGGCGGCTCAATCTGGCGCGTGTTTAAAGCGTCTATAGCTCGAGCGTAGTATACACAAGTTCGGAACAGCTACGAAGAGGTCTTGAAGTACGCGAAACGCGGACGATGTCGAAGAGTCGCCACTTGGTCGCAGGTCGCAGCAGTTCTAGTTAGCGTACGCATAAAGGCGCCTTAGCTTCAACAACTTAGGCCGTTTGTGGATACCGTCTATCCATCTGTCATCCATTATTTAGTTTTCTCTTGGTCCGTGAGCGAGAAACAAATATAGTCACACTGCGCCGGCCATGACCGCGTCATGTTATTTATAGCAGTCGGATTCACTTTTCGGCCAACAGAATTATAAGTACACACTAAAACTTACTACATTTGGTGCGTATTTACAAAGTGCAACGGTAAAAAAAGAAAATTCGCAATTTACCTTATGACTTTACGTGCGACTGAGCCTGCCGTGTCGGTGCGTTGGCTCAGGAGCGCGGGACGAGATCTACGTCATGTCGTCGACGCGCAGCTGATTATCAGTGCTGCCAAGCTGCTCGATCCGATAGTTTTGGTTTCGCCGTGCCGCCGGAATGAGACTTGGATACGCGATATGTACAGAACTATACACACTACCAAAAAACAGATTAAGTATATCTCGTGATTTAGGGTAACCGACTTTGACTAAACAGATTATAACCCAAAAATTATAAAAATGGAGTGGGGTTTAAAGGGGCAATGAAACGAATTTCGGGCTGGGATAACTGTATTTAGATAGGGATTTTACTAATGGAATATCCTTTACGGAACCAGAAGAAAGAAGGCAGGATGTCAAAAGCCTGATTTTCGGTACGAAAATTCGAAAACCCAGTGGACTGTTTTGTATCTGCTTCCCTTCGAAAGCTTTCTGCCTTTTCACCGTGCTACATCCGCGGTACCCAAAGCGTGTCCCACGGCCTAAACGCACGTCACACGAGACCGGACCTCACTTATTGTCTTCACCTCTAAGCTGACAGTGCGGAGGAAGTTAAGAGCTTGCCGGAGCAATCAGCCGCCTCCCTTTCATTACCTGCCCTCATTTTCTGCGGGTGAGTATGCGCGAGGAAACGTGATCACGTGGCAAAAGTCCGGCTAGCCCAAGGAACACGTAGCTTCCAAAGCACTGTCAGCTTAGGGGCGAACGGGGTGGGGAAAGCAACTTTTTCCCAAGTATTGAGCGACGGGCTAATCTTCTAGGGGGAGAATGTCGGTGTCCAGGTGCCTAAACGAGGGTCCCAGCAAAAGGGGGATCTCTCCTTTCCGCATTCTTGAACCGTTTGGTACAATGCACGATTTGTGAGTTGAGG
Source organism: Ixodes scapularis (assembly GCF_016920785.2). Taxonomy (NCBI): domain Eukaryota; kingdom Metazoa; phylum Arthropoda; class Arachnida; order Ixodida; family Ixodidae; genus Ixodes; species Ixodes scapularis. Next base: position 16,094,821 of record NW_024609882.1, on the reverse strand, counting down.
AGCCAAGCTAAGAAGAAAAAAGTTGAAAAATCGTTTCATGCCCCTATAAGGAGGTAATTTATAAGTAGGTACATATATTTACGTTTCAAAGAAACTGACTGTGTAACGACTCCTTGCGTTCCACTACGACGCGCTTCTCAGGCTAAGGTTGCCATACCAGACATTTCGCTGTAAGCATGTAATAAAAGGTCGTAACGAAGTGTGTTGAATAAATAAATAAATAAATAAATATATATATATATATATATATATATATATAACGGGCATGGTGGCGGAGGGGCCGAAGGCGTGGGTACAGAAGACGAAAAGAACCCTTGGTGAAAACAGCAACAACGGACGATTTAATCTTCAAGATTAAATCGTCCGTTGTCAAGATTAATCTGTTAATGTTAATGTTAATGTTAATCTGTCAAGATTAAATTGTCCGAAGATTAAATCATCCGTTGTTGCTGTTTTCACCAAGGGTTCTTTTAGTCTTATATATATATATATATATATATATATATATATATAAGACTAAAATAAGACTGAAAAATGCTCGTTATATATATATATATATATATATATATATATATAACGAGCATTTTTCATCATCCTACGGCGTCTCCGTGGACGAAATAATCGAAAATATGATGATGATTGAATCGTGCTTAATTGAATGAAAAAATGTCTTACGAAACCCTCGAAAGCCAAAGTAAACGGCGGAGCCCGGATTTGAACTCTGGGCCTCCCAATGTCCGCTCAGGTGTGTTAACCACTACAGTTATGTAGTGGTTAGAAAATGCTCGAGGTGTGCTCGGCCGTTTTTTGGCTTTCGGCGGGTTCCTGAAAACTTGGATTCTTTAATTCATTGGATTAAGTACGGTTCATTCATCTGCACAAATTCGTTTATATATATATATATATATATATATATATGTGTGTGTGTGTGTGTGTGTGTGTGTGTGTATGAAGAGCGCCGCCTCGGTGGCTCCGAGGCGAGAGCGTCGGCCTACGGATCCCCATGTGGCGGGTTCGAACCCCGGCCGAGGTGCCCGCAATCTGACGGAGGCTTATTGCGGAGAAGACGCCGTGTAACCGAGCTTTCGGTTGCACGTCAAAAGATCCCCAGGTGGTCGAAATTAATCCTCAGTCCTCCGCTGGGGCGTGCCAGATGCCCGTCGTTGGTTGGGCACGTAAAACCCCCAAATTTGATTTGTGTATGAAGCGTTCATTTTAGTGACAAAAAAAGGTGCCCAATGCAGGAAAGGCTTTCCCGCCTTGCGCGTAAATAACGGTGAAAAGAAAAAAAAATCTCAGAGCTAACGGAAAGAATAGACTGAGTGTGTGTCAAGGGCAAGTCCTAAAGCAGTTCCAGTAGACGTTCTGCTTAAAAAAAAAAAAAAAAAAAAAAAAAAACAAGAAAAAAAAACTTGAGGTTTTAAACTTTGACTCCCGTTGCCGTTCGAAACGTGCAGTAAGGTTACCGTGGCACTGGAATCACGGTTCGAACCCAGATCCAGCGCTCGCGACATCACCGTTGGGCAACCACACTACGCGACACAATTAACAAATACAAAACACCCGCGTTTTTAGTTTCTTTTTTTTTTTCTTTCTTTTTGCACTCGTACAAAAGTTTCGAAGGACTTCGCATTTCGGAGCCTATAAGTCGTTTTTTTACACGAGTAAACTCTCGGCGACTCCGGAAGTTCAGATAAGAACCCTCTATTCGTTACGCTCTAAAAAGTTGTCTTGCTTTGTATGTCTACACAGCCTTGATGCTGGTACACCTCAACGGGTGACCGGTCTCTTAGCTGTAGATGAGAAATTTAGCCAGTGGAGTACAACAGCTAACCTAGGGTTTTTAACGTGCACCACGCAGTAGTGATTACACGAACGCGTGCCGGTACGAAACTCAACCAGATCGAAACGGGCGGGGGAGGTGGGAATCGAACCCAGGAGGTTCTCAGCGCAAGCTTTCGCTGCACGCTCCGAGCTGAGATGCGTTAGCCCACTCGGCCGCTGATTCCCCGTTACGCTCTAAGAAATCCATGAAGCGCTATGTAGTTTCCCGTAGAGCAGTTGGGTGAGCCAACCCCTGCTATCACCGAAAAAAAGCTCGGCGATGTGCGAGGCTGAAAATATGATCAGACCGTATGAAAACAATGATTCAATGCCTTACGAAACCCCCGAAAGCCAAAATAAGCGGCGGAGCCAGGATTTGAACCCTGGGCCTCCCAATGTCCGGTCGGGTGTGCTAACCACTGCACAACTGTAGTGGTTGTGCCTCCCAATGTCCGGACATTGGGAGGCCCAGATTTCAAATCCTGGCTTTGCCGTTTACTTTGGCTTTCGGGGGTGTGGTAAGTAATTGATTCGGTCGATCATGTACGGTTCAATCATTATCATATTTTCGATTATATATATATATATACATATATATAAAAAAAAGCGTTCATTTTAGTGGCGAAAAGGAGGGGCACAATGCAGGAAAGGCTTTTCCGCTCCTTGCGCGTAAATAACGGTGAAAAGAAATCTCCGCGCTAACGGAAAGAATACACCGCACGTGTTTCAAGGACAAGTCCTAAAACAGTTCCGGTAAACGTTGTGCTTATAATAACAACAAAAAAGAATGACAACTTCAGGCTTCGAATTTTGACTACCGTTGCCGTTCGAAACGTACAATGGTCAGTGCCACTTTTTCTTTTCTTTTTTTTTAGCTTTAAATTTATTTTTGTTTTTTTCGTTGGCCGTGTTTTTTGCGAAGATGACAGCCTGTAGTTCTCTTTTGCCAAGGCTAGGTAGAAAAATAAACGCTCCGAAGTTGTTTTTTTTTTTTTTTTAGAGCGTAGAAAAGAAAGGGACTAGGCGATCCCTTGTCCGCACTGCCCCCCAGCGCGCATAGCACACAAAGTGCGGCTATCCTGATCACGTGACACGGAAGAAGGGGCTCGTCGAAGGACCAAGGTACGTCCGGCCTCAGGTGTCCGCAGACGCTTGGAGCGTATAATCTTGGCACTTTTCGCTCTGCGAGAACGGTCCAAACAGCAGACACAATGAGAGTGTTTTTCGCGTCATCTTCCTACACTAACCGCCGCGGAAGGTAAACAAAGCCGACGGCTACAGACGTCGGGGCTCGCCTTGAGAAAGAAACATACGTGTATGTGACCAGACGGGAAGAAGCTGCATGCGACCGTCATTTTGGCGCCTTCCGGGGGCGCAACGGGAAACCATGGCGTTTCCGGGTCGTCATCGGGAAGCTTTTGGGAAGCTAACCTTCGGAAAGTCTTCGGGCGGCCTTCGGGAAGTCTTCGAAAAGACCTCGGCTTTGACCACGAATGTACCATCTCCGAAGTGTCTCCCGGTAATTCGCGGGTAGGGGTGCCCTCGACGGAGTAATTATTGTGTTGTGTGTTCGTTTAGACAGGAAACAGTGAGCTCCCGTGGACATCTGCTGTTTTCGCTGTAGATGAGAGATTTGGCCGGACTGCTAGCCTGGGGGTCTTTAACGTATATCACGTAGCCCGGGGTACACGACTGCACGCCGATACGATGAATTCGACCGCCGTGATTGGCCGGCGCCAAGGAGCGGCCAGTAGGCATACGACCGCTGAATTCCTCGACGACCCTTTCGCTAAGTGCTCAGGGATTCTGATCGGGACACTTGGCGAAAAAGTCGGCGAGAAATCCGGCCGCTGTGATTGGCCGGCGCCAAGGTGAAGTGCGGCGTTGGCCAATCACGGCCGCCTGATTTCTCGCTGACTTTTTCGCCAAACGTCCAGATTAGGGCCCCAGATTAGAGCCCCAGATCGAAACATGGGCAGGACTGGCAATGAAACCCAGGATCTCAAAGTACCCCACCGCGAGCTTTCGCTCTATACGTGGTCTGAGCTGCGAAACTAAAAATCGGAGCGCTTAATTAATCTCATCGGGCGGAGAAGGTTGCTTCCGTGCACACATGCGCATTCATGTATATCGAACATTTTTTTGCTAATTACTTAGGTGAGGAATGCCCCCCTCTCCCCTTCCACCCTGATGTTCACTCGTATAAATTTATAGTTGCTAAAACAATGACAGGAAGATCCGTTAGTAGATTCTTAGGGAATGCGTTAGCTTGAGCCTTGGAAACGCCACACTCATCTCCCTTTGGAAAACGCCAACGCTGACCCCTTACCTTTCCTCTTTCTCTTCTGCTTCCTATATTTTTTGCTGCCTCCTTTTGGCCTCATTACGGAATCAGTGTTCGCGTTTCCCAAAGGGGAACCTGTGTGGCGTTTCCAAGGGTCGCTAACGTAATCCCTCAAAATCCACCAATGAATTTTCCTGTAGTTTTTGTTTGACCCTTTTCTGCACTGTTTGTCAGAGTACGTCAAAGCTTAGATACGGTCATCTATATCATTCGTGGAAGGAACCACATCCATGTCACTCGTGGAGGGAACCTCACCCATCGTTTTGATTACACACACACGCATCACAGCCCACGCACCGCTACTACGGAAACCCAGAGCAAAGAACAACCAGCTACGGCAAAGCGGCAACTGAGCACGCCCGCATTCCACCTCGCCGCGGCGCACGCGGCACCTCCTCCACTCTGGCTCCGCGCCATCCGTGCGCGTGACTTTGACGAAAACGAAAGGGCGATCGTTTTGACGAAAACCCGGCGGTGTCTGTCAGTTTGTCAGCGCCGGGGAGAAACAGCCAGAGGTTGGCGCGTCCAGACGCCAGCGCTTCGGACCAGTGGGAACGTCGCACGCGTCACCCTTTTTCCTTTATTTTCTCCTCCTCTCCACGAAAGACACGACAATGTTTTCGTCAAAAAACGAGCGTTCTAATGCTGAGGCAAAAAAAAGGAAAGAAAAAATAGCGCTTTTTGTCAATGACCGGGACGCGCACCGGCGCAAACTATGCCAATTGATCGACAACATAACAGAGTAATAGTAACTAACATGTACATACTATTTTCTAGTAAAGAAAACAAAACACTACTACTTCGGCACACAAGACGTTTTTAGGTACAGCCTGTAGTCCGACTATCCTCAGTAGACCCTCTTCAAAAGTCCGCGCCAACGCCTGTCCGCCATCGCTTGCTCACCTACTCCGAGCGTGTATTGTACACGAGGGCTGCGTCAGCATTGATGTCAACTCCTCATCGGCTCGTAATGGACACGAGTGTGACGTCATCATTCGGCGAAGACCCGGATCCAATCACGCGCTTCGTGTCCAAGCAATGGCGACTGCCAGTGTTGCTTGATGGACTTTTGAAAAGGGTCTATTGGACAGCTACAGACGCCGACAGCGTAGGAAACGCAGGGGCGGGGCGTCCCGAGCATCTCATTATCGCTCAGGAGCCAATCAGATTGCGGCATTAGCCGAAGAGAACACCCAAGGACCAATCACGAAGCCAGAAGACGGTTTCAATATTTAAGCCTCTCCCTGGGTTCCTTAAGCTGTCAGACTTTATGTCGGGTACTAACTCAATAAATAGATGTATTTTTTGTTTTGTTAGTACTGGCAAAGATTTCCCATTGTTTTGAACAGAGGGCTACAAATATAAGCAGAAATGCAAAAAAAAAAAGAATCTTGCCGTTTTTTTTTGTTGATTCTTTCTTGCTTTTAGTGTGACCGTTCATTAGAATTTTTCCGCAGTAACTTTAGTTTCAAAACATAACGCCCTTGGGCTACGGGATGCATCGAGAGCTCCACTGTTTCTTATGGTTATCCTTTGGCCGTCTTGAAGAAAGAGTCAAAGCTCGCGCAATGTGCACCGAACAATGGTTCGGTTTTTCCAGGCTTTCGCGCCAACTGGGTCATTTGCCCCCCTCTCTCTCCAGTGTTGCCTGTGGTCCGGGGTGACAAAACCGAAGAACATTAACTTGTCACCAGCACCTGTTATGCATACAAGGCCACGAAGGCCACTGCTTTCCTTGTTTCTTAAGAATTCAGTAAGGTTTGTAAGGCTCCCTGTGGTAACAGACGGAATGTGTTTAACAATTCGCAGACGTATTACGCATTCTGGACAATATATTAGGCTCTAAAACGTGTATGCAAACCAAAATATTATCACTTTTTTAACGCAACAGCGTTAACGAGCGCGTGTTGCAGAAAGGCCGGCCTTGGTGTCGTGGCAGAAAAGATGGCGTCGGTGGCGTGACGCGAATTCTGATTGGTTGATAGAGTCATGACGTCACAGCCACATGACCTGACGTGGGAATCTCGAACAACGCTCACGGGAAACGTGACTTCACGCGGTCACGCGGGGAATGAAAGCGGGGTGGCATTCCACGTGAAACGTCCAAAACGTTGCGCTTGACCACCTCCGATTTCTAAAAAAAACTTCATGGGCTTCGGCCACAATGTCCGTAGCCATACCCTAAAATAGTTTTGACAAAAAAAAATTGTGATGACGTGAGCGCGATTTTAATTTTTGAAAAAAGCGTGAAACTATAGGCACCACTCCATAATTTACGAAAAATCAGCTTTTTTATGCAACACCCAACAATATTTTTTTCTTAAATGTGCACGGTTGTCGGCTTATAATGTGGTTGAGTTTCTGCAGTTTTGTTTAATTTAAATATTTTTTTAAAATACATAATTTTATTCAAAAATAAACATTTTTGTAATTTTATTAAAAAATATATAATTGCTCCCGGGACCTAATATAACATTTTACTGGTTGCCCTCTAGGTATATAACCTATAAAAATATTTTAAACCGCTCAATTAAACATCTTGCAGTAAAAAAAAAATCGTGAATTTGCCAAAAAGTTTGTTTTGACGCGTAAACAGCCGTTTATTCCACCCTGAGGTGGTCCAAGTAAAAATACAAAAATATGGTGGGTTTGGAAGAACGATTGATCGTCTTTTGATTCTGAAAGTTTAATCAGAGTAATTTTTGTTTAAAGCGAGAAAACAATTTTTGAAGTTGAACTCTCGCACCACTACCCGGCGTCGCTTCTGAACGCCTCTTCGCCGCACAGCACGCCACCTGCGACGATAGCCGAAGCGATTAGGTCCAAAGAAACAACGGAGTTTGCTGCCCGCTTCCCCTCGTACCTCTTTTCTGGCTGTAAGGGAAGAAACGGCGGGTATCGTGTACTAATCGGGGGTGCCGCCAGTGCGTCGCCGTGGCAGGCCCGTTGTGCCCTTTGTACCCGAGGGCGGTTCACTCCTAAACGCGATGCCTAATCGACGGGCGGCATCAGCTGACGTGGACTTCTTCATGCCATGCCAAAGGTCCCATGGCGACCTCCGATTCCTAAAATAAAAGCAATGGTTCTTCACCACAATGCTTGTGGTGCTTCTCTAAAATATTTTTGACGAGAAACAAATTTCATAGGATGATGGCGGTTTGAACTCATAAAAAAGGAGTGAAACTAGGAGTCATTTATTAAATGATGAAAATTAAGAAATTTTTATAGAACAGTGGACTGTTTATTCCTAAAAAGCACACGGTATTTCGATTGTTCCGTAATAAGGATCATGGGTATTCGCTTGAAGCAATTTAAAAAAAAAAAGTAATATATGAGAATTTTATCCTTTTTGATAGTTTGGTTACAAACTATCTCGTTGCTGCAGGTGATTAGAAATTCTTATTGGAAACCCTGTGAATATACTGCACAAAAAAAGTTTTGGGCCGTACAACTAAATATCTTGCAGAAAAAACAACTTAATTTGTGCAAAATTTCGTTCTGTCGTTTAAAGAGCCGTCAATTCTGCCTTGAGCTGGTCGAAAGAAAAATGTAAATGTCCATGAGTACATTTACAGAAGAGTTTATTGCCTTCTGTTCTTGAAAGCTTAATTAAAATAATTTTGTTCTAAATGCGAAAGAAAACATTTTGAAGTTGAGCTTTTACGTCGCAACCTGGTGTCGTTTCTTGTGCCTCTTCTCTGCACAGCACGGCACCGTCGAGCCCGGCGAAGTGTGCGACGGTGTAACGGTGTGCCCACGCAGGTATACGGAGCAGGACCTTGAGCTGTCGGCTACATCTCGGTGAAAAGGGGCTGTTTTTCACTCTTGTTGCTTTATGGCTTTTCTCATTTCGACCGTTTTAGGCGGCGATGTCCTTCTGTGATCTTCCTGTGTCTTGATGTCAGGAGATGCTTAGCGCTGCCGGTTCAGAGCATCCATTAGTAAGCTAGCTGTTTCCTACATACACAGCGCGATCACTGTCTCTTGTTAACGTCAGGACAATGTAAACAACAGCACAAAAGACCCGTGAACGGGCAATCTCAAACGACGAGGCGATGTGGTCTTGACGAATGCGCGCCGTTGAAGGCTCACGCGTCGTTTGTGTTCGAATCGGCTTTGAAATGTCGAATTCTTGCTTTGCTGAATAGGGCGTAAGTCCAGCACGTAGCGTAGATGGTGACGCAGGCTTAAAGTGATGGTAACGTCTTGTCCCTTTGACGGGGACCGCTGAGCTAAATCTTGAAGTGAGTCGAGCTCGTTTTTCTTCAACCATTTCTTTCGGCACCCAAAGTATTGTTATGCCCCCGATGTTATTTTTGGCCCAGGTAAACAGCTGCTGGGGGGTCATGATTTGGTTCTCGAAGGGACTTCGAAGAGTGGCCCTTGCTGCCAGACGCTTCACTGTACCCCCGACTCCGTCACAAGCACTCTTCCCGTGGGACGTTGCGAAAAAATCCCATTCAGCAGAAATGCCGAAATCATTTTCGTGTTGACAGAGGTTTGCTAAGTTTTTTTTTATTCTTGTACTGAGAGGACGCACCATCTGAAGAGTAGTGAATTTTTCTAATTTGCGGAAGGTCTTGCTTCAATATCTTAATTACTTCACTCTGAAATACAGAAACAGCCACCGTGTCGTGTTCTTGGCAGTCAGAAATAAAACTGAATGATTTTATAGAAATCTCTTGGGTGGTGGCTTCTTGTTTGCGAACGTAAATAACAACGGGGTGTACTGACGCCTGAGTATTCACCCAGTGATAGGATTGCGGGGCGTCCTGCACGATGAAACTATAATTTTCAGCGAAGTCCATGAGTACTATTGGCTCGTGTTTGCCTATGTTTGCTTTGCGCTCCTGCAAGTATCGTGCCTGTTGTTTGCTCACAAAGTGGTGAGCCTTCAGTGCCTTCAGCATATCTAAGAATTTTTCGCGGAACTCGTCTGGTGTCAGAACAATGGTTTCCAGTTGGCAACGCACCCCGCTAACCCAGTGTTGCACATGGACGTAATCCGTTTCTTCCGGGTCAAGAAGTGGAGTGCTGCGGAGCAAAGTATCACCAAAATCGGTACTTGGGCATTTGGCACACCTGTCAAGCATGCGCTCTTCATTGTGTAGATCACATACTGTAGTGGATAAAAGTTCTTCGGTGCTTTCGTCTAATCCTGTAGCATGAAGCAAGAGCTTAAAAGTTTGGTGTTGCATGCACACGCAAACTGTGTGAGTGCCGGTCCCCCCTGCTAGGACACAATGTGAAGGCCACAGACTTGCGAATGTTGAAAAGCCGCACCTGAAATCGCAGCTTTTTTTTCCATTCCTAGTGCATTTCTTTCAAGTTGAGCAACAACAGACGCTTTTGGCGACCACGTAGCACGTCCTTTTTTCCCGGTAGGCAGTACGAGACAGCGTCGTCCTGATAGAACTCCATGATGGAGGCCTTAACTTCTTCGCTGACCGGGCGGCTTCTTCTTTTTGGCACGGTGCCCAATATTCCTGATTCTGACCTGAACTTTACGGCTTGACGCGCTTGTCGTTCCGAGGCTCCAAAGAAGTTCATAATCTTTTCGCGAGACCAAGAGGGTGGGGCCAATGTTAGAAGTTGTAATTTTTTCTCTCTATTTTTCTCCAGGTCAAACTCGTTTTTTACATCTTGCATCAGTGACACGTAGTCACTCAAGACAAAATCTTCATCCTGGTTCGGCTGAGAAGTTCGTTTCTGCTGTACACCCAAAGATGTATAAATTCTTCTTTCGGCAGAGATGTTCTTCTTTTGGGCGTATGTCTCGCGGCTTGTTCGCCCTCGTTTTCGTTGGAGAGGGCTCTCCCCAACGGCTGCGAGGGCCTCGTTGACGCTCTCAAGTGCTACCTCGGGGTCATCATGTTCAGAAGGGGCATCACGAGCCAGAGGTGGTGCTGGTGCTTGAAAAGTAGGTCTCTTCTTCAATTCGAAACAATTTCGCCGGCATGCTTGACAAAGTCGGTTTCCAGGAATAAGGTTTAAATTGGGGTGCGCATCTGCCAAGGCTATTGTAATTACAGCTGATCCACGGCGGTTTTTTAAGTGTTCATAGAAAGGGTTAGAACACCACTTGGATGCAATTAGTGATGTATACTTTTTAAGGTATACTTGATGATGATGTGAACACACTGTACGGATGTCACCATGTGGGCGCCCGGAACGGAGCGAAAGGAGCCGCCGATCCGTGTGCGTCAGGTCTTGAGCGTTGATGAGGGACCGCGTCTTGGTCTGTGTGGTCACATGGCAACCCCTTGCACCCAGGGAGCACGGAGGAAGTTCGGCTTCTGCAATGAAAAAAAAAGTTAAATGGAAGATGACTGCTCCTTCATTCATGTGAGCCATATCTGCGTGCTGCGCATAAATGACATGTCGGGCACATATGCGCCTTACGTGCAGAAGCAAGCCTTGTACGCAAAACGTCATTCGGCTTTGAACTTTTATAACGCTAATTGGTTTGTGACTGGTATAAGGCGAACCATGTGTGTTCAATATAAGCCAACGCATCCTTCCCTAAAGCTTGGGCTTATACATGTTTAACGTAACACATACCACATGTACGACAAACGCCAGCTTTAAGAAAAAGATAGCTAGTCCATCTGGTTTGAAAAAGTCATAAATTGAGCGGCCGCAACTATACAGATACTGTGACAGGGTAGGCACGAGTAAACACGACATAACTATTATTGTATTGTACAAAATAAAGCCGGCTTTCCTACGTACCCTGATAAGCATCCACAGGAACCGTAGATTGACTTCTTTCTCCAGACGGACCAGCTCCATCCATCGTTACACCACCGTACAACGTACTTGACGAAAAATGAAGTTCTTTCTTCGACAGATTTCCGATCTCAAATGGTCGTTCAAAAGCCAACTTCTCGCTTGTCAGCCTTTTCTTAGCTTACTAGCGCAGAAGCGGGTTCCTCAAAAGGCAAGGAATGAGACTCGATACCCGGTGTCAATAGTGCGGACACGTGCTTTTGTTTATTCATTATTTCCAATGGGTCATGTAAAGATTCCCGCACTGACAATATGGACCGAAAATAATGCTACAAGCGCAATCTTGGCTTGTGACGATGCTTCAAGCGTCCGAGTTAACATACTCAATCAGCGCGTTTCAGACTTTGATCACGCGCCTGTAGCCTTCACTGCGCTCCAACTAAGCGCGAACCGGATCATAGCTCCGCTTTTCACCGCAGCATGCGTGACGGCTAGATTTCGCGGCGATATTATCGTGTTTCAGATGTCCACGTCAGCTGATGCCGCCCGTCGATTAGGCATCGCGTTTCGGAGTGTGAGGAGCCGCCCTCGGGTACAAAGGGCACAACCGGCCTGCTATGGCGACGCACTGGCTGCACCCCCGATTAGTAGACGATACCCGCCGTTTCTTCCCTTGCAGCCAGAAAAGAGGTACGAGGGGAAGCGGGCAGCAAACTCCGTTGTTTGGACCTAATCGCTTCGGCTATCGTCGCAGGTGGCGTGCTGTGCGGCGAAGAGGCGTTAAGAAGCGACGCAGGGTAGTGGTACGAGAGTTCAACTTCAAAAATTGCTTTCTCGCTTTTAACAAATATTACTCTGATTAAACTTTCAGAATCAAAAGACGATCAATAGTTCTTCCAAACCCACCATATTTTGTATTTTTACTTGGACCACCTCAGGGTGGAATAAACGGCTGTTTGTGCGTCAAAACGCACTTTTTGGCAACTTCAGGATTTTTTTTTTACTGTAAGATGTTTAATTGAGCGGTTTAAAATATTTTTTATAGGTTATATACCTAGAGGGCAGCCAGTAAAAAGATATATTGGGTCCCGGGAGCAAATATATTTTTTAATAAAATGACAAAAATGTTTATTTTTGAATACAATTATGTATTTTTAAAAAAATATTTAAATTAAACAAAACTGCACAAACTCAACCACATTATAAGCCGACACCTGTGCAAATTTAAGAAAAAAGTAATGTTGTGTGTTGCATAAAAAAGCAGATTTTTCGTAAATTATTGAGTGATGCCTAGTTTCATGCTGCTTTCAAAAATTAAAATCGCGCTCGCGTCATCACAAATTTTTTTTCGTCAAAACTATTTTAGGGTATGGCTACGGACATTGTGGCCGAAGCCGATGAATTTTCTTTTCATTCCTTCCGAGCGCAACGTCTGGGACGTTTCACATGGAATGACTCAGTGGTTAAAACGTGACATGGTAATGCGAATTAATTAAAGGTCGCACATGCCTCATATTTCTCTTTATAAAGTAATTAATTTGCCTCGAAGAAAAATGTGAAGTCTTTTAGCAGGGATTCGAACCCACTACCTTTCTTTCGGTTGTGAGCCAGCCAAACTACTAACTGCAATTTTTTTTTGTAAGTTGCAACGTTGAGGTTGCTTACTCACACATCATACAAGACGGTCTGAGAACACGAGTCACCGCATTATCTGTGGTTCGAATGCCCCGTGCCAAGTTTTCTTCTTGAGCCCGTTGCCATGCGGCATTCGAAGCACAAATTTCGTGTTGACTCGCGTTCGAATCTGTATGCAGACCGTCTTTTGTACCATCTATGGGCAGTGTGACCCCGGCTTTATACGAGGTATTCACTGGACGCCATATTTGAGGGTATGCTCAGAACGAGATCACATTAACAGCCTGCTAAGACCGGCAATCTTGATGGTGCTAGATGCGCGCTCTAAAAGGACAGCGGAAGCTCGCCGACAGCACGCGTTCAGCAGCAGCGTACACGGATATGGCCGCCAGTGAATACTCCCTATAGGAAGTATTCACTGGGCGCCATATTTGAGGGTGCTGTTTAGAGCGCATGCTCAGAACGAGCTCGTATCAATAGGCTGCTAAGACCGGCACTCTTGATGGTGCGGAAGGCACGTTGCAAAAGAACTGTGGAAGCTCGCCATCAGCAAGCCCTCAGCATTCACGCACACAGCTATGGCCGCCAGTGAATACTCCCTATTAGCGGCGAGATGCTTCGGTGGCGCCCTCGTTCGGTTACCTATCGTGACGTCATCACCTTGTGAGTAACAAGTTCGATGGTGATTGTAATGGGCATGGTAGAAGCTCGAAATCATTGCGCTCTCAAAGCAATACTGCCAACACCGTCACAATCGAAGTTCTTACATTCCTCTTATTTCCGTCTATGAGAAATCCTTTGCTGACGTCATAGTCAGCATTCGGCCAATTGTGGGGGGTAGGGTGCCTACATGTCTGTCTGTCTCAGGGTGAAGACATCTATTGTTGCCCTGAATGTGCCAGAGCGTGACGCCCTTGCGCACTCGGTGCGTGACTGGGGCGGTAAAATGGCGTTCATGCATTACCCAAAGCTACGCGCTCGAGCTGAGTGACACCGGATCGCGCGCTCTTCAAAATGCATAAACAAACAATTGGGTGGAAAAATGGCTGAGATGTCACCACTCAAGCAAAAGCGCGCGTGTGTATGAAGGCACTCTAGTGGTGGGCCGACCACAGCGACCCTTTTGGCCGCTCACGTCGCCAATAGACTCGTCTAAAAGGAGCCGTGAAAGCTACACTTACGCGGTTTGTGCAGCTGAGTTAGTTACACGGCCAGGAAGACAGAGTATCGGGGGCTAATCGTAACGATCAGTTGGCTAATTAAGTATATTTGTTAATTACATTTTTAATCAGTGATAATAGGTGTATAGTTTTAATTAGAAACTTGCTGAACATTATCGAAAGCCACTAAACAAACTCCTTTTAGGAAGATATAACACAGTGGCAGCATTTGACGGCGTTCTAAAAAAGCGCTCTATTTAGACGCGTTTTTAGGTTTCGGATTCTAATCGGAGCGCATCTCTGCGTCCGCGGTGCTGCTTTCCGATGGTCGCGGCGCGAAGCCACCCCCTCGCCTCCCTCGCAGGATGGTGGTAAAAAACGTTTATTGATACGTCAGGCACTCGCATAATGCTGGCCTTGGTCTTGCGACGGCTCTCAAAGACGAGGCCAGGCCGGAATCCTTCAGGAACAGAAGTACCGAGTCTAGGATTATCTTCGTCTTGAGATGGTCCGTGGAGGCTCGATCCAATCCTCCAGGGTATATGGCCGCTGGTTAAGTGAAAGAAAGTTGAGTGCCTTGACTCTGGCGGGGAGGGAGGTGTGAGCAGTCCCACATGAGGTGGTGGAGGTCTCCTGCAGGGGCCAGATTGCAGTAAAGATCATGTCTCGGGCTTGTCCAGTGTGAAGGTGGAATATTTCCTTTGCTTTAAGAAGGCTTTGATGAAATCGGGTTGGGGGAGGGGGGGGGGGGGGTTGTGTGTGACGCCGCTCTGCTGAAGTTCACGGATGATTACAGTTTGAGGTGAGGAGTCAAAGGCTTTGTTGATGTCGACGGAGACGAGCGAGCAAAGACTTCTTGGTTTGTGGCTGTAGGCGCCCCTGGTTAGGAGGAGAAGGCTGTTTCTCGTGCTCAGGTGCTTGCGGTAGCCGCTTTGGGTGAGTTCCTCGCAAGATGGAGAGAATTATGGCGCACGTGTGATGCACCTCTCAGCCACTGGGGAGCAGGACCGCGGGCGCAGAGATGAGCTCCGATAAGAAACCGAAACCTAGAAACGCGTCCAAGTGAAGCTTTTTTTCTTAAACGCCGTAAAATGCTGCCCGTGCCCTCTAAAATAAGTTGATTTAGTAGTTTTCAATGGAGCTCAGCAAGTTTCTATTAGGAACCATATGTCCATGTTTATTAATTAAAAAGTTAATGAACACATTTTACTTGATTAGATGACTGATCGTTACGATTAGCCCTCTGTACAATGTCCCCCTGACCGTATAACTCACCTGCAAAAACCGCATAAGTACACCTTTCACGGCTTTTTTTTAGACAAATCCGTAAAGTTAGTGGAGATCTGGCTGCCCTTCCCCGCGCCGACACTCCGGACCCTAATTTCCTAATTAAAAAAAAAAAAAAAAAATTGCTACTGTTGGCAGCGTGCTTTTTTCAAGTCGCACCTCGCGAACGGGACTGGATTTGTGACTTTTTCTGTCATATGGAAGGCTATGGTTAGTTTTTGAGGTTTTGTGCGTTCTTCGCGAGTGTGTTGGATATCAATATTGTTGTCAGAGGTGTGCGATTCTGACGCTCTGGTAGATTGTTTTCTGTTTTAAAAGAATACGGTTGAGTTTCATATGAACAAGCGCTGTATACGGGCGTATGCACGATTTGAGTATATAGAGAGTGCTCATACTTTTTAGTTGAGCAATGGTTTCCTCTCACGTACCTCTTGAACGTGTAGCGTGACGTTCTTGATGATTGCCTGCCCGTTAGTATTGAAATGAAGAGTTTTGTTCTTATTTCATCGCAAGTCCAACGATCGAAAGATTTTGGTTTCGGCGCGCTGTTTGATATAGCGTGCCGGTATTCGTTTTTGCGCGATTCGCTGTTTGTTACATTAGGGACGGAAGCGAACTTTAAGAGCCGGCGTGTGGTGTGTGTGCCTGAGTGCCCGTGCGTGTTGTGAGCTGTGGTGCTCCGGACTGGTTCAGGGGCCGTGCTCCGTCGGTCGCGAGCTGCCCAGTGAATGAACGTCCACCACTGGCCTGCCTGGTTTGATGCCACCACCATCACCATCGAGGGCAGACTTCTGATCGAGTTCCTGGGAACCACGCAACCTCAAACCCCCCGGAGTCTGAGCCTTGAGGGGAGGGAGGTGTGGAGATCTGGCTGCCCTTCCCGGCGCCGACCCTCCGGACCCTAATTTCCGGCCTCCGAGATACTTCATGCCTCGGGGGAGCGGACATCGCCTCGCGTAGCAGAGATCCGGGTACGGCGCTCCCCCAGCCCACTGATGTCACGTGACTGGCTTCCCAAGACAGGGGCAAAGGCTTGAAAAGGGGAAGCCGGACAAAGGAAGGTTCTCTCTTGGACGGTGACGCTCGCTTGGACGGTGCAGCTCTCGAACGGCGGGACACGAAGTATGGTGCAGCGGTGACAAGGAGTTAGAAGAAGCCCGCAAGTTAAAAACAAAACAAAAATCACCCAGTATATTCCGTTCAAACTGAAGCTGTGACCACAAGCTCCGCCTTCAGCGCGAGCTCGCTGGGTTCTGCAGTGCTTTGGTTGCCGCGTGCTTGCGCGTTCACACTTGCGTTAACAAAGGCGAAACGCTCGCGCTGAACGCGGAGCTTCTAGTCTCAGCTTAAGGGTGAACGGAGTATAGGCCACGCAAGGTACGTTTGCACGGCGAATGAGAAGGCGGTGCGACCGAGACCCGATAAAGCTCGAGTGTTCTTTAAGTACCAAACTCGTTGTCTGCCGTTCGTGATTTTTGCATTTAAACGTGTTTATGGATGATTTTGCTGTGGAGTGAAGACGTCTGTATTGACGAAGAATGGCTGTACTATGCGACATCCTTTTTGTGTAGTTGCTTGTAGTTCAAGAAAACTAGAATAAGGTCCTCCCACAAAACCCTCTACTCCTTCTTTGGAGGAGTGAACTTTGGAGAGAAGTTGTGTGGACAGGAGAAAAGCACGAATCATGGCGAGCAGAGAGCTTTTGTTTTGCAATTCTTAACCTGCAAAATATTAAAGTATTTTTTCTTTCAATTTGTTCTTTCGTTGGTAAGTAATCAGAACTCGCACACATGATCTGCTGAGCGGTGTAATTGTGACTATCGCTTTCAACCCACTTCTGTCAGACAACCCTTCATGAGGGTGAAGTGGGCTTTTAAACGCGTGCGCCCACACACACACACACACACACACACACACACGCACACGCACACGCACACGCACACGCACACACACACACACACACACACACACACACACACACACACACACACACACACACACACACAGTGTTGGAGGTAACGCGTTACTAGTAACGACGTTACTGGTAACGCGTTACATTTTTCGCTAACGCAGTAACGTACTCGTTAGTATTCTGAATGACTAACGAGTAAAGTATTTCCGTTACTTTTTTTACGGTATCGGCTGTCAAATTTCGTTACTCGTTACTCGTTACTTTTGACCAAAACTGGTGAAATCCTGCACGAGCTTGTCTCAAAATCCTGCACCAGCTTATCGCTGCACGGTACCAGCATCCGTCACAGTAAAGTTAAAAAAAAAAAAAAAACTTTTTGAAGGCGAAAAAAACCTTCGGTTACCACCTAATTCCGTTCATCCTTCTTTTTCTTTTCTTTTTTTTTTTTCATAGTGTCACCACCCACAGGGCTTGAACGAACGACTGCGTTACAGCCTCCTGCCCTCCCTCCTCTTCCCTGTGCAGCAGAAGTGGACAGCGGGGGGAGGGGGGGGGGGGGGGGAGCCGTGGAGAGACATCCGTTTACAACAGTGGAAAACTAGTGGCGAAGCGATTTGCTCATTTCTCTAGTTTCAAAAAAAAAAAAAAAAAAAAACACCCTTTGTGGAATATTTTTACCCTCGCTCTCCCTCTCGTTGCCTGAAAGTTCCTGACCCACTTATGTACACAGAAGGATCTTTCGCTTGATAAGTCTTTAATTCCCTAAGGTCATAATAAAAAAATAAAAAAAAAGTTTTAAACCTGAAAAGAAAACTTACAAACACGAAACCTTTTTTTTTACAGAAAAATTAAGAGCTACTGCTGGAAAGAGGCAGCAAGTGATTAAAGCCAGTGTGCTGGTAACCGGTGTCCTGTTCCATATAGTGAAGTAAATCAGTCTCTGGTAATAGTATGAACCGGACTGTTACTAAAACCGGCGTTCAGATGAGGGGTGTTGATTGGCTGGTTGTGTTCCAGCAGTCCTCGTTCGCATGCTGTAGTTTATAAAAGCCGATTGACTAACATCTCCGACTCATTCTGCGCGTGAGATGGGCATGAATAACGAAAGTCCGTCGCCATGGCCAACAGGTCTGAATGAAATGTATCAACTGAAGGAGACAGAATCAGGTAATTTACAGTTTCAATGCCTAATCTGCATGCCGAAAATTAAGCTGCTTCGCGCATCAAAACACTATGACACCACTCTGTAAATTTTTATCTTTATCCAAGCTTGTTAAGGAGCCTGATCATACATCTCTGCCAAACATATGTACTCGAACAGAAAAGTAACGTAAAAGTAACGTAAAAGTAATTTTTGAAAAGTAACGGTAACGGTATATCGTTACGTTTGTAAAACAGTAACGTAGCTCGATAACGCGTTACTTTTGACCAAACTAACGAGTAACGCTATTTCGTTACTTTTTTTCGGTAACGGGCACAACACTGCACACACACACACACACACACACACACACACACACACACACACACACGCACACGCACACGCACACGCGCACGCGCACGCGCACGCGCACGCGCACACGCACACGCACACGCACACGCACACGCACACGCACACACACGCGCACACACACACGCGCACACACACGCGCGCGCACACGCGCACACACGCACACACGCACACACACAGTGTAAAAAGCCACACATAACGTCACGCAAACATAGTTTTACACACGATTTCGCACAGCCACCCACATACAGTGTCACACACATACGCAATGTCGCACACACAGCGCCACACGCAAAATGTCACGCACACAGTGTCACACACACGAGTCACACACACACACACACACACACAAAAGTAACCGACAGTTGCATACACACAAGAAGGAAGTCGATCGGTGCCAAGCGTTAAGTGGGCTCCCGCTGAAAAGTGTTTTCCTCCCTCGAAAGCCGCGAAATGTTACACAATTCGCTAGTTCCGCTCTCTCGTTACTCAAACTCAGTCACGAACAGATACAAGGCCGACCAAAATAGGCATAAGAAACGTTAAAGAAACTGACAGGCCAAAAAAAAAGTACGAACATACAAACAAAGGTGAGAAAATACACGTTCGTTTCAGATTATCGAAGTTAAACGACCGGAACACGGAAGCAGAAACAACAATTGCGCACGCGCAGGAATGTTACTCTGTCCGTCCGATCGTGTTTCGCGATGTTTCCTGTGAGGGGAGTGAGAGAGTGTCGTGCCAAATACTCAACAAAAGTGTGTACACTCTAAAAAAAGTCTGTGAGTCTACTTTTCCGCACAACACTCGGAGAGTCAATCACGGCAACTTACGAAGACAGCTCGGCGAATGACGATGCCGAGACA
Source organism: Ixodes scapularis (assembly GCF_016920785.2). Taxonomy (NCBI): domain Eukaryota; kingdom Metazoa; phylum Arthropoda; class Arachnida; order Ixodida; family Ixodidae; genus Ixodes; species Ixodes scapularis. The sequence continues at coordinate 16,075,554 of NW_024609882.1, read as the reverse complement.
TATTTTTAGACCAAAAAACGCAATCTGAGTTGTGACATTAAGCAATGCAAAACGTTGCGCTTGCATTGCTTAATGTCACAACTCAGACTGCGCTTTTTGGTCTAAAATATGTTTCGGCATCGTCATTCGCCGAGCTGCCTTCGTGAGTTGCCGTGATTGGCTCTGCGAGTGTTGTGCGGGAAAGCGGACGCACGGGCTTTTTCTAGAGTGTGCAAATGTATTTAGGGTGGTATTTCTAAGTTACTTTCACAAAGAACTATCTTGAGTAGAGCAGAAATACTTTGAAAACGTAATTGACCTTTTTCAGAGATCGCTGGGCGCATGCGCCGACCCTGAGAGAGAGGGAGGAAAGGGAAAGGCGCCATTTTTGGTGGCTCTCTCGTCCGCTCGGTCGCACAGACAGTGCTGGTTCGGCTTGACTCCTCCGCTATTCTCGCGGCTTGGCTTCATAGTCGTCGCGCCTCACCACCGCGCAGCTGTAAGTTGCACAAATAAAAGCAAGAATGGTTCAAATGAAAGCCTTTATGGAGTTTCAGCAGCCTTTGCGGGTGGTGCACAAAAAGACTCGATGTCAAACACCCCGCCATTTTGCCCTGGTTTCAAAAGCCTAGGACGCCAATCGCTCGTGTCAGCCGGCTGGATAATCAATGTGACGGCGCTACATTCTGATTTTAACTAAAATACAGCAAATCGGAACATGACGGTAAGCCGGAAAGGGGTGGGAAAACGAAAACGCAAAAGGAGACAGAAAAAGAACAGGCAACGTCTCTTGAGACGATCGATGCCTGTTCTTTTTTTGCGTTTTCCTTTTCCTACACCAGTCTCAGGTTTAATGCTTAAAAATGAGCTTATCGGTGAATAGATACGAATACATGAAAGGATAAAAGATCAAGGACACAGGACTTCTTAAAAGAAGTCCTGTTTCCGTCCCTGTCCTCAATGCATATTCGCATATCAAGTTTTCCACCATGTTCAACTTACACCAGCTCGCTTACACTCTCGATTATTTTCCCGTTAATAGTAAATGTGCACGCGAGGTTGTGCGACGTAATCACGCCATACATGGTACTCAAGTAAAGAATAACACGATAAAGCTTTCCGTCCTTCAGGCGTGCGCTATAGACATGCGCGTCTTGCCATGTGAAAAGAGAAGAAAAACAGATAAAAATATCAGTCGCTGGCAAAACATTTAAAGCGTGCGAAACGAATTTAAGCTTCACGGAGACAGAACCCTGATGCAATGCCTTGGCAACCAACCGTGAACTCCTTTGTTTGCTGGGTTCACTTTGTCGAAGGTTCGTAAACGTGCTGAATTTAAAGAGAGATTTTTTTCTAACGTACCTTTCCTTACTTTTTGTTGGTGCAGGCGAGCCTTCGCGATATCAAGACCGCTCGGATTTCACACCGCCCTAGTTTGCTTACGAATTCCCGAATACGGCGAGGCTCGTGCGTTCGCGCGGTACAGAGGACGGCTAAGTGACGGACGCAATAAGCTCGAATAACTTAAGCGATCAAGGGGAGAAAAATCAGCTGTTTGTAGTGGCCGGGCCTTACAAACGGGGCTCACAAGCTCCGTACAGGGTAGATGGTTGGGTCGGTATCGAAACTGGTCACCAACACTATGCGACTCTGCCTTGAAAGCGGACCCCCTTTTTACTAGCCAATTGCAAGACGCGATACTGAAGTGACGATTAAGGCCTGTTCACACATACAGCGGAGCGCTTCTGTAGCGCTACGTGAGCGCTCCAAGGAGCGCTCATGTGGCGCTTCTCGCGCGTGACTTAGTTCTCATATAGCGCGCGATTAGCGCTTTTGTAGCGCTTTGTTAGCGCTGCTGTAGCGCTTTGTTAGCGCTTCTGTAGCGCTCTGTTAGCGCTCCAGTAGCGCCTTGTTAGCGCTCCTTGTACCGCGGTGCTGCGGATTAGCGCGTGCACTGCGGTTCCGGTTCCTGTGGTTGGGTGTGCATCAGCAGCACCATGGCGGACATGTGGCATGCTGAGATAGAAATGCGACAAATGCTGTTGCATACACAATTAGTGCATATGTGCGTTGACGGCTCAACGCCAAGAAGAGCCTTCTGGGTTCGTGAAATCTTTCGGCACCGAGATACCGACGGGTACCCGGCGAACCTTGTTCCTAGGCTGAGGGACCGAGACACGGAGCTCTTTCGAAGGTGAGTGTTAGTTCTTGCATAAATAAAACAATCATAAATCATGAATGTCCTCCTCATTTACAGCCAGGAACCCAAATTAATAGGCGTGCAATTACATTTCCAGCTTTCTACGTATGACGCCCGCTAGCTTCACCAGTCTACTCGAGATGGTCCGCCCCCTGATAACTCGACAAGACACACGATGGCGGCAGAGCATCCCGGCTGACCAACGGCTCATGCTGACACTGAGGTACGCGAGCTTCATTTCTAAAAGCACTACTCGCTCGCAAATACTTCGAACAATTCTACCGTGGCAACAGAGCAAACACCGTGAAACATTTAACTTTCTGAATTCGAAAACAATTTCAATATGTAGTATTTCACTGAAGGTGCTTCGATAATAAGAATCCTAATATTTGAAGGCACAAGTATTAAGGTCATGCGTCTTTTTATGGGTGCTATAAAATGCGCTGGGTGTTTACAAATAGTATTCACTGGCGGAATCGCGTTCCTCGACGTCTGTCTGACAGGGTGAAGACATCCTTTGTCGTACCGAATGCCGCCTGCACGTGCCAAGAAAAGATATATACAAACATTGGCCAAAGAAATGAGGAGGCTATGCTTCAAAGCACTGACTGTAAAGCTCAGCGCTCGAGCCGGGTGACACCGGAGCGCGTGCACTTTACAAAAACATAGAAAGCGATGGGGAAGGACATTTTCCAAGATGTCATCGGTCGTTGTAAAATCCCTCAATGTTTCTTTTTTTTTTTTCTTTTATCGAGGGAGTTTACGTTGTTGTTGCTGAGCACGCGCTAACGGGGACCTCAGTTTTTATTCAAGAACGTACACCCACACCATCGATACCACTGATCTCTATGACAATTTGCTGGAGCGCGCTTGCACGCGATTGTGGCCACCGGGTCGGCTATATTCTGACCATACCAACATGGGCATCGCAGACGCTGTGGAGGCTGCTTGTGCTGCCCTCCTCCAGTGCTGCGCTTCACCGATTCTAACCTTTATAGCAGTCGCCGCAATGTCTCGTCGGCCGTGTTGGTATGCCCATAAACATAACCGACCGGTGGTCGCATTTGCGGGGCAGTAAGCTCGATCCAGCAAGTGATTATAGAGATCACTGATCAAGACTGCCATTCTTGGCAGACGATAAAATATTATTCTTTCTGAGCCTGTGCTGTAAGCGGAGGGCGCAAGTACGGCTATCAGTGACGTCATTTAGATGCCATATATTAACCTAAGCAATGCACATGCTTTTCTTTGAAATGCAGTATCTTTATTTGGCTGATATTTAGTTTTCAAAGTAATGATCATTATGTAATGTGTGCTCATAGGTTCCTTGGAAGTGGAGATACCCAAAAAAGCATATCATTTGGATTTCTCACCGGGCACTCAACAACGAGCGTGATAATTTCAAGCACGTGCCAGGCTCTATGGCAGTGTCTCGTTCCGAACTACGTGAAGAAACCGGGCTCGCCATCAGAATGGGTGTCTGTTGCTGACGACTTTCACAGGTTGTGGAATTTTCCAAACTGTGTTGGCGCCATGGACGGAAAGCACATCACCATCGAGTGCCCGCTGCTGAGTGGATCAACACATTTCAACTACAAGCACGCATTCAGCAAAGTAAATTGAGCCATATCATTTTCACGTGATAACTTGGATTTTTTTTTTCTAGATATTGCATCCAGAAAAGTGATGAAATTTAAAGACATACATCACAAAATAAGAATACTGACAGGAAAGGCACGCAACAGCCTCTTCGTAGTTATGTTGCACGTCTTTCTTATAAGTAAATCACGAACTCCCTCACGCTTCTGTGTTTATCACTTTGGAAGTTTACCCAACGGTTTACTCGCTACATTATAAAACTCTGTTCTGAATTACTTGGTTGACCAGCACACTTTCTAATATATACTTGTATTATATTTTTCAGGTCCTAATGGCTGTCGTTGACGCCCGGTACCGCTTTTTGCTGGTGGACATTGGCCGACCCGGCTGTGAAAGCGATGGCGGCATTTTATCAAGGAGTGAGATCGGACTGAGCCTGGAAAAGGGCACATTGGGCTTCCCTCGATCGAAGTCCCTGCCCGGGACAAGCAAAGAAATGCCATTCGTCATAGTCGGAGATGAGGCATTTCCTCTGAAAACCTATTTAATGAAACCATACCCCAAAGTGGATATCAACAAAGACCAGAACGACGAAGGCAAGGGAGAAGCGCTCAAGAAGCGTGTATTTAACTACAGACTGTCCCGAGCACGGAGGGTCTCAGAAAATGCTTTTGGAATCCTCTCAAACCGGTGGAGAATTTTTAGAAGAACTTTCAAAGCATCTGAAAAGAACACTGTTGCCTACATAGGCGCCTGTGTTGCCCTTCACAATTTTCTGCTTTCTGAGGTCCACAGCCGAAGCATCTACTGCCTTCCAGCTCTTCTTGAGAGGGAAAATGACAAGCATTTGGCTGAAGGGCCAAGCGGAGCAGAAAACACTGAAGGGCGCACAGTGCTTCAACACCTCCCTCGCTTGCCCAGCTCAGCCAAACATGACCAGCCAGCAGCTCAAGTTCGGAATGATTTTGCAGACTATTTCTCTGGTCAAGGTTCTGTCAAGTGGCAAAACAAGATTGTCACAAGAGCGAGTTAGATTTATTGGTTCATGAGGTGTTCCTCTTCGTAGTTCAACAGCTGTTGTTGCACAACGGACATTGCCCTTAAGGCCTGCAGCTTAGGCATCTTTCTCAGGCGCTCGGCCACCATCATTCCAAAGTGATGAAAGTCGTCATTTTGGCGAGTCATCTGCTGCGGCAGCCTTGCTTCGTTCAATCCTCGGAGATTTTCTTTGATACAGTATACGATGTCTTGGCTTCGTCTTTGTCTGTAATATATATTTTGAACAATAGGAAGAAGTTTATTTTCTTGACATATGTTGCATGGTTTTCATGTTTTATATTTTCACATAATTATCTTTTTACGCGTTATTATAAAAGGATGTTATTATAAAGTGCGACACTGTAAAATGGAAAACCAAACAACTGCTTTTTATTTTACCTCACCCTACACTTTATAAATTGCAATAATGGCGTCAAGAAAAAGGCACGAAGGATCGGTGCACTCCTCTCATACTCCATTTCTTGTTGTTTTTCTTTGTTTTTTTTTCTAGCATAAAACGTTTTTTGACTCAGTAATATACATAAATCAGCAAAGCTTCCTAGCCTTGCGGTTTTCAACCCGGATGCGAAACGATTTGATTCGTTTAGCAGCAGTATAACTATGAGTTCTGAAAGGGAGAGCTGTGGACGTCACGTCGATCATTAGTCCTACCGATATATACGGCAGAACCTTGGGACTCGTATCTTTTGGTCGCAGCCACGAAGGAATACATTTAAAAAAGGAAAAGTATAAGATTGTACAACCATAAAAATCTGCAAGCATATACCTCGTTGTTCCTCTGCCCGTTGTTTGTGGAGCTCTGTAAAAGAACATGCCGGATTACGGCAGCTCGGAATGAAAGTGTTTATTACAGATACTACCTCTTCAATAAAAGCGTAAATAATGAAGCGAAAACGTCAAATTCAGTTTAAAAAATCTTGGCTTTTAAAACCAATTTGGTTGTACGTACGATAAAAAGAAACACTTCGTGGTATCAGCAATTTTGTTTTGTCTCTATGTCCATATCTGCCGCCCTCAAGAAATTACCGGCAAATAAATAATCATACATTATGAAAATAAATATAAAAACTCAAAATAACTAAACAAAGAACACCAAAACTTACGTATCGCCGCGTCCTTGCTCTAAGGTATTTGTCCTGGAGGAAGAAATAATGTTATTTTAGTAGTCTTTAATCTTGTGCAATAGATAGAGTGAAAACCAAGCTCACGTGTCTTCTGTAATCTCCGTTGTTGAACTAGTTTCGGAGCTGCAAATTAAAATTTTTCTTTCCAGAAGAGTACAAAAATTGCACTCATTTTTTACCAATAGACATGTATGTGGTACTTCATATATGCATTCTAGACCAAATGCACAGCACCTAGAGACGCTATTGTGGTGGCGCATAGTTCGACAGTGCTAGTCACTTACTTGGCAAGAGTTTCCTCTACTCCGCTGTCCTTACCGGGAGTTGTCATGTTGTTGCTGCAATGTACCCCACGGCATGAGACCAAATGTGTCACGTCTAAATATTAAAATTAATGCTTACATCAGAGAAGACACGCTGTCATGAGCAGGGTGGTCTTCGGTCAAGCTGACAGAAGGTCTCGCTGAAGGGCTGAGGTTTGACAGCGTCCTAAAAGAATGAAGACATTTCTGAACACGTTTAAATTGAACTCGATGTATATGAACCGTACTTACCACTCTGTTGGTACTTCCCGGCTTCTCAACAGGCTATCCATGGATCGATAGTGCTTCCAAGCTGGAGGCGGAGTGTAGGAAGAGCCGCTCCTCGTATTTTCCTCGTATTTTCGTTTCAACTTCCCAAATTTTGTTTTCATAGTTCGAAATTTTTGAGACGCCTCAATCCCCGAGATAAGATTACCAGAACAATTATATTTCTCACCCTATCTTTTATTTTCGAGCACACACCATGCATGTACAGGGTGTCACAAAAGAAAATTTACACGGTCTTTTTTACCGCAAAAATAAACTAGACATCGCCGAACGCTCATTCTCCGCCCAAAGATAGAACTAGAGGTCACAACTAGATGCCAAAGTTTCAGCCCGATCCGATAACCTAATCAAAAGTTATAAGTGATTTTCTGAAAATTTCAATGGGAAAATGGGGCTCATTTTTGTCCGTTTTCGGTTTCTGGTGCCATAGAGCCCCATGTGTTCGGAAACTCCGTCGGCCGCCATTTTCCCATTGAAAATTTGAGAAAATCAGTTATAACTTTTGATTAAGTTATCGGATCGGGCTGAAACTTTAGCATGTGGTTGTGACCTCTACCGCTACCTTTGGGCGGATAATGAGTGTTCGGCGATGTCTAGTTTATTTTTTGCGGTAAAAAAGACCGTGTTAATTTTCTTTTGTGACACCCTGTATATCGCTTCAATCAAAACCTTACCTGATACCCCTAGTTCTTTGCCGATCAGCTCCCACCTATTATTTTTTAACTCCGTGTCTTTAAAACCAGGGTCACGCATGTCGAATAGGAAGCGATGAGGTCGTACGGAATCAATTAGTCGCTCAAAGTCCATGACTCTGGTTCACCTGCCTGACCCTTTGCCTAGAGAGCGGCTCTTTTACTTCCTCTTCTTTCAGCACCACAGGAAAAACAACAACAAAGGAATCGCCGTGCACGCGCTGTTCCGCAGCAGCAAGCACGGCATAAGGAGCGTGAGAGCGCTAACAAAGCGCTTCTGGAGCGCTAACAGAGCGCTTCTGTAGCGCTAACAGAGCGCTGCTGAAGCGCTAACGGAGCGCTACATCACGCGCTAGGAAGCGCCACATGAGCGCTCCTTGGAGCGCTCACGTAGCGCTGACTTAGCGCTCCGCTGTATGTGTGAACCGGCCTTAAGTGGCTCCGAATCGATGGTAGAAACTGACGCAGCATCGGATGTCTATGCACCCTTGGAGGCATAAAAACGAACGAGGTCCTCTGTATCGTAGACAGTAGCTTTTGTTAATCCTCCAGGTCGTCCTCAGCCATATCGAAGAAAATATGCAAGCCAAACGAAGACAGAAAGACACGTTCAGAATGGGGAAAGACGGAACAACGCCACTAGAGAAGACACGTAAACACATGGACCGGGAGGCACGCCGGGCCTGGCGCGGAAGACGGAGAGACGGTGCCAGAGCCACCAAAAGTGTTTCGAGCGATTCCCGCGAGGGCGCGCCACGATCGTGACCGAACTGTGAAAAGGTCAATTGAATTACATCCGAAGATACATAGCAAGTAGGTGTCAACTTGGTAACATACTAATAAAAAAGTCAAAAGGGGGGGGAGGGGCACCTGTACCTTCTAACTGTCAAAAAAGATATTACGAAGATTAAGAGGGAAACATAAGCAACAGAAGAGAGTGGCTACAAAACCGCGTTCAATCACTGGCTCCACCTGGCTGAAAACTGGTTTTGGTAATTCTGAAAATGAAACAATGTGCGCATCCGCCGAAAGGAGATAGAAGAAACGCTTTAGAGCGAGCTTGAGAGCCAAGGTTTAGCCATAAAAGGCCCACAAAGGGCTTTGGGGAAGCCCAATCTAAGTGCAGCTCAATAAAGTCAGTAGGATCTAGCGTCCTTGATCGAGGTAGTGCTCGCGCATTTTCGTACCAGAACCCCCTGGACCGGCGATTTCCGAAAATGGTTCATTGGGACCGTACAGAAGCATTGGCGCCACAATCTAGCTTCAGACGAAACGTGTAAACTCCGGAGGACGTAACCAGCATTTTCTTAGCTCTAAACGTTACTTGCCATGCAAAAAAAAAAAAAAAAAAAAAAAAGAAAAAATGACAAGAGGTTAGGCGGGCGTACTTGGGGCTGTCCATTTGGTTTTTTGCTGCTATTCGGAGACTTCGCTTCGTTCGTGCCTTTTTTCCTGTCCTGTGTTTGGTCGCTTGCCTCCAAGTCTGCAGTCGGTTGAGCTTTGGCCTGAAATTTAACAATCCCTAGTTCGGTAGATTGTTCCCGCGACATATATTTTAGAAAATTAAAAATGCATTTGAGCTACTGAGTACAAGATAGGGAAAAATGTAATTAAGATTGAGTAGCAAATACCCTAGACGAAATGTATTTTCACGATACCAAGATACCACAAGAAGTATTTGAAATACAGTATTTTGAGTAGAGTATTTAAGATAGCCACAAGTCTGAGTCACATACACTTCTATTTACCGTTCTGCTTTTAGGGCAGGATCGCGGCTTTGAAACGTGCTTCGGCAGAAGTAGAGTCATTGAACAGGTATTCAGTGACACTGGGCGTTACCAGCGATTCCGCTATGCCCTCTTCCAGTGTTTACAAATGTACAGCCTGCAGCGCGAGACCTTCAAAGCCCAGCACGCGCGTGTTGGTCGCTTTGCGAAGTGAAGAAAGCACGCGCCATACGCACGAATGATAAAAATGGCACCGGCCAGCCACCCTTTCCTCGATCAGTGTAAGGGAGCTGTGGGGATCGCTCGCTTCTTCCAGCGACCAAGTACGGTTCTACGCTTCGTGCCACATCTGGCACTGGGGGCGTTTAGCAAACCGTTACCGTGTTCCGCGTACCGCACTATACCGGAGCCTTTGAAACATCTGTTTGAGCGCGCGCCCCACTGCCATAGTATCACCCCGGCGCGCGCTTAAAAGCATGCTTTAAAGGGGTCATGAAACGATTTTCCTACTTCTTCCTCCTTAGCTTTAATCCTCAACTCAAATAAGAATTGTGAAATCACGTGGTCGTGACATTCCTTCGGCACCGGTGCGATGACTCCTAGCTTCCACCGTGCATTTTATGCACACCATAGAACTTGTCATTCCCAGTGACGATAAGTTCCGTCAGGGCACTCATTGGCCACGAACGCGAATCCAAATATTCGTCGACGGATTGATTGTTGACGAGCGCATACGTCCTAGTGACACAGTTCTTGTGTCCAATGCGTGAGCTGGGCTCTGCTGACGTCAGTTTGGCGCCGGTGACGCGCTTTTGGAACCGCGGATGTATCATAGTGAAAAGGCGGAGAGCTTTCGAAGGCAAGAAGGTACAAAATAGTCCGCTATATTTTCAAATGTTTGTACCGAAGAGCTGGCTTTTGACTTTCTAGCCTCATTCTTTTGGCCAACTAAACGATATGCGATTAGCAAAGTCCCAATTTAAAATCATTCATCCCAACCCAAAATTCGTTTTATGGCCCCTTTAAAGGCTTCGGTAGGGCAATACGCGGAACAGGGTAACGGTTTGCTAAAATCCTGCGCTATGACCATAGTACCGTATATAAGTAAAGCCCCTTCATGTTTTAAAAGTAGCGAAAGGTGAGTGGATGCAAGAGGCACACGTGCAACGTGCCGCACTTGGGAAAATCATGGCGGCACAGCGTAGCACTGAGCTAGCTTTCAGACGGATCTGGATGAACATCGTACCGGCGTGCGGTCGTGTATCACCACTACGTGATGCACGTTAAAGGCCCCAGGCTAGCGGTTGTACTGCAATGGCTAGATTACTCATCTACAGCTGGAAGACTTGTCGCCCGTTCAGGCAGACTGGCTGTATAAACATACGCACAACCCAATTTTTTTTAGATTTCAGACGCCACACTCTAAGAAAAAATGGAGGAAAAAAGTAGCAACGGCGCGTCTTCCTCCCTTCTACTGACGCGCCCCCAACCGGACACGAGAAAAGGGGAGGAACGAAACGTTTTTCTCCTTCTCCAGGCAGACGGGAGAAAGCTTTCGCCCTCCCGACTCATCTTCTTTCGGTTTCGTTTTTCGAGCAGGTCGCCCACGTTGTTTAATAAATAGCTGTTGAGTTCATTGAGCTTCAGCGGCAGTAAAGGCCGCCTGTAATTCCGTCTTCTAGTCTAAACGTGCAGAACATTTCGGTTGCATTGACGCTTTTATCACTAATTTTATCAAACGAGCAAACGAAGCCGCTAGAAACAGCGAAGTTGCGGAGCAGTGCCAGCGGTGCCACGTACACTGGGGGATGGCCGTCTCCGGATTGCGGGACTCGCGCGCGCGGCGAACCGACGGAACTACAGTCGCTACAGTAGCGAAACCACGCGGAACTGTGTCGACGTTTTCGACGTAATGGAAACCGCAGGAACTGCGTCCAAGACAGGCAGGTTTTGCTGCCGGCTGCCTGGGTGCCTTCCGCGCTGAGTTCGGTTCTGTTTTCCGATGCCGAATGCAACCGGCGTTCAACGTGGTTCTGTATTTGTGCGTGTCAGCAACATGGCTGCAACATTGTGATGGCAGTGTTGTGGGTTGTGAACAGAAGACTGGAATTATCGCCGATGTGACCGTGTGTTCGCGTATCAGTGGTGTAACAACAAGATGAGATCGTAAACTGTCGGGCATTGATGCCGTTGGTCGGGCCGTGATGAGGGGGCGGGATGTCGCAGGTTGACATTCCGCTTTACATTAAAAAGTTTAATACCACTTGAGGGATTATGTGCAATCGATCAACGTGCGGATAGTCATGTTGGAACGCTGGTCTGACCAGTAGAAGCTCCTACCGCTATCGTACAATGGCCAATATGACTGTCGGAATTGTCTCGTCCCCGAGAGCGATTGCGCTCTGGGGCAAGGACTGAACAGTACGAAATCGTGACGGAAAGTACGTATATTTACAGTATGGAATTTCGGCATTAAAAAACAATAGAAGGTAAAATCGAAAAAAAAAGCTGCCCTTTATTATGCTGTTTAAATATACTACGGTTCCTGGAGAAACTGCCTTCCAAGTGGCGCGCTGGGATCAGCGCTAGACGTTTTTGGGCTCGCCACGGCGTAGCTCCGTACACTGAACACCTGCCGCAAGTCGCGGCTTTGACTGCATTCAAGTTGATCGAAAAGCGATTTCTCAGCATGTGAAGCATCACTTCCAGCTGAGTGAATATCCGCTCTACAGAGATTAATTCAAGACGGCAATTGCAGCTTTGCGCGAACAGCACAAAAAGAAAAACCAATAGAAATACAGGCTACGACGTGCCGCGTGGGGAAACAAACTCATGGCTTCGAACCGCATTAGGGCGGCTCGATTTATAGGCTTTCAAATAATTACGGCTTGATCGAGCGTTTACTTTTGATAAGAGATTCATCCCTTGAGCCATTTAAAATACTTTCAGAGGTATGACATTGCTGGGAAAAAATCAACATGCTGGGAATATTTTTTATTGCTTAGGGGGTCACCGAAAAGTTCCGCACGTTCAAAACGACCAGTATAAAACACGGAAACGCAGAGCACGGGTGTAGTGTTCGGGTTAGTGTGGTGTTCCGTTGTATTGATATTTGTGTGTGTGCCGTGTATGTGCTCAATGTATGTTCACCTAATGTTTGTAATAAGTGTAATGTGTGTGTAAAGTAGAGGATCCCCAAGCGCAGAAGAGCGGCTCTAAGCGCAGTAGTGGCCTGAAGAAAATACATTATTTTTTGTAGAACATAAATTGGGCGGTACCAAGCGCCACCTAGCCTAGCTGCTTGCAATTACTCTGCTTGACCCCGCCATCTGGTGGCTAGCGATTTAACCTTTCACGCTACCCGATAAACAGCGGCTTCGAGTTTGTTCTTTCGAGAGCGGCTTTTGGTTTCGCGGATTGGGTTTGCCCTTCTCTGTGATGTGCGGTTGACGAAGGAATTGTGACTCGAGGAACACCAAAGGTAAGACTCAAAGTGCGCGAAGTAACTGGGTATCGGTTGTCTCCGTTTAACATGGCAGTGCTGTCGACGAGAAGACTGAGTAACTGCTTTCGAAACGCAAGTTTCTGTACCTGTGGGGGGAATCTGGCTTCGGAAATAAACACAGTTTGCGGAAAGCTCGTGTGACGCTTTTATTTGCTGCTGCTCTCGTCCCGTACAAGAGACGTAGCGTCCTGGTTAAGCCTTATAGGGCTCGATTTGCTCGATTCGGGGCCGCCATATTGAGATGCAAGCGACAGAGGAACGTTGCTCCCCTGCTTCAGGGACGAACGTTTCTCCCTTTCTAAAGGAACATAGGTTACAAGACCGTTCCTCCCCTAAGGGAGGACTATCCATAACCTTTTTTCTAAGAGTGCATGTTCTTCCCTGAAGTGGCGCGCGGCACGTGTCTCGAGCATTTCACAACAATGAATGGAGCCACTTTTCCCAGGGTAGAAGGGCTTTATCTCTAAGCTGGCAACAGCGGCGTAAAAACCGGTAAATGTTTTTAGAAAATGGGATTTGAACAGGGTGGATAAAAATCGTGATTTCTTTTAAGACAACCAGTCAGATTTGATTTGAATTAGAATTATATAATTCAGATCACCCTGTCTAAAAAAGAGTTTTTTTCCACAACATTTTTAGAAATGGCAGATTGATTGTTCTCTCACCCAATGACATGAAAGCAGTTCATGTGGAAAAAAAAACATTGATCCTCAAGTTAATCACATCGTAAAGTACAGTTTCCTTAACAACTCTCTAACATTGATGTAAATTACACCGTACTAAGACACCAGCAGCTTTGTATTTTTTTTAGTTACTAAGAAGTTTTTTGTTGTGATACTACAGCAAATCGAAAGTGTGGAAGCAGCTTTCGCTCATCTTTTTCTTCTTTTTTGAAAAACAAGTGATTGGCAAAGGGATAGCAAAAACAACAACAAAAAATGTTTGGGATTATTCCTGCGCGAAAGACTCGATTTAAATCATAATAATAAAACCGTACAATATGTAAGTCATGAATTTAATCAATATTTAAATCCCGATTTAAATCTTGATTTTAAACTCTGGTTTTGAGTAAAACCGAGCAGATGGAGAAGAAAAGGGGTCGTGTTTGTATTTACGGCTGAACAATACCTCTCACATATTGTAACAAAATAGTTTATATACCCTTTTTTGTTGTTGTTGTTGGGAACTTCTTTTTTTTTTTTTTTCCCTTAGACTTGGCGTGCAAGGTGGTGCTGCTTCCGGCATACAAATTATAAGCTGCGCTTTCAAGACTTGAATCGCGCGACGACTTTCGCCGGTGCGATCGTCATACCTCTCCTCCTATATCATCATGGGGGTATTGGTGCCAGTCTTGTATAGTCGATGTAGGCGACACAACAACACATTTTCCTTGGTTTGTGAAGGTTAATCGTTTCGCAGACAATGGCATGTTTCCTCTATCCCTGTACGGAGAAACTGAGGGGGAATAGGAGACAAGAGAGCGCGGGTACGTCAGAACGCCGAGCTCTGGCTCGAGTGAATATTTCTTTCATTATTGATTGGTCTACACTCCCTGCATTTCATATAAACGCCGGGACAGAAAGTGCATGAAAAAATTACCAAAACAAAACATACCGATGCAATACAAGCAAACTGATTGGCAAATACATGTTTGGGTAGCGCGTCGTTAAAAATGGTCAGTGCTTCTGAACTAAGAAGACTTTTAGGAAACTTTAAGGGAGATCATTCCATTCGACTATCGTATTACGGAAGAAGGACGTTTTAAACCATGTGGTTCTACGCAATGGTTCGATGATTGTTAGTTAGTTCCAGCCTGTTTATTTCTTGTAGACCTAGCTGCGTCAATGGCCGAACAGTCGTTCAGGCACAATCGCAAAATACTACGAACAATATTATAATGAACGCACTCCCGACAACACTTGTCATTCGGATATTGAATTAAAAAAAAAAAAAACTGTAGCAAACGTACGCAAACCGGAATGTTTTTTTTTTTTTGACAGTTTTGAGCACATTAGAAGACGACTTGGTGAGGAGATCCCACGTAACGTCAGCATATTTTAGCATACGTCTAATTATAGATCTATAAGCCACCAATTTTGTCTCTGTCGTACACTGACAAAGGTTGCGTTTTAAAAACCAGAATTTCTGCAAAGCTTTCTAGGCGATAAAGTTAACATGAGCGTTTCAGGCTAAGTCAGAAATAATCAAAGCACCAAGATATCGAAATTCATTGAGAGACACAAGTGGTTCGGCATTAATAATGTGTGCAAAAGACCATGGCAAACATCTTCGCGTCAGAGATATTTGAACACACTTCTATCAATTCATTACCATATTCCGTTTTAAACACGATGAATGAATTTAAGCAAGACAGTGATTCAGCTCTATCTGATTTGACAATGTGTTTATACTAGAGCAGTGGTCTCAAACTCATTTGAGTGGGAGGGCCAGATATCCCACACCTGAAAGGTCGATGGCCAATGTAAGACGTGAGAGGGGGGGGGGGGGTAGAGATTTTGTGGTTTATGCTTTTTGCAATCTCAAAGTCTTGCTAGTGACATCTTTAGATTTGATTTTGCTTATAAGACTACTTTGGGGCTTGACCTGATGTAATAAAAAAAAAAAAAAAAAAAAACCACTCCGCCAACGTCCTGGCATTTTTAATAGAAGAGGTACACTATCGGTCCCGTTGCTCAGTTCACCCAGGAATTAACCAAGCTCAACATGTCTTTCCTGACGATTTTTACTACAACACTAGAAAAAGTACTTGTCTTTTAATGGTCATATCTTTTTGAAGGCGAGTATTCCGAGCTCGTAGCTTTATCTTTGCCAGTTACTCCTGCTGATCAAGAGTTGCGCAGCCGAAATGCATCCTTCAACGAAAAGCTTGCGCTTGCAGTCTAACAGCGTTATCGGGCACCATTCTTTCGAATAACATTCGAACTGAATATTGTGTCACCGCCACTGTAAAACGCGACAGCGTTATCGGGCACCATTAACATCGCCTTCTCATTCTCTTCTCATGCTCTTCTTGCCAGTGAGCACGAAGAGTGGCGGACATGGCCTAGTGAGTAGTGCGTCTGGCTCGGTTGGTCGTGGGTTTGAATCCCACCTAAAATTCTCCAGATTTTTCTCTATGGCAAATTAATTACTTTATAAAGTTAAATCATTTGACACATGCGGCGACCCTTAATTAGGGTTACATGTCATCTTTTAAATCATTTTCATTCCACGCGTTACGTCACGTTTCACGCGCGAGGTCATGTGGCTGTGACATCAATACCCTATCGACCAATCAGGATATTCCCGTCAAAACACCACCGACGCCGACACCGGCTTTTCTGCTACACGAACTCATTAACGTTCTCGCGTTAAGAATAGACGAATTTAAGTATTTAGGAGTTATTCTTAGTGACGCCTTCCGCTGAACCGGTCAGTAGATTGCATATGCGCAAAGGCATATTAGAAGTTAGCATTTCTCTGAAAACATGCAAATAGAGACGTTCGAATAACTGCTTATAAATGTTAGTTGCGCCCGATATACTATACGTAGGTTTCCTGCGTGGCCCATACAGGAACAGCATAGTCACAGAAATAGAACACATCAAAAAGGCTTGCGCTTTTCAGCTCACTTTTTCTGAACACAGACGCACACATAGTCAGTTAAGGATCTGTCCCATTGAGGTAACAGTTGGACAACTCTCTCCGGAAACACGAGGAAAACGTGTAACCCGCGACCCTGTCAAATCGTTGCAACAACGATAGTCGGGCAACATGTTACTGCTGCCCGCGCCAACCGTGTTGGCCGATTTTTTGTCCGACCACCCTTTCACTCCGCGCTGACGTCGGGGCCAACACGAAGAACACTCCGCCATCTTGATTGTTTACCTTCGTTCGTGTGCGGCGCGGCGTCGCTGGAAAGGGGACTCGACAAAGTGCTAGTGCCTTCGAAGGGCCGGAAATTACCACGGTACGACATGAACCAGTGACTGTGATTAGAAAACTTGACACGGGGCTATTTTGTACCCTTTATTTTACCAAAAGTTGTTCAATCGCTGACAAAGCGGATAGCCCTAACTGAGGGAAGTGTGCTCGCTGATATATGTTCGGGGTTTACGCCACCGTATGAAGTGTTTCTGTCCGTTTCTTTCTTTCGTTCAATTCCTATTTCTACTGTAAGATTGAGTTAGCACCGGCAGTACTCCAAAGTAGGATGAGGACGATTCCGTCACATGCGCACTCGTCACAGGACGATTGGTCACAGGACGATTCGTCACACAGGAACATTCGTCATAGGATGACTCGTCAAGCGGACAACTGGTCTCATCGAGTGCGCAGGGGACGATAGTAAAATGTAAATTTCCACAAATGTCCACATTCCATGAAGAGGAGTTTCACGACATCCCACTGTGACATAAACCAATGGTTAGAAAAGCAAATCTTACAATACTGAATATAGGAAAGTTTTTGGCACTCAACGGCTTTTCTTTTCATGATATGATCAGTCTTCGGCAGGTTCATCTGAATTGGGCCTCCCATGCCCGACTGGCAGCCAAATCAGTTGTTACTTCTGCCTTGCATATACCTCCTCTGTGACAAATCCAATAACAAGTTGTAGCATTTCTGATCGAGCGGTGGCCAGGGCCCCGCCTTTGAGGCTCAAAGAAGAATGACAACCGCCGGCTGCTGGTCATGGTCTCTGAGTCTCGAGCACCCCGAGTGCGAGTGCCCGGTCCTGTTTATTCCACGCGCGGCATCGGTTTCTTTTTCAGTGCCGGCATTATGGACCATATACAAATACTACGCAAGTATCATTATTTTGTCTGCTGCATGTGTACGAGAACCCCTCGTGAAACAGCAGAGCTCCACCTCTATCCTTTCAAATGCAGTCCGAGTTAAAAAGATAGTCGCTCTTTAATGGCCTCCGCATTCACGGTTGGGGACGGAACCAGAAGCTAAAACGTTTGCTACAAATTCTTTGTTCTTGAAAAGCGAAAGACATGCTAAGGTAAGAGGTGACCCACTTTGTCCTGCCGAACAAACATTCATTGTTCGGGACCGAACCAGACGCTAAAACGTTTGTTACAAAATCTTGGTCATTGAGAAGCGAAAGATATGCTAAGTTAAGTTGATGATGCAATATTGCAAAGGTGTAAGCGAGCTGGAAAAGAATGACGATAATAATCACCTTATCCAGGGGTTATTACCATCTAAGAGTTGACCCACTTTGTAAACCGAACCAAATAGAACAATATATTTTCTTGTGGACGAACTATTTTGGAACCAGTTGCCAGCGTGGCGAGTCATCCTATGACGAGTGTTCCTCTGTGACCAATCGTCCTGTGACGAGTGCGCATGTGACGAATGGACCGTATCCCCCCCAAAGCGTCCTTTGTAGCGCGGTGTTGCTGAACTGACGGTACTTAAAAACTGTGACACCGACACGATCGGCCTTCAGAACATTCGGTGGAATAAATATTTTTCAACGTTGTCTATTTGCCCTACCGCCTGCTATATAATCGCTTCATTCCCCAAAACGTCCTGGGATTTCTTGAAGAAATTCAAGTGTCTGGTAGCGGCTGTTTCCAAGTTCCAAGCGTTGACAATCATGACCAGAGCGGTCGTTTTAAGGCTTCGAATATTTTGATTTTGCTTTCCTGGATTATTTTCTTTTTATTATCCTTTATCAGTGGGCGAGTAGGAATGCCATTTTATTTAACTAGCAGTAATGTGAGCTGGTCTCTCGGCAGTTCTAAGTTCAACACCAGTCTGAACGTTGACGACCATATTTGTGACCATTTCGATAATCGCTTCCGTAATTACGCGGTAATAACATTTATCAATTAATTTTAGCTTCTCGCCAATATTAATTATCGTTAAATACGTTTTTCGAGCGTTTATTCATGTGAGCTCTTAAAAAAGACGTGCATAGAAAAGTAGCGCTGCCATCAAAGCTATCTGCGTTGTCGTGTTGCCAGCCCGAAATTCACTCAGCCAGCGATCAGGGCAACGCACGTTGTTCAACACAAGTTGCTGCTGTTTTTTTTTTGTTACTCAAAGCTGAAGTCAACATTTTCGTTGTCGTTCATGTTGCGCTGCTGTTGCTGCGCTGTGACAGGGTTGTCGGACAACACGGGGAGTGAACAACAGGTTGCCCGACTGTTAGACAACGCGTTGTGTTGCTGTTGCCGTCGGGTTCCCTCAGTGTGACAGGGCCTTTACTGCAATGAGAAATAAAGTGCTTAGTCATCTAAAAAAACTTAGAAAATTATAGACGTGCCCCAACAAAAATAGTCAGAGTCGTCATTTTTTTTTTTTTTTTTTTTCAAGTTTAGTCGAATGAATTTTTTCGTTTAATTGGTCGAGTGCACGACTCAATCTTTCGCAACATATCCCTTTTTTTTCGTGTAGAGGTTAGATCTTAAGTCCGCAGTATCTCAAACAAATGAATAAATAAACTAAAGTAAAAACAAAGGCAACTTTCCTAGAGAGGTGCGCGGGCCTAATTGCTCGCGCATTACCTCTTGGTTTGATGGAGAGATATAGAAGTCTCGTGGACGCGTGCTATTGGCTCTCGAATCACGAAGCGATCATGAAAGTGTTTGCAGAACGTGAGTAACTCGCAGTCTTGACCCAGTATGCTCAGCCAAGTCCCCGAGAAGACACGTGCCTCTCATTTCTGCCACGCGGCGCAACAAGAGCGCTTGCCCCTCGAGGGGCTGACTCCTCGAGTCATGGCCGCCGTTTATTTTCTCATTTAGTGGCAATCTTGCGACCTAGGCTTATGGAAAAGTAATAGGTCTGGTTTCTTTATTATTGTTATTAATGTAAACAAGATGACTCGATACTAGCCTATAGAACTAATTTTTTTTTTTCGACGAGGCATTTTTTATATTTGATGCATTTTCTTTACAACCTTTCTAAAACAATTCGAGAGATATAAAAGACTTTTCTGCGACGCCCTCCGCGTTGCTGCCGCGGCCTTTAGTCGCTTCGTCGTGTTAAGAGAGAGAGCATGTTTCCGCGTAGTTTTGTTCAGTGTTGGGAATGCTGCAGAAATCGTACGGCGATAAGTCTGCGTGGCCCATCGTACGAATAAAAATAGAAGGTGGTTAGAAAGGTACGGGCGGGTGTTTTGAACCAATCCGTCTTACCGCTGCTTTTATAGCCCCCCCCCCCCCCCCCCCCCCCAAACCCGTTTTTTTTTTTCGTGGCGGTTTTTATTTTGGGTTTTGACTTAGATGAGTTGGCAAAAAATAGCGAATCACGTTATTTTTCATTGGGAATGCGCTAGAGATCAAGGGGTTCGTGCCAACATAGTTCTACCTTATTCCTGTAGTTGCGTCTAAACTATTTACTTTAGTTTCTTCCACACAACCCCACTACGTCATATCTAGGGTTCAGTGTTTTCGGTAGTTATTTTTGTTCAAATTCGGGGGTAATTTATCGTTTTTTTTTTCCCTTTCAATCGGTGTTTTTTTAAGTCTAATATTTCGATGCCGTAGAGAAATCGGTGTTCATCGTGTTTGCGTTGTAAAGCAACTACAATTATTGGAGAAAATATTATAATTTGTAATTTATAAATTACAGTATTTTCTCCAGTAATGATGGTAAAGAAAAGAGAAGAGAACGGGGCAAGGATTCTGCTTTTGATAAAAAGGAACAAACTCAAGGGAAATTCAGTGCAAATGTTTTCTGGGTCAACGAGAAAAGAAAAAAAAAATAACCACGTTTCTCTATAATGCCGAATTAGAGCGCAGCTCTTGAGGAGGAGGAGGGGAGCTAGGGTACGGAGGGAAGGGTATGTGTGTCCCTCGTACCTCCCTTCTTCTTCACTTGCTCCTCTCCATTTAATGGGAAATTTTTGCTAAATCTCCGGCTAAATTTAGCGAAAAATTTACTAAGATTTTCCCGCTAAATTTAGCAGAAAATTTGACGAAACTTTTTCCGCTAAATTTAGCGGGGAAACAAAATTGGTGTTAAGGTAACGTAACGTCAATTTCCCCGCTAAATTTAACGTAACGTGGAATGTCTCGAGGGTAAAATATTCCCGCTAAATTTGGCTGGAAAATTTTATGCTTGTATTACCGGGAAAAATTTTCCGCTCAACCCAGCGGCAAAATTTTTCCGGTGTAAGTGGCGTCACGTGTGACGTCATTATAGGAAACGTCCCATAATGCAACGCGCGGTTACGCCGACGGCGACGCCGCTCAGCCCGGAAACGGGCGCCTAAGAGCTGCGCTCTAAAAAAAAGGGGGGGGGGATTTATTTTTGCCAAGCTGGCGTTTTTTTCAAACTTTATTTAAGGACAGCTCTAATATGGTGTTTTTCGGTTTTTAGCGATACAGAGAAAACTTCCTCGAGGGTTAATTTTCGGTGTTTGTCGGTACATGTAGAAAACACGGAACCCTGGTCAAATTGGAGCATGGCACCCGTCACACGAAAACGGTCTCTACACGTGGAACATTCTGAACCAGAACACACGATGGCAGTCGAGCGTGACCTGGAACTGTCCACAATAGCAAAAGGTGCCAAACGAAAGGAGTGCACCAAGCATAGGTGATAGGCATATGGTTCAATGAAGATTTCAACTGGTCGACGCATATACAAAAAACTTTGTTCTGAACTATCTAAATCAATAGGATGTATGTATAGAATTCATAAACTACCACCTGCGTGGTTAAAAAGAGAACTATATTATTCTTCGTGTTACTCAAAGATATCATACGGTGCATTGGAATGGGGTACCACAAGTATGAGGAGCTATCATAAAATGATAGACCTTCAAGAACGAATACTTCGCGTGCTCGACAATTTGCAGGGTAACAGGCGAGATTTGCCCACGGACCCACTGTTTGAAAAATTCACTATTCTAAAGGTTAATAAAGTATATTACTTTAAATTACTTCAGCTTATCCAAAAAGAGAAGCTATACGTAATCCCAGAGAAAGTTAGCTCAGAACATGAAGTGAGAAAACATATCTGGAAAAACCCAAAGTAAAAACCAATTATGGCAAGCAACAATTGGATTATCAAGTTTTCTCTTTGTTAAACAACATTTAAGAAAAGGTAAACTTTCAGTGTTCTTTTCTGATTTTCAGGAGAAATATTAAAGAACTCCACGTGGAGAGAGATATCATTTATAAATGAGGAACATAATGTGAAAATGTCCTTCTTGATGTGACTAGTATTCTTTTTTCAATCGTGTTAAATCTGGTACAAGTGTTTATTATAAATTTGTTTGGTTCTGCATTTGCAGATGTCCTGTTTTGCGCTGTACTGTAAAGCGAAGTAGAGGCCTCGTCAAGTGCCATAACAGCTTTTTTTTTATCTACCTCCCTTCCTCCCCTTGTTTGGAGAGAAATGAAAAAGCTAAAACTAAACTAAAAAAAACAGGATTTAAACTTGTCTCTTCCGCGTGGCAGCCGCATGCGTTGCCAACTCTGCCAGGTGCAACCAATGACGGTCAGCGCTTTCAATGCAACAGTCAAAACCTTCCAGACGCGGCAATACATAAAGCGAGAAATGACTGTTCCTCAAGCAAATTTGGTCTTTACGATTAAAAATCAAAACAGCGCAAGGACACGGACGGTGAGTCAGCGCCTTGTACGTCTACCTTTCTGTTCTTGTCCGTGTCCTTGCCCTGTTTTAATTTTTAATAATGAAATACCAACTAGCCCAAACTTCAATATGGTGGTCTTTACTTTCTGCTGTCTCCACGCAGATGGCTTTCCAGGATGTTTGCGTACTAAGTCATCGTTAATTGTTTCCCCACAGAAAACCCAGCGCTTTAGGATCAAACCGTGGACGTCAAAGAAGTTAGAACAGCACAAGCATGACTTGTGTGTTCGCCAAAAAGTACAACCGACTTTTTTTTTTCTTTGTTTTTTTGGCGGGGGGGGGGGGGGGGGCGGTGGCGGTGGCGAATCAACGCATTTCGACGCACACTCGAACGTTGATTTGATTCCGAGATATTAAACTTACGAATTCAGAATCCGTCTCACGTCACGTAGTATGTAAAAAAACTGCACTTAAAAAAAAAAAAAAAAAAAGGCATTAAGAAACAGTGTTTGCATTGGCGATTTTTATCACGTGTTTTTTTAAGCTACTTTCAGGGCTTCGTATTTAGACCACCAGGCGCTATGAATATCTGATTCGCTCGAGGAGGCTAATGAGCAAACCTGCCGCCACAGCTTTCTGTTCACGCCACTAGATGCCGCCAATTTCGCTGGTGTCGCTAATAGATGCGTTCGATTTTAAATAAGAAAAAAAAAATCAAAATTAGCGTCATTACTTTTCAATGAGCCCGTGTAAATGACGGAACCTCCCCCGCCTAACTCACGAAAGAATTAACACGCTCTAGAATTATTTTTGCAATAATTATAGAATGTAAAACATAATTCGAGAAGAGATCGCTCGAACCAGTCTGAGTCAGGGCCGTAACCAGGGGGGGGGGGGGGGGGGGATAGGGGGTTCTGACCCCCCCCCCCCCCCCCCCCGAAATTTTTTTCTGGGTACGGCCCTGGTCGGTGCACAGGCAGCCAGCCGATTTTAATCTTCACCTCTGCACACGCGCAGTGGCGCCGGTCGGCTACCGGGTACCAAACCGGGACCGGTTCTCCGGTTTGCTGTAACTCTCCATTATATGCCACCGATGCACATGATTCATAGGCGAAAATAAGACGACAGACACTTTCAAAATGGCCGCCTTTGTCCCCGAAAACCGCCCCCCCCCCCCCCCCCCCCGAAATTTTTTTTCTGGGTACGGAGTAACATGCCGCTGCCGCAACAAGCAGTGACTCCGAAGAAGTGGACCAGGCTCACATATCTATCTGATACCCTCATCAAAGTGCCATTCAGCGTGAGCAACTTCATGGTCAGACCTCCTCGCTTTGCAGCGGCCTTGTCGTCATTTCTAGACCCTTTTATGAAGGGCGCCGCCATCATTAAAATCGGCACCGACGACGCCGTCCAGCGGCTTAAAGCTTGGAATGCCAACTGGTTGTGGCAGCTCAGATATTTGGGCATTAACATAATAAGATAAAACAGCGCAAAAAGGTATAAAAGGAAACGACAAACCGGACAGGAAAAAGCGCTAACTCGCAATTATGTATTTGTACTGGTAGACATGAAGAAAGAAACGCACATTGTTCCACAAGTTCGCACGCACATCTTCTACCGATGATATCTACGCATTACTGCATGCACGCGCTGGACCTTCATTGTCAGTTTCAGGAATTCTAGCTCCTTACTAGACAAAGCCACTGACGCTGAGCTAATGTAGTTTTTGCCGCCACTGTGGATGTAGAATGCCTCGAGCACCTAACGTGTCACCTTTTCTTTGCGCCATCCCAAAATCGTGGTGGTATCAAAAGACGATTCGCACAGGAACTGAAAGATGCCCTCCCACTGTGGTTCCGAGAGAGTACCTGTGCTCACGGAGCCTATCGTTCAAGCAGCGTCCGGTGTGCCCAATGTAGGTGCGGCCACACGAGACATGAATCTCTCTTCGATGGAGTTCTTGAACATGTGCATACATATAAATATCTTGGGGTTTATTTCACATCAAACATATCTTGGGAAGCCCACATTAATCATATAAGTGCAAAAGCAAATCAAAGCCTTGGTTTTCTAAGACGAAATCTTCACATGGCGAACTGGGAAACAAAGCTTGTAGCATATACTACCCTGATTAGACCTCAACTCGAATACGCTTCGATAATATGGAATCCGCATCAACTTTTTTTGACACAAAAACTCGAATTAGTGCAAAACAGAGCCACACGCTTCATCCTTAAAAACTACACGCGTACAAGCATCAGCTCACTAAAGGAAAAACTTGGGCTACCACCCCTTGCAGACAGAAGGAAAATCTCAAGACTTGCATCATTACATACTTTGTATTACCACTGCCCATCGAAGAGAGAACTGTATTGCCGGGCTGCACCGCATATTTCCGCGCGTACTGACAATTCGCAAAAACTCCATTTGGTCACTCCACGAACAAACCTCTTTAAATTTTCACCATTACAGTTGGCTTCATACGAATGGAACTCTCTTCCTGATAATATTGTAATCATCCAAGAATCCTCTGCTTTCAGAGATTCTCTTAATACTTACTTATACGCATAGCAACCGTAGCACCTGTTTTCTTGTTCTATTTCTTTTATGTTTGTGTTTTGAATAATGTTATACTTGCCCCCCCCCCCACCTTATGTAAAGCCCTACGGGAGCTTTAAGGGTATAATAAATGAAATGAAATGAAATGAAATGCTGTACACAACGTCTGTTGCACATAGCACAAACGGCTTGGCGTGCTTCATATGCACGAATCTTTTTTCATTCCCTCTGCTTTCGCGTTAACTCGAGGACAAATCTGACTGGTTTTTTGTGGGGCAGAAAAAAACACTGCAATTCCATAGCGGTTCCCCATATTTTTTTTTTTTTTAATTATGGGAAACTCTGTAAATATGGGATGACTGCTGGTCGCTTCCTTTCCACATTACGTTTTGTGGACTAGTTACCCTTTGTATTCTCTTGAGCAGGGTATTCGACACGTCTGACAGCAGTGTCCATCGATAGCCCGCATATTTGAGTCTGTCAATTTGCAACTTGATGCTGTCCCCTAGAGTGTGAATGCAGGATTTCTTCAGTGCTGAACCTATACAGGTTAACGCAATGCCCCTCTTTAAAATTTTTGAGTGGGCCGACCTGTAGTCAAGGATGCCTTTCTTAGATCTTGGGCTGTACTTCAAGCAGACATGGAAGTCTCCTAGGTTGATGGAAATGTCCAGGTACTGGAGCACCCCTTCTTCTGGAATCTCAAAAGTTAACTTGAGCCCCCCCCCCCCCCCCCCTACACACACACACACTCAGCAATTTTCTTCACCTGCGTTTTCAAAGGTTCATCTCTTTCTAGAATCACTAAAAATCGTCAACGTAGCGGATTACCTTCTTGATACTGGTGCCGCTTAACGCTCTTTTAATGTCACAGTCCATTTTGCCCAAATAAATGTCACTCAAAGCGGGGGCAATACAGGAGCCAATACACCTCCCCCCCTACTTTAGCCTGTAGCACTTTTCACGCCACCGACTATCATTGACTGCAGATAGAATAGTAACCACTCCATGAAGCTTTCCACGGTTACACCACTACTTCTGAATGCTAGCTCTCCATTAGCTTCAATGCATCCCTTTACTGATGCTAACAGTCTTTCGTGCGGCAGAGTAATATAGACCTTCCATATCTGTACTAAAAGCTTCCCTCTTCCCCAGACTTCCTTTTTGGAGATACTCGGAAAGGGTCCATGATAATCAAAGAGGACAGCTGTTTTTGTAAGTCGGAGGCCACCTGCCTTTGCCAAGTTTTCTTTTCGGTTACAATGGCTCGAAAAGGGTATGCATCTTTGTGCGTTTTTGCACTGACAAATACTTCCAGATGTGTACGTTCTGTCTTCCCTAGCCTCCCCGCCAGCTGGGTTAGAGTTAGGTGCTCACACAGATCTTTTGTCTATCTCTGAAATTATTTTCCATAGCCTCGTTTGCTTTTTTGTTAAACATGCCCGTCGGTAACACCACAAAAAGTCCTTCTTTGTCTGATAACATGACACATAGTCCCTGGTCTACAATAAAATCTACTAATGTAGTAATTTGACCAACCTGTCCTCGTTTCTTTGATGGTTAAAGTATATCCACACATTCGGTGATACACCTTGGCCTGTCTCCTTCCTCTACTTCTTCCGCTACTCTATTCACCAGAGTCACGAACTCGGGAGGGCTTAGGACCGGCTCGAAGCAGAACTTGGAATCCCTCTCTAACGTCTTGCCGATTTCCGGAAGAACCCTGGCGCCGCCCAGAATTGCGTATCTGCTTGCCGACGGATTCATCTAGTCTTTCTTTTTTGGAAGTTGGGGATGGATTCGCTGCCACAGGGACTTCGTGGCGTATCCGGCTCTCCTCTTGATCTCACGATATCACCTTCGTTAATGATCAGGATTTCTGTTATCAGAAGCATTGGCCACTCTCAGGCAGTCTCGGTGGAATCGTTCTTGGATCTAGTATTCTGATCTTAAAACACGGCACACTCTTTTTGTATGTCCTGCCGACGGTGTTAGCAGGCCAAAAATGCCTGCGAGTTCGACGGGACACGGGCCACGTTGAATGTACCAAGAGGAAACTCTTGCGCTGCACACACATTGGGCTATCATGTTGATCCGAATACTTGGATTAGAAAAAAATGAACACTAGAGTTGGCAGAAAAATATTGAAAACATAAAAAAAATGAAAGACGTTTACAGCTCTCTGTAATGCCGATTTAGAGCGCAGCTTTTGAGGAGGAGGATGGGAGGGTACGAAGGGGACGGTACTCCTCTCCTCCTCCCTCCTCATCTACTTCTCTCCTGCTCCTCACCTCCTCTCCCTCCATAACTATGTATTAAGTTATGTTAACCTTTTAATTAACGCGTTTTCTGCATGTTTATCACCCTGATTGTTTTTTCTGCACCTCTGTCACCGTGTGGCAAACTCTCGGGGCCCGGACCTAGTCAAGCCAACAAAGATTGGCTTTTTTGTCCTTAGCTCCGGCATCTGTACTTGCAGATGCAAATAAATAATTTTATTTGATTTCTCTTCCTCCTCCTCCTCTCTCTTTCTCTTCCTCCTGCGCCATCCTCCTCCTTCTCCCTCCCGCGCGGTGCATTATGGGAAACGTCCCATAATGCAACGCGCGCGTCACCGCGGTGCATTATGCGACGCTTCCCATAATGTACCGCTGTTACGCCGGCGTAACCTTAGCGCGTCACGCCAACGCGTTACGGCTACGCCGAGGCATCATGCAAAAAGCTTTACGCCGACGCGTTAGGGTTACGCCGACGGCAACGCCGACGCCGCTCAAGCCGGAAACGGGCACCTAAGAGCTGCGCTCTAAAAGGGCTCAATACAAAAGAAATCAACTGTAATAACGTTGAGAGACGGGCTAGTTGGTAGCTCCCTATTGAAAAAACCAGCTTAAGCTGGTCCCAGCTTCAAGCTGGGTTATTGCCCCAGCATGCCCAGCTTGGCATGCTGGTCATGCTGGTTGATCTGGTCATACTGGTCATGATGGTTGATCTGGTCCCAGCTTCAAGCTGGGTTATTGCCCCAGCATGCCCAGTTTGGCATGCTGGTCATGCTGTTAAACTGGTCATGCTGGTGAACTTCCCAACCAGTTTAACCTGTTTAAATTAATACACAGAATAAAAAAGCCAAGCTCGTCAGAAAAGCCAACTCGGCATCCAATTTATTATTTTCGTACTTGCGGCAGCCTCACATGAACTCAAATGCTACACATCCTCGGCGCTGACACAGTACTAACCGACGCACAGATTCTCGGTGCAAATTGTCTACAATGTTAATAAAACCAGATTGCTTATCTCTCAACACGAAAAAAATACTAGACACAGGCCAAAAACAGGCAATAGCAGACGAAAATACTACACGGACGAGAGAAGCGAACCTGGGTCCCGCCAGCGATGGGGGCGAAGCGGCAACTTGCGTGGTCGGCAGAGGCGAGGAAATCCGTGTGGCTTGGATGGCATTGGCGATACTCCTCGGCACCGCCGTCATTCTTGGGCACACACACGTTCGAAGACACGAAGCGACGCCGCAGTCGGGACGTCTGACATCTTCCCGCACTGAACGGACTGCCGCTCGCTGTCTTCTCAAAACCCGCTTCGCTTGCACCGTCGTTCAACTAGTCTCCAAACAACGCGCACACAGCCGTCCCTTCGATCTGCCCTCTGCCCAAGCTATCCAAACGCGTCTTCGATTCTCCGTTTCTACCACTCTCTCTCTCTCTCTCTCTTTTCTCGCACACAAAGGTAGCTTGCAGCGCGCCTGACGCGCCCGGTGGTCTACCAAAAACGAGAGGACAAAGAACAGGACGTGGCCTCGTTCCAGCAGCCGACCTTGTCGCGCGCGCTCCCAGCAATGCCAGTTCGGCTATCTCTAGCCGACCTTGGCGTGCGCGCTCCCAGCATGACCAGCTTGACCACCACGATTATTATTTCGACCAGATTCACCAGCTTGTCTCCCAGCATGACCAGCTCGTCTCCCAGCTTGACCACATTGGCTCCATGGAAAACCAGTTTGACCAGTTAAGACCAGACTGGCTCCCAGCTACACCAGATTGAATCTAAAACCAGATTCGAGTGAGACCATGCTGGTTTTTACTTAGACCAGACTGACCAGCTTAAATTCCAGCTTGCCCAGCTTAAACCAGCTTGATTGCCAGCTAAACCAGTTTAATTACCACATTGACCAGTTTGACCACCTTGATTACCAGCTTGACCACCTTAATTACCAGCTTGACCAGTTTGATTTTCATGCTGGTTTTTCCAATAGGGAGATGTTAAACATTATGAGATAAAACAGCGCAAAACGGTATAAACGAAGCACACCTTGTAGTGATAACTGAATCGGAGCACCTGCACCAGGTTGGAGTCGGTCTTTTTGCCGTAGACGAAGTAGTCGTGAGCAGAAACTTGACGATGAGTCTGATAAAAAACCCTCGCGATTCATGCTCGCAATCGGCTGACTTCATAAATAAGAATTTTTGTGGAACGTGTAAGATCAACAACACTGCAGCCACACACGCGCTGGAGCTTGTGCTCATCGCACATTTTCCGCGATTGTTCTTATTCTTATTAAAATTATTTGTGCACACGACGACGACGCGATGATAGCCGGACAACCGTAGATTTGAGGAATTGGAATCCGGTAAAAAGAAGCACTCTGAACTAACTCACGCATGACGTCCGTGTCTAAGCGTTTTCGGCCATACGCTCGTCGGTTGCATACCCTGTGTCAGCGGGCAATCCAAAAAGCGCTGGTACAAGGCTACGTGAAAAAGGCTTATAGTGGGTGACAGGTTAAAAGTTCAGGGGAAGTTTTTTTCCTGCTCTCTCCCCTTTTTGCAGAGCGAAAGCTGAGGGGGAGGCGACCTCCCCTCCAGCGTTCTCTCTGCTAAAGGTAAGGAGAGCTCCCCCGAAGCCTTAACCTGTCCCCGACTATAGTTCGAAAACGTTTTATTGCAGAAAGGTAGAAAACGCAGGCGAGCTGGTGGATGACATCCATACTAACCGTGAGACGTAGGAACAATAAAAAAACAGACAGAACAACGAAGTCTCTACCACAGCTTCCTGCGTTAAGGCCTGACCATACTAGCGTGAACGGCACCGCCGTCCGGCATCCCAACGCGAGGAGTCCACATTGGCCTCCGTTTTGCGGACGTCACGTAAAAACGCTGGCTTTCGCGATCGCGCGCGAGCCTCCCGTCGGATTTCTTGCTCTTTCGCCGCCTGCTCTAAGTCGGATACTTCCGTTTCAGCTCTCATCTTTCGCATATATCAGCATCGAAACTGCACTCGCTGCCTATAAGGTAGGTCTCCATGATGACCTGGTGATCAGCGTGAATATGATTATCCTAGCCTGCTCCTTGATCTTGCGACGTCGCCGCTGTCTGAAGAGAAGGAGGCACAACTTTTGGGCCCAACCGAGTTGGTTCTACCGAAACACCGAAGGACAGGTCAGTGCTTTGCTGCCCCGGCGGCGCACCAGAGATGAAGGCTACTTTCGAAAGTGTCACCAGATCAACACGACACCCGTCGCAACACAGACGACATGCAACAAGTGCCACGGAGACACTCACTTGTAATTCCGAATTCCTCTTCTATGATTCCCCAGCGGTTGTTTTTAGCGTCATTGCCTAGATCAGGGGTCTCAAACTCATCTGAGTGCGGGGGCCAGATAGCCCATCCCTCGAAAGGTCGGGCCAACCTAGGGGGGGGGGGGGGGGGGGGGGGGTGAAAAGGGATTTTAAAGGTCATGTTTTCTCTCTTTTTTTTTAACTCCCAGTGTAGGTACTGACATCTTCAGTTTTGCTTTGTTTATAGGACTAATTTGGGCCCTTCCCTGATGTGATAACAAGAATTAAACGGGCAACGCTCTTACGAAAGCAAGGACTATGCTGTGTGTGTTCACCAAATCACTCGGGAATTATTCAAGCTCTAGATTTCTTTAAAAAAGGAGGAAATCTCTTTATGTAACAGTGCTTTGTTTCTAGGGGATTCTTGATAGCAGCAGTCTAAAAAATACTTGTAGTCGAATGGCGATTTTTGGAGGGAAAAAATCTCAAGCTCTTAGCTTTATCTTTGACCATTCCTCTGCTGAGCGAGAGTTTATGCAGCCGAAGTGTGTCCTTGAGCGAAGTGCTCGCGCTTGCAGCCCAAAAGCGAAATTGTGGTACAGTTGACTGACGTGACAAAACTTGGGGAAGCAAAATATAAAAGAAGACACAAGGCAAATGAAAACAGGGTGGTAACTGTGTGGATACGTTATGAGAGCGGAACTAGGTTTCAAGCAGAAATAAATCTGCAACATGATATCATTACTGCGCATGCCTTTTCTTGTGCTCAATACGTGGGAACGAGGGCTCGCAGCCTGTTGCCCGCGGGCCACGTCCCAGCGACTCGCGGGCCGCATGCGGCCCGCGGGCCGCCTGTTTGAGACCCCTGATCTAGGTAGTCTGGCTGTGTCTTGTCATATAAGAAGGAAAACAGTCGCACAGTTTCGAGGAACCGCTCCGTTGGGGAAGGCATCCGGGGGAAATAGGGATAGCAGACGACACGAAACGACGCTACATCCTTCGAACCGTGAAAGACTCGCGAAGGAAAAGGCTTGAGCGTTGCCATTGCATCGCAACGTCACTACCTACGTCACCTCACAATAGGGAGTTTTCGTACACCGCGTTGCCCCCTCCGCTAAGCGTTCCGCAACGAAGAAGTTGCTACTGCGCCTGCGCGCCGATAGCCTTGACTGTGGAGTTCCCGCTATCGTAGCGGGTTGCGGAGGGCCTTGCGGGACGGCGAAAACGATCTACAAAAACTCCCTATTAGCTCTTCACTTCTGCGGCGAGCAGCGGCGAGCTCTGAACAGCACAAAGAGCGGTTGGCTCTGCGGCGCTTTACGTCGCGTCGCTGAAGCCGAAAACTTGTTTTGGTCGGCAGCCGGCCGCGCCGACCGTCACGCCGCAGGCCTCCGCGACGCGACGCCAGTGTGGTCGTGCCTTTAGAGGCTTCGTTTTTCTGTCCGTTTTTTATTGTTCCTAAGTCTCAGTATTACCATGAATGTTTTTATTGCCTTTGTTAAGCAAGAAAAATAAAGTTTCAGTCATACCTTGTTACTTAATTCGGTAACAATTAGTATGAAGCAGGGAAAAAAATTCGGATTGCAATTTTTGGCATCTTATTTTTCGGCGAACACCGAGGAAGCTGAACCTTACACATAACACAATATACCGTGAGCATGCAGAGAGATGCTACTCTGAAAAAAGAACGAAAGGTAAGGCATTATTTTGAAACTCTCGAGGTATTTCCTCAAATTCTTTCCAGGAGCTGCCGTAGGGACGAATTTATTGGCCAGGCTTTAGGGAGCCCGGGAAGGGAGCGAGCTGTGTAAAGATATCTAACATCACGGACAGATTTAACATCACACGCGGATGTTACGTCACGAGTGAAGTTAACTGCCACTCCACCAAGAACGACGTATTCCTTTCTAGAAACGAATGGTTATGCCCTCTGGCATGGCGGGGGGGGGGGGGGGGGGGGGGCTTTTTTGCACTCCGCCCTCCCCTTTTCCCCGCCTTCAAGTTTGTCCCTGAGCTACTACTCGCGCAAAAAACCTCTATACTACTAACTACGTGCTTGACTGACCACGCAAGAAAGCTGCTCCACAAATTACAACCGTATTTCTCCCAGAGAGCTTCGTAGCCCAAATAAAGATAGTTATAAAAGAACAGTAACTACGCAAAAAAAAACAAAAAAACTCCTGTATAAGAAAAACAGAAGCAGACGGTTTCACAACCTCTCTCTCAGTCACGCACACCGAAAATAGGCATTTCCGTTTGCTCAGATTGTAAAACTTTTTTTTTTTTTTTTTACCTCGGATAAGAGAACGTTTCCCAGACCGAATTGATGGCACAGCGTTTGTCAGAAGAGGCAGCCAATGGGAGGGAGGTATTACCATCAGGCGTACGTTTCTTTATCGGTCGACAAATTACAAACGCAGACGCAGAAAGAGATAGCGAGCACGTACACCTAAGCGGCCACTCTCGCCCTCCACTATTAATGAACGCCAAAATAAATAAAACTAAATGCAACGGGCCCACAACACGCCAAAACACACCCGGCACAACCAACACACACACGTACACAAACACGCACAGGCAAGGTCATCGTCGCTGCCGATGTGCGAACGACCTCCTCGAGGGACGGCGTTGCTCTTGACCTAGATTCGTGCTCTTTTCAGCCGCGCCGCACAAGGGAAAGGAGGCCGTAAGAGGGGGAGAGGGTAATAGACCCCCGAATAAGCGCCTGGTTTTCCCCACACACCTCTTCTCTCTCTTATTAGCCTCCCTCCTTTCCCTCATTCTCAAGCCTGCGAGAGGTCACGCACCTCGCCGCCAAAGTGCCGGCAACTCATTGAGGCGAGACTGCCCCTCTTTTGGCGCCCAACGTGGAGCACGACGCTACGTCACGAAGCCACGCGAACCAATCGGAGTAGGAGGGCGAACCACGTGAGCTTGCCCTCCCTGCGTCGCAGAGCGCCCAACCGGGAATGTCACGTGGGGCGTGTTCGGCGATACCGTTGATCTGGATGGCTCGTGTTGCGCAGCGTGGTTCATTTTGGAGGTTTGAGGCGGGGGTACGGCGTTACGGGCTTACGGCAACGCGGTCAGTGGTGTGGTGTGGCACGCCGTACGACGTCGTAGTAGCTTCCAAGACTGAAAAGAAGAGCAAAAACAGCATTTCTTTCAGAGTGTTGGAAAATGCAGTCCCAGATAAATATATTGGCAGCCCAAATACCTTTTTTTCAAAGGCGGTAACATTTGTTTAAAGAGAAACTAAAGCAATTCTGTATTAAAACAAAGAGCCTACATTTTTTGTCAGCCCTTTAGGATCATGATATCAAAATTATATGTCAAATTGATGCACCAACAAGCCGACACAGTTTCTTTTTTTCTTTTTTCAAAATAGCGTTGACGCCATTTTTTTACCGGCGCGTTGGAAGGAGGAGGGATTCGTGATGTATTATACAACATTTCCGCACCTTCCGCAAGCCTTACCTAAACCTTACACAAACAGTAGAAAAAAAAAAAAAATCCAAACGCGTTTAAGTTGTAAGCGCAAAGCAGTTGAAACTTCTGGGTATGACGTCGCACTCAGTGGTTGGTTTTTCGTTTTTTTTTCTCGCGTCAATTGATATATTTGGGTCAAATAGCTAGTCATATTCAAATAGACCGATCTCACCAGCCAGTTTCACTACACCACTGACGCCGCAATGCATCGAGGGAACTTCTTTCTGCACGAGCAATAACCTTGCTGGAGCTCTGCGCTTGTGGAGCACGAGGCGACAGAAGCCCTCGCAAACACGGCCGTTTGCCTCCCGTCAACTAAAGCTATGGCGGCGTCACGCATGCTCCGAACGCTTAGGGAGATCGGCTTATTCACGGGTCAAAAATACGCTAAAATTCAGCACTAACATTTTTGTTTTCCATGGAACCTCTTTAGCTTTTTTTTGTTTTGATTTAAGTCACTGTCACCCATCTGGGTAAATTCTGGTCGTCACATCGAACACCACGCGGGAGTGTGACGCTGCAGTCTTCATAATTCCTCGCGAGAGGAAGGACCAGACTGATGGGAAAGTAACAGAATAAACCCTTTCACATATTCCGTGCAATCTTGTGAGCCAAATACCAGTCCACATTTTTGTAATAAGGTGGTGAACTGGGCCGATGGTTGCCGTTATTCATGATGGGAAATACAGCTCAGAAAACGCGGACTACGAATAAGAACAAATACGACAGGACAGAGCTGTACTCGCAACTGAAGAATTTTAATGAAGGAAACAGATATAAAGAACATACGCAGTATCTTAAAAGATTGCATAAAAACAAAGGGCCACAATCGCTAACCGTGAAGCGTCTACATTTCTACCCGTTCATTACGTGACTAATTTTTTCTCGCAGGAAGGGTCTCTTTTTTGCTGACAGCGCCAACGAAGGTTCACTATCACATGACTGCCCATGGCACGAAATGTGGAAAGCCTCTGTAATCTCTCTCGCTACCCTATCCTTGTGTGTGCCCAGAATGGTGACCTTGCCGAAAGCCAGGCCAACATTCGCACTCTCTGCAGTAAATCGTCAAAAGCCCCCCAAGCGGGGCTCCGAACGAATACGAATGTTCTCTTAATATATCATTCAAACATCTTCCCCTTTGTCCCACATAGCACCTGTTATATGACAGTGGGATATTATACACCACACAAGAAACACAAGTGACAAAAGGTTTTCTGTGAGCCTTGGTACACTTTTCCTTCGAACGACCACTGCACCCGTACCAACCCTGGAACATATATCTGTCCTATTTTTTGGGGCGCCGAAAACACTACAGGTATTCCATATCTACCACCTACTTGTTTCAAGTTATAGATTAAGAGAATATTCGTATTCGCTCGGAGACACGGCTGGGGGGCTTTGCCGATTCACTGGAGAGAGTGCGAATGTCGGCCTGCTTTCAGCAAGGTCACCATTCTGGGCACACACAAGGATAGGGTGACGAGAAAGATTGTAGAGGCTTTCCACATTTCGTGCCATGGTTATTCATGTGCTAGTGAACCTTAGTTGACGCTGTCAGCAAAAAAGAGATCTTTCCTGCGAGAAAAAATTAGTCACGTAGTGAACGGGTAGAAATGTAGTTCACTGACACGCTTCATGGTTGGCGAGTGTAGCCCTTCGTTGTTGTGCAACCCTTATGGATACTGTGTATGTTTTTTTCTGTCTCTGTTTCCTTCATTAAAATTCTTCAGTTGCGAGTACACCTTTGTCCTGTCGTGTTTGTTGATCTTCGTAGTTCGCGTTTTCTGAGCTGTTCCTGTCATGTATAACCGCATTTTTTT
The DNA here is from genome assembly GCF_016920785.2 of Ixodes scapularis. Lineage (NCBI taxonomy): Eukaryota > Metazoa > Arthropoda > Arachnida > Ixodida > Ixodidae > Ixodes > Ixodes scapularis. The sequence goes on along the minus strand of NW_024609882.1, from coordinate 16,040,086 downwards.
TCTGTGCTATTGGTGGTTAAGATTTAGTACCCATTCATCGACGGCAGACGTACGACATTTACGGCGTTCTTCGCTGTCAAAGTTTTCTCTATTTGTTTCATTTTTGATGGTGACAAGTAGCTACCAGAAGGTGCAACCCCACAGTGCATGACGTTTTGGTGCTTTTTTGACGGTTTATAACTTTCTTTTTTATGTATCCTACAATTATAAATTTAAAGTCAAATTAAAGAGCTGTTTTTCAACAATACTTTAATGTCTCGATAATACAATTATTTTTTGTTGTCAGTTAATTATTCAGCCTTTAACAGACCAGTCTCTTATATTGAAAAAAATATTTCTCGAGTTATAACGTCCCATCGCCCACGATATTTTACGTGAGCGTTCAGTTGGATATAATGAATTAAAAAAGTAAGTAACGAACTGTACAGATAATATATATTTTAAAATAAAAAATAAAGTTAAAAATGGTATGATTTTATGGTCCTATAAAAACGAAATCACGTCAACTAATCAAAATTACGAGACATTACATTATTAAGCATCCTTCAATATTACATTTTCCAAAACTTCCATATTGATATATTACACGTTAAGAATATTATTAGACGTCGAAATTTTCCCATTCAGTTATGGCGAATTGCACTTTCTTAATATAAAATACAGATGGCGACACGTGTTCAAGAATAGCTTGATGTGGATTTTCCGTCGTGTGCCGCTTGGAACGCCACGTGAAAGACAGAAAAAGCGCCAGATGTTAAGGTGTCAGATGCCTGGATGCCCGCAGTGAGCGAGCCAGAGGTGTCAGAACAACAAGCGCGAGGCTGCGGGTGCATCACAGCTGCTTTTGCGCGTGTTCTACTGTGCGTCGGTGCACATGCCTGACGCGATCCAAATAAAATGGGCGCCATAAAAGGGATTCCGCCATTTAGAATTCTACCACGTGCACGAAAACATTTGAATGTTGTTATCACTTCCAAAAATCATTTTCGAAATCAAACTATGCTTGTCGGAATGGTTCGACTATATTTGGTTTCCAAAACCACCTCGGTGGCTCTAAAGTGGCAATGATATCAAACGTCTCAGTGTCCCTGAGCCAACGCAGTGGCCCATGAATCCATATTTTTCGGGTTTAAATATCGGCCGAAGTACCCGCAATCTGACGGAGGCCGCTCTGGGATTTGGGTTGCACGTCAAAAGATCCCCAGTTAGTCAAAATAAACCCGTTTTTTTTTTAAGTGATTTTTTTTTTGTGGGGGGGGGGGGGGGGGGGAGGGGGGGTTAGTCTGTGAAACCCTAAGATCTGAATATTGGCCTTGCTTTACCTTACTTCGAAGCGCAGCCAACGCTACGGGCTGATGAAGCCACTGAAGCAGCGCCAAGAGCGCGAGGTCAAGCAGTTCGTTCTCTTTCTGTGCCTGTGCTGTCTGGCAAAACTAGAGTCACTAAATAAGCTACGCTTCATGCACATATTGGTGCTTAAAGTGACGGTTGTCAGTTATCTGAAGTTTTATCTGAAATCACGGGAAACGCTTTTCCGTCCTCCACAAATGTTTAAACGGTTGGCGACAAAGCAAACCACTATTACGTGAGCTTCCTAACAGCAAAACTAATGCTGCGGAAGTCGCACTTTTGAATCACGACGATCAGCAGTTGCGTTTGATTTACACTAACCACTAAGATCGCAGCGCCCACAACAATATCGGGGAAAAGAGTGCCGATACTCTGAGCGTAGCTCATTTGGTTTAGCTCAGAGGCTAAACCTTAAGTAACTGGGTCGTGGGAAAGTAAGGCAAAGCTCCTCGTACGGTCGCCATTTTGGCCCTCGAAATGAACAATTTTCTGGTGACGGGTAGCTTTATAGACGCGTTTCTTGTATACCGAGATTTCGCTATCCACACATCGGCGAAACAAGAGTAGGTAGATCTTTGTACCAACAACCACATGCGGTGCCGGTGCTTAGGGGCATTGAAAAATATTTTTTTTTTCTGTTTTGAAATACGGAAGACGAACAATATAATTTAAGAGATCCGCGGAAATGGGCATGATTAATGAGTCGATTGCATAAACAGTGTCAAATTGGTGAGGAATGCCTTCAGTACGATGATGCTCCATTGTGATTGTGGTGCGACTGGTTTAGAAGGACCCTCTCGAAGCTTTGAAGATTTTGAGGGGGCCGAGATGGCGATTGCCATAGCAACGGAGACCGATTTAAAAATTGCATTGCGAGGCTTTGGTCGTCTGTATGTTAGTATTTGTTAGTGTTCGGCTAGCAAGAAGAGAAGGCAATGGCGCTACTTTCCCGGGATCCATTGACTTTAGCTAAACCAAGTGCAGTGGGGGCTCGTTGCCCGAGATAGAGCCACTAAATAAGCTGCGCTTAGAGTATAGGCACTCCGTTCCCTGACATTGTTGTGGGCGCCGCCATTTTGGCTCGTATGCAGAGCAGACGCAACTGCCGATCGTCATGATTCAAAAGTGCGACTTCCTCAGCATTAGATTCGGTGTTAGAAAGCTCGTGTAATATTGCTTTGCTCTGTCGCGAACGGTTTAAACATTTGTGGAGGGCGGAAAAACATTTCCTGTGATTTCAGATAAAGCTTCAGATAACTGGCAACCATGATTTTAAGACACAATATGGCCAAGTGTCGTTACTCTGAAGCGTAGCTTATTTAGTGGCACTAGCCCGAGAGTGTTGTGGCACCGCAGATCAGAGCACGTGGAGAAATCGCGAGTGCGAGCTCCGTTCAAAGCACGGAGCTCACGCTGCAGAACCTGTAGGGACAAGGGTGCCTTAGTAGGGACTAAAGCCCCTCGATGTGTTTGCGTTGGTCTTTCAAGTGCCCTTGAAAGCAAAGGGCGGCGGAGCAACCGCTCGTGGCAATGTGTCTTGCGCGTTTCCACAACAATGGTTGGCGGTACTTGTAAAAGACGCATTTATCAAGAAGCTTTAGCAGGGACCCTGGCTTCTGTTTCCCATCTGCATCCTACCGTCGTGCGATCGTGTATCACATATACTGCGTAATGCACGTTAAAGGTTCGGAGCTAACAGTTGCATTGCACTTTTTATAATCTACAACGGGTAACAATGTCGACCTACGAAACTCCTGCTCTCTAAAAAACTAACGACTAATTTGGAATGTGCCGTTACATTACATTTTTAATGTGTGTTCGAGTGTTTGTGTCTTTTTTTTTCTTTTTTTTTGTCTACATCTGATTATGCGGCTCTTACTTTTTTATGAAACAAACTATAGTTGTCGGACTTCAGGAAAAATATTATATAACTAAGAAAATGGCACGTGAACGCAAAAGGAAAAAAAAAAGAAAAATCATAGACGCACTTAATAAAAAGAAATGAAATTATAGAATTGAATATAATTGTGTTTTAAAGGGTTTGAGCGCACAAAAAGCTATAAAAGCGAGCTCCATGCTTTGAACGGTGCGCTTGCTCCTTTACTGTTAATGAATTTAGTGAAACAAAGCTTATCTTCTGCATATGTGCATAGTCCTCAGTTTTCACGTGATTACACGCTTGTTTATCATTATTGTTTTCGTTTCCCATCTGCGATTCAGCTCGTGGTCTTTTGTGTGCTACATGCATTAAAGACAAAGGTAACTCGGAGAAAAAAAAACCTATGCTACTTTCCACATGTGCCACAATAAATACAAAGTATTCTAAACTTCACATGTGGCCACTTGGGCGAGAAAACAATGTTGTTTGTCAAGAACAATTGCGATTGTATGAAATCACGCGGGAAAAAGTCATTCTCAGCACGTGACTGTTGGCATGCCGTGATTGCTCATAATCGGCGCCGAGATGATTGGTAACTCTCAGCAGTTGAAGCTTTTCTATCAACCCAGAGTTAGAATGTTTCCTTATTTCTGTTGTAAGCAATCAGGAGACAACTTACACCAAATCTGCGAGTAATAAAGTACTATGAACATTCAAACATAACGGCCTGAGCATTATATGTGTACAAACTCTAGTTTTCGATGCACCCTTAACTTTCGATACGCTCTACGCTAGTGTAAAATGTAGAGCTCTTTCAGCCTTAATCAGCGTATCATGTGAGTGCTTACAGTACATATTTTATACAACGTCAAGCTCTACCCGTTTGCATCTTTTTTCATTTTTGCACACCACTACTTGAGCGCATAAATCACCAAATTAAGACTGGTACATTGCCTAAATTCTGTGCAAAAAGCTATCCACAGACCCAGAATCTTTGCCTGGCCAGTCACTGAATTTATCACTGAACTCGTATTAAAATTGATTCTTGTCATTTATTGGTGCGAGTTAATTTTTAACCTTGACATTTTTTTTATTATGACTCCACCACACCAGCCTACTTTGTTTTACCAAACTCAATATCTAAAACTGAGCGTCATTTTTTGTGTTCTCCAGTCTCGTGGTTTCTGTCAAAATAAACACCCAGCTACCTAAATGAGACACTTGACCGCACAAAAATATAGCTCAGTTGTTTAGATTTTTTACGTATTTAATTCCTCAAGCTAGAATTTTGGAAACCCAAATCTATCACGTTATCATATCTTTCTGGAAATTCACAAAAAGCCAAACGCATGCACGACAAAAGGGCCGGCCCGTCATATAAATCTGATCTCATTGAAATATCTGTAATTGACATCCGAAATCCCCACGGGGTGCTAACGGCGCACAGGCAATTTTATATTTTTCAACGCGTCGGTTGTTTTGTTGTGCATGTGTCTCGCCGTTTGGCTCAGGTCGATTTTCGCGTTTTGTTCTGACCACATTCGCTGGAAACGTGAGCTGAGCTCGGAGCGTAGGCAACTGGCCCCCTTGCACGAGAACTGGCGCTGCCGTGCCCGTTTCAAAGAAAGCTCCTGCAGAGAAAAACAAGCGAAGGACCAGAGATGTCGAACTCAGGATATAGAAAAATACCCCACTTTATCGAAGGGCGCCATTACGCACGATTTCTCGCATTGATGTACAGGCGTGGAAGGCGATCCCACCGCCATCTGTAGGTTCAGAATCACAGTAACCAAGGTTGGTGGGGTTGCACTTTAACATTAGCCATATTTCATTGTCACTGGCATTAGCTGTCTGAGGCGTGCCGAAGCCGAGCGTTCCATGTATTTACATGACACCCTCAAATGTGTAGCGTATAGGAACTTATAAGTCTTGTCCACGGCGACAAACGAACAACAATACAACTAATTAATATCTGGAATGTTCAAGTGTGCCCGGCTTCAAATTATTTCTTAAGCATCCACCAAAAGGTCGCAATTTCGCATGTAATCATGATACATATACAGTGATACATATATGTGATGATTGTTATCAGAGTGGCCAGACTGAATTTCAATATAATCGGCGACAGGATAATGACCACGTTTAACGTTCCGAACAGACGCCGGAAGGCAGTCTTGATTCGCAACTTCCAGCGACGGTGGTACCGCGGTGTGAGAATCGCGCTCCTATACCTCCCAAATGATTGACCTCATAATAAATGGGCTTTCTACACCTTTCTGGCGTGAAAACATACCGCAAGGCTCTAGTACTACTCGTATATAGAATCCCTAGAATTACTTACGCGTCGCAGACCCAGCCTCGTACAGCTGTTCTACGACGGTCCTCCATATGACAGCCATTTTAACAGGCAGCACTGCGCCCCCTGTAGGTCGTGAAAGTTGCGAATAGAAGGCAAGCGATGTTATCGCATTTCGACGTAGTCACGCAGCGAAGCACCACAAAAACACTGCCCCTGCTTTTTTCCTTTTTTTTTGAACGTGAAACGTTGCTGAGGGAAATGAAAGACCGGAGCGGCGGAAGCAGACGGAACGCTTGAGTGAGGAGGAGGTCTTCCCCTCTCCTCTCCAACGTTCCGTTTGCTTCTTCCTCTACAGCCTTCCTTTCCCTCACTTTACCTTCTTGGGCTGTAACTTACAATAGTTGCTACGAATTTCGTGAAGCCGCACTTCGTGGACTCGTAGCCTGTGAGGTCACATTTTCCCCACTAAATTTAGCGGAAGAAATTGGCGTCACGTGACCTCAACACCAAGTCAGTTTCCACGCTAAATTTAGTGGGGAATCTGAAATTGTGTTGAGGTCATGGGACTCTAAACGTTTCTGATGCAACGTTTCACGTACGAATACAATTGCCTAACTAATTATTTTTCTCTCTATTATTTTCCGCGCAGGGAAATAATAAGTAAATAGAGATGGCTGGCTACCATAAAGATTCTGCAAGTGGGCACGGGGGAGATCGGTTGTCGAGTTTGTTGGCACAGCAAGTGGTCGTGTAGTGCACTACTGCGTGTCGCATGTTAGGGACGCCAGGCTAGCAGTGATACAGCACTGGCTAAATTTCTCATCTACAACGTGCGACGATGTAAAAAAAAAAAAAAAAGAAACTCTGGCATACTAGCATTACGCCACATTTGAAGCACTCGGCACGCATCTCCACCATCTTTGCAACCTTAAGAATAAAATAATTATTGGGGAATTTAATGTCTCTACATGACCGAATGCACGAGTGATATGTCCGTTATATAATTCACGATTTTCATTCACGGAAGTCACGCGTACGTGGCGTGCACTGTAGAGCAGCGTACGACGGCGCGCGATTCGGTACTTTATGGTACCACGGTTACGAGACTGAATTATTGTCACCCTAACAAGAATGCATACTGTATCGATGGATTTGGTTGGCTTATCGGTTATCATTAGTTCAAACCATCACCTAGACGAAATTTTTCCACTAGGCGGGCTTCAAACGTGCAAGAAATGCAATAAATAAAGCCCTTTCATGTTTCAAAAGTAGCGGGAGGTGCGTCGGTGCAAGAGGCACGCGCAACGTGCAGCCCTTGGGAAGATCATGGCGGCACAGCGCAGCACTGAGCTACACTTCAGTCGCCGTGTTCTTCCCAGTAGTGGAGCGCGGCGCGTGTCTCAAGCATGGTCTCGAGCATTTCCACAACAATAAATGGCGCCACTTTTCCAGGATACCCAGGATGGAGCGGCTTTAGCAAAAAGAGTAGAATGGCGAGGGATGACACTCGGCTCGCACCGTTGCTTCACCGCTCGCGCGTGCGAAAAACGATCCCAATACGGACATTATTGACACACGGCGTCGTCGACCTTGAAGGCGCCATCGGGCAAAGGCACACGGAGACTCCACGATAACATAAGAGGAACCGCGAAGGAGTCCCCTTGACAGGTCTTGCGGAACGCTATTATGGCGTATACACAGCATCCTCCTTCGTAATTCCGTCAACTGTCGAGGCATTATTATTTAGTTTTTTTGTTTTTTTTCTGGTGTGTCGTCGACCAAGCCCCCCATAGAGTGCACGGGTGGTATTCCCACGAACGCCATACTTGAACGCGCTGTACGCTGCGGACGCCTCGAACCAACTCCCGCTAAACAGTTCGCCAAACGCAACAACAGGGCACGTGTGTGAAATGCAGGTCGCTGAAGCGTCGCATGAAGCTCGCTGTCAGCATGGACTCAACAGCAGCAACGTAACGATAAGCTTTCGGCGAGAAGATCAACTTCGGGGGGTTGGGGGGGGGGGGGGGGGGGTGCATCGCATACTCCATTGCGTTGTCCACACCGCATAGAATAATCCAACCCTGTGAACAGCCTCCTGGACATAACGTAATCGTACTAGGATAGCGCCAACTGGGCGGGTTTCCCTAAGGTGACTTTGTTCGGCACAAAACCAGACTGGGCTGTCTATGCTGGAAGAAGCGGTAGAGAAACCGCATTGTGACGTCGCCGGTGGGAGGAGCCTCATCTCCATCGCCAACGAACTACATCGGAAGAGAACTGCACCGTGACGTGTCCGCTGACGTCGCCAAACTGTGGTGATTGAGTTGAAACTACATCGTTTTTTTCTCTCTACAGGGAATTTCGGAGAATCGCAAAAGTACGCAGTGAAGGGTTCTAGAAAGCAGTAATCTTAAGTATCTGAAACATATAGTGCACAGCAAATTAATGAAACTATTTTCTGTTGAAATTTGGTGCATGAAATATTTAGTTTACTTAAGTTACACAAAAACTATTAGCATTAGCTGCAGCCAGAGTGTCGAACCGATATTTTTATCGGTTCGGTTCGGGTTCGGGTTCACGGCTTTCGGTTCAGTTCCGGTTCAGTTCCGGAGCGCAAAAAATAACGGTTCAAACCGGTTCGAACCGGTTCGAACCGGTTTGAGCCGCTAAATTGAGAATATATTTTCCGCATTGTTCTGTCAATAGGCACTATTTAGGTCGTGAAACTAACTGCTGTAAACGATCTGATTTTTGCGAGGACCTATTCTTGAGAATTTCGTGAATCGCCTGCAATTCGCGAAAAATGGGTCCCGCGAACAAATTCGGTAAAATGTAAACACATCGAAATTTATATTGAGATTCTACCGCGGTCGAGAAAATTACAACCCGCGAATTATTCCAAAACTTCAGCTTTGACCTAAATCGCGAAATATTGAGCCCACGAAAAATAAGTCGTTTACAGTATATAGTTTTCTTCTTTTTTTTTTTATCGTTTGTTCGTTCCAGTTTTATTTTCAGGTACCAAAATTATAAAATTTTGTTATTTATTCCTACACAACAAGAAAAGAAAATCTACATTAATATACAAAACGTCGTGTTTATACGACTCAACATCCCTTCGTTTACCAGAGTCACATACATTGTACCTGAATCGAAATGTTTTCGCGAAGTGAAGTAGGTTGCCTAAAATACCCGTGATTGGTACAACTTTGTATCGCAGTATCAGATGTTGAATCGTGGTTTTGCCCTTGAACCAAGGAATTAATTACAGTGAATAAAATCATGAAATGGGCACCTCGTCGCCATATATACCATAAAATATGTTTTACGGAACACGTTTCACAATATATATATATATATATATATATATGATGACGAGACGACTGAGCTTAAGGCAATATAATTTTCAAAATGTCACGAAAGTCACGGGACAAGTCTTTCCAGTCTATATTTTATAGAAACACTAAGCGACAATCGCAATGCTTGTTTTTCTAACTAGCATTGTTTGCTCTCAGCACCATGACGCGGGCGACGAATCATGCGAAAAGGAGTGGCTGAAATTGTTCACTCTAATCTATGAGCACCTTCGTACTGAGATCGAATCTGACCTAAAACAGTGCTTACCCATGTGTACATTTTCTTATATTGGATAAACTGGCATAGCCTGGATGTTGAGGTTTGCTCTTGACAAAATGCCGGTCAATTTAATTTGCAAATGAGCATCACCCTCGCTAATTGATGATTTTTGTTAAATAAAACAAAGTGGTATTTCGTGCTCTACTCAATTCGGAAGCTACTTAATCGGACACTTTCTGAGAGTTTAAGTGTGCAATCGTCATAGTTCCACCATTCGTTCCAGTAAAAAAACGCGATAATAAAAACATAAAAAAGGCGATAATAAACTTCTATATATATGAGAAGTTATATATGCGTGAGGAATATATAGGTATTTAAATTAGATTAAAAATAAAAATAAAATTATCTAAAGCTTTTCCAAACCACCTATAACGTGTCTGTAGAGGATAAAAGCGCCGAAAAAGATTTGCAGAACATCTTTCAGATAATTTAAAGGTACACTCATATATCTTTGAGGTGAGGATCTTCTATCTATGCTGCCAAATATTGAGACAGGAATTAAGTATATATTTATTATCATCGAAAAATTTGACTTTATGAAGTTCACATAACCGCCTGAGACCGACGCGGGAGGACGATACTCGAAAATACGCCAGCTGTTGAGTCTTCGGCAACGTGCTTTTGTTAGCTGTTTTGCAGTGTAAAATACTGGGTTGCAGGGTATGCCAAAAACACTGTGGTCACATGATATATCGGAAGGCAAATACACGAAATGGGCAGAAATAAGGAGATAACACGCAATTTTTTTCTAAATAATCCCTTACACAACGCTTTAGTGCAAAAAGAGATGCATAGAAATGCATAAAATGATATTCCTAATTAAACATAGATTCCGCGCAGGACAAACGAAGATTTTATAAATCCTAATATAAATCACTTTTGGGCATCAGCTTGCCTCAGCTCGAAACGTCGCGAGATACTGCCTCGGGAGGCTAATTTTATCTTAGGTTTTACGTGCACTTGTTTTGGGACCTTACTTCACGACTCTGTTCTTTATCAATCATGTGCTCCAACATCTCATTAGGCTGCCGTATATCATCGCGAGACTGCTATAAATACTACACAACTTTACACCTTGGACGTGTACTGCTGGTGTTGCGAACGTCGCACTTCACGAGAAAGCTGACGTATTTAACATGGTTTGCACGTGACGTAATCGCATTAGATAGTGGTTGTCATTGCGAGTTGTTCTTGCTGAGAATATCAAATCCGGTGGGGCAAAATGCACGCTGCAAAAGTTTCGCGCTCAGTGCAAGCTGTGTATTTGAGAGGCACACATTTTTCTTGTTGGTGCATCGTCGTTAGGCACGGCGCGAGTAACTCGCACGACGAAAACGTGCTTTCTGGCAAGAGTGTTTTTACAAATAAAAGTTGTACTAACTACGCATCTGTCACTACCGTTTCCAGGCCACGCTTTGTAGTCTGCGCCGAAAATGCGGGGCAGAGGAATCTTTACGACACAGTATGCTTTAAAACTACCCCCCTCCCCACTCCCTTTTTTTTTTTTTAGTTGCTCCTCAAGATACTTTTTGTTCCTCAGGGATTGCCTGCTCCGTATTGAGTGGTGTTCACTCGACAATTATATTTGTGTCACTTGTTAACAGTAATTCTTCCTTGCTTTTACTTTGCAACAAACTGTGACGTTTAAACAAAATACAGGGCGGTCGAAACTTGGAGAACTTAAGAACGACACTCCTGTGAGACTTAGAGCGGCTGCTATCCCCCTGAGGCCACTAGGATCTTTCTTTTCAGGTATCCCTCCCGTACACACTAATAGTTCCATGTAACGTCGGACTAATACGTCACATTTAGACCCTTTAACACTTCTATTTTCGGGACAACTTTTTGAGGCAGTTCAGCAATAACGAAAACATGTTGGGAGACTGAAGGGTGTGCATACATGTAAAATGGGTCGTGCAGCATTTTTTTTTTACCTTAAGTTCAATAAATACCGCTAAGATGTAAACCCTGACGTTGATAACTTACAAAAGCATCCATTAGTTTGCCCCTCCGCGAAATGGCAGACAGTCGAAAGCAGGAAATGAAATTGCTTTTCCCTCCTCAACTCGCAACTAGAACTATCAGCCACGTGATCTGATTCTAATATACACACCGTCAGTGTTTACATAGTCATACGCAGGGTTGGCAAAGCAGAGAGCATAGGCTGATCTTCAGATATAGTTTTAGTTGGGCTACAATGCCCGAGCCCCACTAAAGCGACAAACAGAAACAAACGACAGCGGCTAGCCTTAAACCAGAGTATTTCGTGATTTGACAGGCTTCGTAGAATAAAGAAGGCTATGCTCAAACACGAGTATCATGCACACGATGGTACCATTTGCAGGCTTGTAAACGCTCGTGCTAACTTCGCGAGCACCGAACAACTCAAAGCCGTATAAAGGTACCATCGCGAACATGCTGCATGTGTCTGAGGCTTGTCGCTGTCGTTTGTTTCTGTTTCTAGTTCTAGTGGGACTCGGGCCCATCATAATTTTTGAGTTGAACACGAGCCGTCACCCGAATGTTCGGCGATGCTGGTTGTCATGAACCAGAGCATTCAACTCGGGATCATGACAATCGGGTGCATCATGGTGTCACGTGACTCTCAGTGCGAAGTTGTGATGTCATGTGACGTCACGGTATCAACAACGTTAATAGATCTAGCGACGTCCTTAATTTGAATCTACGCGGTGAGTCACGTGACGTCACGGGGTAACGCGATGTGGCATTACTTGATAGCATGTCTTGACATCATGACGTCACGTGACGATGTGACACATGGCTAATCACAGTGCCAATAAGAAAGCGCCACAGAAAACCAGGATTTATTATACATTGCAATTCTGTATATGACGATTTGATCAATATAGAAATGCAGCTGCCACTTTTTTTATTCCCAAATAATAAATATGTAATACTGACAAAAAAAAAAAAAATACCGCGAACCGTTTTGAACCGGTTACCGTTATATTTTTTTCCGGTTCAGTTCCGGTTCAGTTCCAAGATGGCGGCGAAGATTTCGGTTCGGTTCAGTTCTGGTTCGGCTAAAAATAACGGTTCTGTTCCGGTTTTCGGTTCGGTTCGGTTCCGGTTCGACACCCTGGCTGCAGCCCTTTACATTGCGCAGGCAGGCAGTCATGGCCGACAACACGAAGAAGCGGAAGTGAAGTCCTCGCGTGTGGGTCCACCAGATTAGCCTTCTGAACGACTTTTTGACAGAAAACCAAGTTTTAGCGAGGGCCGTCACTGACAGTCCTCTGACCAAGCCTGAGCGGGACGAGTTGTGGGACAGAATTGGGAGACGAGCTGAACGCCCAAGGCCCGTCCATCAAAACGCGAGTAGAATGGAAGGACCACTGAAATACTCGTGTGTGTCACGTTCGAGCACAGGATTCGGATATAGCGTATGCTGCTCGGCAGTGCATCACTACTGCGTGGTGCACGTTAAAAAGACCCCAGGCTAGCAGTCGTATTGCGATGTCTAAATTGCTTATCTACAGTGGGTAACAATGTCGCCATGTTCAGGCAGGCTAACCTCCTGCTGTATAAGCAACTAACGACAAAATTGACTATTTGACTTTGTTTGATTGCGTTAGTGCAACTTCTCTCGTGTTGCACGAGAAAGAAAAAATGTTCCTTCGGGGGTTAAATTTTTGGTGAAGGAGGAAGGAAAAAAGAGGAAAAAAGAATATTTCCCTCAAGTTGGGTACGTAGTAGAAGAGGAGGAAAGAGAAAATCAGTTTTTAGTCCCACGGTGTGTAGGCTCGTTTCTGTATGTGTATGTTTATTCTAGTTCAGCTGGTCTTACCTAAAGTAGTTGGTTTAAAATGAAATATATTTCTCTCTCTCTACCTGAAGTATGAACCAACTAGCTCAACTTTGGCATGTTACCGTTGCTTGGCTTTTCGCTCAGCCAAATCACTTATATGGGGTGCACTCAAATGAAAACACAATCGTGTTGAATCCTATAAGAGTATTTAGAATATTTATCGATCACGCCGCTGAACTTACATCGCTCGAAGAACTTCTTTTTTGTGAGCGCCTTCTCTGCTTGAGTTTGCTGGAAACACAGCCACTCCGATCCGAGGCAATCGATGATAGCGTTGGTGACATCAACAAGTACGCAACTCACAGGGCACTGGTGAACACCAATGTTTTCGTCGCTCCCGACGGTTCCCTGGAAGCCGCCAGCGGCGTAGAAGCGTAGAGCTGCGAGGACTCGTTCGACCGTCAGCGGGGCCCTTCGCGACGCCGCTGGAGCTTTCCGCGAAGCTGGTCGCACAGCCAGCGAGTCACCCCTTTGGGTCAGCTGGTATTCGCCCACAAACCTCGCATCGCTCGTCTCGAAAGCATCCCGGTGATCTCTTAAAACTCGATCCGCTGACGAACCCAAGAATAAAGATGCATACGTTAGGGTCGCCATTTTTACGATGCAGAACGATCTCCGGCTTCGTCTCGACCCCTCAGTTAACTGCACTGTCAAAGTGCATCGTGACGACATTTTGACGTCACCGCCAACTGCATCAATTTACGAGCATAGCTCGAACTGCTTAGTGAAAAACTACATTTCAACGCCATATCACGTGACCCGAGAGAATAGCCAATCAGTGTCTGATGCAGTTTTCTACATCATTTAGTTTGCGTTTGAGCATAGATAGATTGTACGGTACTCACTACGAGTAATCAAATATGTCGTAATCGATTGCTTTTTGGACTAGTTTTGTTATCATTTGATGACTTTGATTGGGATGTAATTGCAAGAATAATCGGATTACTCTTGGAAGTATATCCTGAAATATATTATTCCCCTCCGTCTGAAACAAAGTTCGAATAAAATAAAATAAAACTAGAAATGAAAAAAAAACAAAAAAAAAAAAAAAAACGAATGCAATCTGAAACAACTTTTTTCTTCTCTCTCTTTGTCTTTAATACGCATACTCATATTACTAGTAATCGTTGCTGTTTTTCCATTCCCCGTTCTAATGGCACCGTCTGCTTCTACGAGTTCCCTAGCGGGGAATTTTCGAACCAAGCCTCAGACGGGAGAAGGGTTTACCGAAATTGGCAGATTAAGAAGACAAGTAGTTTATAATTCGGTGATGAAGGACAGTACGAAAAGTCTCGTTTTCATTTCGACAGAAAAATGTGTCGTTTCGAGTATTTGAAGTAATCGGGATAGTGAAGGTTACTTTTTTTTTACAATTAAATACCCCTTACTTTTCTTCCTAAGTAATTGAGTAATCTAATTGAATACTTTTTTCAAGTAACAAGTACAAGACTGGGGTCAAGCCCGACGCGGCGGCACTCGAGTGTCTGTGTCTGGGCTTGATCTCAACGGTGATGACGTCGACAGAGTGTCGAACCGGAACCGAACCGTTATTTTAAACCGAACCGAAACTGAACCAAACCGAAATCTTCATCGCCATCTTAGAACTGAACCGCAGCTGAACCGTAAAAAGGAAATATAATAATAACCAGTTTAAAACGGTTCACTGGGATTTGTTTTCCCTCTTCTTTACTAGTATCACAAAATGGATGTTTGAGAACAAAAAAATTGGAAGCTGGCATTTCTATGTAGTGATCAATACTTCATTGATATCATTGCAATGTATGAGAAATTGTTGGTATTTGTGGCCCTTCCGTATTGGCACTATGATTAATCATCTGTCACGTGGTCACGTGACGTCGTGGTGTCAAGACACGATGTCAAGTAATGTCATGTCATGTGGCCCCGTGACGTCACATGACATCACGATTTTGCGACGGGAGTCACGCGACACTCTGTAGTGCTCGACTGTCATGGGCCACTACCTCCGGAAACTACTTTGTTCGCAAAAAAACTCTTGCCAGAGAGCGCGTTTTCGTGGTGCCACACGCCCTCGCCGTTTCTCAGGACGCTGCACCAAGTAAGAATAATTTGTGTCTGTCAAATACATGGCTTGCACTGAAAGTGAACCTTCTGCATGCGTGCATTTTGCATCACGGAATTTGATTTTCTCAGCAAAAACAAATCGCAATGACTGCCAGCACGCCGTGCGATGACGCCACGAGCAAACAATGTGAAACAGTTCAGTTTCCGGGTGAAATGCGACGTTCGCAGCAGTAGCAAAAGTGAATATCCAAATCGTAAAGTTCTGCAGTATATACATACATAGCCTTTATATTTTTTTTAATGGAATACAGTTTTTTTTTTGTTAACCTGGGAAAATTACAGAAATGTGATCTGCGCAAGTGATGAGGCGGAGATTATGTTCAAGAAAGAATGCAACTAACGAATAAATAATAAACAACGATTTGCTAATTATTTTCTTATTTAGACGTTTTAGGGCACATGTTTATACTAAAGGAATGGAGGCAATAAATGTAAAAAAAACAGCCCAGTTTTTTTGTTTTTTTTCTGAATTGAGTATGCAGTGGGAGGTATTCATTGTCATATTTTATTCTGGAAATCTGTCGATACAGAAACCAAACGCCTTATGCACGCCGGAGGGTTACGCGTTGCTGACAAAATTTGCGTCACTAATTTGCGCCACAGGGCGCCGGAGTTGGGGTTTCCTGGCTGGCAACGTTACTAGAACCACTCAGTTGGGAAACTGCCATAAAGACTGCTCTGAAAAAGTGGCCCCAACCTGTCTACCAGAACCGAGCTAATGGCGAACACAACGCCGCCATTTCTCCCGCAGCGGCCACACGAGGAACTGCACGTTATTTCTATTTTTGGCTTTAATCGGCCATTTTGGCGCCGAAACAGATACAGCGGAAAATGTTACAGGAGTGCCACCCCCGTCTCCCCAGTGGACGCGCCGCGACTTACCACCCAAGTTAAAATGCACCTAGGTTGGGACGCGATACCTGAAAGCACCGCTGAGGCATGGCTGTATAAAACCAATATTAATTGTGCCGCTAAACCTTGCAAACTAAAGATTTTAAAAACATCACGCTCCCATCATTTTGTACTAAACTCCAACAAATTTCTTACAAAAAGAGTCTTTTCCGTTTGTTTTTACGCAAAAACATGCTTTTTAAAAGCTCAAGGTGACCACAGTACAGACAAATGATAAAGAGTGGCGCTGTTGTCGTATTTAGCTCGGTCTCGGTGGACGCCAGCGGCCCAGGTTTCGACAGCGAGTTTCCCAACTGAGTGTTTTAGTAACGTTGCTGGCTGACGAAGAAAAGCGATAAGCCACGTGCCTTATCAGCCATGACAAGTTTCTGTTGTTTTTTTTTTGTTTTTTTTTTTGCGATATCACTGAAAGACGTTTTATTCGTAAATGCAAGTCAGGTAAAAAGAAATAAACAAAAAAAACCTGAGCATAAAACTTAACAAGCAGTGAATGCTGCGACGCGCTGTGACCCCAAAGTGACGAAAATTTCGTCATTCACACGTGACCTTTCGGCGACAAATGAGGGTTGTGCTTCCGGAGGGTATTGCGCGTTTGGTTTCGCTATCGACAGATTTCCAGAACAAAAGTTGACAATAAATTACTCAAACTGAGTGCTCGATCCAGAGTTAAAAAGAAAAAAAAAGGCCTTTAACACTGATTGCTTCCAATTCTTCAGCATAAACAACTGCCCTAAACGTCCAATTAAAAAAGCAATTAGTGCATTTTCGTTAATTAGTCATCTATTGGTTGCGTTCTCTCTTGAGCGTAATGTCCGCCTGGCCGTTTAACTCACTTGTGCAGACTGCATTTGTGTAGCTTTCACGACATTTCTAAAAAAAATAAAATAATCTGTAGGGGGTTCCAGATAAGATCGAACAACCATGTCCGGTGACCATTTTTAATTTTGATGAAACAAATATAGTTTGCTGGCTCTATGCCAAAAATAATAAAACCAATCTTTGTTTTCAAAAAAAAAAACATTTTGTTTTCGCGAAAAAAAAATTAAGCACCCTCTTAGTCACGTGCGCGTTTTGCGTATCGCGCGATGTTGACGTAAAAAAATATAATAAAAAAAACTGTTTTGGCTACGGGTTTAGAAATATTCACTGACAAATTAGGCATAAGAAAGATTGACAAAAAGTATTAATCACTGAGTGTTATGGTCGTTATTCTGAGAAAAAAATCCCAAACACGGCGGCACATTCCTCAATAACGCTCTGGATTAAAGTTTTTTTTTTTCTCCGTATCTATACAAGCTAAGGTCTTCAAACTCTGTCAGTGTGGCCCTGTATATAGTTCATCTTTGCGTGAAATATCGTTATCCTGGTTAGCGCGAAAATAAATTTTACGAGAATTGCTCACACAGGGGCATTTAACTCATTATGCATTATTTTGAAAATCATTCAAAAAGAAGGGCATCCTTATTATTTTTAAACTCTCTGAAATTAACGATTATAATATGGACTAACGTAGTCTGCAAAAACATAATGCAATATTGGTGTGGCTTTTAACCTATAAAGCGAGAAATATGGCCAAATTGACGCTAACGCGGTTGCCGTAAATGGGGCGTGCACATACCCGTTCTTCACAATTTCACAATTCAATCTTATCTGAAAACGCCCTGTTTTAAAAAAATAAACTGTATGTAGTAACCTCACCATTTTAGTTTTTAATTGTTTTTTCTTAGGACGATTAATGACTGAAATTCCCTTCCCACTGACGTACTTCCCTCTTTCCCAAGGTTTCTTATTGATAATTTATGTTTTTCTGTTGGTTGCTTCTTCTGTTTCTGTACAGTTTTGTTTTTGTTGCATTTTCGTCGAAGGTACTGTGGTGTATATTTTCTTGTAAGCTCGACAATATATGTTGTTGTATTCACTCCCGCTTGGACCATCATGATCTGCAGCATGCAATGAATGAATAAATAAAATAAATAAATGATACTGCTAGCCAATATCGATTACACGTTTAACCATCAATTCTCCAAGTGAACGCCAAAAGAACGAAGAAGCGGGAGATCTGGTAAAATTTTCCGAATGTATTTGTAAACCAACCTGCCTCCTCCAAGGCGTTAAATTGCACAGCCAAAGGCCTTCGTTACATCTCAAACTTTGTGGTCCGTGTAGCATTTATTCTTCCGAACACTGCTGACATAAGCAAGCTCGATAGGCTCGCAAAGACAGAGCGACTGGAAGTCGTTTGGGACGCTAGCGGCGGTTCGTGTTTGTAAACCGAAAATGGGGATATAAGTGGCTCTAGTTCCTGCGCTTACACACAATCTGCGTTAAAAAAAAAGGCGTCTATTTGAGATAAGTTTATTACGCACGTGATGCAAAGGGAGAGCTTGGAAATTCCAAGAAGTTATACAATAGCCATTTCCGGAGGCTTGAGCGAGATTACATTGGCCACAATAGTCGTCGAAAAATTCAGAAGAAGAATGAGAAGGAACAGCAGGAGAAAAGTAATTAGAAAAAGAAAGTGAAAAAAAAATGCACGTAATAAAAAAGAAAAAAAGAAAAACGAGACATTTCTAACGACGGCCTTGAATCGTAGCTGTATAGCTGTACCGTTGTGGTTTTCCTTAAAGCGTTTGACCGTCACGGAACAGTGTGTAGGGCCTAGCGGAATGTGCGCTAAGTAACGAGTGTTACTAGCATAGTGAGAAATCAACAAAATCAATCGAGCAATGTTTTGTTCAGTCACGATCTCTCTAGCTTTTCAAGACACAGCGTGAAACGGAAACAGACAAACATAATCCATACCCCCTTTTGCGAAGCAACATCTTACTATTTTGACTGACAACACGGTACCTAGTTTTTTTGTTTTGTTTTTAGTAGTTTCAACGACACGCTGCCCCTCCTGCGAGTGGGCCTTTAACGAGAGGGGCTATTTGGCGAGTCGGCCTTCGATAAAGTGGTCTTTGATGAATTGACTTCCGACGAATTGAGACACAACATTAAACAAAAAACAAACAAACAAGAGCAGTCACAGAGCGAAAGTAGCGTTTCCGTCTTAGCTTCTTTTCCCGAACGAATAAAATTAAAATAAAAACGAATGAACGTTAATCCCACCGATAAAGTGGGGAGACATATCCAAGTCTGCAGCGGAAGGACTCGTATATTTATCTATTGATAAATTCACTAAATATTAATATTTAATAAAAAAAATGAATTTGCGGTAGCTACTAAGATGTAGCGGTAAATTCATCGGGTAGCAAGTCCGCTAAGTTTAGCGACCGTGCGACCGTTTTACGTGGCGCTCTTTCGCACCTTCTCGCTCATCTTACAGAAGCCAGCCCTATAACGTTCTCGTGTTAACATTGCCCACGAACTAACTGTTCAACAAGCAGATTTCCGTTTGTAGTTGGCGGGCCCACAACCAACTACTGTGAAGACGTTTACGCGCCCCAGTTCGTTATCTTCCTCGTTGCGCACTCCACAAACAACACTTGCACTTAGGGCATGCTCTTAAAGAATATATGTGTAACAAAAAAAGAAAACAGGCATGAAACTTTACCTGCGGTAACGCATAAGTACGCCCACCATTCCGTACGCCTTTTTCCGCCTTCCTACAATTAGACACAACACCGCCGCACCACGTCGGTAGCAACAGTACCAACAAGCACTCTTGACCTGTGACGGAAACAAGCGTCGCCCAAACTCAATGGAGAATAAAGACCAACAAACACAGACTCACAGATACGTGGCGGCCGAGCACAAACAAGGTGGGGAAAGTCAAACGAAGAAACAAATACTCACACACACACAAAACTCATACATACACAGAAACAACTCGCACACAGAGATATGTCGGCCCAAGAGAAACAGGCTGCAGAAAACACACACCAAGAAACGAGCGAGAATTATTTTAAAAACAAACACTCACACACACACACACACACACATTTCAGTCAAACACAAACAACATGAAAACAAAACGAGAATGAATGAGTAAGAATTATAATAAAGCACAAACAAACAAGCACGCAGAGAGAACCGCAAAGAGAAACAGATAGTCAGGGAGCGTCCGACGACGAAGGAGTGCTCTCGTTGTAAAAGAAGAAAGCCAAAGCTGCATGCGGCATCTAGCCGGAAGCAACTTCCTCCAAACTTCCTTCTTCTACGAAACGCCGGAAGTGACCAGCTTCCGAGAGAATAAAGCGGGTGGGAGGAGGAGCACCTGCGCGCTGTTGGGCGTCAGTGATTCCACGAGGGTGAGAGGGTGTCCGACACTAGACACAAAGGAAGTAAAAAATACGAGAAAAAGCGCTACCGCGTCGAACTTTTATGGCTGCCCTTCTCGTGAAGCGTACGAGGAAGCAGCCGTCAACGGGGGACGTTGTATACACGAGGGGTCTCCGCGCCGCGCTGCTCTACGAGAGCTATGCGATCGAGAACGTGTCACGCCGGGTGAATTGGAAAACAGGCAACGACAGCACGGATGGCATGTCCGGCGAACACGATATTTCAAGTAAACGATAGGATGGATTGCGTGAGAGACGATCACAAGATTTCAAGCAGGCGACGGCTTGTCAGACGATTACGAGGTTTTAAGCAGACGATAGTATGGACCGCATGTCAGACGATCACGTTCGATTCAAGCAGACGACAGTATGAATTGCATGCCAGACGATCACGATCACTAACAACAAAAAAAAAAAAAAATGTGTGGGGGTTTGATTTTTTTTTTTATGCATCCCTGTGGGTTGACCAGATTCGTGTAGCTGTGAAGCCATGGTGGATGGGTGGATGCTGACGGCTGTACTCTTAATAGCGGGCGGGAGCTTGCGCCATCTAACAAGGTAGCTTGGTCGACAATATGACAAAACTTCACTCTTTAAACCCGTAATTTCGCCCGTATAATTGTGTTATTTTTTTAGCGGCAGAATTCTTAATTGCCATGTGTAATTCGGTTATAAGGCGTAGAAATTATCAAGTGGTGTGTGCATGTGTTCCTTTGTTTTCCTAAAGCTCCGACACTTGGGATTGTCTAGTCCGCTAGTGAGTAGTTCATTTGTTGAATGGATATCCAGACAGCAGGAAGAAAAAAGCGTGTGAGGTCAAGCAGCGTGAAATTTAACATCAACAAGGTGTTAACTTTCACGCATATATATATATATATATATATATATATATATATATATATAAGATGCGTACTGTCGGAGTTACTAATTCGAAGTTTATTACGACGTTTCGAGCGGGGACCGCTCTTCACCACCTGATGAAGAGCAGTCCCCGCTCGAAACGTCGTAATAAACTTCGAATTAGTAACTCCGACAGTACGCATCTTTGACTTAATAACTTTTCCCGGTCCATTGTTTTTATATTTACCTTACTTTACCTATATATATATATATATATATATATATATATATATATATATATATATATATATATATATATATATATATATATATATATATTCTGTCCTCTGATGCTTCTGTCTCCGTGTTCCTCAGACGCGCTCTCCGAGGCTAGCATCCCGCATCTCAGCCACTTTCTTATTTTTGTCAGGAAGGCCAAATCTGTCGCTACACCTTCTTGCCGCCGACACCCTTAAATGCACATTCTTGCTGGAGAGGCCTGTATAAAAACTCCCTCCAGTATTGTTTATTCGAGAAGCGTGGTGAGCATGCGTGAGCACCCCCGCCCACCTAGTTTTCGAGGATCGGCCGTTCTTCAGAGGAAACTGGGGCAGGCAAGCCAGAAACCGCATGAGCCGCGCACCTTCACGAGCCATTCTTTACTTCGAAAAAGTAAACGACAAGTTTCTCCAAAAGTAAGTTCCACGTCCGCCGCTGGGCGGCGTTTTTATGCGGAAAAGGTTAGAGTTCCTGTATACGGAGCGCAGGTTCGTCTGCTTCCTTTGCAGCGGTTGTAGTGACGTCAGAAAGCCGAGCTCTGATTGGCTCTGATTGAGGAAGACTGCAAGGCAGCTTGCTTTGAGGTCTACCCACTGCCCTTCAATGAGAGCCAATGAGAGCTGGGCGTTCTGACGTCACCACAACCCCTGCAAAAGAAGCAGATGTTGCGAACCTGCCGAGGTTCCTGTGACCAGGTTCGACTTTTTCGAACTTCTAGCACAAAGTTCGACAAAACGGTCGACTGAAGCTCGACTCTTATATGCACAAGCTTGGAAATTGAAAACGAGTTGACGCGCTTCTGCGTTTTTCGACAGATCCCCCAAAGACCAACATGGCAATATCACAGGCTGCCTGGTGATAGTTGTAAAAAAAAATGCGGAGGGGAAGAAAAATTGGCTTATGGAAAATTCCGCTGGTAGATTTAGAGCGGTTACGGAGCGCTATTTTTTGTATTTTTATGCACGTGCAACACGGGAGCGAGCATGCACTGCTCTATGCGCGCGAGCATGAAGCGGTTTTGAATCGCTCCAAATCTACTAAGCGGAATTTGTCATGAGAAGGATGAGGAAAGGAATCATAATTTATTTTCTAGGCTAGGTGGCGCAAGCTACCGCCAGTTACAATAGATGGATGGATCGATGCCGTCAGCATCGATCCATCCATCTTTCGACGATTTTTACCAAAATGTCGAAGGCTCGTCGAATCAGTCACAGCTCAGTTTCGACAGGAGTTGGCAACACCCATCATTACAAGCACAACAGCTGAATGGGGTGACTCGTGGCAAGCGTCTCCTAAGGCTGGGCGTCCATTAAAAGTTTAACCCAAAATAAGTGACACCCTTTAATCGATTAATTAATCGATTATCCGGTCTCGTTCATTTCCACGCATAATATATATAAAAGGGTCAAATAAATTTTTTTTTTTTGCCTTTGCCGAATATATGTGATGAGTAGCGCAATTACAATTTTGATTATGAATCTACCTCGATGTATAGCTAAGAACAGTGCAGAGAAACTCACATTCACAGATTATTACTTCAGCGGCATGATGCAAAGAGGTCCGTTGATATTCTACACGCAAGAGAGACTTCCTTTGGTTGTTCAGAGGAAGTCACCGGCGCCCGTTTTATATTCATTATCATCGCACAGCTAGTGTCTGAACTAGAAATTATAATTTATCCCTCCCTCCTTCTTTATTACACCGAAAAGATGTATCGACTTTGTCTTATGGAATTTATCATTCCAATATTTCACCGAAAGCGACACTTCTATTAAAACCAGCTTTCATTTCAGCGTGCGTAGACCACCAATTTAAAGTCGGAATTCCTAATTTATTACAGCACAATCATCCCCAGTACATCTTCCAAGTGGAACCACCTTCCTGCGCAATTTGTAAACATACCCTCCTTTGATTTTTTTTTTTTTTTGATGCGGTGAATGCTTATTTGTGTTAAGCATTCACCGCATTTTGTTCTTTGTTCTGTAATTTCCGAACTTGTTTACATTGATTTATGTTTTTGTATGTTTTTTGTACCTGGCTTATAATATTTGTATATTCGTGATTGTAATAAATTTTTGTTTGTCCCACTCCTCTCTGTAGCGCCTTCGGACCTTCATCGTACTAAAATAAATAAGTTTAAAAAATCCTAATTTTTCTTTAATTTTTTTACCACCTCGTTTCGGGAACTTCCCGTTGTCCCAAGTTTCATAAAAGAAAGAAAAAAAAAAAAAAAAAAAAAAACAAGCTAACGCGTTATAAAGTCACAGCTACATGCCGCACAGCCAACTCGGGAAAACACAGTTTCCGCGGAAAAGGACCGTTTTTAAGGCAACATTTGGGTATCCCGCTTTTTCTCTACCCAGTAGGTTCGTGCATGCCTCGTAACATTAAAACTCCGCGCAAAGCCTCCGAAAATAGTGTCGGAGAATTACGCGAGTCTCACCCGGTCTGGCTGTGGCGTTGCGTCCGCCAAAGGCAAGAGTGAATGAAAATGACACCTTCATTAAAGGTGCACGCGCAAACACCCCCCCCCCCCCCCCCTCCCCCAAAGAAAACGCGGAAAAAATAGGAAGAAGAAATAAATGTGGGGCAACGCTTCCGCGTTTCGCTAAAAAGCCGAATGTGGCAGCCGAACTGTCGGCAGTTCGTTTTCCTCGCGTTCGCAGTACGTCCTTCTTCGCGCGGTTCATGATCTGTTTACGGCACAAGCAACCGCTATGGGAGATAGGCCTAATTGCTTGGAGCCCTGGTAACACCGTGTGCGCGGCCATTGCGGTTAGGTCAAGTTCTCTCCAGAATGCACCGCCTATGATATCCAATAGAGGCCATGCCCGTGTACAAAATGCAACCCAAATAATGAATTTGGCCCATGGGGCCTCTCCTGCGTAAAAGACTATTCAGTACACTTTCGCAACAACGCACACTGCTTATTCGACTCAACTGAACCCTTCTCAAAAGCGAAAATAAAAAAAAAAGTATCAGCAATCTACCGGCTTCTCGGCATCCCGTTAACAGTGGCGCTCTGCCAGAGATCGTGCTGCAGTAAGTTTGTGGTTTTCCAACTTTCAACCCCCCAGAGTAGATGAGGGCGTCGTGCCTTTTATATATCAATGGGCATTCTCATATTATACTTCGTTATTATTTTTTTTTAACGCGAAGGCATTATTGGGTCGCCGAAGAATGGTGACTGGAACGCGTCTCAAACTAACACGTTTACCGCGTCCGAAAAAAAAAAAAAAGTGATACCTCGATTTTTGTTTGATGACGTCATAGAAGTTTCAAGCTGTCGCTGGCCGCAATCCTGGTGGTCTGACAGCAACGGCGGTGAATGTGGCAGGACGCCTGTTCTGCCGTAGGGCGTTCTCCAGCTTGACAATCCACGGAAGCTTTCGCAGCCACGGAGCAGTGACTCCGCGACGACCGTGACACTCGGATTCGCTCGTACTTTTGGCCGGGACCCCAACCGCCAGGATCGCGAAATCCGACAACCTGACATTTCGGCTCTCGTGACGTCATTTGTTGCCGCTTCGGAACTACTTGTGGTGTATGGGTGGGAAAGGTCGAAAGAAGCGTTCCAGCTACGCCGAGCCAAAGCAGGAATTTTAACTGTTTCGACGGTAAAGGAGCAAAATGCCCGCTGTTTTCAACTCTAGAGCAATACGTGCAACCCGAGGTTAGTAATGGGTACTTTTAGGAAACTGTTACCGTGTTCCGCGTACCGCATTATCGGAGCCTTTGAAGCATTGTTCCGCGTACCGTGTTCCGCGCGCTTAAAAGCATGCTTCAAAGGCTCCGGTGTAGTGCGGCACGCGGAATACGGTAACGGTCTGCTAAAGACCCTAATAATAGAGAGTTTTAGTAGATCGTGTTTTCCGCTCACGCTATTTGTAGCGGGAGCTCGCACTGCCACTCTGATGCATGCTTTGAAGCGCGCGACCGTAGCTGTAGCGGGCCTTTGAAAACGATCTACTAAAACTCCCTATTTTCGAAGTTGCAACTGGCAAAAGCTTCGATCGGTCAAAAACTGTGATTTCCAAGTTCTGGCAGTCTTTTCTTTTTTTTAGCTGCCCAAATTAAACACATTTTCGGATTTCCCGGGCTTTGATCTTCACGGCATGATCTTTATTATCTCTAAATTCAAAATCGCTACTGAGAAAACGGTAGATGGAAGTGATGTCAAAATCAACATTCGAATTTCCCCTCGCCCTCTAGTGGGGTGACGTCACACCTTAGAAATCTACCAGACCAAGCAGGGAACCTAAAAAAAAAAGAACAGTATGCCGCGCGTGGTTTATTTCTGTCTTATATTTTTCATCTTTTTTTTTTTTTTTTTTGCTGGAGTGGCTATTCTGGCATACATTGCACATTATCAAACTTGTAACTCGTCGGGAACAAGCTGTATTGTCAAAATTTGGCTCGATATTACAAATTCTGTCGTCGCGTTCCCAGTGTTGCTAATAGAGTCACTCAGTTCGAAAAAAAAAAACAAAAAAAAAAAAAAAACGGCGAGGACCCAAAATTATGAATTAAATAACTTCACGAAAAAAAATATTCTGACCTGTAATATTGGGCGAGGAGATCGAACTAGAGGGGGCGCTAAGTCCGGCTTGTTTTTTCCAGAGCCGTTTATACTGAGAGAGTTTAGCCAATGGGCGGAGCTTGTTGCCCACTAGAAGCAGCGTATTTCGCGATAACACAAAATGGCGTTACTTCTTCGTTTTCTTTATTCCTCAGAAATCGCATAGAGTTTCTATGAGTCAGAGCCACAAAATGGCGGAATTAGTCGTCCCCCGGTAGTCAGACTGCATT
Source organism: Ixodes scapularis (assembly GCF_016920785.2). Taxonomy (NCBI): domain Eukaryota; kingdom Metazoa; phylum Arthropoda; class Arachnida; order Ixodida; family Ixodidae; genus Ixodes; species Ixodes scapularis. Next base: position 16,013,867 of record NW_024609882.1, on the reverse strand, counting down.
GCTGTGGTTGCCAGGCTGTCAAAATCTCTTTAAGATGGCCAAGCTCTGGTTTTCCCCCAGAGTTGCGTGTTAACCGACACGAGGCACGTGCACTGAATTCTTTGCTTTGTCTTCGTCGATGGAGGGCGATGCAAAGATTGGACACTACTCGGGCCCGATCAACCCTGTAAGTGATGACGTCACAACGTAGCACCCCGCTTCGAACAAATTGTTGCTAGGGCCGCTGTAATGGACAAATACATGGGGGCGATCGACGTGACGTTAGAAATTGATTGATAAAAAAACACACAAAGAACCGCAGCTTGGCCACCCCTGCCATAGAAAGTTCCTTGATACTTCTTTTACAAGTAACGACAACCGATACAAATGACAAAGCACATTCCGCTGGAACAAAATGGCGGCATTCAGTTCAAACCTCTGCTGTGCGCCGCCATTCGCTTCCTAAAACCCGCATCGTCGCGCAGCCGGCGCTTCAAAGATTGCCGCTACTTGTAGCAAGCTCCTATATAGGGAGTTTACTGCTGTAGACCTTACCAATAATCGCATTCTCGGAGCTGCCATCTTTGTCTGCTGGGCTGTGGAAGGCCTTCTAAGAGTGCTCTTTTCCACGACAGATGAGACACCGCGCATGCGCGTCCGCAGCCGAGTACGTGACTCAGCATGTTTCGTCCGGGCGATTAGCGCGGAAAGGGTGAAGGTGATGAGCGCGATTCGAAACTCTGTTCTCTGTTGGAAGGTGTGGAATCCCTGCAAAATGGCGGACACAGACGACACAGCACAAGCAACACTGTATACGAGACGGATGAATGCGAACACGCCGCGTCGACAGCTCAACGTGACTGGGCTCGTTGTCGGCAGGTGCGTTTGTCATCGTCGGCTTAACCGATGGAGCGCAGGCATGCATGCAGCTTGAACTTACGGTGTAAACCTGCGCGCTTGTGTTCGTTCTGGTTTTTGATTTGCGCGTTCAGCGGTGTCGATTTGCTAGGCCATTGTGCAGTGGTTCCGACCTTCTAACGATCAGCAGGTGGCTTTTGAAAGGGGTCTATTGGGGCTCTATGCGGAACTAATCCAAAAGGAGTCGATGCGCTCGCACGAAATACACGTTTTACGCACGCCATGCCACTTCCTCAATTCGAAAGCCATCGCAGTTGCCGTACATAAATAAACGTTCGATTTCGGTCGGGAAGGAGGTGTTCCGTGGTCAAAAGCATTACACACAAGAGTGTTTTGTTTAAACAAAAACACATTTTTTGTAATATCCTTTCGTGATCTTAAACTACCATGATCATCTACAACAGAAAGAAAAAAAAGACATTAGCAGCTAATTTGGGGATTTTGTTCTTTCTTTCATTCGCGCTTTAGCTATTTTATCGCGTTACAGCTGAGTGAACAGCTACCGAGGCTTCCGCGATCGTTACCGCTATTACGTGACAGATTCTCGACGTCGCGTCCCGGCGCGGTGGATGCAAATAGAATTCCGATCTGGGATATTCTCTCAAACGTTAAGCGACTTCCTGCTTAGATCCTCTTTCGCTGCAGGTTTGGTCGGACGAGCATAACTGCCGACAAGCGCGTCTGCAAAAGCTAGTCTATAGAAACCATGGGTCCAAAAACGCCTTAGTCACGCTCACCCAGCTCATCTGCCGTCGAAAGACATTGTGCAGACACTAGGGAGTTTTAGGGAACCGTCTTTGCACATCCGATACGGTACGGTAGGGCCCTCCGGTACGCACTGCGCATGCGCTATCACAGAAGACTCGCATATACGCAGTTCGTATACCGGAGGGCTTTTTCGTATACCGTATCGGACGTGCAAAAACGGTTCCCTAAAACGCTCTATTACTGTCTATGAGACGCGTTTCTTCCTCGTATAACGGATCCTTTTTACGTGGGTCGCCGAAAAGCTGTCCGCAGACATACGTTCGTAGCAGACGTCTGTATGAAGCAAGGCGACGAAGGACGAAAATAATCCCTGGAGAAAGGGAACAAGAGGGACTAAGAACAAGCAGAAATCTCCAAACACAGCTAGGTGACTGGTGCGCGACCGACAAAATCCGCCTGGTCCGGGTATCGAACCCGAGACCTAGCTGCTTAATAATACTAATCTGCAGGCCGTGTCTTTTGCACGATGCATGGAGCAGTGGAACTGTCGCTTTACGGACGTTTACGAGGGTCGATTGTAATCTAGTTCCACGAACGTTCAGTCTTGATTACGATAGCTACACGACTCTAACTTTGCTCTAATTAACCACGGACCGTCTTAATCTAGATCAACGAAACGTTTCTAACTAGGGCTCAAAGGAAAAAAGAAGAACAAATATTGTCGATCTGCAGCAACGATCAATCAGAGCCCTAAATAGTAAACTTTATCAGATGTTGGGATCGATTCGTGCGTATCACTTATTCAAATGTATTTAGATTTGAAGGAATAGACGAAGGACAAAAATAAAACAAAATAAAAAGTAATACTGCAGGCGCAGCATGACGATAAAGCTATCGCCTCGAAACGAATAGACTCTCGATTCGGCGCCGACAGCTGACGGAAATACAGATACGCGCTGAAAACTGAGCTAAAGGAGAAGACGAGACCGCGCGGGGCAGAGAAACCCGTCAATAGGGTGACTTTATGCCAGTCTGAAGACTTCGTCGTACTATAGACCTTTAAAAAAAATGAGGGGGGGGGGTTCTGGCTGGTACCATTTTGAGCGTTCGTGCGAATGGCGCAGCGTGATTTGTTGCGAGGCGACGAACATGCCCGTGCTGGGCAGTGGACATCGCACGCTGGGCTGTGGAATTGGTGAAAGCTGGAATGGTGCCCGGTCACCGACAGGATCGCAACTGCAGGGAGGACGACCCTGGATTGTCCCGTCCCCAGCGAGAACCTACTATCTTCAGTAGCGCTTCGGAGCCTCAGGAGCCCCGCGCGGGCGGGCGCAGCCGATGCACAACGGAAAGCAACGGTTCTGGAAGCCGGGCGCTAAACATAGATGCCCTACTGTTCCGATCCTGTCGGTGAGGTAAAGAAACAAGAAACCTTTCTGGCAACGTAGTCCAACAGGCGGAGTGTGCAGCGGATCGTCGAAACGTTGCGATAGTTTTAGATGCTCCTTCCCGTGGCTATACACCGTTTCCCGTTTGTCCCCGTCCACAGCCACGTAGTTCGTGCGTAAGTAGGCGATGAAAACTACAACAAAAAGCGAACAAGTCTTACAACTTGATATAAGTAAAACAAATGGGCAATCTTAAATAAAAAAAAAATGTTTGGACACTTTTGTAGTTGCGTGGCCATGAGTGTGAAGACGTGCTTTGGTTGCGCTTTCCCGCAAATTCGCCGCCTCGCGCATTTGCATGCAACTGCGCGAATCCGTCCAAGCAGTTAGAGCCTATATCGGTGCGATGTGCTACCTTCGAACACCGGATGTTTAGGCAACCGCCGTTTTAGCTTCGCAAGGTCTGGCATCGAGTCCCCAAAGTCCACTCAGACGAATGAAATAAAGAAAAAAAAAGAGGGAGTGCGCTGGATCGTCCGCCGAGGACGCGGCCAAATAAAAACACGGCCCACGAGGTCAGCTTCGTTTTTATACAAATCACCGCGCATAACATCGAAGACGGCCGACTGCGGACCGCCTTCCGCGAGAGTATGATACGGTCGTTCGCACTAGATCAGCCGTTGTGCGCAGCAACCGTGCAATCCTGGATCGAGGACGCCGTCTCCCTGTCCTCCGTTTCATGCTACGATGGACCGCAGCGCGACGCTACGAGCCCATCCCAGCCAATCTGGTGCCGCGAATGTATATCACGTGACTACGCGCCGGACGTGTCACTGTCACAGCATGTTCTGGAGTTTATCGTTAAAGTGGCACAAAGTATATCTGTAAGCGGGGGGTCTTATACCAACCACAGAAGGAGGGGGGAAAAGCAACGAATATCAGGATATGTGAGTTCTTAGGTTACCATGCGTAGGACTTGACCGATTTTGTCTCAGATCCTATCGCGACCGACATGGCCGCATGAAGGCAGGCTTTCTTAGCGTGGCAGGGGTCCTATCGGCGATCTCAGGGCACTGTATCGACCGGGCTCATGTGCATAACCGCACGCTGGCACAACGCTCAAGGCTACTCTCCTATGGAATAAAAAAGTGAGTAAAAAGTTAGTAACTCCAGCAGCTACTACCCCTCTGCGGCCGTTACTATATAGAAACAGCAAAGACACCGCAGGTAGTAAATGCAGTTGGTACTAGCCAAGAACGTTAAGCAAGGACGTTGAGTACAAGAAGCAATTGGGCGGCTGGTCGTGGTGCCCAAAGCGGATTGGGAAACGGAAACAGGCAGCCAATGAATTCCGGGGGATTGCTGTCGGGTAACTCTATTACTTAACGACAGTGTACTGTGCCACGAAGTCTTCAAGGCAACAGGGAAACGCCATGGTCGATACGACAACCTGACACCGCGTGCAGTAACGCCTCATGAACGTAAAGTGTAACTCTTCAGTTCTTCTTGTAAGAATGCAGCGACTGAGTTCTTTGACTAGCTTTTCTCTCTATGACTTTCCTAACATCGTACCACATAGATTCCTCAAGCTCGGTGAGGTTATGAGCACGTGTGGATGAGCGTTTGCACTCTGTAGGCCATTCCAGAAATTGGGTTCTGGCCGGTGCCATTTTCATCGTTCATACGCATGGCATGGGCTTTGCTCGCTTTCCAAAGCGGCGAATATGCGCGAGCTAGGCTGTATATACTGTAGCGGCACACTTCCCCGGCTCATACTTGCTCATACTTGGGCCAGTTTGGCGCAAGCTTGTGGCAGGCTTGAGCCAATTTGGCTCTAGCTCGCGCCAGTCTGGCGCAAGGCTGGGCCAAGGCAGTGCTACTTGGGCATTTGGAAACATTGGAGAGGTTTATTGGGGAGGAGATCAAACAGTCACGCCTCTATCGGTACGCTTCAGCTGTCGGGACAACAAAGATTTTTCTGTTTGTTTTTGATAAGAGATATCGAAGATGACGATTCCAAGGCCGCTCCTTGTGCGACCAAAGCAGTGGCCAAAGCGAAGCGCTCGTGCCCAGACCGTGCTAGGCGAGCTTCGATTTTATTGTTATGCTGTGTTAGTAAACACCGGGCTCTGGGGACAACAAGATCGATAAAGCGCCCCTATACTTCGATCTGTTGCCCAATAAGAGAAGAAAAGTGGTCTCGGAGTCGCCCTACCGAGACAGAATCCTCCCATATCAGATGCACTCAAAAGGAAGCTTCTCGTTTCGCTGAGCGCGAAGCTTCAATGATGCCCATTTCAAATATTCTCAGAACCACCAGGCCATTGCAAGGGGAGTGGGCTAGAAATATAATATTAATAATAAAAACAATTTAGGAATGCTAATAGTAAGCTGTTAATAAAATAGTAGAATAGTGACATCGTTAAGGCACTTTTAAAGGCGACGTCATCAGGCAAAGTTACCACAGACGCTGGAAGGTGGTTCTATGCATTGTTTGTTGTTAAATTGTTTCAGCGGCAGAGGTTAATATGTCCGTACCGGAGTCCCGGATTGAAGAGGGGTAAACCAGTTTGGAGCGAACGAGGGTCTTATAGAGAAGTAGTTTTTATTATAGATATGGAGGCAGACGGAAAATTATGCTCTATGAATCCTAACATACGATTGAAATTACTTGTGACGTATTGAATATGAATTTTCGCAAGGCCGATAAAACGAAATATCAACGCCAAGGTATTTGTACAATGATATTCGCTGTAAAGAAAGTGTGGTTTAGGTAGGAACTTAAAACATCCTAATGAACTCGAGAAAGCCTCATTACCATACTTTTGATCGTGCTAAGCTCCATGTTCCATAAGTGACACCGTTCAAGCACGCGGTTAAGATCAGGTTAAAAAGGAAATGACCGGAATCATTAGTCACTTCACGACATATACCACAGTCGTCGGCGAATAAACTATAATTGACGATGACGCCAGCTAAACACTTGCTGTCGAGACATGATCTCCTGTGGTTCACGCGAACTTCTCTTTTTTTTCAAGTACAAATATGTAAAAGTTTTCTTTTAAAAATAATAATTTACGTCACGCTTAAGGAGTCGTTCTTTGAAGGTAGCTGGAATTCATGTAGTGTGTTTGATCCGGTAATCAATGAAGCATGGAGAGGAGGCGAGTGGGGTAGCACTGTTTCCAGCGTTTGCTCGCTAAAGTGGAAAGAGTGGAAAGACTTGCGGGGAGAAGCTTGTTCTGCTTTTCTTAAGCCTTGTCCGGTGATATGCGGAAGTTACTAAGCTTTTGTACAGGTAACGAAGAGAGGGCCTAGATGTAGTCATATGCAATATTTATTTCAATAAAAGACACCCCAATATTCGTTAAATCAATTATGAACATCAATACGAATCTCCGCGCCAAATTTCGCAACTATGCATGGCTGGTCGTGTCGTGACGTCACATCAGGCATGGTAACGCCAGTGTCGCGGGCGTTAACTTATTCCTGGTTTTACTCAACATGGTTGATGATGCGCACAGAGATCATCGTCGGAAGAATTGAGCTGCCCTCACTACTGTAAATCTGCTCTTTCCTATACTCTGTTTCAGCTTCGGTCCAGACGCAGCCGATGCTACAAGCGCGAGCATGTGGCCCAGAACAGTCCTTCCACTGCACGAGCGCGCGTGCTTGGCAGGGATGCTGAAAGCCCGGAGCTCGCGCTTGTAGCTTTGGCTGCGTCTGGACCGAAGCTGAAACGAAGTATAGACCAAAGTTGTTTTACAGAGACAGCAGTCAAGAGCTGAGGAGGCTCTCTTTGCCTGATGTTTTGTCCCAGCTTCCGCTGTTGCCAATGAAAACGTTGTGTGTTTTGCAGGTGAAATCTGAGCGGTAGGGCTCTGCTTAAATTTGAACTAATTGTGTGGCAGAGGATTTAAAATTCGGATATTTTACGGATGATACTCCTAATAGCTGAAAGCGATGAGAATATAATTTAACTGTTTTCTCAAAGAAAACGTTTTACCGGAAAATCCCTTTAACCCGCAACAGGGACAGTGAAACGCGCTCAGGGCATCATAGTGCCAGGGATAGGTGGCGCAAGATGCCGCCCGATTTAAACGGTATATCCATATCCGTCCGCTCATCCAGCACGCTCTGTATATCTATACGCCGAGTGCGGGATGTGTGGGTGTGCACATCCGTCAGCCGAGTTTCAAGTTTGCCATTTGAATGCGGTCACCGCTTTTCATTCGTGCAAACATCTCTTCGTACCGCGTGTTCTGCAGGAAAGTAGACACGGGGGATTGTTTCTCATCTATGCGGCTTTTGTTATTCTTGTGAAGATTGCGAATAAAATGTCTGGTACTCGTATTCGATTCGACATTCGACTTTTTGGCTTCTATTAGGCACTATTCAATTCGAATTCGATTCGAGCTGATATTTCACCATTCGCACAACCCAATACTGGTGACGCCTCCTGTACAAGTCTCCCTTAAACGCAGCAAAGACAATAGGGCAAACTAGTACCGGTGTTTCGCGTACCGCACTATTGGAGCATTTGAAGCATGCTTTTAAGCGCGCGCTCCACTGTCACAGTATCATTCCGGGCGCGAGCTTAAAAGCATTCTTCAAATGTTACAAGAGTAGGATATGTGGAACACTGTAACGGTTTGCTAAAAGTCCCTAATCTCTCTGCATACGCTGCAGGCGCTAACAGTCGAATACAAGTTAAGTAGGCTCAAATAAACACCACCACGTACAGGCGGCGGTATCGAGTCGCTCCGCGGTCAACCAAGAAAGGCAGAAGTCAGGACAATTTAAGTGACGTCCTCGCGAGGCGCGCCTCGGTAGCGGACTATTTGCACATCGCAGGCTGGCATTAACGAGGGTGTAGCGAGAGCTCCCAGCGCATTGTTCACTTGCATCTGAGTATACATGTATCAAGCACTCACTGCGATCGTTTCCAAGGTCCTGCGCACTGAGTTTACTGACAACACTAATCATTCCCTCCTAGGCTGCCCACACTACAGGTATGAAGCTCTCAATGTGATCGTTCCCAGGGCCCGTGCTGACAAGAGTAATCATTCCTTCCTAGAGTGCCCACGCTATAGGAATGATGTTCTACCCCCTAATTTTATCGAAGGCCTCGTGCACTGACAGCCCCAATCATGGAATGTAACCTTTCAGAAACAAGGTTTTTCTCACAAAGAGTGTCAGCTACGCTGAAGGTACGGAGCTCATCGGACCAATCAAACGCCTCCATCCCATCATGTGATCCCGCTCTCTGCGCGTGAGTATGGGGCGGGGTCGTGATCACGAGGCGAGAGAAAACACCTATACGATTGGTTCAACGAGCACGTAACTTCCACCGCACCGTCAGCATAGGGGCGAACAGAATGCATGCAGCAAACGCTCACTTCGTCCGTATGTGCCTCCCCGCGAGCCTCCACAGCGGCCAAGGCCGGCACAAAGTTCGCAGCAGCGAGCCAGCGCGGCGGACAGCCAGACAAACAACAACAGTCGCAAGCGCTCGTCGCAAACGAGCCGCCGGAGGTCGATTAGTCTCGCGAGATGGAAGCGAAAGCTGGGAAATCAATCGACATCGCTGCTGCCAGAGACAACAGGGGGTTTCCGGGGTCCTTCTGGAAGATTCCCCACCGGGAGGCCACCGAAGCGTTGCTAAGTATACGGAGCGCGGGCTTGTATACGTTCTACAAGGCATACCTAATGTCGGGCACCTTCCGAGGCAGAACGATTACTTCCTTGGCGCCACAGTGTCTCGCTACTCTTCCTATGGTGTTAGTTCGTTGTTATGTTTTCTTTTTAAATGCTCTTTAACGGAGTCGCCTCATCTCAGAATTTTGTCCGCCCGTCCGTGCATTTCTCCGCTAAATTTTGCGGGAAAACTGAAGTCACGCCACGTCAGGTATCACGCGACAATACGACTTGAAACTGTGACGTCACATTCCCCGCTAAATTTGGCGGAAGAACTGGCACCATGTAACGTGACAGTACCATGTACAGAGACACTCGACACCATGACGTCGTGGTGTTATGCGACCTAACGTCGCGTCATAGGACGTCGGCCTACGTGACGTCAATTTTCTTACTAAAGACAGCGAAGAAATGAGTAAACTGCTTGTTAGTGTTAACCTAGTATAAATGATTTCCCCTTCATGGTGTCGATTCTACGCATTATAGGACCTTGAAGATAAAGGTTGCTGGTATTCGGTTTCTGTAGGACAGCAAAGAGTTACGAGCGACGCGCAATGCGTCTTGTATACGTGAATCCGAAACGTAGTAGTGAGGGCTAGCGTTACCTTTTTTTAGTGTTTGTTTATTTTCCGACGTATCACCTTCGATCCCCCACATTTCCGTTCCTGTAGATTCCAAAGGGTTGGATCCTTGAGAAAAATAAGTACCAATATCCTGCCTCCTGGGTCATTCAGGAAAAAACATTTTGGCGTCAGTAGAAAACCGTGTCCCCCCACCATCCCCCTTTGAGGACTTTCTCAAACTTCCTCACGAGAAGCGAGCATACCTGTGAGTCTATCTGAACAGCCTATGAAGCACCGTTGGGGATGATGCGCGCAGGGCCGGATTAAGGTACGGGCCAAGGGGGCTGCAGCCCCGGGCCCCCGACAATCTGGGGGCCCTTATGCCTAAAAATTTTTTGGAAAGCGATGTTGCTTTGCCGCAGCATTCGATAAGAGGGATATACAAAGATAATGGCGATGTCAGGGAGGCCAAGCGCGAACTTGGCGCAGCACTCCTATCCCTGTACAAAGCCGGCCCTTTGGGTGGGTGACCGGCCCCATAGGGTGCTTGTCCGCTTTCTTTTGAAAGCGGCTTCGAGCAAACGAAGAAAACACGCGAGGGGCACCACAATCTGGAATTTTTCGCTCCTCTTTTTTTTTTTCTCAGGAAGGGAAATGTCGCAAAACACCTCCCGTGCTTGTGTCTCGTGCGCGCAAGCACGTGTTTTTGAGCAGCGTTTACACTTTGAAAGTGCGGCCTTCAACGCTGCTGGGGAAGGGAACAAAGCTGCATGCCGCCTCCGCGGTGGTCTTGCCGGAGTGCTCCCTATTTGAAACCAGGCGGTTTCAACTAGGGAGCACTCCGGCGAGTGAGATCGTATACCGATCTCTGTGAAAAATTTAAGTTTTTTAAAACTTCTTAGGGAAACTGGAAGCGAAGACGAACTAAGAGAGCAAGCTGATGGGCTCGCTGAAACCTACAAGGAGGGTCTCGAGTAGACCTTTTCTACTGAAGTCGTTAAGTTGTCACACTATCTGAAGAGTTGCGTTTTACAGGATACAAGAGCACGAGGACTTTTGCAACTTCTGCAGGAACGAGACGTTGTAAACGTTTTTCACAACGTTTCCATCGCCCTTAGAATATTCCTGCGTATTTCAGTATCAAATTGCGAGAGCGAACGGTCATTTTCGAAGTTGTGCTTGATTAAGAATTGCTTTCGCTCCACTCTCAGCGAGGAAAAGTTGGATATTCCAGCTATCTTGTCTATCGAAAGGCATATATTGCGGCAGATATTTTACGACGAGACGATATCTGAATTTTCAAGCTTGAAGAGTCGCAAGATGCCGTTTTGAATGTAAAGTTAGTTCGCATTCAAATTTTTGTTAGTTGTGTTAATATTTGTTGTATTTAAGGACACCCGTGACAAACACTGCAATTTATTCCCTCTTTCATTGTATTGCACGGAGACATGTAAAACGGTCCAACATGATGGCCCTTTGCGTTCCTTTGCAACGTAGAGAGACTGTCAAATCACAAATATTATTATAATATACGATATGTACTCATTGTATAGCTAAAATCTGCATTGTAAATATTGTTAATACTCGTATATTTGCGGTACCTTTTTCCACTTTCATTCAATTTTGAGCGTGATTGTTTGAATAAAATATGTTTCTCATGGAAAAGGTTTTGTTCTGCACTTCGGTCTATGCCTACGTGGTAGAGCGATCATTGTTGACAATCGAAACACAACAAGTTATCCCTTAGACGATAATCAAATGCAAGCTGTAATGAATATGTCGATGATGCTGAAAAATATAGACTGTAATTTCTATTGGCTAAAAAATAAAGCAAACTGCAGTATTTCCCAGGTTCCACCTCAAGGCCGCGAGGCGGCAAGGACGCGATGCCGTTCCCTCTCCTTCTCGGAAAAACATGACGTCAACATTCCTGTCAAATGCGCCTCTTTTTTTAAAAAAATACGGTCATCCGTTCGAGATATCGCTGTATGAGTGTATTTTCGTGTTGGTAGCATCCCGTTGCTCGATTTTGCCGCGTGTTTTGGGGAATTCAGATTTCATTTTCAGCATCCCTTTAACATCGTGAAGTTCCAACACCTATTCAACTACTGCGATCTTTCATTTTGAAACAAGATCTGACCATGCCATTTACCAGAAAATATAAATGCACATGCATGGACGAGCAAGTTTTGATTGTCCACTTATGTATGCACAGTGGTGACGATTGCAGGAGCTAAAACGTCGGTACAGTCGTTTTATTTTGTAATGTAAGAATTGGTACGTAGTAATGGGCACTCTCGCCTCAATGTGCTCACGTTTTAACTTCGGCAAAACACACACACAAACGCACGCACACGCACACACACACAAACGCACGCACACGCACACACACACACACACACGCACACACACACACAATATTGTGCTTGTTTATGTCTCATGCAACTGAAAGGACACGATGCGTCTTATGGAAATGACATAAACAAGGAAGATCTGATCCGTAGAACGTGTCGCCTTGAAGCGGAACGTGCCCCGCAAAATTAAACGTGGATTTCTCCTCATCCTCCAGGCTCCTTTTCGTTTTCCTTTTTCTTAGTGGATCGTTAGTGTCGGTCGTGCGAACTTTAAAAACAATAACATAAAGGACAAAACATAATATTGGCCATCAGTTTCAGTCAGCCCGTTCACGTAGGGCGAGTACAACTTTATTTCGCCGATTCGCCGCTCCTCTCCCAACTTGTGCTGGCGAGCCTCCAAAAAGTCGGCGGTAACCAAAAAGTGGCCACTCGATTAATACGCTGGATCGGCCGCGGGATGGCTATGCAAATCGCAAGTTCGTCTGCTTCTTTTGCAGGGGTTATGGTGACGTCAGAACGCTGAAGTCTGATTGCAGAAGAGTGGATAGCAGATTACTTTGAGGTCTACCCATGATCCTACGATCAGAGCCAATCAGAGAGCTCCATGTTCTGACGTCACCATAACCTCCGCAGAAGAAGCAGACGAACTTTCGATCCGCAGAGTAGCGTTCGTCGCGGTCCACGGTTGAAACTTAGTGCGGCTTCGCTCGAACTTACAGTGAAACAAAGTAGAGAGGCACCCGTCGGGCGACTCCTCCGCATACGTCCTCAATCGGCGAAGGCATGCCAACGTCGACCTCGTCGGTCTTTGTTTTGCATAAAGCCCTCACCGGTCTTCGACGTCTTTAAGCCCTGATCACCCGGAAGCAGCAAGGGCTTTCGTGTTCGTTCGTCCTCCGACGAGCTTTATGCTTCTCTTGATTTATATTCGTCATTTCGTTGCATCGCTTTCGCTTCGGGAAGCGAAAATTGTGTCTAACAAGTTCTGCCAAGGATATGGTCGAGGCCAGAACGCGCTTCGACCCGCATAACCCTTTATCCTCCTTATGGAAGTCGTCGTTCGAAGTTAAACTAAGGTATACGCCTTCGGGCAGCAAGAGTCCCGTTGTTGTTGTTGTACCTTTGCGCTATCATGAACGAGAAGATGGATTACCTGCGCGTATGCCGCTAACCTCCTTGGGCAGGGGAAGAAAATCAACTTGGCGAGTCCAATAACTCCGAAATGACAAAGCCGTAGTGATGAATTTTTGGCGTCGAATAAAGAAGGCCGAGGACCAACTGCACACGAGTGCCGCGTCAGCGTTGAACTGAGCCTCGTCTTCTCGGTGACTGGACGCCAGACGCAGCCGATCGCTGAAGCAGTCCTCGCGTTCGATCTGTGGATCGGCCTTCCTTAGGTGGCGCCGAAAATTCAGCACAACGGTCTTCTTACCTACGAGGTGCTTTAGTCACAACTTCAGGGGGAATCACCCGCTCGTCGCTGATTAAGGAAGTTACTCTACACAGACCTGCGTTTCAGGAATACACCAAAGTATTGAATATATTTTAGGTTCATTTTGAAGTTATAATGAAGGTCGATACGATTCTTAAATTTTCGCCTGAGAGCGCTGGCTATTTTTATTAACATTCAGAACTATGACTATTTTGAATGTTTGGAGCGAATTTTGAGGCAATATTGACATTAAAATTATCTAGATTAAGGTGACAAAACGAGTGGTAGTACCACGGCTGTAAAGTACCTAGGTACAAGTAACTGAAAATCAGTATCTAGGTACTTTTGTTGTATCTGAGGTACAAGCCTAGGTACTTTAATTTCTCTCTATCTGTATCTGTATTTTAGGTACATTTTCCAGTAACTTGTAACTAAGTGAAGCTATTTTTTACAGCTACGTTTCTATTCGTCAAAATGGTAGAAACTATAAACCTTGAAGTATTATCATACTACCAATTGCCTCCATTAACGTTGAGTTGGATACGACCTGGAAGGCACTGACTTGATCGAACGAAGTTTTAGCGAACGAAGCCCCGCCCATGATGTTTCATTGAACGACACTTTAGCGAATGGCGGTGTTCATTTGAGCGAACGGTGGATTAGCGATGCCGTTCTAGCGACACCAATTTATCGAATCGCTTCGGAACTATGTTTAGGGAAAATAGCGACCTGCTTCCTTCATCTCAAACCAAAATCGACTTCATTGCGTGTTTGAAGCTCCTGAGACAGCTATACAAGGGAGGAGATAAAGATGTGCGCAGTTTCTGTTCCGTGTATGTTGTCCTGGTGGTAACCCTCTGCTGCCATTATTACAATATAAAATATAATTGAAAATAAATTATAAGTGCAATCGTAAAGCAATGTAACATCGCGTATATAACAAGTTCCCCTTAATAAATCGGACTCAAAAATTTGCAGTTATCAAAACTGAAAAAGTTCCGAAAGAAAAGAAAAACTTATTTTTCTTCCGACTAACAAAAAAAAAAAAAAAAAAAAAAGGAAGTTTGAGGTTTTTTGCTTGTTGTCGCGTAGGTAAGGTGCATATGCACTCGATTCATGCGTTTCTTCATGCGGCCGACGTCTTCTGGGCCCGTTGACGTCAGCACCGGCTCTGAGGGCAAGAACGTCAACAAGCGAGTTTCGGCGGTTTCGGCGTGACATGGTAAACAGTGGAAGCTGTGGCCTCGGTGAACCAATTGGAGCGTGGGGATAAGGCACGTGAGAACTCAACTCCGATGTGGACATCGCATTGACACCAGTAAAGCACATTTATCGAACTCGTTTTTGTGTGCATCCTTAGCATAAAATGCTTTACTTCCAATATAATCTGACAAATCTGGGGAAAATAAATAAAGTATGTTTGAAGTAACTGGTACCTGTACCTAGGTACATTTTTAAGCGAGTGCCTAGGTACGTACACCCGTGAGCGATATGAAGGTGAACAGCCCTGTTCTTGTTTTTGACGCTGCTGCAGGTTTTGGAACAAGCACTGTTCCAGAAGAGGGCTAGAACGCAAGGTTTAAACCCCAAGCCACTTACCATTTGAGACGTTTAGAGTTAATATAGCTTTAAAGAGCCGGCATTATGAAGGTGTTCACCTTCATAATGCCGGCGGGTGTACCTGGTAACGTTTCGTATGAATAACTGTAACTGTATCTCAGGTGCATTTTTGAAGTAACTTTAACAACCCTGGATAGTGCGTAGTAGAAGCGTCTCCCATGTTGATTTTAAGACCCTTACGGAAAGCCTAAATGTCTTGGTATTTGCGTATTTGTGGAAATAAATTCCGCTAGATTTACTTTCAATCTGTTGAACGAGATGGCGACACCAGTACCAGATGCCCCAAGCAAAAGAATTTGCTGCTGTTGCTGCTGTTTTCACGAGCTTGCACGTACGATGATTCGCGGCACGAGTACTTTGATTAACACAGCCGAAACAAGGTTTTCCGTTTTGCAGCGGAAAAAAAAAAAGATTGGTGTGTGGGTATGTATATATAGGGTGACCCAAGTCACCAGGCTCGAAATAGAATGGACCGTAAAAATCGACGCCTGCACGTAGCAAAACGTTTCGCCAAAGGTGTATTTCACAGGTCGTTTTTTTTTTTCTTGTAAAATTACAAAGCGTAGTTCTCTTTCTGTAAAAAATAGGGCCAAGAAACTTGCTAGGGTCAACGGCGGGCGGCAACGCAGACGACCAAGTCCATTAACTGGGTGTGTTTGGCGTTCGTATTGATAGATGGCGTCAGGAGCAGCGTCTGAAGGTGCAGCCGACCAGCGAAAGAAAGCAGACGAAACGCAGACAGAATCCGTTGGCAGCAAAAGCACCGTCGTTATGCAGATGCGTTTTTTTTTTTTACTTTAAGTTTTGCTTTTATTGTCCGCATTTATTTTTTAACCAAAGGTACATGTCAAAAAGATTATGTTTATTTTAATAAACCATGGGGGTCGCGAGCCGTCGCGATGTGGAGGTAGCGCAATCAATACGAACGTCAAACACACCCCGCTACTGGACTTGGTCATCTGTGTCGCCACCCGCCGTGGCGCCTGGCAAGTTTCTTGGTTCTATTTTTTACAGAGAGCTACGCTTTGTAATTTTACAAGAAAAAACGGACCTGTGAAATACACCTTTGACGAAAAGTTTCGATTGCTACGTGCAGGCTTCGATTTTTACGGTCCATTTTAAATCGAGCCTGTTGACTTGGGTCACCCTATCGAGGTAAACAGTAACAAACATGGCGGAACTGCCGAGGATCCCGGCCATTGATTATGTATATTTTGGGGGCGCGCAATGAGAAGGCGGGTGTTTTGGAGCTCTCTTGGCAGAAAACCAGAGAAGGTACGTTGAGAAATTTACATACTATGGGATCAGAGAGCCTTTCTGACCCATATGACGGCAAAAATAGGTCTCTATTTTCTTCTGCTTTGGCCTCGTGCCAAAGATAACCTGGCCTTACCTGTTTGACTACCTAGTTGAAACGCCTGGCCCGTTTACACGTGAGAAGTTGAAAGCTAACATATCTTTAGAAGCCTTCAATTACTTCTTGAATGGGAAGGTAGCGAGCGTACGTGCACCAGCCCACTGTGCCTCGTCAGCTGCGCGTCAGCGCCGCCGATGTTCAAGCCGGACAAACAGAGACCCGTCATTACAACTGTTGGGTCGTTGCTGAAGAAGGTGGTGAGGTCCTGGCGGGGCACTACACCTCTATGGCTGGGCTAGTAGACCATGATTAATTTTAAAAAAGTGCTATCAACTATATTAGAGTTATAGCTCGTGTTTGACGTGACATTTAATTAGATCGCTGCTGCATTTCAGGCTTGGAGAGACCTGCAGTCACGTCGCTGCCCTGATCTTTTTCATCGAAGCAGCGGTCAGAAACGGAATAGCGGATGCCTCGTCGACGTCCATGCGCTGTGCGTGGAGCGCTAGGTCAAGCAGTGGAAAGGCATTTACTTGCATTCTTAAGGCTATTATGATCGCTGTGTAATTTGGCACAGACAGGCTTTTCGACAGAGTCATGCATGTAATCAACAGGTACCCATTCCCTTTGCACAAGAAAAAAAAGTGAGCTTAGCATGCCTTATGTCTTTAACATTGAACAAAATCAGTTGAACAGTGTAAAGGTGCGTGTCGAGCTGGGTGAGATTAAACAGAACAGCACCCGAGACGCATTACTCAGGGCTGTCTGTAATACGTTTCTCTAAGTTTGGGATTGGTGTGCTTATGCAAGTTACTCACCCGCACCCAATTGTTGCATATAGAATAGTAAACATTATTTGTCTTTCCGCAGGCACCCGAGTTCTAAACACGAGCTATGTTTTTTTATTTATTAATCTATGCTGGTCCATCATCTGTCGTGGATACTGACTTTTCACTACCAAGACATGGTGACCTCCCGAAGAGCGCTGCTTCACACAGGACGACACCTCAGCCCAAAAGCAATCACAATTGGAACTGTTCTGCTCAGTCAAGGTTTGTTTCTGTTGCCTGAGGAACTGTAACCAACAGCTGAATCTTAATAATTCTATATCCCAACAGTGTTGTGTGTCCTATGCAAGTGGATGCCACAGCTTGAACAAGACCATGTGTAAAGAAATGCTACAACGACATGTTATAATGAAGCATATTTTCATGTAAAGCGCACTATTTTCTAGTACAGGGCCAGGTGACTCTGTCAGGGGTTCAGATATGCTATTTTGTTGTTTGGACAGAGCCCTCTTTAGTCACTGTGAGGACACAACGAGATGAGCAGTTGTGGGGAAAGCTGCTTTCAAAGCTAGAATCGTTTTTCCTAGTGCACATCCTGCCTGAGCTGGTAACGCGGCGGCTGGATCCGGATGTAGGGCGCTTTTCTGAGGCGCTGTACTCCTGTTGCAAGAAGCCGGAACGGGATCGAATGATTGCATGAGACTCGGACACATGCCATCACTATTTGGTATCATTGCAAGTGTGTGAACCTGAAAAGAAAGCCCCCCAAGAAATGGTACTGTCCTAGCTGCAAATTGTAACTGTTTAAAAGAATTGTGCAGAGGTTTGACTGGCTGTGAAGCACATTGTTAATTTTTTTTCTCCTTTTTTGGGTTTGTTTTTATTTGTTGCAGAACAGTGCAGATGTACTAGCCTTTCAGGTTGGAGGCCCTTACTGTGGTGACTATCATCCTGTTGTTCTTGTATGCTCTTTTTCTAAGGGTGTGCGAATATTCGAATATTTCGTGGATATTGCGTTGGCTATTCGATTCGATTCGATTCTCTTCGAACTTTTGCGGTTCGAAGTATTTCAGTTCTTCGAATATTCAAAAACTATGAATAATGCAGAATTCCTCGATCAGTCTCAACTTTCGGCCGCATACCCAGGTTGTTTTTGGACCTCGCACGCTAGTTCGGTCAGTATGGTTTCAAGCTGGGCAAACTGAAAAATTACCATTGAAAAATGCTCACGTGCTCACTAAAAAAGAACTCAAGTTGTGATTTGATCAACTGTCCTCGTTTAATTCACATAAAATTAAAACTATTCGTATACGAAAATATTTAATTCGATTTGAAGTATCTACTATACAATTCGCTTCGCTTCAAAAAAGTTTGATATTCGCACACCTGTATTTTTTTCTTTTTCAGCACCGTTGCACCAGTCTCAGTCGATACAACCTTACAATGCCTGTAAATACCAGTCTGTTTTTTTACCTTCGTGTTTTTTCCACCATGTTCCTATGTTCACGACGTCCTGTTATCTTTGGGGTGCTATACCATGAATCGAGCATTGTGCTCTTTATGGGCGGATCCAAATAAAGAAGCTAATTAACTACCGAAAGTGCCTGTTTACTAGTCTTCGCATCTTTCTTTTAGAGCGCAGCTCTTAGGCGCCCGTTTCCGGCTTCAGCGGCGTCGCCGTCAGCGTCGGCGTAACCGCGCGTTGCATTATGGGACGTTTTCCATAATGACGTCACGTGTGACGTCAGGAGGGTCACGAGTGACGTCACTGGTGACATCACCGCGCTTAGCATTTTGAGTAAACTTCCCCGATAAGTTAAGCGAAAAAATTTCCCGCTATATTTAGCGAAAAAAATTCCTCCGCTAAATTTAGCAGAGAAATTTCCCCGCTAATCTTAGCGGAAAAAAATTCCTACTAAACTTAGCTGAGAAACTTCCCCGCTAGATTTTTTTAGCTGAGAAATTTAGCTGAGAAATTTCCCCATAAATATAGCGAAAAAAATTCCCCGCTAAATTTTGCAGTAAAAAAAAAGAGATCTCCCCGCTAAATTTCGCGGAAAAACTTTTCTGCTAAATTTAGCAAAAAAATTCCCCGCTAAATTCAGCGGGAAAAATTCCCCGATAGATGTAACGGAAAAATTTCCCCGCTAAATTTAGCGGAAAAAAATTCTCACTAAATATAGCGAAAAATATTCCTGCTAAAATAACGGGAAATATTTTTCGATAAATTTAGCGGGAGATTCAGCGAAACCTTTCCGCTAAAATATTTAGCGAAAAATTTCCGCTAAATGGAAGGGGAGCAGGAGAGGAGGAGGGCAGGGCACGTATGGGGAGGCAGTGCATACCCTCCTCTCCGTACCTTCCCCTCCTCCTCCTCAAGAGCTGCGCTCTAATTGGCCGTTACAGGGGATTGTAAACGTCTTTAATTTTTTGTCTGTTTTCTTATTCTTTTTTATTGACTTTGCTTTTATTATTTTGTTCTGATTGATGTATCTACCCCCCCCCCCCCCCATACACACACACATGTAATGCCCTTAATTGGGCCTTTGAGGAACCGTGAATAAATAAATAAATAAATAAAGTAATATCCCATTGCCTATAAGCTACTGGGATAACAGACATCTGAAAATCAAGGATCGGCATCCGTCTTCTTCCCAAGAATAGAACTGCGCCAATTTACAAGGGCACCACATATTACAACAATTTTGTCAATGGTTGCCATGACCGCGTGGCCTTTTTTTCAGAAGCCTGACGGGCATGATGCGTTGCAAGAGGTGAAACTTCTTCAGCTGTCCGATAGTCCTCTCTACTTGTATTCGAACGCTGAAGATTCTTCGGGACACCTCTACCTCTCGTCGTGACAGCCGCTTCTTCCCTCATGTATATAGGCCGGGACTGCCAGAGGAGCCCCACGGATGGTTCTTCAATAGGAAAATCTCTATCAGCCATCACGAGGTCACCCCTCTGATTCAAGTGCGAAAACCAACAACGTTTTGTAAGCTCAAGATCACTCACTTTCCCACCCCAGCATTTCGAAATGAATGATATACCCCCCCCCCCCCCCCCCCCCCCTGGGCACATGGCGATCAAGAACTTCACCGTAATGTGGTGCTTATAGGTAGAAAATGTTTGCGTTCTTACCTTAAACGTGCATGGTCTCTCAATGAAGATCTCCAAGCACTCAATGATGCACCAACCGAAAGTTCCGTAGCGTTGGCACCTTGCACAGTTTCGGTAGCCACCCTCTTATTGTGTCCATTTCGGGCCAAAGAATACACACAGGCAACTCAACACTTAGGATGTTAATCCATGCATGTAAGATTTTTTAAACAGTTCCAGGTACAATTCCAAATCTGGACAAAAGGTCCTTGTTGAGGAATCCGAGGCGGAGCTTCATCAGCATCATCAGGAGCTGAAGCCTCTGAGGGAGATTGGCACTGACCTTGGGAGTGTATTGTGCCAGAATGTAGCATAGCAGAGCCCAGAACATTGCGCTGTTAGGTAAGCCCGTAAAGAACTCCATGTCTGCGTCGCTCTTCAAATCAATGCGACAAAACAAAGTCCCAGCCTCTTCATTTAGAGCTTGACTCTCTTCTTTTACAGCTTGATTCTCTTCTTTTAGTGCCCTATTTTCTCTCAGGATTCTGTCAATGTCGGCACTTGATAAATCCGTTCTGCCTGACACATACCTCTTGCCGGTGTTCTACAAAGACGTCGGGTTCCAAACTGCTTGTCGTTTCTGTTTCAATGTCCATCGGTGCTTCCGGCTGTGCTCGTGAAGAAGCATGCCCGACGATACCGCTCCAGTACGGATTGGCTCCATCCGGACGAAGAGGCACGATGAACAAAGATGTGTGGCACCCAGTCTGGGTGATTGGGGTTGGCGGGTAGTTCATCTGAAGGGCAGATTAAAAAAAAAAAACAAAAAAAAACAGCGAGCTGTATTGTAGTTGTAGTACTCTTGCCACAGTCTAAAGCATCGGTCGCTCGGCAGCGAAAGCCCTTTGACGCGCACTAGAAACTAAAAAAAACAAAAAAACAATCACGATGTTTTTTGGAAACGTGGTGCTTACCAATCTTGAAATGCATGCTGTTGATCTTGGTGTCGTTGCTGGGAGAAACACCGACGCGCTTAACAGCGACTGTCCAAGCTCGGCGGCGCCCTTCATTCCGCGGAAATATAAACAGTCTAACTTGCGAAAGCTTTTTCGTCCGGTCCCCTTGGCTATGCATTGTAGAGCCATGCGCACAGAACTGTGGTATCTTTGCAGCCAATCCGTAAACAGAAGACAGCGAAAAGGCTGCTAAAGAGACGCCAAACCGCACGAGGAAGTTCAAACAGCTCTCCCGCTCCCCTTTCGCAGTGCACACACGAAAACGAAACCCGAACCGGATTTTTAGATCGCACTTTCGGGTTTCGACTGGTTCGAACCGACTCGACGAACCTTCGAACGTTTAACCAGATTCGACCGGTTTGACGTTATAGACAGTGTGGCCAGACCTTGATACAAGCATGTCTAGGTTTGGAGAATTTATTTTATGTGAAGGTTTTTTTAAATTTTATGTACAGTTGCAATTAAAAGAAAAGCTAATTCTAACCAATGAAGAAGCAAAGAATTTAAATTTTGTACAGTAATAAATTAAATAAACAATCAGTGCTGCCCCTAATTCATCAATTAGCCATCACCATCTAATCCGAAGCCAACTGGACAGCCTGTCGCGCATGTGCATAGCAGTCGAACCTGAGTCGAACCTTTGTCGGACTTTTCAAATGAAGTTAGAAAAAGTCGAATCTGGTCGAACTCGAACCTCGACCGGTTCACGACATCTATAGCTTTAACTCTGGTTAGGCAAACGGCAGTTAGCGGCCGCTAACCGTGGTTTGACCGAACTGAACTGAGATGGTGTTACACGGCCATTTTGTTCGCAGTTGAAGGGTTGAAGTCAAAACGAAACCAACTGCAATGTCCGGTGTTCAAATCAAGGACACGTTTTTTATATTCATTTTAACTGTTTAAAACGAGTAATTAGACCCATAATTTTACTCGTGGTGCGTTAAAAAAACGATTATCAAGACCCCTAAAATAAATACAAATATGGGCGACATGAGGGAAGCCGCACTGCCATCGACCACAATCAATGGCAGCGCCCGAGGAGTGCGGGCTTCGCCAGCAACTCCTAACGCGTTAGTCCTCCAACATTGGCTACGTCGCAGTCACGCTGTACAAAGCTGCCTTATAATTCGTTCCCCTTAGCGATACTCCTTTCGCGACTTAGTCGACAGGTCAGTGGAAGCCACTGATCTCTATGACAATTGCTGGATCGCGCTTCCCCGCTTCGAGCCCATTGCGCGATTGAGGCCACCGGTCGGCCATCTTACGAGATCCGCTGAAGCGTTGTCAAGGCGGCGGTCACGTGACCTTTGCCTCTGTTTTCACGTGACCTACACACGGTAACCATGGTAACTGTCTAGGCTTGACAGCGCTAGAGCATATCTCGTAAGATGGCCGACGGTGGCCTCATTTGCGGTGAGGGGAAGCGCGATCCAGCAATTGTCATAGAGATCAGTGGTGGAAGCCACGTTCTCGCTGTACTAATCAAACGTCGGTCTTACATCACGTGACCGTGCCCTGTGCGCCTACTCGCCCGTAGAAAGCGGGGTCAGCTGGGCGATGAATGGCAGGTTGGTCCGCCGATCACGTAACTTCCTCCTCCGCCCCGTCGGCGTATCAGTGAACGGAGCTCGTGGGAAAGTATCTCGTACGCCTTTCCACTTTTCCTTTCCCCACTGACCCCTAGCGGCCCCGGGTGCGCGGCCGAGATATGACAATCAACGCTGGCTACCGGAAGCGTACGCCTATCTCCTTAAGTTGCAACGGTCAATGATCACGTGTCGCGCCCACACGCGAATCGTGACTGGCGAGAGCTTTAAAGAGAGGGAGGGGGGGGGAGGGAGAGAGACAGACAGGGCAGCTACTTTCTTCTTGCGCGCGTGGAAATGAATGATTGTTCGTGGCTCCATTATAGTCGATACCATTTCCTCCTTTGTCGCCTCTTCATTATGATTCCTATCGGCCTCAGGTGCGGGATTTAATCACGCGCACGCGTGCTCTTGTTCATCCGTGGTTTCCTTATCTTAATGTGACTCTCTAGCGGCTGCACAGTGAGCGAAGGCCGTGCATCAAACCTGTTGTACTTAAACAAAAAAGAAAGAGAGAAAAATTATGGGGTTTATTTTGATGCACCACACGAATCAGAGCGAACGATAAAAGGAATCCAGCCAACGGCGAAGCTCCGAATATGATTATACGAAAATAATGCGACGTGCGTTGGGACAACGCGCATGACGTTTCGCTTGCTCACGGTTGTCCCTGCGCGCATGGCATGTTTTAGATGTAATCGTATTGTGAGCATCCTACTTTTGGCTGGAACACTTCTATTGTTCTCCGTGATCGCCTGTTTCCGCTTTCTGCAGACGAGTGAACTCGCAGACTTTTTTTTAGGCAGTACGAAGGTTTTGACAGCGGGTAGTTAGTCTGCTCTAACATTTGGGTTGGGGTGCGAGCCTCTCATTCTTTTTTTGTTTTGTTTAAACAATCCTTCTTTCTATCTTCAATACTCTCACTCTCTCCGTTCCTTCAACTTCGACATTCGAGACTCGAGGGAGTTAGGTGGCACCTCGCATGTTAATACTGTTCTAGCAATATCACAAACATAATGATTGTTGTCCGTCCCGGTATGTACCTTCCTCATGTTTAAAAGCGATAGTGATAGCTACTTCTGTACTAGGACGGAGATATGTGCACAGAGTAATGTTCGTGATCAAAACTAACACGATGACGAAGTTAAATTAAGCATACTCGTATATTTATTTGGCTACTCCTGTATCTAGAGCTTCGTTCTCATTACCATATTGCACTGCAAAATCTTGAATGATTATTCGCTAGAAAAAAATCGCATATGTAACTTTGTAATGCGTCTTTCAGAGGTGTGTGTGTGTGTGTGTGTGTGTGTGTGTGTGCGTGTGTGTGTGTGCGCGCGTGTGTGCGTGTGCACGTGCGTGTGTGTGTGTGTGTGTGTGTGTGGAGGCCGCACGTGGCCCCCCGCATGACAAAATAACTCCCCCCCCCCCCCTTTTTCTCGTCTGCCGCTTTTTTTACAGATACTCAGACCACACGGCAGTTTTGTCCAGTGGTGTAGGTGTTACCGAAAAAAGTAACGAAGTACGTTACTCGTTACTTGCAAATAAAAAGAACGCTTCACCGACCTACGTTACCTTAAAATAAAAGGAACGCGTTACCGTTACCGATCCAAAGTAGCGCACATTACATTTGCGTTAGTGTTTTTAATTATGAATACCACACGTTTTACTGTTTTGACGTTACAGGCATACATAAGCGCCATATTTCAAGAAACACTATGTTCATGAAAAACTGAACATAATTAATTTATAATTTTTTTAAGGTTTCCCATAAATACTCACGAGAAAAGTAAAGAAAACAACAACAAATACATTCCCATGGCTTGGCGCCTAAAGACAAGAAAAAATTGAAGTGTAATCTTTTAAATCTTGGGAAGATGTAAGGAGTAACGTAACTGTGTTACCCGTTACTTGAAATAAGTAACGTAAGTACGTTACCCGTTACTGTTTGTAAAAAGTAGCAAGTCCGTTACTGTGTTAGCGAAAACAGTAAAGCGTTACCAGTAATGCAGTGTACTTCTAACGCGCTACCGCCAACACTGGTTTTGACTTCAAATGAGGATTGTCATGTCCGGCACCCCATACTCGGGAAGAGAACATTATCACTTCCTTTTTGCCTCTTCTTCGACTGCTCCCTAACTCTGCACATTTAAAGCTGCTGGATTGTTTTTCTATGGGCGTTGTTGTAAGGGAGACAAACAAGCGGCCTCAGAATACCAAAGACTCGTTGAAGGCTATTACTGAGCGTATCACCATCATCATCATATTTATTTACGTATTCACAAATACTGCTGATCCCTATCAGGTATCGCAGCAGAGTGGAAAGTAACATAAAACGAAGCAGTAAAGAACCAAAGAATTACTCATTCAGAACACAAAGCGGAAACAAATGCACTTACAGAGTCTTGGTTAATAATTTCGTAAGGAAGCCTATTCCATTCTACAATCGTTCGAGGAAAAAAGGAGAGTTTGAAACTGTTGATGCGCGGTTGGAAAGGTATAAGGGTAAGTGGGGTTCTTTCTCCGGTGGCGTAACCAGTCGAGGAAGTGATGTATTCGTCAACGTTAATTTTATATTGTCTCTTAATTAATTGAAATAGAAAACGAAGTCTACATACACGGTTTCGTTCTTGAGCCGGGACAAACCCAAGCTCTTTGCTAAGCTCGGAAATGGACGCCTTCCTATAGGCGTTAAAAATGAATCTGACAGCTTTATTTTGTATTCGCTGTATGCGATTTATTCCTACCTATGTAAATGGGTCCCAAATAATGTTTTGCATATTCTAGGGTCGGCCGGATAAGAGTCTTGTACGCCAGGAGTCGAGTATCTGAAGTGGCTGATTTTAGTGTTCGTCTGAGAAAAAATAATCTACGGAGTGCATGCGTTAGAGGAAATTAAATTGATCTGTTTATCTCATCTAAGATCGGAACCGATCCAGAGACACAGATATTTGAATGCAGTAACTCCTCTTAGGATATGTTCCTTCATGTGATAGAAAATGAAAGTGACTTCTTTTTATTAGTGACGGACATAGAAACACTTTTGCCATAATTTATACACATTTGCCATGTGTCACACCATTTCAAAATCTTGCTCAAATCATCGTTAAGCTTAATTTGGTCATCAACACTCTTGACTTCGTTATACATCACACAATCGTCGGCACGAAGACGTATTTTGACAAAAATCTCATCGGGAATATCGTTGATAGCTAGCGAGAACAACAAAGGCGCAAGTACCGATCCCTGGGGGGGCCAGAGTCCACTGAAAGTAAAAAAGAATCCTCATTATTAACTTCTACACATTGGTAGGTATTGGTATTGCTTTGTTAGGTAAGCTTGGATCTAACCAATAACTTAATTATTTTTAAATAGTTATTAATTTTTTTTAGGAGCTTTGCATGGGATACTTTATCGAACGATTTTGCGAAATCGATAAAAATGATATCTACCTGACTTTTCTTGTTCAGGGCGGAGGTAAAGTCATGAACTTTCTCAAACAATTGAGTCGTTGTAAAAAATCCTCGTTTGAAGCCATGTTGGCTGCTCGACAGTACGTTATGTGTATCATGAAATTCAAAAATGTGTTTAATTATACTGCGTTCAAAGAGTTTACAGACAGAACAAGTTAAGAAGATAGGTCTATAACTAGGAATCAGCTCTTTGTTCCCGGTTTTATGTAGCGGTTTAACTCTGGCCATCCTCCAATCAATCGGCACGTCGCCTTCATTTAGTAACCTGTTGAATAAATGACAAGATATTTCGACACAAACTCTGGATATTATTTTAGAAACGCGTTTGGCAAGCCATCTGGCCCACTAGACTTCCGTGGGTCTATGTTTAAGAGTAAGATAAAAATTCCCTGTTCAGTCACACGCACATTCTCAAGGGCTGGTAAGTGGTCAAACTTGGTACAAGGGGTCACGATGCCATCATCACGTGTGAACACAGATTTAAACTGTGTGTTGAAATGATCAGCTATTTTTCTGGAGTCTGTTTCAAAAACGCCATCAATTGTAAACGCATTTCTGTTTGTAGTGCTTGGTAAGATATGATTTCAAAACTTTCTAGGCGACAAAATTTATAAAGTTGGGAAGAGAGATGTTAAAAAAAACTTCTGTTTATCTGCCCTCATTTGTTCTTTTAACTTGTCGGAAAGATAATTAACGTTGTATTTTAGGGACTGATATATATGGGCTTTACATTTCGCTTTTAAACGTCGCAGTGGACGCTTTAAATGAATGGATTCACGTGAGATCCATGGATTGTTACGGCTTCGCTTTATAGTTCGTACTGGCACACACATTTTAATACAATGGTTCACAATATCCTTAAACCTAAGCCAAAATTGGTTAACATCAGAGCAGGAATCGGATGAAAGTAAGAAAAACTCATCAAACTGTAAATCAAGCGTGTCTAGAATTGATGTATCATCAGCATGAGCGAAGTCCAGCACATTGGTGACCTTAGTGTTATCTTTGACAACCTCGTTTGAGAGCGGTAGTAGTACAGCCTTGTGGTCAGAAATTCTCTCAAACACTTCACAAGAAGATAACTTTGCTACGGAATTTCCAATAAAAACAAAATCTAAAATAGACTGCGAGTTCCCGTACACTCTTGTGAAAGATTTTACTTCTTGAGATATGTGAAATGTAAAAGCTAGGTCCAGCAATTCTTCGTTATGTTCAAAATCAACAGTGCCTGGAGAATAATTAAGCCAATATATGTTAGGTAAGTTGAAGTCTCCGCACAAGATAAATCTGGCTTTACTCGTTATATACTGCGCGAGATAAACTTTTAGATTTTGAAGTACAGAAATGGGCAAATTCGGAGGCATATACACGACTTCAAGGAGATACGTTGTCCCATTTATCGTCGCTTTACAGAATAAGCCCTCGACGCCGGAGATATCGTCTGGTTTCACGATTGGTAATGTTTTCCTATACAGTATGGCCACCCCATCTCCTCTAATATCTCGGTCTTTTCTAATTACAATGAAATCATTAGGGAAAAAATTCACAATCACAAAAGTTATTGTTAAGCCAAGTTTCAGTTCAGCAAACAACGTCCGGCGAGTTGACAGCGATAATAGGTTCGAGTTCAATGAGATTTGTTGACCAGACTACGGCAATTTGTCCAAAAGCATTGGACTGATGTCCAATGCTTTTGGTCTCTGTTTCTTAATTGCTTTGATGTCAAGTCTTTCGCTTTGTTTTTTCGTCCCAAATGTAAGTCGTGCCGTCAATAATCATCTTATTGTAACGAAGCTTTACTTTTTGATTTATTATTCCTAAGGTCCAGGGGGCATTATACAAGGGAGTGAACACTTAAAAAAAATAACAACCATTTATCAATAAAAACACGCTGTAATTTAGTTATGGGTTAGAAAAAATAAGCTAATGGCTGTAGAAAATTTCTTAGTGTCAGATAAGGAAACAATTATGTTAGGCAGTGAATTCTAGTCGTCAATGGCCAATGGTAAAGTAGACATTTGGTGAGTGACGGTTGACGATGAAATCGGACGGAGTTTACAAGAATGGTCGAGACGAGAAAAAATTCGGTAAGGAGGCGATAGCAAACTTTGTCTGAGATGACTGTTGTAATAAAAGATCCGATGGAGATAAGACAAACGAGACACCCTGCGGCGGTGAGAAAGAGTGTCAAGGTTAGCTGATTGGCGAAATCCTGATATGCTTGCGTAAAGGGAATAGCCGGAATAAATAAAACGGAAGGCTCTGCTTTGAACGGATTCCAGGTTGTTAGTTAGGTATGCCTACCACGGTGACCATATAGAAGAAGCGAATTCTAGTTTAGTTCTGACTAATGTGGTATAGGCTAGTTGTTTTACTGGGGATGTAGCTTGTCTGAGGTTACGGTGAAGAAATCCGAGGGTGCGGTTAGCAACGGCGATGACAGATGTTATGTGAGTGGTCCATGACAGGTCAGATGTCAGACGAACTCCTAGATATTTATACGACGAACAAGCAGTTACTGGGATGCTAGAAAGGTGGTAAGAGAATAGAGCATGTGAACTGCGGGAAAAAAGATAGCGATTTACATTTATTATAGTTTAAAGTCATTTGCCATTTATGACACCACTGAATTATAAGTTGGAGATCGTTCTGCAAGATTAGTTGATCGTGGCGTGAATGAACTGGTCTCAATTCATTCACGTCACGCCCAATTCGCCGATGACACAGTCATCGGCGAACAAACGTACTTCAGAAGTGATGTCATGGTGGAGATCATTAATGTAGATTAAAAAAAAAGAAGGGGGCCAAGAACGGTTCCCTGAGGGACGCCAGACATTACTGTGCTTGTGGTAGACATTACATTGTTAATAGAAGTGCACTGAGTGCGATTAGTGAGGAATTCAGAAATTTAATTGTGGCCAACATCAACCAAGACCTCCTCATCAAGATTGCACACACCTTCAGACCCGTATATATAGAGGCTGTCATCGACGCTAATAGTTGTTTTGTTGAATAAGCTTCAAGGGGATGGACTCTGAAACCTTTTCGCGAGTTCCGTTTCCTACGTTCCGATTTCCGTCCGAGTTTCGGTTGGGTGTTTACGGACACGTGCTCTGCCAGCCTTCAGAACTCGTTTCTCCTTAACGGCTATGCTTCCATACATCATCCAGTCAGCGCGTAAGCGAAGCCAGACACCCGTAAACAAACAGTAGATCAAGGACATCCATATACGCCTGCTTATCTGTATAACTATCCAGTCAGGAAACAAAACCAGTCAGACCAAAAACCGCAGCAGAACCGTCGAACCGTGTGTTCGGGCTAAAAGCTGTACCGAGAGAGGCACTGCTCTCCCCCCTTCTCAACCAATCACAGAGCAAAAAAAGGAGGAGAGGGAAAGAAAACAGAACAGAAAGATGACGGTGCCCTTGCATATTGTCTGGGCGCTAGAAGACGCGTGGTTTCCCCAAGGCGAGCCCAATCGGTGGTGAATTCAGAGGCATTATAAAAATCACGAAGAAACCAGCGGGTTATCTGCAGCTTCCAGTGGGCGGCCTTAACCTCGTTAAGGTAGTAAAGCAATGATCCGGCGAGCGTGCACGATTGCGTTAGGTGTGGGGGGAACGAAATAATTAGCTCTTTATTGCAATTAATTACGCACGTTTGTTAATTGAATTGGAGTTTATTTATTTCGGAACAACCGAAAGGGGGACAGAAACTAAAAGCATACATGCCTGATCAAAGGTCTCTGTTACCTTCACAGTTCGTACATCCAGTGCACAACAAACAAGCGAAACATTCATATCTACTATATGTAAATAGTTGTACATGAAACGAAACAGAGACCGTATTTGGTTTCTATACAATACGCAAAATTAAAACAACATCCTTAAGGCGAGCAAACAAATTTACAATGATAAAGGTGGCTACAAATAGATGGCACTGCCCATCATTATTGCCTTTAGCTCTTTTTTTTAAATTTAAAACAGCATTTGTTAAAATCTACAAAGGTTCTGATAGCATTCAATATATGAATCACTTTGCAGTCTTTGGTTTGCTTCCCATAGTTTGTACAAATTTGTGGAAGTCGTCACAAATAGTGCCTAAAGGTCTATGTACGTACGCACCACATCACATGATTTCATATCATACATATTTTCTCTGTAAATGAGTTGCATTAGCTTGAATCATTAACCTGCTTAGCTTTCAGTATTTCGTGTTTTGTAAAAAGAGTTTCTGTGGGTACGTCCCGTATATTTCCCGAGTAATTTTTTCTTATTTACAAGATTTGTTTTTTCTGTAAAGTGACAACCTTGTTGTAATTTGTAAGTGATGTGGTTCCCCATGACACCTGATGCCGACTTTTACGGGTAGCGCCGACTAACCCTCATGGCGAACACGTGTTTTTCGGCAAGAAAATGCTGTATTTCAGTTTGATTTCTCAAGCAGTACGCCACTACATCATTCCTAGAATTCCCACCATCAGGAAGTATAACTAGATGCTTTTGCGGTCTGATAAGAGTAAGGAACGCATACGAAAAGACGCGGCGAAGTATCTAGTATAGTTATGGAAGTCACCGAAGCCATCTGCTCCAACTACGAAGTTATATTTCGGTCGGCACCTCAAAAAATACCGTTCTCTGTGGCTGTGTTCCAAATCTTACCCAAATGAATATGAATTACTCCGGCGGATCGTATCACGTGACAGCACAGATTGAAAAACGCTGGACGCGGGTAGGTTTTAGAACGCCAAGGGTACAAAACCCTTACCCTGGAGTAAGATCGAGTAAATTTTGAAACACGGCCTGTAAGTTTTTATAGCTAGCTTTAGGTCTGCTCTCTAATTGCTCCAACCAGACTTCGGCGTTTTGACGTCGACGCACGCACTCGTCTGCTCCTCTCCCTCAGTTTCTCGTCGCATAGACCTGTTTCTATGGCGTAGGGCAATCACTGCGCCGCGGATCAGAAGCCCGTGTAAAGATGGATGTATGGATGTTACTGGCTATATCCTTTGTAACGGGCGGTAGCTTGCGCCACCTAGCCTAAGAGTAATCAGGGAATAAAAGCCATCTAGGTTTGGCATCCCCCGACAGACGAGCTGGCCATAGGCTAGCTTGTCTTGCTTAGCAGTCGAGCAAACTGGGCACCGCTGGCACCGCGCGGGCGAAAGCACGCGGTGAACGTGCAACATGCACACAAGGAGCAGCAGAAAGGACCCACGAGTCATAACCGCATGGATCGGTGCCGCCATCTAGCAGTTCAAGTAATGGCTTGTTCAAGATGGCCGCCGTGGGACCGGAACCTTAACTGACAGCAACTCCAACCAAAGTCCGTGATAGGCTTTCAAGACAAAAAGAAGGGCAATATTTGTTGAAAATTCAGAAATTTATAATAAATGTAAACACAATAAGCAAAACCTCTTTTGAAGCACCCATATTTTTTCACGTAAAAGAACTGTAGACGCGCAGTTTAGGCAACTCTTTATCGTGCTTTAGTTACAAAAAAAAAAATATTACCAAAATCTCCGGTACAATAAATGGTTTTAAAATAGCTCATCAAACGGCTTTGCGTAAGCAAAAGATAAATAAAAAAAAGCGTTCTCATTACTGCGCATGTGATGAGCGCAAACCGCATTTGGATTGACACATGGTGGCTACGTTTTGCGTATACGCAGATCTTATGGGTGCCGTACGCTATTTTAAAACTCGCCAAAGATTCGATTGGAAATGTTCAAACAACCAGTTTTCAACCTTACTCCCGGCATTCTTTCATTGGTATTGGTGCGTAATTAAATCGGGACAAAATAGCATGTTTCAATTTCTTTTTTTTTCTTCTTCTTTTTATGTGTTATTTTGCTTTAGACCGGCACGCACAGAATCAGAGTGGGAGGCCATAAAGCGGAGACTGTGCCGTAAGTGAACAAAGTCTTGTCTCGTCCGAAATCAGAAGTCTTACGTCCGACAATCTGGAACCATCTCATCCGTGTTTTCGACCTCGCGCCGAGGCAACAAATGTCCCTTTGTTGGCACAGTCCACTCCTTTGTTGCCCCACGGAGATGGAGCGCCGATAAAGCCGTACCTTAATTGTTAAGACGTTTCGGCACAGCGTTACCGTAAATACCGCGGCGCACCATTGACCGCGTATCCTTTACTATTTTTAATGCCGCGTCGTATCCTAAAGGAAGCTGACGACTCGCGTCACGCTGCGGAGCTCGGGGATCCTGGGTTCGATCCATTCACCCCTGCCTGTTTGTTTCATGCAACTGTATTCCTCGAACACGTCTAAAGACACGCTTTGTACGCGACCGGGACCGCCCCCCACACAAGAAAGAAACATGTCTCAGGCAGTCTCTACAGACTGTCTTTTGTCGGATTCGTCCGTGACGTGACTGGCGGGCCAAGCGACCTGACATCCTAGGACATCGTGTCATGTGACACCCCCCCTTCCACGAGTGGCATCACGATAAACACTTCCTCGATGGCGGACGCGTTCACCGCCCCCCCTGCACACAGCACACGCACTTGCACGAATACCGTTGGACGGGATCGTCTCGGGAGGAAGCAAAACAAGGTGGGCGCCGGACGTCGTCATCGTCGGGGATCAGGCGTCGGCTCTGCCAAGGGCACGCGGCCGTCCGTCTCCCGTCGAGGGGACGAAGACGACAAAAGAAGCCGTCTGCAACCGAAAACAAGGCCGCCACCAAAGTGGCTGTGTACCTACGCGGGGGCAGAAAGGCGTAGTATATGCGGACGTACTCAACGTCGGCGACCGTGTAACTCGAGTGCAAGTCCTTGATCGAGGGACCTTTGTCATAAACACGTCGAATACCCAAATCGAAACATGACGAGACAAGCAAAAAAGGTCCGACACTGACGCAACGACGTTTCGGGACGGATATACCTTTTGTCAAATGTCAAGACGCACCCGCTTAAACCGAAGCGCTGTGTTTTTGACCCGCGTCTTTTTGGTTTTGCATAAATACGCTTCGATGTGTAGCATTCGTTAGTTGAATAATTCACGTCGGCAACGGCCTCACCTTTTGGATACTCCATAAGAAAGTTTTTATATAGAAAACATTTGTTGAGGACTACAAAATATATTTTATGTAAGGTTTATGATGCATTATCCTTTACAGAAGAAGCTATCTTCACAGGGGTCTCCAAACGGTTTGTATAAGGGGACAGTTTGAGGCTTTATAGCAGTTTCCAGGGCTGGGGAAAACATAAAACAATATGGATGAGTGAATACACTCAATAAATAAACCTAAATAGGCATTTAAGTACAAACATTTTAACGATAGTAAACTTCCTTTAAAAATTAAGGTGGATAATACATGTGTTTTTATCTCAACGCAGGCACGGGTTTGGAGTAGAATTTTTAATTTTGACCGAAACAATATATGTTTTGGGGGCATTCGTGAAGTGAAAAACAGTGCAAACTGCAAGCTTGGAAGACTTTTTTTTTTGTTTTCGCGTTAAGTTGTCGATGACTGAAGCGGCCGATGCGAAAACTAACGTTCCTTCCACCTGTCGGGGATCGCAAGTTTGACCGCTCGGGAGTTTGTCACTTCACACACTGTGCCACTAGAACTTTCCTTGCGCATAATAATTTGCCAAATGTCTTGTATTTTATTATAACTTTGAAAACAAAAATGTTGAACTATCTTCCTGTGGCGATTATCAAAATTTAACTTTCTTTCCTATGAATAATTTAAGACATTTTAATGACTGATATCACTAGAAGGTTGGAAATCGTTCTACTGCATAAAATTTATTTTATGTACAAATTAATATTCAGTATATACATTGCAATGAATAAGTGTTTCTAAAACATAGCAAATTCAAAAACGATATTGTAAAAAAAAATATTCACTTGATCTATTTTGTATTTATTCTGAAATCTCTTTTGAGAGTGTCACAGACTAATCCTAGTGCAGTATTTTGGGAAGGGCCGAAATAGCGGGCAGGCAAACATGCGACCCCCGAGAGATGGGAGAGGCGTTATAGTTTTCGACTGAACCATAACTGAAAAATGAGGAAAAAAAAAAAACATTCGGAAAGTTTGCTGCGCCCTCTTTTTTTATTTCAAGAACGGTCCCAATAAATACATTTTTTTGTCTACATTAAAAATTCTAGCCCATTGTTGCGCCTCAATTGAGGTGAAAACATTCGTAGAGTTTATTTTTAAATTCAATATGTAGAAAATTATGACATAAAAAAGTAGTTGTTCCCCAGAAAACTCGCCAGGTGTAATTCAAAGCGCGTAGGAAGTTTGGAATATTCACACGGTGCAAAATACTAATGCGAGTGCGAGTCCTATTCCCTGTGCGAGTAACCCAAACTTCGTACGCGCGTTGAAGTACGTCTGGTGAGTTACGCCAGTGTAGCTGATGATGGACAATATGCAGTAGTTATGACAACGAACAACAATGACAACGTACATGAGAACACACATGAATTTTGACACAGTTGCACAGTCATAAAACAGGAGACTACGAGCTGGTGACGACAATGTATAGAGCATGCCCCCCAATACCCCCCCCCCCCCCCCCCCGCTCCATTCCCACTCGTAAAAAAAAAAATACTGCTTTTTACCGCAAAACTAATTAAGCTACGCTCGCCCAATGCACATTCTCTGTCCAGATGTAGAGCTAGCGGTCTCGAACCTGATGCGAAAGTTTCAGCACTAACCCTTATCTTATTAAAAAAAAATTAAAAGGGATTTTTTGAAACTTTCAATGGAGGAAATGGGGCCGATTTTTGCCATTTTCCCATTGAGAATTTCAGAAAAAAACATAACTTTTCAATAAGATAACGGTTAGGGCTGAAACTTTTCATCTGGTTCCGACCGCTAGTGCTATCCTTGGATGGAGAATAAGAGTTACGCAATATGCAATATAATAATAATAAAAAAACATATTTTTGTATTTATATGTATATATATATATTTTTTTTTTCTTTTGGAGAGAGGGTTTGTGTTTTATGAAGTTTTAACTTAGTTTTATTACTTCGTTGGCGCGGTAAATGCGCGTCTCAGCGCCCTTTTCTTTTTTCGTTTTTTTTTTACGCTTCTTTTTATTTTTATTAACTTCTTTGGTAGCAGCGGGCCGCGGGCCGGGCGTCACTGTACAGGCCTTGCCATCTGCAGGCTGGCCTGTACGCCTGCGCGGTTCGAAGATCTGACCCGCGGACCGGGGTTCTGAGACCCCTGCTTAAGGGTAGCAGACACGGACCCTTGGCAGACACTCTCAAGTGGCCGCGGGGTTCTTCTCGAAGACCAAAGATGACGAGCACACCTTGTAGCCAAACTTCGTAGCGTTGTCTTAAAAAAAAAAAAAAAAAAAAAAGCAGGTGCATGATTTAGTTTACATCCGATAGTTATTTTTTTAAAGTTTCGCCTGGCACCGACAGCAATGTCTTGAATGTGCATGTGAGAATCCGCCCAGGACGCGTTACAATGCCAAAGCTCTGCATGGTTTTAGTTGCATCTTCCCTGAAATCTAGGCTCTCTGCCTTAAATTATCCCCAGAAACCAGAAGGGACAGGAAGGGTGCGGGGGTCATGGAAAAAAACCGAGGAATTTTCCAGACCGGACATCAACTCAGACTGGTCCCGGGGTGGGGCGCGATAAGTGAGCCCATAATTGCTCGGACGTGCATACGGTGCCTGCTCGAGACGCGCACTAGCTATCGCATGCCGGAGCCGCTGACAATCGAGCACGGGGGAAGTGGCATAGCACCGCTGATTCCGAAGTACTCACAGCTGTGTGCCCGGCGGCTCTTCCCTAATGGCTTTGGAGGGAGACGCCGCATTTTTTTCGACGGGGTTGAAAACTTCGGCAGGCAGGAAGAGGGGGAGATTGATTCCGGGAAAAGAAGAGAGCAGCCAGGACAGAGATAACCGATTGATGAATGCCTTTCGCTGTCGCGAACGGCGCGACGAAGTTCCACTTCCACTCGAGTCCAACGGATCGTTAGTCCTTTGAACGGGATCGCATCTACCGGTTTTTTCACCGCTACGCTAATATTTTATTTTTTTACAGATGTGGTTGGCAATGGTGCATTATGCGAGTAAAGATTTCAAAGATGAACTTACCCCAGTAAAGGGTTGGCTCAGCAGCTGACTCATGGAGGCTGGTAAGGGCGGTGGCGCCAAGAGTAATCTCCAACAGCTGACGATTTTTTTTTTTCTTTTTGCTGAATGCGGCGCCGGCTTAGCTACGGCGGCCGACGGACGTATTCAGCTCCCCATGGCCACGCGGCCAGCGGTTGCAGAAGAGGCCGTTACACCGCGGACTCAAAGATGGGGCTGGGTCAACGAACTGAAAGTGACGTTTCACTCAAACCTTTTCAGCTCTGGGATCAGCGGGTTAAGCCTAAGCCCGAGGAAACGAGCATCCCGACTATCTTGGGGACGCAGACAAAGTGGCTAGAACGTACAAGGGACGGCGACGGCGACTCATTGTTTATGGGATTTATAAAATAGGGAGCAGCGGAGTCTCATCTGCAGGTGTTGCGGCTCAGTTACTCGCAGACTTGGATAGTTTCTGCAGGCCTGCAGTATGCATATACTGTCTCCGGCGGTTTTCTGTCTTGTGTGGCGGTCCCGACACATAGATCATGCAAAACACTGCCTGCAGACATGCGCCCAACCTAGAAAGCATAAATGAAGCAAACACGCTTCAAGTGTGTTCGCAGGTAACGAGTTATCGGGCCCGTAGCCAGGGGGGGGGGGGGGGGGGGAGATTTAGGCCGGCTTCGCGAATATTAAGCAAAATGCTCTCTTTTTTCTTTCTTGCTTTTTACAAACACGTCGGTTCGAGCTATGTACGTGAACTCGATGGCCTACCGGTTTACGTCCGTGCGTAGCGTCCCGATTTGACACAGATGTAGTTTCCACATGCAAATCGAGGCTGGGAGACCCGTGCAAGACGGTAAACAGAAAGGGACTCGATCCCGCCGTCCCGCTGCACCAGGAAACATGCTCACAGGCTCACCACATGCTATACTGAGCAGAACTCTGAGGCCCATGTGGTGCGGTTGCTGAATGAATACATCGGCCAAACGTGTCGCTGCGTAAACGACCAGCTCCGGGAGCATCACAAACTAGAGGACGCTGCACCCAACAATCGGCACCCGGTAGACACGCAAAGACGGGAAGCCTTTTGAATGGTGACGAGCCCGCAAATCATAGGCTCATCGTCTCTTTTGGTCAGAAATTCCCCGGGGCCCCGGCGGCTCGACCGACGCCCTTGTATCCCAAGATTACCACCCCCCCACCCCTCCTCTTTCTTCCCATGCTTGGAAGTTGTACTCTGTACGAGCGGCGTGGCTGCAACTTTAGAGTGTTTTACAATGCAGAACCGGACAGTTTCAAACCTGAAGGGTCAAGAATTAGCGGTATTACATGTGTTTTATGAGTCCTGGAGAACCAGGCACGCGGTTGGCGACTTCTGAACAGATTTTCAAACAAAACAAATAAAAAAAGTCGTAGAAACTTACGTAACACACTGCGCGACATCTACACTGGACAGGCCATCGTACTCTCTCATATCCTTACACACACAGATTGTGTCAAATGTCAAATGTTTGTACTTCACAACCCACGTTTTTCTTTGTTCGTTTTTTTTTTTTAAAGAACACAGGCATCCACCGGAAACTTAGGTAATCGCGATGAGGCGCGTAAATGCCGACCAGCAGAAACCGCAGGCTCGTGACCTTCTTCGACAAGGAGCGCCGTCACAACAGGAAACTCTGCAAACCGGAAGGTCCCGAGCGGCCGACAAGGAGCCCCGAGCCATCCGACAAGGCGAATTTCAGAAATGCGAATCGTGCTCCTCGGTGCAGCTCCAGTTCGCAACAATGCCGGTCTATTCCTACGCACGCCGGATTAAGATATCAAGACCGACCGGCGCGGTGTTGTTCCCCTATACTTCGTTTCACCTTATGTGCGAGCGAAGGCAAAGCTGGAAGCGCGAGCACGAAAGCTCCGCGCGTTCAGGCTTTGCTCGAGCGCGCGAGCTGGGCAGAAACGCAAAAAGCGCTGCTCTCGCGCTTTTAGCTTTGCCTTCGCTCGCAGATAAGGTGAACCCAAGTATAGTTCACAAACTCTTCTCGATGATGTCGCCTCGAGGAGGTAGGGCCGGCGTAGAAGAGGTAGCACCGGCTTCGCTCGTAAAGCAACAACGATAACAAGTTTTCGCTCAGGCTAAGCGATCGAGTAAAAATTCTAAGCCGATTATTTGCTACCTTTTAGCCGGTACATTCATCGATGAATGGGCTGCGTGGAGCTCCAAGTGCACTATCAAGAAAAAATGTCACCACTAAACATTTTTTAAGATATATTTTACTATGTATGGTCAATGACTGAGTCAATCACCTCGTTTGACACAACACGCTGTACAACGCAGAGGTAAAAATATACGTAGAAATAATTTTAGAATTAAAATAATTCTACAGTATTGAGTCCCCCAAGCATATTGGCGCATCCAAAGCGTTGGGGCCCTGTATATTTTAAACACTACAGTAGGTTGGTTCGGGGATCAACACCCAGTTCGTGGACATCCTACCCAGTCTGCTGACCGCCACCCCGGCGATCAGCGTATCAAATCCGTCAAGCCCATAGCTCCAATAAACACATTTTGCACAAGGGCGCAGCCATCTTGAATGTCGTCACTTCTGGTATGCGTTAAAACGTCGTTTTGATCTCTCCACGCCGCTGGCATCACCACCGCCTCTCCACGCTGCTGGCCTCACCTATATTTTCTCGTATATTCCAGGTTGAAATGTCTTATTGGTTGTTCGTCCCAAGTGCCAGATATGGAACCCACGTCCCCTGAGAACAAAAGGAAACGAAAAAAAAGATATATAAACAGTATTCACTGGCAGCCATCGTTGAGTTCGTTGCTGATGAGTGCAGGGGGCTAAAGACGGGGAGCAGAACCTGGCAAATTCTGAAAGCCGATAGGTTGCACCTATTCGTTTTGCAGCGATGACTCGAACTTGTTCGAGCGCTTGTCAACTTCGTTTATTTTTATACCATGCTCGACTCGGGTGCTTTCCACTATGTAAGTACAAAATAAAACCAGACAAACAGTATCCAGTAAAGACCTTGCAAGGGACGTTTTCTTGCCTGTTTGTGCAAAACGCCGCCGGCGTGGGTCTATCGGAACCACCAATGGGACCAAAGAGGTCGGCGTCTATGCACCACGGTTCAGAAGTGGCTGCAATGCCCCACCCCCCATGGTCACCTTTCCCTCTAGAATCTAGGCCATTATATTAAAGAGGTACGGAAACGGGATGTTTGAACATATTTCTTTGTTTAGATGCGGTCTATATTGTGCCGGCAGTCCAGAAACACTAGTCTAGACTAATGCTTCTGGGCTGCCGACAGAAAAGTCAAGAAACATTTTATAACGAATGGAGAGATTTCAAAATTGCGCCTGGTAGCGGTCTGTAAAGCTCCGCTGGAATGCCGCCACGTCACGATCTCCTTACAAGCAGCGCCAGTTCGCGGCAGGATGGCTCACTCGTGTTGGTACTTAGTCCTTAATGCGACTTGGCGGAGAACGCTGACGCGTTTACTACGTTGTAAAGCTTCCACAGTGCTCCCGCAACGTGCATGCCCCACCATTGATATCGCCGTTTTTTTCGCAGACGATAGCTAGGAGCTTGATCTGTGGATATGGGGTCATCTGCCAGGCCAACCAACCCCCCCCCCCCCTTTCTTAGTATGCGCAGTGAATAACGCTCTCAAATATGGCACCCAGGAAATAGCTTATTCGTGTTTTTTTTTTTTTTTTTGGCAACAGACTTAGTGGCGCCAACTGTTGGGTAGCCCCGGCACACTTCTTGTTCGCGTATATTTCCTTATTTTGTACTCATCATTATTTTATCAGAAGAGTCAATTATGTCTGACAGTGCTATAAGTGGCCATTTCCAGAAGATAGCGTGTATATAGTGGTGGGCACGGTACGCTTTGCAACAGCATGTCTAACCCGCTCGTCTTCGCCTGTTTACAGGTCCTGCTTTTTGGCGCGGGGAAAAGCCACGAGCCTTCAGTGATCCCTTCGCCGATCATTTTTTCCGAGTCCGACACGGGCATAGTGTCTTTTGCCCCGTCATCGTCATGCTACATCCGCCACGGCGAGACATCGATCTCCGATGACACGTCTTTCGACCACGTTACAAGGCTGCACCAATCATCTTCAAGAACTGCCACGCCCCTGGGTGTCTTAAAAGACTGGAACGGACTTCACTGTGCTAGTGGTGGGCACGGTACGCTTTGCGGCAGCATGTCCAACCCGCTCGTCTTCGCCTGTTTACAGGTAAGCAATAGGACCAGTAGCATGCGGAGCAACTGTTTGTGCCTAGTTGTCGTGCCGTGCCCCCACAAAGTGCTTTCTGTGGTAGCAGAGTGTCTAGACATGACAAGGCAACTTCTTCTATGCGGTGATGTTGAGCTCAATCCTGGGCCAACCTACACGCTGGAGGAAAAGGTGTCGATGATACTTGATGGCCAAAAGGATCAGACGAGAACGTTAAACGATATAAAACGAGATCAGCGATCTCTACAGAAATCAGTGAAGGAAAATACCGAAAATTTTAAAAGCCTAGATGTTAGAATGATAAGGTTGGAATCAGCAATTCACAAGGCACCTGAACTGGAAGCAGTGGTCCGAGACCTGACAAAAACTGTCCAACTACTAGTGCGTAAGGTAGATGACCTCGAAAACCGCTCCAGACGCAACAACCTCATCTTATTTGGATCAAACAAAGCAGAAAACGAAACGGCTTTGGAACTAACGCAGACCGTCCAGGCTAATGTTTTTCAAAGAGTTAACGTAAATCCCGAAAGTATCGAACGCATCCACCGTCTTGGTAAAAAGCGGCGAAGCCCACGGCCTACAATAGTACGTTTTTACAACTACCGAGAAAAAATGGAAACTTTACGCAACTGTAATAGGCTTAAGGGCACAAATATTTCTGTAAGTGAGGATTTTTCTAGGCAAGTTCAAAGTTTAAGAAAATGCCTTTGGGACTCCGCAAGAGATGAAAGAAACCGAGGCGCTAAAGTCCGGTTCGTTTATGAGAAGATAGCCGTAGACGGTAGCTTGTTTTACTGGGATTTGGCATCCGGTTCTCGCCGTCCATATGGGAGCGGTGATATTCTTGAAGGGGAACTGAGTCACAGAGAGGGCCCTGAAAATCAGTCGTGTTCCTGATTTACTCACCGTAATCAATCTAAACGCGCGAAGCGTATTAAACAAGAGAGCCGAGTTGGAAGCCATACTTTTGGAACATGAACCTGACGCGGTTATGCCCGCGTCCCACTAGAGCGACAGACAGAGACAAAAGGCAGAGACAAGCCTCAAACCCATGCGGCATGCTCGTGATGGTACCTTTGGCAGGCGTTTAGTCGTTCGGTGCTCGGGAAGTAAGCACGAGCGATTGCAAGCTTGCCAAAGATACCCTCGCGTGCATGATGCTCGTGTTTGAGCATAGCCTCCGTTACCGCTCATTCACACTGGAAGCGGATCCGCGTTCGCAAAGCGGTTGCGAACGTGCTTCTATAAAGATCCAGTGCAATTGCACGCGCACTTGATGTCATCGAGTGCGCGTGCAATTGCACTGGATCTTTATACAACCACGTTCGCAACCGCTTCGCGAACGCGGATCCGCTCCCAGTGTGAATGAGCGGTTACTCTACAAAGCGTCTCAAATCGCGAAAGACTCTGGTTTGAGGCTTGTCTTTGTCTTTTGTTTCTGTATGTCGCTCTAGTGGGACACGGGTATAATAATAACAGAAACGTGGTTGAGCACTCAAGTTGAAGATACGGATTTTGGACCACCGAATTATGTTTGCTTTCGTAAAGATCGGGAGTCTCGTGGAGGTGGTGTCGCAGTTGTTATCAAGGAGGAGCTAGAGAGTGAGGTGATGCCTAACTTAGATGGTATTGAATCATTGTTTTGCAAGATCGTAATAAATAAGTGTCCAATACTGATCGGAGCTGTTTACCATCCTCCTCTGACGAACGAAACCTATTTTACGAGTATAAATGATTATCCATGTGAACATGTCCGAAGTAAAAATAGCAGAATTGTTCTGGCTGGGGATTTTAATCTGCCCAACATTGATGAACATGTGTGCAACACATGGGGAAGTTTTCACGTCGCAAGCTTTGATCAATTTAGTATTTTCTCATGATTTGACACAAATTGTTCAACAAAGTACTAGAACGCAAGGTTCTGTTAGTTCTTTGCTTGATCTGGTCTTTTTAAGTAAACGATTGTCGCAGTCGCGATACTCGTGCGAAGTTTTGGACAATATCTCCCACCACGACATGGTCCTCGTGACGTGTCCCTTAGGAATGCGTGAAAAAGTACCGCCTGAAACTGTTTCCTTTCCGGATTTCTCTAAGGCAGATGATGAAAGTATTTGTGACTTTTTTAATCTACATTATGATAGCTTTAGGCAATTCTCCGCATTAAACGCGACATCTGTAGACGAGATCTGGGCAAGATTTAAAACTATGGTTCACACTGCCATCAACAATTTTATTCCCCTCCGAGTAAAAAAAAAATCTCCAAGCAAAACCCGTGGATTACAAAAAATATTATTCGCATGAAGCGTAGGCTAAAAAGAAAAAGGCGGAATCTAAAAAAATGCGAGACACCTCAAAAGCGAGAGGAAGTACAGGGCCTTTCGGATACTTTTAAATCGGAGGTTCGCAATGCTAAATGTTTTTATATGAAAAACTCACTCACAAACTTTCTAAAAAATTCCCCAGAAAAGTTTTGGCGACATTTATCTCCGGTTAAGGAAACTGTTCAAGGTGTTGTCAAGAACGGTTCTATTATAACAGACAAGTGGCAAGTTGCTTCATCATTCAACCATTACTTTCAGTCAGTTTTCACAAGAGGCGATGGCATCCTTCCCAATTTCTACGTGTCTTGTGGCATTCCTGCTATAACTGACGTGACAGTGAACCAGCAAGGTCTGTTCAATTTGTTATTAAACCTTGATGCTAAAAAATCATCCGGGCCTGACGAAATACCTAATATATTTCTAAAAAGATATGCAGAATGGTGCTTCCATTACCTGGTAATAATTTTTAACCTAACACTTGACAAAGGAATAATTCCCCGAGATTGGAAATGTGGCAAGATAATTCCGGTCCATAAGAAGGGTGATAAAACTATCTTGAGTAATTATCGACCGATTTTCCTAACGAGCACGTGCTGTAAAACTTTAGAACATATCCTATCGAAACATTTGATCACTTTTATTGAGAGTAACAAACTTCTGGGCTCTAATCAGTATGGATTCAGACGGGGGTGTTCTACAACTACGCAGCTAATCGAAATTTTTCATGATTTGAGCATAACCGCAGATAAAGGGGGGCAGACAGATATTATATTTTTAGATTTCGCTAAAGCTTTTGACCGCGTATCGCACCCGAAATTGTTGTACAAGCTTAGTCACGTTCTTAAGAATGATCAGATAGTCGATTGGTTGAACTCATATTTATCAGGACGGGAACAGTATGTGTATTTTAAAAAGGAGAGAACAGAATCATTACAAGTAATATCCGGCGTCCCGCAGGGATCGGTACTTGGACCGCTTCTTTTTATATTATTTATCAGCGACATGGAAAAGCACTTTGCGGATGACACTGTGATTTACTCCAATATCAGTTCCAATGAAGACCAACTAAATTTGGACAAGCACTTGCGTAAGATAATGAAATGGTGTGCTGACTGGCAGATGGAACTGAATATAAGTAAGACGGTCTACATGAACGTAACGCGCAAAAAACACTTACAATTTAACTACGGTATTAATGGTCTTCCGCTTGTTAAAGTTAACGAATATAAATACCTTGGAGTGCACTTAAGAAGTGACTGAAGCTGGAACTCCCATATTGACTATGTATGTAAGAAAGCCTTTCAAAAACTACGGATGCTTAAAACAAAGTTGGACTTCGCTAGTTCCGATGTCAAATTAATCGCCTTTAAGTGTCTAATTTTGCCAACTCTGGAATACGCTAGTCCGGTTTGCGAGCCATTCAAAAATCAAAATATTTATAAATTGGAAAGAATTCAAAATAAGGCTGCTAGATTTATCTTTAA
This sequence comes from Ixodes scapularis, assembly GCF_016920785.2. Lineage (NCBI taxonomy): Eukaryota > Metazoa > Arthropoda > Arachnida > Ixodida > Ixodidae > Ixodes > Ixodes scapularis. Next base: position 15,969,758 of record NW_024609882.1, on the reverse strand, counting down.
TTGCTATCGGTCGACTGAGTCGGTCAAAACTCAAGGAGCAAGCAGGCCTGCCTTGCATAAAGACCAGATTAGAAACAAATAGAATGAAACTTTTTTTTTTTCCAGATATTTCATGCTCATTCGATGTTGGATACCCGAAAATACGTCGTGATGTCTCCTCCGGTGTACCACAGAATAAAACATAGCTTAAATATCCAATCCTATCAATACTCTACAGATCATTTTAAGCAGTCCTTTTTTGTTCGATGTATTGATTTCTGGAATAAGCTGCCTGAATGTATAGTCAACTCTCAAAGTGTGTCAACTTTTGTGAAGGAAATTGAAATGTTTCTTTCTTCCCATGTCACCAAGAGATGTGACTGAATTATTGAATTCTTTGTGTGTCCTTGGTATGTTTTTGAAAATATGTACCACTCCTGCCTTGGCCTCACGGCTGGCAGAATGAATAAATAAAAAAAATAAAAAAACTTTTGATATCGCAAATATTGTGAAACCCGCCGTCTTGTTCAGAACCGGAAGCGGTTCGGGGGCGATTTGCACGCTGGCGCCATTGCGTTCCATCTCACGCGAAAAAGCGAGAATATACATATCTTGCAGGTGTCGCCATTGCTGCGTACTGACGCAATTTAAACCGGGAGTCGCTCCGTCACCCGATCCACACTGGAATGTGACCACTGACCACTCCTTCGAAATCGGCGGAGGCCTTCCTGTCATTCACCTTCCCACCCCGGAATCCCCATGCCGAGGTCCCGGATCTCGAATCACATGTTTCGTCAACAACAACGCATGTTCAACGCACGAGCGAAGTCAATCATGATGCGAAAGATGCGTCTCGATAAGCTACGTGCATTACCGTAGCCCACTTGCATCTTTATCGGAATACTCGTGAACGGTGTCCAATTGCGTCTCGATTTTCGGCCTCTCTTGCGGAGGTCCGAAAAGGCAGTCAAATGCATGCGGGACACAAAAGCAATCCTCGTCGTCGCTGCTACTCGAGCCGCTGCTGCTGAAGGAGTTGCTCGAGCGACCAGACGACGAAGTTTCATCAAGCAGCAGTAGCAGCGCAGCGGGCGACACCTCGCGAGAGGCCATTATGAATACTTCCGAGGCGAGATCAGCGAGATGCCCGGTGAGCGGTCGAATCCTCGAAATCGGTGGAGTGACTTTTCTAACTTTTCTCGGACTCGTCTGAAGTGGGAGCTGATCTAAAACGACGCGTGGAACACGTCCGTCTCGATGCCGATAGCGCGGTGAAATAGGCACGCTCCAGAAAAGTCGATCCCGGCGCGCTCCAAAACGACCAGAGAAATTCGTCATGCCACCGCGAACCGAACGCTCGTGGCAGATAGGATACCGGCATGGCCGCAAATGGCGTTACGGGCAAGCTATGTGTAGGCCATGTGCAGTATAGTCCTCGGATTATTTCTGCGAGGCGAGATTGTCACACGTTGACACCACCAAGCGGCAACGCTCGCAACTACGGTACCCTTGGCCGTGCAGGAACTCATGACGTCACGAGCGCGATACGTGTTGCGCTTCTCGAAGGGAAGAGAGCTCGCGGTTACGTCACTTCGTTTCCGGTTAAGCGAGATCTCACGATGAGCTTACTCAACGCTTCCGCAACGTGCGTTGCACGCAATCAAGATTGTAGTCCTCCTGAGAAACAAAGTGGAAGCTCGTTCTGAGCACGCGCCGTGAACACCGCCCTCAAATATGGCGGCCAGGGAATACTATATACCACCTATATACGGCGGCTTTCGGAGAACACGAAGTGAGATCAGCCACTGGCCTCGTTACCGCGTACTTATGCCGTCCAAATTGACCGCATCGTCCGGGGCAGGCCGACGTCGACGGCGCCGGAGGTGTTTTGGAGGAAACGGCAGGGGGACGGCCGGGCGCGAGAGCGAAAATGGCTTCTTTCTAACCCCAGTCATGGGACTGTGCGAGATTGACGACAGAAAATGGGGCGCGAAAAAGGAAAGAGTTGTGTCATAGAGGCGTCCGCAAGCGAGCCGGCGAGTCTAAATATGAGTTGTCGCGCGGGAAAACGTTGGAACGCGAAGTAATATATGTGTAAAAACCCTCACCCCAAAATGCGGGGAAAAAGACGCTTTACGAAAACGTTAAAAAAAAAAGAAAAAAAAAACAGAAAACGACAGGCTAGAAGCGCAGTTTTCACTGAAACGAGAAGAGACGCTCGGACGGTGCTATGGTGTTAATGATGCGACGTATACACCGCGCAGCAGAGCTTGCGCAAACACAACAATAGCGTTCTTCTTTTTTCTTTTTTTTTTACCATTTGCTTTGGCGGAAAAACTCTGGCGTTAAACAACCACATTTTACCGCTGAGGTTGACTACGAATATAAAGACGTTACACTGCCCAGAACCCTTCGTTCACCGCTAAGCTACCAAGGCGTTGGAAGATCGTGGGAGAAGTCAATCGCCGATATTGCACCACGTGATAACACGCAGTCGCGGCGGGGACTGTGGTCAGGCGATGAAAGGCGGGCTACTGAATGGTCAAGCCAGCGCGCAGCTTGCATGGTCCTGTCCGCTTAGCGATGAATGAAGAAGAGTAGTTTTCGCAACAACCACCCAACTGTAAAAATATATGTATTTATTATATATAATATATATTAGAACGCCGGGTAATTGTTTTGTTTGTTGCGCCCCCTCTGTATGTAATTGCCGCTCGTGTCATCGTTTCCGGTCGGGTGCTGCAGCGTTGACGACCCGAGTGTGGGTTTGCCGACAGCGAGTTCATTATCACAAATTGAAGGGTCTTCGCGTGTTCAGCAGTCGCGAGTACAACGACGAGTTAATCGCTCCGACAGACAATACGGCGAAGCATTTGATGCCCTTAAAGGCAGTAAAACGTAGGTAATTACCCCCTCAATGAGATAAAAACAGCCCATTGAGCCATGTTCTTTTATGGCCTAGACCTGCCTCGTAAAAGGTAAAATGAAGCGGTTCTTTATTTGAGGAAAAGTGCACTTAAATCGTTTTCATTTGGCCCCTAGGGTCACAAATATGGATATTATATTCCAGATTCTTGCGCCAAGTAACCAAAATAGTCGGGGCTCCAATTCACGCTGCGAAGCTGGTTGGTCAGCAAAGCTGTTGTGTCTCTTGCAACGATTGCCTAGTGCACTACACGAAATGCCGCCGCCGGTCGCAGCACGGCGCCGCTGATCGTATTGCCGTTTCTTTTCCCTTGGCCGCTCCTAGTACTAACGCTGCTCCTTGGGAGTATTAACTATACGCGTGGTTAATTCATCGCGGTGCTGCAGCAACAATGAAATCAGTTGCTATAGACCCGACACGCGGAGCGGCTCTGTTTACCAACACGGCCGGAAGGCCGCGCATGCGCGGAAGCTGTGTGGGCAAAAGCGGCCCGGCTTCGTGTGGCGTTCGCTCGTTGCTGACGTTGTAAGGACGCTTCTAGCTTTATTTGTGCGTCGTATTTCCTGAGAACGTATGTCGTATGCTATGCCCGACTATTTGAGCTCGATACCCAAGCCTGAACGCAGCGGTATCGAAACAAACTGTGCGTGGACGGCGTTGCCTTCGAGGATCCGTACGCCGCAAACAAGATCTGCTGGAATTCCGACGTGAAGTTGCTGCCACCGAAGTCAACGACTCACGTCGTCGTTTATTTAGTTTTTTCGCCAAGCCAGTTCACGGCTGACACGGTGCTCCGTACTGCCGGCGGGATCAGCAGACTGTGGGTCCGCGAAAGTGTATTTATTAATTGATTAAATACCCACAGCGTCTTCAAGTCATGGTACGATATTTTTCCTACCCTCATGACCACAAGGCATGACAAGCAGTAACGCTTTGTCCGTTCTGTAGTCTTCGCGGTAACACGTTAGAAGTAACAGCGTTGCCAGGGACGCGTTACTTTTTTCAGTAACGTAGTAATTACCTACTCGTTACTTTTTCGACAGAGTAACACGTTACTATTTCAAATATCGTAGTTACGTTACTCCTACTAGTTCCCAAGTCTTAAAGGGACCATGAAATGATTTTAAAATCGAGTTTCATCCACCGCACGTCGTAAAAGGTGTGAAAAGAAACACAAAAACACAAAAATAGGGAGCCAAAAAAATTATTTGCTATAGAACTTTTAAAAGAAAACTGGACTCTTTTGCGCCTTCCTTCCTTCGCCTGTTCACTACGATGCATCCGCGGAAATGGAGCACGTCAGCCAAATCCAGGTCGCCTATTGGGTAAGAGCCTACCTCACCAGCACCGCGATCGTAAACAATAAATAGCCGGCGAATGTTTCCTAAAAGTTTTGTTAAATAACATTCAGATCCACATTTTGTAGCATAATTAGAGATGTGTGGCGAAAATTGCCAAATTTGATAATGCTGAGAGCCAAGCGCGATCTATCATGTGGTAAACGAAGCAACTACTGCGCGTGCGCAGTAGGGCAGGGCCGACAGTTACTTGGGTGACGGCGACCGACGAACATTTATTTTCTTTGTTTTCCTTCCTCTCAAAACTCTGACTGACTGAACGTTAATTTTTCTACGTGTTCTTCCCGCGCGTGCCGACTTCAAGCAGCAAGAAAACCGTACTTAAAACAGACCACGACGAACAAGAACGCTGGATCCACCGACTCCGACGAAGCGTATAGGCCTAGCAGGCATTCCGACTCGGCGCTGCGTTGCTTCGTCGCAAGGCCGTCTGCCTACGATCGGCTGGCGTGCTAAATGGAATATGCCCGCGCGACCCTTGTGGACCCTTCCCGTATTATAGTTTGATCACTGACCTCAATTCTAGATTAAGAGGTGAGGTCAATCTCTTCCCCTTGTTTTCCGAGGCAGTGTTGACGAACACTCGTCGAAAAGGGACTCTCGTCGATTCTATCTTCTTGTTTTGTGTGATATAGAGCTGAAATAAACGCCGTATGGATTATCTTCGTAACACGGTATGTACACTTTGTTATTGGTATTCCATTTTTATTCTGACAGACTGCACGTCACTGTCGAGCTATAACAGTTCGTGGGAGGTATACGTACAGCCCGGGTCCAACCTTTCTTTGCCGAGTGTCGCGTCAGTATCGAGTTGCAATCGTAAAAGAACGGCCCCGAAGCGCTTACAAACAGCGCGAATACAGCACTTCCATCAAACGCGCGCGTCCGCTCCGAGTGTAAACAGTTATTTACGTGGCTCTTGCTGACACTCGTAGTTCAAACGTATCTTTTTTGACGTCGGCTCGCTCCTGCATCTCCGAGGCCGCGAAAAACGCCATCTACGTCGCTTTGCAAACGACTGACACGGGCCGGCCCTTCTGCCAACAATGACGGGGTGGTTGACTTCTGGAGTCTTCACCGGAAGACTCGCTGCACTTCCCAACAGGCATACCGGCGTATGGGACCAGTCCCATGCTGTCGCTGTAGCGCAACATATCTAATTGAATTTCGCTCAGCTGCGATGCGGCGATGAGAGGCGCCGATTCAGGAAATACGTCGGTGACATCAGCGCAGTGAAACCTACCGGCGCACCCCAACTCGTTGCCGCTAACACTCCCATTCTCCTATTGCCGAGAGAACTTCCGGTTCCGGAAACGGTTTACGTCACGGCTTGTTTTGAGGTCAGTTGGAGAGAATGAAAAAGTCGATATTTCAATAATTTTTTGTGTAGAAGTTAATAAACCGAGACGAAAACGGATGCCTGTTCGGCATTCAGTGAACATTGACGGTTTAATGCAAAAGTTATCTGGAAAAAGTAAAAAGGTCATTTCATGGTCCCTTTAAAGAAATTGCACTTCAATTTTTTTCCGTGTTTTTAGGCGTCAAGCCGTGTAAATTTCTAAGTTTTCTGCGTTTTTCTTTGCGTTTTTCCACGTCAGTATTTAGGTGAAACCGTAAAAAGAAATAAAGTAATTATGTTCCGTTTTTGCATGAACATAATATTTCTTGATATATGAGCTTATGCATAGCTGTATCGTCAAAACAGTAGAACGTGTTAAATCATAATTTTAGAAAAGTAAAGCAGAAGTAACGTGCGTTACTTTTTATCGGTAACGGTAACGCGTTCTTTTTATTTTTACGCAACGCAAGACGGTAATGCGTTCCTTTTATTTGCAAATAATGAGTGAAGTGTATTGTTACTTTTTTTTTCGGTAACGCCTACAACACTGCCGTTCTGTCGCCGATCCCCTTCTGCTTGGTAGGACGGACGTAGCGAGCCTCAGACGAGCGCTTGGCCGGTGCTTTGTGCGCGAACACCGTGGGAACGAAATCCGGGTGGTCTCGATCAGACTATGGTTTCCCTGAACAGCAAGCTTCGGGACGGAGATTAAAATGGAAGCCGCACTTGCCTTCAAGAAAGTGCTTGCCGCACAAACGGTCGTTCGCGCGAGGCGACCATTCTTTTCGGTCCGCGAATATTACGCACCTGCTGTGCCTTTCAGAGTGCACCGGGAACTTGTGCAAACTCACTCCACTAATTTTTTTCGTACCTTTCGGTGCGATTAACGGCTACACAGTTTCGCGGCTTGCTGAAATGCTATTACGCCCATGCAAAACGGGCGCGTTTTCGCCCACACCACCCGGCTCCGGCGCGATCGCAGCGCCGCCGCAGCTCCGTGACGTCAAGCCCGCGTGCTTACGTCTAAGCGCGGCGGGTGTTACGAGCCATCGCAGCCAATCGGAGGTCGTGTGAGTTTCACGTGACTTTAGAGAGGGGGCACAGCGACGCGTGGAAAGCGTATCACGGGCCACGTCCGCAGAACGGGATTGGCTAAGATAGCTCGTAGCATCCGTTGCGTCCGGACGTACGGTGAAACGGGGTATAGGCAGATTCTTTTTTTTTTATGTGTGAAAGGCTAGTGACGTCACTCCCCACGTCGCAAGCTGCCGTCGTAAGCTGCCGTCGCCGCGGTAGCTTGGGCAACAGCGATCTTCCCCGAGAACGTATGCGGTGAGCGCTACGTGCTTCGCATTGTTTTCAGGAGTTCCTTATCATTCGTTATATGGTTAGAATGCTTGTTTTATGCTTATTCTTTATTGAAACGAATGTTGTGCTGTATGTTGTATGCGTGGTGTCTGTAAGTGCTTTTCGCTTCAATCTCCTATAGTCTTTTTTTTTCGTGAAAACGCCGACACGAAAGAACACGCGGGGAGAAAGAACGTGCTTCACATTGTTCGCAGGCGCCGTTATCATCCATTATGCGGTTTGCAGTTCACACGAGGGCTTCGAATGACGTCAACCCCTTTCGAAGCAGCTGCAAACCTAATCCTTACCGGAACGCGTCTGGGAGGGTGTTCCTATTGTTCACGCGCGCCTTATCATCCATCATTTGGTTTTGATGCTTGTTTTGTAATTTTCTTCATTGAAACGGATACTGAGCTGTATGCTGTATGCCTGATTTCAGAGGCGATATGCTGTGTTGCGTCCAATTGTTCGCCGGAAGTTTTTTGCTTACAACGCCAACGATACGAAATTTCCTTGGCTGGTAGAGGTCTACAGCTTCGCTGTAAAACAGCGCTTTTAAAATAGCGTCGAAGCCCTTCTTTTCCGGGGCGTAATCGGTAGGAGGAGAGAATCGTAAATATTATATACTTTTTTTTTGTTTTCTTTTGTTCTTAGTCACGTGCACGTTCCATATCTGGTGTGCGGGACGAAAAATTAATAAGACATTTCAACCTGGCATATGGGAGGAAATATGGGTGAGGCAAAACAAGAATGTCTGACAATGAAGTATTCTTCGTGAATACCTACCGGCGGCGTAGAGAGATCAAAACTATGTTTTAACGAACACCAGAAGTGACGACATTCAAGAAGGCTGAGCCATTGTGGAAGACGTGTATACGGAGACCTCAACGTATCCGCACCTTCTGCAAGCCATACCCAGGCACTCACAAAACGCTGCACGCGTTCCTTCGCGAGTGTGCAAGGAAGTTGAAACTTCTGGGTATGACGTCACACCCAACAGTTGGTTTTCCGGCTCTTCTGGAATACTCGTGATATTCAAATTCACAAGACAAAAACCGACTAGAATTGACCGTTAACGCGTTTTATTTCTGCTTTTCTTTTTTCAAGAACCTCTTTAGCTTCCGTTTAAGGGAGCGAAGTTAGCCCCTAAGCCAGGGTGTAACATTGCACCCGACTATATGAGGTAAGGTTAGTTACCTCCACATAAAGGTAAGTCCTACATTTCTTTTTTTTTTTTTTTGCTTTTGTATTTTCTTGATCTTAACTTGGATTGGTGTGCTCCTCCTCGCGTTCCGATGTGCCAGATCATAGCCTCCTCTATACTAACAAAGCCTGGCAATTCGACGACAGATTCATAGGGTGCCCGGTCGCAGATTTGGAGCGCGAGGATCTGGAAGCAGAGCATCAAAGAGCCATTTCTCGGGAAACTTGAACGTCAGCGCACAGTTTTTGCAGCGGCGAGGAGCTAAAACACACTTGTTCGCTCGGGAGAAGTGTATGTCGGCGTCTCGCCGCAGCGGGCCGCCCAGTCACGTGGCTCTCCTCTCATCCGTTGTCTGCCGCTCCACCTTTTCCATTACGGCGTCGGCTTCTCGTGGCGATCTGCCAGGCTTTGTCAGTATATAGGAGGCTATGGCCAGATTCATTTTGGGAAAGGAGAGGGAACTGAGGGAAAGGGGAATACGAGAGCGTGCGACGACGCCAGAGCGCCAAACTCTAATGGGAAGGGTAGTTGGTAGACAAAAGGGGCTAGCTGCCTCTGTCCCTGCACGCCCTCTCTCTCAGTTTTTGTGCGCATGGTTTCCACAGGCGTAGAAATAAAAAAAAGGTACCGACTCGACTTCACGAGGCAAGAGGAGAGACAAAGATATTACAGACGGGCGCAAAAGCATCTCGTGTTCCGATTTGAGCACCAAGAACAGGCGGCGGTGAGCGAACCGAAGAGAAGAAAACGGGCGGACAGAACGGGGCCATGAAAACGGAGCGCCGCAGTGTTTCCGCGTTCGAGCCAAACGGACAACGATACGAGCGGCGCAAAAGAGCGTGCGGGTGCACACCATTCACTCACGCAACTGTCCCTCGACGGCGGGCCATCGCGAAAACAGCACCCCTAACCAAGGCGCGCACGCAAAACGCATTGTTTACACACACACACACACAAACACACATATATGTGTGTGTGTGTGTGTGTGTGTGTGTGCGTATATATATATATATATATATATATAGAAAATAGCGCGAAAACTTGGGAACCGATAAACTAAATATGCAGCGACGTGTGACTCGGAAACACCGAGTTGTCCAGACTCTTTCGCACTCTCTCCCTTTCTCAGACTCCCTCTTTCTCTTTTCTTCTCGCGTCTGGATTGAAACAAACACAAGTCGACGCGGAGCTACGCTTAGACGGAAATAATTAAGTGACGAGTGGGCCTCATAGATTGACGTAAAGGGGAACGTGAAAACGGACGGACAGACGGTCGTAGCTGCATTTGCGGCGTCGCGGAAGCTTCCGCGGGGACGCCGCCGTGCATGTTGAGTGACGATTATACGTCGTATAATCGTATAATGTACATTGGAAAGTTCCCGCCATAAAGCAAAACTGCGTGCACCCCGGGAGGTGTTGCTGTCTGCTTTGTCTTTGGGAAGATATATTTGATGTATTGGATGTCAAAATTCGACACTCGGCTCAGACCTTGGAGGAGGCCCCTTTCGCGTGTCGGTTGCTTCTGCGGTAGCGGCAGTCTTACCGCTCATTCAAACTGGAAGCAGATCCGCGTTCACAAAGCGTTTGCGAACGCGGTCGTATAAAGATCCAGTACAATTGCACGCCCACTTGAGGTTGACAAGGACGTCTGCTTAGAATGGTAGCGATGCTACCGTTCTAAGCAGACGTCCTTGTCAACCATCATATGCTACCATTCTAAGCAGACGTCCTTGTCAACCATCATATGCTACCGTTCTAAGCAGGCGTCCTTGTCAACCATCATATGCTACCGTTCTAAGCAGACGTCCTTGTCAGCCATCATATGCTACCGTTCTAAGCAGGCGTCCTTGTCAACCATCATATGCTACCGTTCTAAGCAGACGTCCTTGTCAACCATCATATGCTACCGTTCTAAGCAGGCGTCCTTGTCAACCATCATATGCTACCGTTCTAAGCAGGCGTCCTTGTCAACCATCATATGCTACCGTTCTAAGCAGACGTCCTTGTCAACCATCATATGCTACCATTCTAAGCAGACGTCCTTGTCAACCATCATATGCTACCGTTCTAAGCAGGCGTCCTTGTCAACCATCATATGCTACCGTTCTAAGCAGACGTCCTTGTCAACCATCATATGCTACCGTTCTAAGCAGACGTCCTTGTCAACCATCATATGCTACCGTTCTAAGCAGGCGTCCTTGTCAACCATCATATGCTACCGTTCTAAGCAGACGTCCTTGTCAACCATCATATGCTACCGTTCTAAGCAGGCGTCCTTGTCAACCATCATATGCTACCGTTCTAAGCAGACGTCCTTGTCAACCATCATATGCTACCGTTCTAAGCAGGCGTCCTTGTCAACCATCATATGCTACCGTTCTAAGCAGACGTCCTTGTCAACCATCATATGCTACCGTTCTAAGCAGGCGTCCTTGTCAACCATCATATGCTACCGTTCTAAGCAGACGTCCTTGTCAACCATCATATGCTACCATTCTAAGCAGGCATCCTTGTCAACCATCATATGCTACCGTTCTAAGCAGACGTCCTTGTCAACCTCAAGTGCGCGTGCAATTGTACTGGATCTTTATACGACCGCGTTCGCAAACGCTTTGCGAACGCGGATCCGCTTCCAGTGTGAATGAGCGGTTAGTGCTGGCTTTTTCGACTCAGACTTCCAGTTCGTTTCTGTCATCATCCAATGCAGGAGCTCTGTAAAGTACTTCCAGTTCGGAGTCTGAGACCGCCAGAATATTGATTGGAAGCGGACGCGCGAAAAGGATATCGAATAGACGGGCGACTGCATTTCGCCCTCAAATAACATTTTTCTTCGATATCTGGACAGCTTGCGAGCAGTGTACGTGCTCCCGTTAAGTAATTAAGAAAACAATAAAAAGTAAATTGACTTAATCATATTGTTATCCTTCTGAACAAAAAAACACACTAAAATCAGTAAAAAAAAAAAAAAAAGAAACTTTTCCGCGAGAGGATTAAAGCGAACGAGCGATCGTCGCTTTTTTTTTTATTATTATTATTATTTTTATCCACATTTGCCTTTGAAAGAAAAGGGTCGTCATTAGAACTTTCCCAGTTCTTCATAGAGCCCTCTAGGTTCAGGGGCTAGGGGCAGAGCGCGATGTCAAGCCTCTGGACCAGTCTTTGAACTCCTTGACAAATCGAGAGGCAGCAAAGCTCGCTGGGGCCATAGGCGCGTTCAAAAAGGTTGAGGTATTACACTTCATATTCGTACACGCGTTGTTGTTGGTAGTGTTATCCAAGTTATGAATCATGCTACTAGCTATTTCACCGTATACTGACGCAGAAGAGGCGCGCGTGGGACTGAACCTAATTCACGTCGCTTTCCCACGGGTTACTTATGCAGGTTACTACGGAGCGCTAAACTAAGCAACCCAACTTTCTGATGTAAACTGTACACACACTCAAGCATGCGGTACTTTTAATGACTATAATAAACGTACCCCTCAGGCACTTTTTTTAGCCTGATTTCATACGCAATTCTTAAGAATGACGACTAACTTACGTAGACAAAAGTACTTGTAGGCAAGCACATGATCGTTCACTCGTCCAACTAATCGCACCCGCTTCCGTCCAGAGAGGCAAATGATTATTATTTTGTCCCTTCGGAAGTGAACGTGTAGTAGCTTCCTGTTATGCTTGTCAGTGATCACACCCAAATGAGTCAAGGTCACGTTTCATTAATACGTTAAAACGTCCGTTTGAACTCCGGTGGTTTCTTAGCTACCCAAACTAAAATCTTTTCGAAACACACAGGCTTTACTCTTACCGGCATGATATTTATCATCTCTAAATTCAAAATATTTATTAAAGCACGGCAAAGGAAGGTGATGCAAACACCAACATTCAAATTTTTCCTCGCTTTCGGGGGGGGGGGGGGGGGGGGTACGTCTTGAAAGTCCAGCAGGAAGTCTAAACAAATACAACAATTAGCGCGTGTTTTCTCTTTCATTTTGTTGGTGTGGTACCCAGTCAACTTTTTGTGGGAGGGTAGAGGGGGCCGGTCAGGATGGTGACGACCGATGATGGTGTTCGCCCGATGGAAGACCCCCGGGAAGTCGAATAAGAAAAAAAACTAAAAGTTGTTCGATCCCGCTGGACACATTACGACGTGGTTGGTTTACGATGGCCAGTGTGGCCACGTTTATTTTCAAAACAAAACGACAAGTCAACAGTAATTACAGAACTCCCAAAATTAAAACCCATACTTTAGTCCCCAGTCTCAAGCACCGAATTCCTGATGTCAAAAGCCGAATCCCCGAGAACCCTCTCGGCAGCCCTTTTATAGACTTGTAGGGGCCTCCTTTCCCTCCAGAGACGGGCCAATCACTTCAAATTTGCCCATTGTCACGTGGTACACTCTTACCCAATGACCAGCGAGCTGTCAACGTAACCCCCCTCCGACATTTCAACAGTCAAACCCAAATTCTCTGTAGAGTAACCACATGCTTTCTCATCCGTCTGGCTGGCGCCACCAAGTTAGGTTATTGCGTCGACTAAATGCGAAGTTTTCTACACTAAGCGGCGAAATACGCCGGACACAAGCACACCCGCTTAAAAGCCACAAGTGCGGACAGAAGCCCAAGACAGGGGTGTTCCGGCGCCCTAAATGAAACCCAATCCGTTTGTTAACGACCGGGGTCCGACTCTTCTCTACCGAGCGCCGCGGCTGCTCGAAGCCCCCCGCGCTTGAGAGAACAAGACGACTCCCCGTTCACGCTCTCACCTCCTGCCGCGGGTCTGCGAGCAAACGCCAAAAAATGTGGACACAAACATAGGCAGATAAAAAAACGATGCCGACGCAATTGTAGCAAGATAGACTTTTCTAAAACAAATCTTACTTATTTCTAACAAAATCCTTCGTTACTTAACAGTGTGAGTATAATTAATTTCACACCATCAAACTAATTGTAACTCTTCGAAACCGAGCTGTACTGCTCCCTTCCCAATTGCCCGATGGATATTAAGCACCTGATATATCACGTTTCTCACCGTTGCTAAAAGAACCTCTAAGCCCGTCAGCCGAAATTTTAAGCTCGGGTCCAACAGACCTATTGCTTATATTACCCAAGCACCAAGGAGAATGCAGGGATCGGTGTTCCACGCGCCGCACCTGCTGGCCTCAGGAGTAGTAACCTTTCTAAAGGAAATACCTTTAAAACAAGTGGCATCTCGCACGCGCGTTCGTCAAACACTTTATTTTGGTTATTTATTTCGAATCCTTTATACAGGAAAGGCGTGTGCGCGTGTGGCGCGTGGAACACCAATCCCTGCATTCTCCTTGATGCTTGGGTAATATAGCAAATGGTCTAATTGGTGCCATCCGAATGCGATGACACTCCCCGGGGGGAAGAGGTGGATGTTCGCAGGTCTTGATTACTGTACGGCGTGATGCAAAGTGATCGATGGCTCGTTGAAGGATTTCTGAACGTATCGATCTCAGATTTTGCACAGAGATGACCGAAGAACGTACATTACAAGTATAAAAATTTTCACTGAACAAACATACTAAAAAAAAAGTGAGAAATTAAAAAGAAAACTAAAAATTCCAATTTACGGCGACCGTGTGCGTGAACAAAAGCGTAAACGCCATAAGCCACGCCAGCCGCGTCATAAGAAAATCTAAAGGTGCTGTCCGTCGGGCTCAATCACTTTCAAAGCGAATCTACTTAACTTTCCCGCCTTCTTCCCGAGATTCCGCGAGACTTTTACCACTCTCCTCCCCTCTTTTTCGCGCGCTGCTACCGTAAAAGCCACAGCGATGTTCGAAGAAATAACATAGAAAGAGAGAGAGAGAGAAGGCAAAGAGAAGAAGGAGAAACATCGAAAAGGGAACAGCCGGAACGCAGGAAGAAGTGCTGCGCGGCGTTCCGAAGGCCAACAACAGGGTCAGTGACGTAATTCACGTAACACGGCAACGTCACGCACCCGAGGGAAAGGAGGGTCGACCTCTATGTGGGTCAGCACCCAGATCTATTTTACAAACCTGTATCGTCTTTTGCGACGTCGCGTACTTCATTCTGTTTGAGTTCCTTTTTTTTATTATTACTTCACCCTCGGTGATAACTTTTAGTTTTATTTTACTTTTTATTTCCACCCGGCTTCTTTGAAGAAAAAAAATAAAGAAAAATACCGACACAGATGTAAAGTGGGGTGTATACCTCTGGGCTAGAAATTCAAGTCACTTTGGGTTGTAAATTCAGTAGTATGGCGTCCTTTCTTTGTTTTGACCTGTCCCTTACCCTCAATGTTGTGTATATTAAGTACTCGTTCGCTGTTAATATTAAAAGCACTGGCTAGGTGACGCGAGTCGCCGCCCGATGTAAAGGGTTTAGCCGTTGCATATCTCCATTCATTCGTCCATCCCCCGATCTCAATACTGCGCGGTTCCGCGGTGCCTAGTAGTTTGCAGTGTCCGAAGAAATCGTACGCCATCCTGCGGAACTTCACTTATCACGGTGCGGGATGCATGCATATGCGCGGTGCAAATGATAAATTACTTTCGTCGTTGAAACCACTGTTCAATGGGACTAAAGCGTTGAGTGCATGGGACAGGCACTTACACGAATAAAGACCCGCTGTGTGTAGACCCAATGTGAAGTATGATTGACGCCAACGCAGTGGCGTAGCTATAAATTTATTTCGTAGAACGCTTGAACCGCCCCCCCATATTCCTCCACCCAGTTACGCCGCTACACGACTGAAACCATTCAATTAATAACAAATTCTCTCTCTCTCGCTATCTTATCACTAGAATACAACCTAACGTTGTTAGACGTATACTGAGATAACTGCCAAAACATCAACACACAGCTGTACCACAAGAACAACACACTGCGCGGTGCTGTTAGCGCGAATATGACATCGGCGTTTTTGTGTGTTTTTCTTCTTTTTTTTTTAAATTTTACTTTGACAGAGAATTAATAAGCACTAAACTTTAGCGCTTAGGTTACTGCACTGAATCGGGACTCCCCTCCACGCTAGTCGTTTTCATCTTTCAATTTTCAAGATAAACAATAACAAAAAAGACAATTGTCTTCTTTGTTTTTCGCGCTTTTTGAAGTGCAGAAAACGTAAGACACGATAAATCTCACGTGGTGACACGAACGGTTGAGAAGCCAACGCAAGCGTGGCAACGACGCAAGCCAAAAACGAAGTTTGTTGATCCGAATCCACAGCGAACGAAAATCATTTCACGCTGCTGACCAGGAAACGTATTCGACCAGTCACCGGGCATGTGGAATACAATCCCTAGTCCCGGCGAACATCGTTTATAAGACGTAATGCGGCCTTATTCCGCGATACGCGAGAAAAAAAAAAAAAGTGACCCTTTTTATACGCTTCAATCACCCTTAAACAGACGCTGGCTTGTTGGACCAATCGATCACCGGCCTTGCACCACACTTTGGTCTACGGAGATGTTTAGAGAGCTGTCAGGTGACACAACAACAACAGCGTTTGATCGACGCAGCAAGAGCTTCCGCTTCGGTGTTACGCCAATGACACTTAATTACGAGCTTTCCCTAAATGCATGTTCGTTTTTATACACGAAAAGCGAAATTTCCTACTACGCGAAAGGTTAAATGTTGTTATACACGAGAAGTAAAATTTTGTTATATAAGAAAAGTGATAGTTCGTTATACACGAAATGTCAAATTTGTTGTACTGAGGTTATACACACAAATTTTGTACAAATACTGTACAGAAATATTTGTTGTGTAAAGTTTAATTACACAGAAAAGGTAAAGCTTGTTTACAGAGGTTATGCAGAAAAAAAAATTGTTTGTATAGAGTTTATACACAAAAAGTAATATCCGTCGTACCAAGCTTATATGGACAAAAACATTGCTGTTCAGAGTTTATTCACGAAAAGTACGAATTTCGTTATGCTTGAAAAGGAAAAAACTGGTTGTACTCAAAGAGTAAAATTTGTTTTATAGATGTTTTAAACGAAAATAGGTTGTACAGCTGATGCGCGAAAATCACAAACACTATTAGGCACCGAAAGTGAAATTTCTTGTATATAGATTTATAACCCAGGAAGTTAGACTGCCTTAAAGCTGCCTGAAGCATTAATATGGTGCAGTAATACTGTTTACGTGGTGCCTTTAACGTGCATGAAGCATTCGCGACTACACGACCGCACTCCGGTAAATCAATAGAACCTTCTCAAAAGGCGAAGCTATCTACTGGCTTTGGCAGGTGAAAACTATATCTAGTGATTCCTATATTAGTTTCCTATATTTCCTATATTCCTATATTTCACCTCAAGAAAACCGGAAGTTATGCACATTGTTCATACGCCAACCGAAATAGTCCTTACAAGATATGGTTGTGGGAGCAAGACGCGATGCTTCTGGCGTTCGAAACGTGCACGCCTTCATAAGATAACATATTTCCAATCTAAAATTAGCCTAGATATATCTTATTTCTCTACATAAAATGCAAAATTAGTAATGCTCCGCGAGCGGCCGGACTTTTTTTAGTACGGCTCTTGAAGTGAAACGAGTCTAGTGATATTTCTAGGATAAAGTATTTTGATAACGTTTCAGTGATAGCTTTATTTGATAAAGAAAGGACCCTTTTCGAAAGACGAGGCCACCTAGTGGCTAAGTCTTTTGAGGTGCATCTATATAGTGATGTCTAGTGATATTTCTGTTTATTAATGAATGTACCCTTCTTAAAAGACAAAGGCACCTAGTGGCTTCGCATTATGAGAAGTATCTAGTGATATTTCGGAATTTGGTCCTGAAAATGCGTAATATTAAGAGACGTGTCGCAGAACTTTAACGAAAAAGTACCGCCACAAAGAATATTACTTTAAAAAAATGATTTGAAAAAGAAAACAAATGGGGTGTGTGTATGTTTATACAGCCTAGAACTTGGTCTGCCCCAACGGGCGACGAGTCTCCCAGCTGTAGATGAGAAATTTGGCCAGTGCGGTACAACAGCTAGCCTGGGGTCTTTAGCGTGCACCACGCAGTAGTGATACACGACCGCACGGCGGTACGATGCTCATCGAGATCGAAACGGGCATGGGTGGGGATTGAACCCAGGATCCCTGGGTTCTTTGAAGAAGATCGAGTGATATGTGTATCAAATTTTGTTGTGCCGAGTGTTTCTATAGTAGAACGCCTTTCCAACAGATTTGCTTTTTGACAAGTCGCGCACCCTGTCCATTTATCTTTTTATCGATATGAAACACAGATTTAGAAGGCATAGTTCATTGGTATAAATATGCAATGTTCCCATACAAGTAAATAAGGACAATCGAAGTATTTTACTTTCAAGTGATTGGATAGCGGCAGAAGTATAATTTCAGATACCACAATTTTCGTTCAATAGTAATGAAAAAAATGGAATGCTCCCAATTTACATCTGAATGAGACCGCGTCACGGATTCAATCAAAGGTCGTCCAGTGAAACGACGTTCGAAGAGATGGCCTTCGATGAAACGGCGTTCGACTAAATGTCCAATATACTCCATTAAGCAATATATATATATATATATATTTTTTTTTTTATAAAGCAAGTGCTGGCGTTTTGGGTAGGTGCATGCCTTTTCTGGGCAGGAATGCGTCTATGACGCTAGTAAAGAAAACAAAGAAATAAAAAGAAAACTCTCTCTCTCTTGTTTTAATATTTCTAGATTTATCCTGCACCTTGTACAAGTATACTTCAGACCGACGCGAGATTTGAGTTTCAATAGACCCCTGGACGTAAATATTGGATCATCTTTAAAACATCTGGCGCACTTATTGATCTCATTACTATGTCTTTTTACGACCGATTATGCGAAGCTTCATTCCGGAATTTCGAAAGGGGCCCTATCCACGCGTCAGCCATGCGCCGAGACGGCAGATCCCCCCAAGCCGAAGTTTCCCACTACGCCGTCGCATACAAAACGAGTAGTCACTAAGGGAGATGTCGCAAACCTGCCGAGGTCCGAGTTCGCTGAGCTTCGACGTCTTCGAACTTTCGAACGCAACGTTCGTGTATAGTTCGATTCCGGTTCGTCCATCGAGGGCACGCGCGGCAACTGAAAAATGAACGGACGCTGCATGGCGGAGGAAATGCAGCTCTGACGTTATGCCGCTGAGGTGGCGCTGCCGTCGGCTCTGCGCATGCGCGGAAAACAACTAGAGCGTGCTGGAGGCGATAAGTCTACTACATGGGTTCTTAACCCGTGACAGACTACCACCCTGTAATTAAAAGGTTAATATATGTTCGCTTTTATGTTGCGGAAACGCGGAAACTCATTTAAAAAGAAGATTGAAATGAACTATTACATACATTATTTGAGGTGTAAATAAAGTCGAGACGTGTGTATGTTTGTCACCTCGTCGTCCGTTCGTCTCCGTTTTTGAATCGTGTAAACATTATTTAAATTTTTTTACTAGAATTTGAAATGTTGGTGCAGTGTTGAAAAATTTGAAAGTCTGGAGCAAGTCTGTTCAAAAGTCAACTCCTCGTCCAAGTCTGCCCAAAGTTTGAAGGGTAGGCGAACCAACTGAACTTCGCAGTTCGACGTCAAACCTGAACGTTTTGTCGAATTTTTGTTTCCAAACTTTGAGCAAACGTCCGTCAAACTTTAGTTGAACTTTGATTGAACTTTGATCGAAGTCTTCTCAAACCTCACGTTCGACAAAATTTTGCGACATCTCAATAGGCATCACCTCCGTACACGTCTCTTCTTCTCGCCGACACCTGCTAATAATCAGCACGACCCGTGAATATAAAGAGAACAGAACAGAGGGCCTGAGGCCGGAAAACCTTACTGGTTCCATCTTCATTCCTCCAACGTATACTTCTGCCCATATATTAGAGTTGTAACTTTCCCTTTGCCGGTAATAATAATAATAATAATAAAAAAGTTTGAGATGGATGGCACGGTGGACTTTTCATTATGGAAACACACGCTTTGCCTGTAGCCGCCAAGAGGGTCCACTATAAAGAGCTCGACGCAAAGTTCCTTGACGTGCTTCGTTTTACAAGTAGCGACAAATCCGTCCTATAGGCGCGTCCGGTCTTGCCTTAGATGGAAATAGCGACAAAACAATTAACCGTGCCGTAAAAAAAAAAAAAGTGTACTTTTTTTATTGGGCGGTTGCGTTTAACCACCATTCACGACTGGAATATGCAATCCGGTTCATTCATATAAAACTACTTCTGTTCGGTATTTTTTTTTTGTGTGTGTGTGTGAAACCATGTAACTGTGATGAGGAAACCCGTTTACCTTTATTTTTCAGTTTGCTTCCGTTCTTCTTGTTGTTGTATGATGTAATCTCCTAGAGCTGCAGTCCCACTGATAATAACACCATAAAAGAAGTCACGCTGGGACTGCAGACAACGATGACAGATTTTATCGGCGGGCAGACCTCAAGCATATTAGAAAGCCAGAGAGAAGTAGGCGTTTATTAGAACAGTGATGTCATGCGTCCAGCGCCTTGTGCTGGTTTGCTACACTCTCTAATGAACGGAATAACAAAGAAAAAAATAGAAAGGAGTAGCGAAAGGTAAGAAAACAAAATTGATATAAAGGACGTATAAAAAATATAAAAAAATGATATGAGGGAAAAATTAAAAATAAATGTAGATGGGAGTCTTTCAATGGCGAGCGTCATTTAAAACTTCCGGTCACTTTAGAACACTACAGCCCATGCTGTAAACGAGTATTCTTCAAAAATTTCAGGAGAGCTTCTGTGGCCTTATAACCGTCAGAATATGTCATCCAGGGACCAAACACAATGTCGATGCTTATTTGTTCTTCCTCTTTGATGTTGAGGTGTTTGTTCATTAACTCCCTTTCATGTCTGTACTCCTCGCTTTCGCAGACTACGTATTGGATGTTATGGACGCCGCCGCACGATGCACATTCAGGAGACAGCTTTTCCGATTTTGTGAAGGTAGCTGTTGGTGTACACCACTTTAAGCCGCAAGCGGCGCAGCACGGTGTCCGTTGGGCTTGGTAAACCTCGTGGAGCCCGAAACTGTAGCTTAGGATCAATATTGTAAAGATGTCTGTGGTGGTAGTGAGGGTTTTCCCCAAAAGACGATGTTATTTCTTGGCCGATGTTTCTAATAATACTATTTGCATCTGGTATCGAGAATGGAATAAAGACAATTATAATGCTTCCGTAGGCATCTCTAGCAGCTCTGTCGGCAAGAACATTTCCGGTTATACCGGAGTGGGCAATAACCCACTGTAAAATAAAATGGTGTCCCTGGCACGAAGCCTGACGAGCTGCTTCCAAAATATCTTGTACAATGTAGATATGGGCTACTTTTTTTCATCGAGGAGAGGGTGTAGGGAGCGGGCTTTGAGTCAACGAATATTGCCCAAAATTGAGGTTTTTCAGTTCCCGCTTGTGTCAGTGCTGCTCGAATTGCCGCGAGCTCTGTCGCCATTGATGAGGTGACGTGGCTCAGCTTTGCTTTTATGGATGTTCTCATAGAAGGAATTTAGACTCCCAGAGCCGATGATGATGTCAGTGTAGAGCCATCAGTGAAGATGTGGCGGAATGAGTTGTATGATTTATTGATGTATTCAAGAGCAATCTGGGTGATCACCGGCGCAGGCATCTTTGTTTTCGAAGTGATCCCTGGGATACTTATTCTGATTTCTAAGTGTGGATGCTTCCACGGTGGATATCTTGGAATTGTAACCGCTACAAATGGTCTGGGAATATAATCCTCCAAAAGCGTGACTACTTGGGGTTTCTTTAAATCACGTAATAAATGAATTGTGAAACAGCCTAAATAGTAATCGGTACTTTGAAACTAAAATATTAATAAGAAAAGACAGGTGAGACGAATTGCATTAAAGGGTTTTAACTATAGATGCAGCCTCTTCGAGCGGTGTAGATTAAAGCTTATAACTACAGAATAATTTCCAGTAGAGCACGATGCAGTTAGCACGAATAAACGATCCCCTGTTTCCTAGTTTAACTTCCTTAGAATTGAAACGGCTGCAATAAAAACCTACGGAGCGGCGGAAACAAACCTAACATATAGGTGTGGACAACCCTTCAAGTTACAGGTGCAAGACAAGTCCCCGCGTCGCTTTGGTATGCAAGCGGTGCCATCAGATGACGCTCCGTTTTACTGCTGATTAGGGTGCCTGCATGTCTGTCTGTCTGAGGGTGAAGACATCCATTGTTGCCCTGAATGTCCCAGCGCGAGACGCTCTAGCGCACTCGGTGCGTGACTTGGGCGGTAAAATGGCGTCCATGCATTAGCCAAAGCTACGTGCTCGAGCTGAGTGACACCAGATTGCGCGCGCTTCAAAATGCATAACAAAAACGACTAGGCGGAAAAATGGCTGAGATGTCACCAGTCAAGCAAAAGCGCGCGTGTGTATGAAGGTACAGCTGATGCGACTAATTTAACAAACACATTGGTATTCAGGCAAGGTGAGGGGAAAAGAAACACGGGAAACAAGGAGGTAACCAAGAAGGGATTACCTGACCGGGGGCATAGGTCGAGGGAAGGACGAATATTTTCTTATTCCCTTCCGGGCGACTCGTAGAGCGGAAGGTATGTGCACCCGGTCGCATAGAGGCGCCTGCGTCGAACGGATCCTATAGAATAAACATCTAGACATACTGCCTCAATGCTAAATAAATGTTAAAAAAAAAAAGATCGCTAGGTGGCGCAAGCCGCCGCCCGCATTGATCCATTCGTCCGATGGCAGCCTGTCGCGGGCCCGATATTTTCATGTTTTTCTAAAGGCCGGTTCACACATAGAGTGAGGCGCTAAGTTAGCGCTACGAGCGCTCGAAGGAGCGTTCATGCGGCGCTTCCTATAGCGCGTGATGTAGCGCTCGGTTAGCGCTTCAGTAGCGCTCGGTTAGCGCTTCAGTAGCTCTCTGTTAGCGCTTCAGAAGCGCTTTGTTAGCGCTCTGTTAGCGCTACGGAAGCGATTTGTTAGCGCTCTCACGCTCCTTGTGTCGTGCTTGCTGCTACGGAACAGCGCGAGCACGGCGATTCCTCTGTTGTTGTCTTTCCTTTGGCATTGAAAGAAGAGGAAGTAAAACAGCCGCTCTCCAAGCAAAGGGTCGGGCAGGCGATCCAGAGCCATGGACTTTGAGCGACTAATTGATTGGGTACGACCTCATCGCTTTCTATTCGATATGCGTGACCCTGGTTTCAAAGACACGCAGTTAAAAATAATCGCCTTCGAAAGAGCTCTGTGTCTCGTTCCCTCAGCCTATGAACAAGGTTCACTAGGTACCCGTCGGTACCTCGGTGGCGAAAGATTTCGCGCACCCAGAAGGCTCTTCTGGGCGTTAAGCCGTCTACACACATATGCACTAATCGCGTATGTAAGAGCATTTGTCGCATTTCTATTTCAACATCCCACATGTCCGCCACGGTGCTGCTGATGCACACCCAACCACAGGAACCGGAACCGCAGTGCACGAGCTAATCCGCAACACCGCGGTACAACAAAGCGCTACTGAAGCGCTAACAAGGCGCTACTGGAGCGCTAACAAGGCGCTACAGAAGCGCTAATCGCGCGCTATGTTAGAACTAAGCCACGCACTAGGAAGCGCCACATGAGCGCTCCTTGGAACGCTCACGTAGAGCTAACTTAGCGCTCCGCTGTGTGTGTGAACAGACCTTAAGGGAAACACGCTTGTCTGCAAAGTCGTTTGCTGGGTGCGCCACGTCATGTAGAACTTGCCACTTGCGATACGCGTGCTGCTTAGACACACGCTTCGTCAGTGACACTAGGCTCGTACCTCAACGGCGGCAGTAACAGTTTCCATGAAGGAGGTATAGATCTCTGGCGCGCTCACTCAAACCAGCGTTCTTCAAGGCCAGCGCAGACGATTCGATGGGAAAGAGAGCGCGTCCGAACGAGACAGTCTATTTTTTTTTTTTTTTTCTTTAGTTGCGTTGCATGGACGGCAGGGACGCTGTCGTCTGAGGCTGCTCGGAGCGCGTGCCAAGAGAACTTTATCTGGTCGATCGCGCCGCAGCGTTCGCCGTGTTGTGTGCACTATGCGACGAGAGACTGAGGGAGAAGAATCGCCCAGCTCTGACGGGAATGATTAGTGGGCAGACCTAAGGCTAGCTGCCTACACAGTGAAATCATGTCCAGTGGTCCCACTCAAGGCCGCTTCCGGTAATCGCGCATACACAGCGCTCCTCAGGCCGGATAGCGACAACTGGGGTGAAAACCAAGAAAAACTAAAACAAGCTAAAAGGGTCGCAATAAAATACACTGAGTACGTTAATGTTATTTTTGTTTAGAAAACATAATAATCCAGGTTAAAATGACAAACTTATGTGTAAAGGAAAAATCGAACAGTGACCATTAGCTTTAGAAGTTCATTGCCCCAGCCGAAGCCATGTTTTTTGTTTTGTTTTTTTAACTTCGCCGGTCGTGTAATCGGTGTTGTTGTTCTGCAAATGTCTCTTTCCAAGTATATTTCCCTTTCGGTTGGATCCTCGCTTGGTGTTTTAATGTCACGTGAGTTACCGAATCACGCTATGAAATGCGTTCTAAATAGGCATCCGCAGGCAAAAAGCCAAAAAGCCTGGGACTCACTTGGGCGTTCGGGATTCCGGGATTCCGCTTCAACTTCTTTGCCGGTGATGGCAAACATTTCTTAAAGTGTTCGTGCTGTCCTTCGGGTGAGGGCATGGCACGATCGTCTTTTCTCCAACGCAGTATATGTGACTCGGTTAATTTCTTAGGCGTATGAACGTCGGACGTGATTTGTACAACGGTCTAATGTAAGGAATAGCTTGTTCACGCCTAATGATTTCGCTACCTCCACGCATCGAAGGTTTCACATCACTTCACTGGAAAAAATCTAAAACATCCCGCCAAATGATGCTAATGAGGAACGTCGGGCGTGGTTCGTACAACGGTCTAATGTAAGGAATAGCTTGTTCACGCCTAATGATTTCGCTACCTCCACGCATCGAAGGTTTCACATCACTTCACAGGAAAAATCTGAAATATCCCGCCAAATGATGCTAATGAGGAGCGAACCTGGGGTTTGCTAATCTGTAATATCATAAAAGAGAAGTTGGCATCAAAGTATAAGCATAATAAAAGAAAACTCAGCACCACAATAAAAAAGGATTTTACCAGTCGTTCCATTTGCGAAGAGGCTAACCAAGTTGACTGGCTACATTGAACATAACTCTGAATTGACTAGTCAGACGGATGTACCTCGAACGGAATTAACGGGATGGTACCACTAAAAAAGAGATGTTCGAACACGCCACTTTCTGGGACTCACGGATGTCTTCTCTTTCTCTTCAAGATACCCTGCGGGTACGGCAGCACCACGCACCTGTCATTCAGCATGCTGGGGTCGATGCGCTGAAGGCTCCCTTGGAGGTGGGCGTACAATTGTTTACGGAGGGAGGGTTAGATACCAGGAAGAAGCTTTCCATATTTGCGAAAGACCTCGACGAAGGTGGCTTCTAGACCCAAAAAGGCTAGGTGGTCGAGACGTTGGCAGGGCATCTGTTTTGGCACGGCAAGGAGGACGCCGCTCCCAGTTGAGGGGCGGTCTTGCTACAATACAGAGAATTGCGTGAGATCGATTCATTGCCCATATTGCCCATCGAACACTGATTCGTCCAGCCATGTCTCGCACACAGCGAATATTGTAATTTGGGACAGATGACTTCAATGCTTTAAAGTCAGGTAGCTTGTTCTTTATGAAGCAAAACGTCGGAAAATAAAGTCACGCACTCCTCCTCGCACGACAACTACGCCAAACGCAAAGTTGTCGTGCGAACGGTGAATGTTGCTGATGTTGTCGCTCACCAGAGGCGGATCGGAGAACTGTTTGGTATAGCTGGCGATGATGGTGGGGTACGCAGGGGCACCGTGCTGCTTTGGGGGGGCATGGAAAGAGGTCATCGGCCACGGGTGGGAGCTGACAAGCCGCACAGAGACACCCAGTTGATAACGAGGAAAGGCGTCTATATAAAGCGAGAGATACGTCTTCGCATTTCCGGTGGAGCCACAAATAACAGACGTTCCATTGGAGAGCGGCGACATTGTCGAACATAGACCGGGAAAAGCGGGGACAGGTGGGACGTGGGTCAGGGTTGGAAGGTACATCAGCAGCGAGAAGCAGTAGCAGGATTAGGTGAGTTTTCTGGCGAGGGTGACGAGGGAAGAATGCTCAGTCACTAGGCATAGCGCAAGGCCATCCCAGGAGGCCGCTTCCGCGGTCGGCGATGTTTGATGGTGATGCTGCAGTGACAAAGTGGCGTTCTAGGTGCCAACGGTTTGTCGATGATAGGTGATATTTCTGTCTAAGGGCCAGTAGCCCCGTTAGGCAGATCAGAAGACGGAGAGTTGCAAAGGCGCGCCGTCATCTAACCTGACTTCTAAACATTGCGCTGAAGAAATTGAGTGGCTAGATCTAACATACCTCGTAAAAAACTGACCAGGTATCTTGAACGTTCATCTCGGGGGGGAAAAGGACGGGCATGTCAAATGCACCTCCAAACACAACTTTAATCTTAACCGCATTAGCCTGTTGTTACTGTTAAAGCAACTGGTTTGTAATCGCTCTCGTTATGTGAAGCATTGTAGACTCTGCGTATATTTTTTGCAGAGTTTATAATTAACTGAATTTGAATGCCTTTACCGTGACTTTACCTCTATCTGTTTAGACTGTGTTTATTAATCTTCGGCTTATTATTTTTTTATGCACATAGCTTGAAGGCTAACATCCGAACTGTTTGTACTACCAGTACGTGTCGGTTGGCTGATACCCGTCAACAACCGCATCATTACATGTGCTGTTTGTAACATTTTTGTATCAATTGTACTACGCAGACCAAAAATAAAGAGTTGCCTGCTTGAAATACCTCTTGTGTGAATACATCACCCGTGATTGTCGGCCAGTGGTGCACACTTCACAATAAAGCGAAGGGGCGACGCAAGCGGACTCGAGAAGCCAGCAAACATAGTACCTTGGGGGAGGGGGGGCAGTCATCTTGAAAAACCAAACAATAAAAAGTGGTTAGTTATCCCATCCGTGGTGAGAGGGCGCTTTTACAAATTTAAGTAATTGTTTCAGGAACTTTCGCTCCGTCTGAATAATTTGATTGTCAATATAATTTAGATAGTGCGAATACTATCTTACGAGTTTAGTTCTACACTTCTATTCACACAAGGCCCTCAATCACGTGCTTTGCGATTACCACAGGCTTATTCTTCAGTGGGCAAACTGTGTATGATAAACTGTGGCCCTCACCGTCAGCACAGCACTCGTCAAGTGCGTTAGAACGCGGAATGCCAGCGTCCTGCGTTTGGCTTTTGCATTCGAAAGCGTCCGGCAAGTGGCGCTGAATGCGTAGGCTGCCTTCGTCTCCACTGCACACCTCGAATGCCAAATGTGAAAAATCGTAAGCGCTGACATTGTTGTAAAACATAATGTAAGGCGAAAAAAAAAAGAAACTGACACAAGGAAGAAGACACACACACACACACGCGCACGCGCACGCGCACGCGCACGCGCACGCGCACGCGCACGCGCACGCGCACGCGCACGCGCACGCGCACGCGCACGCGCACGCGCACGCGCACGCGCACGCGCACGCGCACGCGCACGCGCACGCGCACGCACACGCGCACACACACGCACACGCGCACACACACGCACACACACACACACACACACACACACACACACACACACACACACACACACACACACACACACACACACACACACACACACACACACACACACACACACACACACACACACACACACACACACACACACACACACACACACACACACACACACACACACACACACACACACACACACACACACACACACACACACACACACACACACACACACACACACACACACACACACACACACACACACACACACACACACACACACACACACACACACACACACACACACACACACACACACACACACACACACACACACACACACACACACACACACACACACACACACACACACACACACACACACACACACACACACACACACACACACACACACACACACACACACACACACACACACACACACACACACACACACACACACACACACACACACACACACACACACACACACACACACACACACACACACACACACACACACACACACACACACACACACACACACACACACACACACACACACACACACACACACACACACACACACACACACACACACACACACACACACACACACACACACACACACACACACACACACACACACACACACACACACACACACACACACACACACACACACACACACACACACACACACACACACACACACACACACACACACACACACACACACACACACACACACACACACACACACACACACACACACACACACACACACACACACACACACACACACACACACACACACACACACACACACACACACACACACACACACACACACACACACACACACACACACACACACACACACACACACACACACACACACACACACACACACACACACACACACACACACACACACACACACACACACACACACACACACACACACACACACACACACACACACACACACACACACACACACACACACACACACACACACACACACACACACACACACACACACACACACACACACACACACACACACAAGCAGCTAGCGTTGCGGTATACCCACTAGCATAGCCTCCTCTCTAATGACAAAGCCTGGCAGATCGCCACGAGACGCGGCCGCCGAAAGTGACAAGGTAGAGCGGCAGACAAAAGGCATGTAACGGGCACCCCGCTGCGGCGAGACGCCGAACCACACTCGTCCCGAGCGATGGAATGTCCACGCTCGTTCTTCTCGGGTTCCTCCGGCTACCGCTTCTTTTCTCGTCGGGCTTGTTTAAAAAAAACTATGTTTCGGGTCCTCGCCGCTGCAAAAGCTGTGCGCTGACTACCAGACTGTCCGAGAAATGCTCTGTGCTACCCGATCCTCGCGCTCCCGATCTGCGACCGGGCAGTCTGTGGCTCCGTCGTCGAACTGCCAGGCTTCGTGAGTATTGGCGAATCCAGCGAAATCGACGCCGCGTAGCGGCAACGCTGAGAAGCTCAGGAGAGGAGGTCATTTCGACTCTGTCGTCTGCTATCGCCGCTTGGTTCTTGTAGGCAGCATAGAAACAAACACGGTTTCCAGTAGTTTTTTTTTAATGTTTCCGCTTTATCATTTCTACGCAATGACTAAAAGAAGGCTTCTATCGTCGAGAAATCGCTTTGCTTTTATGAGTATCAACAATTTTACGCTGCAGTGCAAGAAATGTATCGTGGTCCGCGAGCTGAACAACGAAAATGACCTCCTTTCGTCCGCCATTTTGCCTGATCAGCGCGCCCCCTATAGTTCGCTGGAGTCGCGAATAGAGGAGACTATCTAGTTACTCCAACCAGAGCTCGCGATGGTCCGACTCCACTCTCGACTCCTCCTCTCTCTCCGATTCTATTCGCATAGTTGTGTTGCACGCTGTACTTCGTTGAATTATTGAATCGTTTGTTCAAAACCAGGGGCGGGGAGGGAGAACTTCCACCACTTCAACCACTGGGGAGCTGAGCAGTGTGCATGGGTGGGCTCTCCGCGCGCTTTATTTCATGTGGGTCACTCGTTTTGATGAGAACTAGAACTCACATTCCAAAGATCCCGTAATGGATGCCCCGGCAGGTGTAAGAATATATAAAAAGGTAAATAAAATGGGGCTGCCAGAAATAGAATATTTAAGTAAATCGCGAGCTGAAAAAAAAAAAAAAAGTTACGATCGCGAGCGCGGCTCGAAAAAATAATGCCTTCCACGGTTCCGGACTAAAAAGAAAAAAAATAAGTAAAAAGAAAAAGTAAAAAAAGAAAAAGAGAAGCCGGGAAAGAAGGCAAGGTGCAGTACACGAAACACACGAAAGAAGACAAAACGCGAACCTGACGGTGGAGAAATCAAATGTGGAAAGAAACAATTGTGCGAGGAGAGATGCGTAAGAAACAGTTATACGCGCAATCTCTTTTTTTCTTTTGGGGGGGGGGGGGGGGGGGGGGGGGGGAGGGGTGCGTGCTGTGGGCGGCGTGGGCGCTGGAGCGTCCGTGCCTGACCAATGTTGCCGGAACCGGACAGGAAATTACGGCTGGCGAAACGAAACGCAGACACAGAAAAAAAAAGAGATATTACGGAGATTATTGGAGCAAAGTGGACGGCGATCCCGAAAAATAAAAGCGACATAGATATTTTTTTCGCAATCTTTTTTTAAGTTGCAATCACGCCGCAAATACGTCTGTCATGTCTGCAGCGAAAATCGCGTCTTTTGTATGACGTACGAGAAATAAGTAAAAAATAAAATTGAATAGAAATAAATAAAAAATAAGTAAAAAAAAGTGTGGCTGCTGCTTTAGTTTGTTATGTGGTTAACCGGCCGCGTTAAAAATGACAATTTCGCCATCTGTCTTTGTTGTTGTTGTTTATCGTAACAGGTTATATACGATCGGGCAGCAGAATGAACCGGAACACGTAAATAATGACTTATAAAATTAGAAGCACTAACAATTGGACAATGACAATAAGGGAGGCGAACAGGACCGAGCGCTTACTCTCAAGTTCTCAACTGAACATTTATTGAAAAAAAAAAAAAAAACAGCTAAAGCAAACAACAACCGATAAAAAAACAAACAAAATCACGCTGAATCCTCTAATGACGTTATTCACCCCCCGTCTCAGTAAAAGTAATCTTTTCTTGATGCGGAAAAATTGACGGCTCGCTGACGCCGCTTTGGTACCATACCATGTGCTTCTTGCACTTCCCTCGCTACTTTTTCACGGATACTCCCCACTCTAAAGTTTGATTGGCACAGACAATCTCTGCAATGAAGGGATAGGTGTCCTCCAGTTGATTAATGAAAGGATGCATGCTCGCGAATCCTCTGATTAACGCACCGTCCAGTCTGGCCGATGTACAGCCTACCGCATGTCAGCGGTATTTTGTACACCCCATCCACGTTACATTCCAGAATTCGTTTGGCATGACTGACGGTGTATAAGCGCGCGTCGTCTCTTTTTCTTTGATCCGCGGGAATAATTGGACCGATTTGCCTGGAATGAATCCCTGACACTGGGGAATGTCGTTCCGTACTAGCTACCAGGCCGTCGACGAACGCACAAGCACTTCCTAAAGCACAGACCAGTGGCGGAGCCAGGGAAGGAAAGCTGGACGGCTTACAAACAAACAAAAAAAACAAAAAACAATTTCTTTTCCCGTTTTGCGAGTATTTGGATTTTGCACGTTGCGTCACTGTCAAGCTCCAGTTTTCCCCTGAAAAGTTTTCACTACGTTTTCGATATAAGATGAAGAAGGAAGAAGAAAAAAAAAGCGCCCAACGATTTCCAGAGAAAGTGGATTACGGGTAAACTCGTCGCAGAAACGGCCGAATTGAGCGACGCGTCAGCTCTGAAAGTCTCGCTTCAGGGACAACGAGAAACTCGAAATGAACCAGGAACGAATATCGAATGATCGATGCCTCGGCAAAGGATCGAGACGGCCTCGAAATGGGGTAAGATGAAAGATACGCTAAAAACTACAAACGATGTGATGATAAAAACGGAAGAAAGAAGGTAGCTATCGATTTTGTTTTTGACGCTTTAAAGCAGTGGTCCTTAGCCACTGATATTTGGTGGACCTCTTGTGGATCGGCGTATATGATGGAAGACCCCGTTCGCGCTGAGGGTAAAAGAAAGGTATAAGTTAATTATGATATTGATTTAATAAATGAATATGGCTAAGGGATACTGTGAAATGGACGTTAGTCAATGACATACATACGAGAAAAGTCACCCGAAAATTGGAACGCCTGTTTCTTTTTAATCTGAAAAATACAACTTTTATTCCCGAACTTGACTGATGATGAAGGGCTTCGCGGACCCCAAAAGGTCCGCGGATCCGCATTTGAGAACCGCTGCTTTAAAGCATGGAATTAAGTATTTAGGGAGCGATCGTTTTCACTTTATTTAGCCGACATTAAACAGTCTTTTCGGGGAAGTGAAGGTTATTGTTTATTACTTGCCCGCTATCACATAACGAGTAAATCGACGTCACGTGACCCGAGGTTACATGACATGGACACGTGACGCGAGTCTCGGTGTCGCGTGGACTGACGTCACCTGACAGCAGGTCATGTAAATTTCAGTTTCTCCGCAAAATTTTTCGAAAAATGTAAGTCACGGCGCCAAGTCGTGAAGTCCCGTGGTACCACGACGTCCCATTATGTAATCACGGGACATGACGTCAGATGACGTTAGGTCGCGCGACATTAATTTCCCCGCTAAATTTAGCGAGGAAACGAACATCGCGGTTTCAGGTCGTGGTGCCAGGCTGTATACTCTGACACCAAGAGATAGGCCACTTGCACAGACGGACGGGCGGACGAAAAGACAATAAAACATTTTTAGAATTCTGGGGGGTCCGTTAAAAAGCATTAACAGGCTTTAAAAACAAAAGAGAGAAAAAAAAAACGCGACGCTTTATATTTAAGTACAATTTAAAGTATACCCATAAATTATACTTATATTTCAATCATGAAAATCTCGGCGTCGATATCGCGATGTCGTTAACGAGGTTAGATCACAAACGCAAGTGTCTTCTACAGGATGAACAATAGTGATAGTGTTCCGATCATGTGGAGAATTAAAAGCGATAAAAAAAACACTAAGAACTAGCAAGGGCCAACACAACAGACGGGTGTAGGTCCCTCTTCTACTAGTGTTTCGTGCTTTTAGCGCTTTTAATTCTCTACAATGCACTATCAACTCGCCCTTAAAGGGGCCATGAAACGAATGTTGGGTTGGGATGAATGATTTTAAATTGGGACTTGACTAATCGCATATCGTTTAGTTGGCCAAAAGAAAGAGGCTAGAAAGTCAAAAGCCAGCTTTTCGGTACGAACATTTGAAAATATAGCGGACTATTTTGTACCTTCTTGCCTTCGAAAGCTCTCCACCTTTTCACTATGATACATTCGCGGTTCCAAAAGCGCGTCACCGGCGCCAAACTGACGTCAGCAGAGCTCAGCTCACGCATTGGACACGAGAACTGCGTCACTCGGACGTATGCGCTCGTCAACAATCAATCCGTCGACGAATATTTGGATTCGCGTTCGTGGCCAATGAGTGCCCTGACGGAACTTATTGTCACTGGGGAATGACAAGTTCTATGGTGACCATAAAAAGCACAGTGGAAGCTAGGAGTCATCGCACCGCCGGTGATTTCACAATTCGCATTTGAGTTGAGGATTAAAGCTAAGGAGGAAGAAGTAGGAAAATCGTTTCATGACCCCTTTAAGTTTATACCCTTTTTCAATCACCTGCTAGGTATATATATATATATATATATATTTTTTTTTTTTTTTTTTTGTCTTTGGAATTGGGATAGTGCACAATTCTACAGGCTCTGGTGAGAATATTTCGCGAACATCTTTGGGAACCTTCAACAAAAAGAGCTGGACTTTCGGAGCGAATGGTGGTGGTGCATAGTAAACATATAATTAAAACAGCACATACAAATATAAAAGAACAAAACAAGGACAAACTTAGAAGGGACATAGACAAAGCGCTGACTCACGGCTTACTCTCTTTTTCGTCTTAAAACACATCAACACACAAGAAGACAACGAAATGAAAGAGAAGAATCCCAGATGTAGAACATCTGGCAAAGAGCAGCGAAGATGTCCTGCATTTGGGATTCTTCTCTTTCCTTTGTCTAATTGTGTTGATGCGTTTTAAAAAGACGAAAACGAGAGTAAGTGCTGAGTCAGCGCTGTGTCCCTGTCCCGCCTTCTAATCGTCCTCGTGTTTAGTATTTTTTTTTTTTTTGCTTAAGCTGTTTTAATTCTACGATTACATCATCCTACATACTTATATATGCACTAATGGGGAGAAGAAGCTCCAACCGTCGCGCCCCTAGCGACAAAGTTGAGAACTAAACCAGTGGGGACAACGACATCATCGATTATTCGCTAATAGAGTCTGATGTAGCGCTGAACTCACGTAGTCGATCGCTACATCAGCGTTCGGCCGGAGCTCGAGTAGTTCAGCCATGTGAAGCGCTGACTAAGCACGAATCCCCGCCACACGCTGACGTGGCACTCGTGTCGACCGTGTCCCGCGCTCGATCGAGGTAGATGAAGTAAAGGGTACGGGCCACAGGCCTGGCCTTGGCTAAACACAACGCTCTGATGGGAAAAAACAAGCGGGACAACGCTCTCTCTCCCCCTTTTTTCCTCATCCTCCCTGCTACTCCTCCACTCTTCTTTTCCTCCTCCCCTCTTTCCTTCTCCTTTTCCCCCCTCCTTCCCTCCCCATCATCCACCTCCTCCTCCCTCCTCCTTCCTCCTTACAGAATCTCGAGTGTGGTCCTCGGTCTTTAAGCTTTTTTTCTCTATTGTTTACCGAAAAAAAAGAACTCGTCAGATAAGAATTACCAAATACGTAATACCAAATACGTAATACCAAATACCTAATTTCCGCGAAAATAGAGAGTTCAGAACAGTTCGCAGTGAGGAAAACCTGTAACTCGAGAACGCCTTTTTTTTTTTTTTTTTTTACCGCGAGAAGTGTTTTTTTTTTTTTGTTTTGTTTTTGCTTATCAATTTCCGTTTCACACATTCGCGCTTCGCTCAACTCGTCACCGATAAAGGCAATTTTAGATTACAGTAATATAATTAAAAACGTACGCAGTTATTAGCCCCCTTCACATGAGGCGCAATTCAAATATTGACAAATTAAAAGTAAAAAGGAAAAAAAATACAAACACGACGATTATCGAACGGATTACAATGATGGATAAGAGGCTCGATCGGCGACGCAACTATCCTGGAAGTTCGCCATCGCGACAAGATCGCTGCCCAAGGCTACGGCGACGCAGGCTTATTTTGCGCTCTGGCCACTGGCCCCTATCGAAGTGGAAAAAAAAAAGAAAAAAAAAATCTACCGCACCGCCACCGACTGCAGATAGAAGGCACTGACACTGAATTTGAAGCACGCCCCATGTTTACCTCCTGAGCTGGCCAAACTGCCGCGCCACCCAAAAGCGATGCCCAATCGGGCCTATGTCACTAGAGAGATGCTAATTTCGATAAAAGGCTTATTCGAACGGTAGCGTTCGATTACGTTCCGTTGTGATGTGACTATGGACACTTTATACACGCATCGGATTACAGCCGGCATTGCTCACCTTCTCTCGTCTCACTATACTTTGTTTCAGCTTCCGTCCAGACGCAGCCAAAGCTACAAGCGCGAGCTCCGGGCTTTCAGCATCCCTGCCAAGCACGCGCGCTCGTGCAGTGCAAGCACTGTTCTGGGCCACATGCTCGCGCTTGTAGCATCGGCTGCGTCTGGACCGAAGCTGAAACGAAGTATAAGCTACCGAGCCACTGAAACGGGCGTTGAACAGCCTCCAGAAATATCAAGGCTGGGGAGAAGAACACTGTAGAATCTAAAATGACAATACGACCTGTAGCGTGATGCGGTAGTGATGAAGTGTGGTAAACGGAATAAAAGGGAAAAAGAAACAACAATTGAAGATTCGTTATGGCAGCGCCTATAGTGCATTTAAAGAAGCTACGCTTCAGAGTAATGACAGCTGGCCATATTGTGTCTTAAAAGAAGCTTTATCTGAAATGACAGAAAACGCTTTTCCGCCCTCCGCAAACCTTTAAACAGCTCGCGACAGAGCAAATCAATATTACATCAGCTTCCTAACACCGAATCTAATGGTGAGGAAGTCTCACTTTTGAATCATGACGATCGGCACTTGCGTCTGCTCTGCACAAGCACCAATATGGCGGCGCCCACAACGATGTCGGGGAACGGAGTGCCGATACTTTAAGCGCAGCTCGTTTCGTGGCTCTAGCAGTGCCCATGCACAGCTTCTCGCGTAAAACGTGGTGGCGCCGGCGTGCAAATAGCCCCCAACCACTCTTGGTTCTGAGCTAGGCGCGGCGGGTTCCGCAGTACTTGCCAAATTAAATACACACGCTACCTTCTCCAAATGGCAGCAGACAGCACTGTCAGACTTAATTCACGCCCACGATAAAAATAACGAGTAAAAAATTTGAAAATATAAGTGGACAAGAAGTGTGCGGGGCTACCCAATAAACAGCGCCACTAAAATTATGGCAAAAAAAAAAAAAAGAATAGGGGGGGCAAATATTCGTTGTCAGAACAAGAAAAAGCCGTTTTATGCATTGTTCACACGTTGTTTTTAGTGCATTTGGCTGTTGAAGAAGGAAACGATACTTTTGAGCGTCTGAAACGTCTAGGCCTCGGTAAGATAACAGAAAGCTGCCTAGTTAGGGTGCACCAACATACATCTTAATTCGAGACACGAAGGAGAAACTTAATTGCGTTCCGCAAAAAAACCACTTTTTTATATATTTCTTTTATTATTATGGATTTTTGCGATGAATACGAGAATAGCTAGAAGCTTCATCCGTTGTTCGTGTGAAGCGTGCCAAACAAGTCAATAGGCCACCCGGCACGTGGCATGCGGA
This sequence comes from Ixodes scapularis, assembly GCF_016920785.2. Taxonomy (NCBI): domain Eukaryota; kingdom Metazoa; phylum Arthropoda; class Arachnida; order Ixodida; family Ixodidae; genus Ixodes; species Ixodes scapularis. The sequence goes on along the minus strand of NW_024609882.1, from coordinate 15,933,973 downwards.
ACACGCGTACGAACACTGCAAGCCGCAGACCCGCAACTCTACACATAAAACAAAACAAACACAAACAAAAAACAACGCAGCGTTTGTTGCAGACGTGCACGACGACAGAATTATTTGCGGCTATAGGCCTCAACCCTGTTCTAAGCATGTTTGGTTCATACATATACGTATGCTTTTCAAACGCATGTCTACAAGCATTTTTTTTTTTTTTTGTATAACCAATGTGGCAAGATTGTCGTACAATGGGAAGAAACCACGCCTCAAACACTGGAGACTTTTAGGGAACCGTTTTTGGGCATCCGATACGAACTGCGCATGCGCGAGCCTTTTGCGTTACCGCGCATGGGCAATTCGTACCGGGGTACGGTACGGTACCCTGATTACGAACTGCCCATATGCGCTACCGCATATGGGTAATTCGTAATCATGGTACCGTATCGGGTGTGCAAAAAAGGCTCCCTAAAACTCTCTCTTGTCTGCGGACCGTCTTTCGTACGATACGTATTAGCCGTGCGACAACGACTAAATGGGTTGCTTAAGATTATCGTGACACGGCGCGAACTTCGTAAGTCTTCGGTACTATACCGTCGGATCAAAACGGACGCTGTATTTATGCGCGTTTACAATCGCATGACGCACGCCGGTACAATTGTCAATAACGATCTATCCAGATAAATAATACTAGAACCATGATTACTCCAAGAAGTAAAAAGAAATGCAACAAATGAATGTCAAGTAACCTCTTTGTTAGTTACAAAACGGTCCTGAACATACCCGCGAGCGAGTCATTGGTTCAGATAGTAATTTCGTTGCTTTTGAAAAAAAAAACAAAAAAACAACAACAACATGCTGAACAAGTGCGGCAGCATAACGCGAAATTCCACCGACAAGCGGAAAGTTGCGTAACTGGTATACGTTACACGGGTGAAAAATGAGGCACGACGAGCGTGTCGTCTGTTTGTCAGAAGTCTACGTAGGTGCAGCCGAGCCGTTGCCACTAAGGTGACGGGCTCACACGGCGAAACTCTGCCGATTTCACGTCAAGTTTGACAGCGAGACACTATCACCGTTGAATTGATATACTGTAGCTGACTGTCTAGATCTCGAGCAGTATGAATGCTTCGGTTTGATACGCAACGTACAACTTTGTCAGAGCCGCTGTCGAGCGCGCGTACTTTTTGAACTATACTCGAAGACAACTTTCTTAGTGGCTATGCAATCAAAGCTATGGCCGCACTTGCTTTCGCGTGTATTGAGCGCCAATCAAAGCTGTTTACGGGCGCCCAAAGTTGTTGTCTCTCTTGATCACGCTCTCCCGCAGATGAGGCGATAAGGTAACCCTTTTGTGCCAGTCGTTTCGACAGCGTTGTACGACATGTGCGAAACGCAGTATGGGAACATCTTTAGCAAGCACGCGAATGACGTAAGAGTCGTTTTCTGCGAATGACAATGCGACCTTAATATCAGACGCACAAAAGTCAGGCGTGACAACTTTGAATGGCATTCCTCGAAGAACACACTCGGTATCGAGAAAGTTTGTCGAGCTCGCTCTACTTGACAGGTCACATCGAGTTCGGATCATTTATAGCGGCGTTTCAAATCAGAAATAGAAGCGGAGAAGATCGAACTTGGGTAGAATGAATGCTGCTTTTATGGATGTGTCGTTTGATGTGTAATTATTTTGTGCCAAATGATGGAAGGCTGTGGCAGAGGAGTGACAATAGTGATCGTACGACGATGCCGTTTGTAACACTCGTCCATATTGCCTGTCACTTGGACTTCGAATCCGCTTCTTACTTGTCTCGGCATCTAATGCTTGATCATATATCTATCAGATTGAGGTAAAACTTGTTAATTAATGCGAGAATGTCTCGTAAAATGCTCAAGCAGTAAGAGGCCTTGCCTGAGAAGGGGAAACCTCTAATAAGATCAAACAACTTTTTGCTGCTGGTCGGCATTTTTAATTGACGTGGTATTTTGTGAGTCATTAACGTCAGAACTGTTAAATGTTCGGTGTTTCGCACCTTTTTGCTTGTCAATATCTCGCAAAACGTAGCGTGCAAATATGTGATATCGGCATTAGTCTATACATTTATGAAAGTATATTTTCTTAATATTTGACATTCGTTATTCTATTATTTTATAAGAGACAGCCGTAGAACTTTCGCTCACAATCACTAAAACAACCATTCTTTTTTTTATAAGGATTTTTTACGAGGATGTTTTAGATTGATGTAAATGGATAATGAAGTCAACAAGTGCTAAATTCGACTTGCCAGAACTTGTTTTCGCCGGTGCGTTGTTAGAGAAGCTGTTAGTTTTTTTCTAATATTATCACTTTAATCCTTCAAACTTAAATGTGTTCACCTCATCTGGAACCAATAGGGGAATATTTTACTTGCATTTTTACTTTACCGATCGTCATTCCAATCACTTCCAAATAATACTCTTTTTCTTTGCTTCCGTATGGCACCGCGATCCTTGAAGGTCACATTCGATAAATAGTTAACATTACTCTGGACTGGGGGCAGGGGTAGAGAGGAGATAACAACACTTGGAATCGAATAGCATCAGTGTCTCATAGCTTCAACACTCGAATATATCATTTTCAAAAGTCCATCGAGAAACATTGGCAGTCGCCATTGCTTGTTAGGCTAGGTGGCGCAAGCTGCCGCCCGTTTACCTGCCATCCATCCATTGGTCACGAAGCGCGTGGTCTGATCTGACTCCTCGCCAAACGCAGAACGTAGCCCAGCCAAAAATTAATTTCAGGGTCACTTAATGGCAAATGATCGTTACAATAGAGTAGCGCTGCGTCTGGCATATAGCCTTCCTATAGGGCAAAGGAAGGCCAATGTATGCCTGCTTTCTCTACAGTCTTGAAGCAGGGGATGACGCAGCGCTATTCGATTTGAAGCGATTTTTCCCACACCCCTATAGTTGTAAGCGCAGACGTGTGATCCAAAAAGAAACAATGAACGGGCGGTGACTAGGCATGTTTCAAGTTCCATGAAATCGTCTATAGCTAAAACATTCAAGTCTAAACAAACTAAGCAAAACAAGCTGGTCAGTGCTGTTAGTGGGTCATCGAATTTACGGTACATATAGCGTTGTTTGGCTGCCACCAAGCTCCTCGACGCGGCCCGCGATTCGATTGTGTAAATCGAATCAGGGAAAGCATAGCCAGATGTCCAAAAGAAATATAAAGATAAAACAAAAATTTTACCTTAGGTAAAGAAGGAAGATTCGTATAAACAGTCCTATTGTTTACAAGCAAGCGTTATGAACTTCCAAACCTTGAAACAAGAATAGCGGCGATGTTTCGCAAGTTGACGCGAGCGCCTCTGAATGACCGCTAGACATATCTACACGATTGCGCCGCATACCTTAGAAAGCGCTAAACCCCATGTCAATAACAAAGTGCAAAAATATTTCTTTTTCCCTAAATTTGAACACGAAGGGCCTCCCGAGAAAAAATAACAAAAAAAACAATATCAAAGTATACGTTGATTGTTTAGACGGCGTATGAACGGCCTGCTTCGAGGTACGGCGATATCAGTTTACGCTGTACGTAAAAACTTTAGTTAATACAGCATGACTGCTAACGTTGTCTTCAACATGGCATCACGGAAGAGCTTATGCACGCCGAACGCACCCAGTATCAAGCATGCAAATTAAAACGGGGCAAACAACCTTTGAATGTCGTTTGCCTCAATTGCTTGTTCAGTGTTGACCTCATGCACCTATTATTTTGTTTATAAGATGAACCAACAAGTCCAGCAACGTACCTTCATGCACCTATTGTTTTGTTTATAAGATGAACCAACAAGTCCAGCAACGTAACTTACTAACCTTTAAAGGAATTGAAACGCTAAGATAACTGCAAAGGTCAATGTTCCCTGCTGTGAAGATCACAGCGTCAGAGGGAGCCAGAACACTTTGAATGAGAAAGTGGGCTCACCACCGAATACAAGCGAGCCAATCCGCAAGCCGATTTCCTTGCGAGTCAAACAATATGATCTGCGCAAGCATAAACGGTGCACTGCGTGCGTGGCTCAGCGGTACAAGGGCAGTTTCCTTTCTGCGGTGTAGTAGCTCATAGCCGCACGCAAATAACGGTCCTATAACCCGACCCAGCCTAATGTTTTTTTTTGTTTTTCACGCGCTAACGGGAGAGTTGAGGAAACAAAACAAAGAATGGACGCAAGAACACGGTTTCTCGTAACAACAGATGGTGGCGTAGTTTATTCCAAAACAAACAGTGTTCACGGAACACTGTACATGACGCGAGAAGAAAAAAAAACGAGGAAATGGGACGAAGATGACACTATTTACAAGAGGAGTGGCGGTAAGCAAACTCGACGGAGCAAGTTCAGGTGTGCGCCTCAAGAAAGAGGATGTCGGATACACACACACACACATGCAAGAAAATAAACTTCCGGGAATAGGGTGATCGCAAGAGTAAGAAAAGAAGAAAAAAACAAAAAAAAAAACGTGCGAAGTAACCCATTGACAGCGCTTCGAAGGCTGGTCGAAGGCGCGTCAATGTCACGGCGGAAAGAGCCGTAAAAAAAACAAATAGTTGGCACTGCCTCTCGCCACGTTTTTCGTGTCGGTGTCTCTCGTGCAGGAAAGCAGTAGGTGGAGACACTGGAGAAGCAATTGCGTGCGCCAAAAAAAGTTTCACTCCCGTTATACGGTAGTCAGTCCACTATCGCTTCGAAAGAAATATAAATAGAGCACGAGGGTACACTTCGTACCATATCTAAAAAAAAAAAAAAAAAAAAGGTCACCTCCCAGCGGTTTTCACACAGAAAAACAAACGAAAGAATGGCTTGTCGCTGAACTAGGTAGAATACATAAGAGGTGCACTGACTGGAAAGGTCAACCTTTCGGCTAAAAGTTACGCAAGAAAAGAAAAGGATGGCCAATCGGCCGGTAAACAGATAAAACGGTTCCTAAAAGAAGACGCGGCCTCACGCTGTCTGTACGCTGACTAGGCAATTTTCACAGCAGTTCCTCTTCCGGCTTGCCTCAAGTCTCAGTGGCTCGAGCTCTGCAGCAGCAGCAGCAGCTTAACCACACCGGGAGGTGCATCCCAAGTTTAGCGAGGTGCGAAGCTGATCCAGTCGTGGTCCGCCATAGTCCATGAGAAGACGAGCGACTTGGAGGGCGCTTCAGTCAGACTTGGGACCGGGGGCGGCCGGCGCCTCCTGCTGGCGGTGTCCGTTCCTCAGGTGGTACGTCGCCTGGACACTGCACCCAAAGTCCGGAATCCTGCTCAGTCCGTTCTGAGACGACGCCGACTTGCCGGCGGCAGCCTTAGCGGCTGCGGCCGCCTTGTACGCCCGGTCGTAGAAGTTCTTGAACATAAAGAAGAGCAGGACAGCCTCGCCCATCAGGATGTAGGCGAAGTACGGTGGAAATCCGCAGTCGTAGAAGACGGGCACGGCGGCGTGGAGGAAGCCCACGACAAACTGCACCATCTGGAACTGGGTGAGGTAACGCTTCCACCACAGGTACTTGCGGACTTCGGGGCCCATGGCGGCAAGACAGTAATACGTGTACATCACCATGTGAACGAAGCAGTTGATGAAGGGGAAGAAAGCATTCTGGCCGCCGGCGCCGAAGTTCACTCCCATCCACACGGTCCAGGCGACGGTAGAGTGGTGCACGACGTGCAGCAACGAGATGTGCGAGAACTTCTTGGTGAGCACGAAGAACACGGTGTCCAGGAACTCAACCATCTTGAGGAGAAGGTACCACCAGCCTAGCCTGGTGACGGCCATGCTGTTATCATCCGTGCCGTAGTTCACCGGCTGGCAGAACCAATTGTATTCGCCGAGGTACGTGTGCTGCCCGCCGGCCAGAAAGAAGAACGTGCTGAGCACCACCATGATGAGGTTGTAGGCGACCAGGACCCTCTTGAGCTGGAACGGCTCCCGGCCCTTCATCCAGTTGGGGCCCCACACCTTGACGAAGTAGACGTAGCCGGCGATGATGGACAGCATGGTCATCGGGCTGCCCATGAGCGGCCACGTCTTGACACGGGGGTCCGTGGCTGCAATCACGGACTGGTAGGAAGACACGACCTTGTCCAACACGGCTGCCATGTCGGCGCTGTAGATCCGAAGGGGTCACGAGTCAGAGAAAAGCACTGCGCGATGCTGTCTCGCTAGAAGCGTCTGCTCCACTGCCGCTCCATCAGCCATCCCTCGTCCGGTTTATACACCGAGCCGGCTACCACGTGACCCCCTCACGTAAAAGAAAAGGAGGGCGAGGAGGAAAGCGGCGGAGGGGAGGCCTACTTCTCTCTTTGCCGGCAGCCACACCAGGAACTGCGGCGCGTCGCCGTTTCCCCCCTCGGCGACCGCTAGGCTTCACCCCGCGACGCGGCATTCCCGAAGGTCCTTTCCCCCTCGGTCTCTTTGCGGAAAGGGTGGACGAGACCCCTCAGAAAGCTAGGAAAAGCCGAGAAAATTTCAGTTTCCACTCGCGCTAGCCTCCTCGCAACCCGAAAAAACGTCATAGACCTTTTGTTCGGACGTAAGAGGCGAGAAGACGCGACTGAGGTCACGTGGTAGGATTGCTCGAAGGCATCTTGAAAACGCATTTTTGACGTCAACGGTCGACCCACCGATATCTGATGAGATAAGAAACGACCACGACTTGGCATCGAATCACAAAAGCGTAGAAAAAAAAAAAGTATAAGGAGATATTTTGAAATGTCTCTCGAACTTGGCGCTCGCTCCCTCCCTGCCATATAATCGATGCCCAACGAAAGACAACGAAAATAACCTAGAGATGAATCTGCAGAAGCATTGGACTGCCCCTGATGCCGAAGGCAATTGGCAGTGTGGAAAGGTTCAAAACGCCTGCGACTAAAAATGACGTCATGAATTTTACGCAAGAAGACAACCACATGCTTTAGGCCCACTACCTAATCAATAGAATAAAGTGTTTTTTTTGTGTGTGTCTATTACGTACTTGGGAATCTTCGGCAATAAGTAGAGAGGGGAAAAAATCCGGTAGAAGTTTTGCGTCACCGACAACCAACGGAGATTACGATTCCGCTTTCGTTTTCCAATTTCTGAATTAACGCCGAAAGACGTCAATAAAACGCGGAAATAAAAAAAAATGAAGAATCCAAAATGTAGGTCTGTGACTTTAATTAAGGTTCCCGTTTACGCGTGACCCTGGACAGGGTAGTACTTTTCCGAACGTTTCACTGGAAACGTTGGAGTATGCTCCACGTACAAGATTCGCAAGGACCGATACTTTTTATACGGGCGAAAACTCCGAACGGTGTAGCATTTTAGGACACGACACATCAACATTGATTAAATGTGCTGAAAGAAAAGAAAAAAACAGTTATGAGCGAGCAGAGATTCACATAAAAAGCGCAGCACAACTAAGATTGCAAAAAGAAAGGTGTTGCGTCGGTGTCTTTTATTTGTATGACGGTTCATTTGTAGTATTATAGCAAAGACGGGCAAGCTTTTTTTGTTTATACTTTGTTTTAAGTTTGACCGCAGCCGAGGCCACGATCTGATGGAGCCAATCAGGAGCGCTAAAACATGCATCGTCACGGCGCCTTTGTCTTTGTGGGTACGCCATTACCAACTTTTTTTTTGTGCGTGATTGGTTTAATCCAATCACGCAAAAAAAAGAAAAAAAAAAGTAAAGCGCCGAGTTACAAAATAACAATGGGTATGCAGGCGAGATGATGATAATTAATCCTGATATAACACCTGGGACCCGGGGTACGGAAACATTAAGAAACGTTTAAGTCGAACAAAAATTAGCCGCGATCTCTATATATACGGATCATTTCATCGTAAATCGTGGAGGCAAAAAGGGTCGAGTTTTTAATTTAGGAAAAAATATATATGTGTTATGGCGTCGTCTCTAAAAACGTAGTAGCCACAAACCGCAAGTTTGTTCGAATTTTTTTTTTTTTTTGTTTTGACTTACGAATTTTAAAAGAGGCCGGAGCGGAAAGCAGTGTTTTTCACATCCGTCGTGGGTCGGATGTTTCGCTCGATCTCCCGCCGTGGATTTTGAGTCCATATTATATTAATCTTTTTTTTCAAGCACTGTAAGTACAGTTAGAAGGCTCTAATGCCATAAAATAATTTTATGCGCTTTGCCTTTTTTCTGTAAAATGTCAAAAACGCCCCCTCGGTTAATTGTTGATGAACTTTGACAATTAAAAACTTCCGATCTACTTGGGTTGCGTTGATACTTTTTATGCCTATGGAGAGCCCAAACCACGCTCTTTATATATATACTAAAATCACTCAGCTGTATAAAATTCTCTTTCCGGTACGTTTTACGTTAATGTTATGCGAAAACCAAAAAGTACAAATTTTGAAATCTATTTTCTCAAAAAGCTCATTTTTGATTTTTTGGTAAAATGTAGATATGATAGCTGTCTACTCGAAAGGCAAGTCGAGACAGTGTGTATTTTGTTTGTATGTTCTATATTTAAGCATCAATATCGTACAAAAACGTGTTTTTACGGCGCGAAACTGACTTGCGAATTGCGCGTCTTCACAAACTTGGAAATATTTTTACCTTTTTTCAACGTTAACCCATAAAAAAGAAATACAGTAGTTCCACCCTGTTATATTTATTGAGCATTTAAAATGTATTATAGGCGGCAAGCTACGTTGGAGGAGTTCAAAAGAACACTTTTTAACAGACCAGCAGGTGTCTTTAATTTTTAATGTGTAGAAATCGGCAGAAGTCGTATTGATTCGGGGCCCTCATGGGCCTATATGAACCTTCCGCCCTTTCGGAACCGGCAGAAGACCACGACCTTTCGCGCTCGTTATGTTAGATAGGACGGCCCGTGACAGTAAAGCGAGCAGCGCACCCTGTGTCACGAGGAGTCAAATGGTACGAATGTGTCATTGACGCGGCGAACAGTGACGGCCACCCAGCAGGAGTCGGTCAGTTAGAGTATTGCAGAAGGGAAAACAAAATAACTGTTGTCTGGAAGGATGAGGACACCACGGCCTTACAATATCCACGGTCAACAACTGTTCTGCCAGCCAAAACAACGCCGCGTGCGCGCTAAAACCGACGGCGCGGAACAAAATTCCCGCAGACGCATACACGGAGGTGGGCCGGTTTCGTTAGGGATGTGGGGAAAATTTGAAACCAGCCGTCCGTGCACGCGTGAAACGATACCGCGTATTCGCCCAAGCTTCTTCGAGCGCCCTATCCTTGAAACGGCCGTGCTCTATTTCTCTCCGCGGAGATCCGATAGCACCGAAGGGTTATCTCTTTTGGAAACAGCAAAGCCCGGAGACTGACATTAAAAACGAGCGTGTTGGTAAATATGCTTGTGTTTATTGTGCCCGGAGACTAGTTGGGTCAAAGTCAGCCTCCTTGTCAACTACAAGCGTTTGTGAAGAGTGGCCTTCTCCCCAGATGAAAAGTTAACGCCGGCTGACGTGTTCTTTTGAAAAAGGGGAGGGAAAAGAAAAATTTTGAGCAACTACAATAACTACCTCGAAAGCTCCTCACCCGATATGAAGCTCGAGGCATGTTACGTCTCGGTTACCTTCTCGCGCATCGCTGCTCGAGTCAATTCTTCAATCTGTTCCGCACAGCCGTCGTGACTGTGGAACAGAGTGAAGAACAGATTCGAGCATCATCTGGACGCCGTCATCCTGCCAGGTTTCAGTGACCTGGGACTAGACTCGGCGTCGGTCAGTTAAGACTTTTTTTTTTTTTTTTTTAATTCGTGTGTGTTTCTTCGCCCCACTGAACTTTGTTTCTCGAGTGCGATTCTGCTGAACGTTTTTTTTTTTTTTTAAGTTTTTTTTTTTAATAATTGTTTGTTAGCATTGTTTAGTTGGGTTTATTTCGTCATGGCGTAGCGGCTTGACGGTGCTGCAGAGAGCGTGTTCGCACGCATTTGGTTGTGTCCCGTTTAGGGAATGCCCGGGGGAGTTGATTTTTGTTCTTGCCGTGTGCGGCCAAGTTTCTTCGTCTTGATTAATTTTTTTATTTTTTACCTTTACGTGTCGCCGATTTTTCGGTAAGATCGGAGTTGGGTAATTTTATTCTAATTTATTTATTTTTATTCCCTACCCCTCTCCGTGACAATCTTTCCGTGTGTTTCGGACCGTTTCTGTGTCATCACTTTTGCGTATTACGGAAGTGAAAGGCCATTCCCTGGTGATCTGTGCGATGTGCAGTGAACAAACCCAAGCGTCTGGTTTCGGAAAGAATTGTATATAATATATCAATAATGTGGTGACTTTCTATGTCTTAGTAATACAACAGCCAATAGCTTGTCATATTACAATGAAAGTTTCATAAATGGAAATAATACAACGTCTGTGCCTCTTCGATATTGAAGGTCTACTAGGCCTGCTGATTTGATTAGATATGTTTCTTGTGGTTTTCCACTCTTATCAAAACATAACTAACTATTCAACTTCTAACTATTCAACATAACTAACTATTCAACTAAATAACTATTCAATACCACGAAATGAGTTTATAATTGATTACAAAACGCATACAAACATTCAAGAAAACGTTTTCACAATGTATAGAAATGCGCGGGTCGCTATATCTGACTTAGGTCTTGCAAAACAAAGACGTCTTTTTCCAATATTGAGGCTTAAATATAAAACATAAAAACAAAATACACACTTTCTCGAGTCGCTTTTCGAGTAGACAACTCTCATATCTACATTTTAACAAAAAAAAAAGTTTTTTTTTTTTTTTTGGAGAAAATCGATTTCAAAATTGGTACTTTTTGGTTTTCGCATAACATTAACGTAAACGTCCCGCAAATGGTATTTTATACAGCTGAGTCATTTTATAATTTATATACAGAGCAGGTTTTGGGCTCTCCATATATATATAATATATTGATATAACCCAAGTAGATCGCCAGTATTTAATTGTGAAAGTTCGTCAACAATTAACCGAGGAGGCGTGTTTGACATTTCTACAGAAAAAAAGCAAAACGCCTAAAAGTATTTCGTGGTATTAGAGCTTTTTACCTGCGCTCGCAAAGTGCTTGATAAAAAGTTAATATAATGTGGACTGAAAATCCACGCCGGGAGATTGAGCGAAACATCCGACCCACGACGGATGTGAAAAACACTGCTTTCCGCCCCGGCTTTTTTTAAAATTCGTAAGTCGTGTTTTCAGTAAATTAACAATTAAGCCTGATACTTCCCGAGCTGGCTCCACCAAAATCTGGGAAACGCCGATAAACCCCGAATTGGAACTCTTCTTGAATAATAAAAGCCCAAGTTTCGAGTGTAGAATGTCTGTATGTACAGTATTACTTTGTGTGGCCCCGGAACATAGCCTAGAGCTCTGCACGGGCCCGGCCGGGCTCGATCCAGACACTCGGTTTCGGACGAGACGCACCTGCCTCGATGCTAGTATACGAAGACAGTAAATAAAAGTCGTCTCCGCCTTTAATATTATTATTATTATTATTATTATTATTATTACTATTATTATTATTATTATTCTTATTATTATTATTATTCGCTTTAATATATTTTTTTTATACTTCTGACGTCAGTTCACAACGGTTGCGCTGTTCCGATTTGTTACGGGAAAACTGAGGGTTTTCGGCACACACTTTCTTTCAAGTTGAGTTTGAGTGTATATGTACCCGGCCCTTATCAGGTAAGCATGCCACCGAGCAGGGCTCGGGTCGGGTAAGACAGATTCAGCGGGCCCCGGCTGGGCCGGGCCTCAAAACGTAGGCCCGTGCTGTACACTGTACGCACAGCCCCCAATGAACCGTACGCGAGGCAGTTTCTTCGGAAGCCACACGCTTTATCTAATTTTATTTTATCTTATCGTTACGGGAACGTTTATTAAGTATTCGGCTCCCACATATAGACCAACTCAACTCACTGACGTCACGCAACTGCGGTGGCGCTGCTGTCCTTACTGCGCATGCGCAGACGCTTCACTCCTTTTCATTTTGGTTTCTGCGCACGCGCAGTGCGCACAAACCAAAATGGAAAGCGGGCCTGTTTGTAAACACTGTGTTGGTGTATATGTTGCCCGGAGGTTGAGGAGTACCATGCCCATGGTCCTTTTTTTTAAAAACACCCGATTGTTCATTTGATACCGAAAAACACCGAATTTGTGAGAAAAATAAACACCTAAACAATACCCTCGAATTCGAAGAAAAATTAGAAACCCCCCAACCATATAACCCGCCGCGCAGCCACCAAGCAAAATAAAACGCACTCACGACGCACGGCTCCGATGTCGTTGCAGATGTCTCTTCGCAGTAGTATAAAAAAGAAAACATGAGGTTATTTTGTTTTTTCATCTACCAATCATCAGCTTTTATACATCTGTAAAGAAAACGTCAAGGCCTCATACGGAATTCGACGCCAGGCGTTCCTAGAAGCGGTCGTTGTATTGAAATTAAATAAAAACAAAACAAAAAAAGCATAAACCAAGTAGGACTAAAGCTGGAAAAAACAGACCGACTGTATATTATGAATTGAAAATGTATGTACTAATTCGCAAACAGGAAATAAAAAATATAAAACACCTGACATTCCTGGCACTGGAAAGGGCAGGTGTTCTCGCAAACAAAATGCCTCGATTCGCTCAAGCGTATTATTAAGTAAACGAACAGCATGAACACCCAATGCAAATAACGGATACAAGTGGCAACGTCACAAAAAACTGGCGCAAAAAAAACAAAAAAAAAAACAAAGCCGCTATAAGCAGACAGTGTACAAGTCAGGAACGTGTGCTCGGTATAATTAAGTAAGCGCTATATCGACCGACGCGCTGTCTACAAACAAATCGGGGTTTCGTCCACATGGCTGGATTCTTGAGTGTGCACAGAAACATGATTCATGGGAAGTGAAGCGTCTGCACACGCGCCGGGGCGACAACAGCGCCACCGCGGTGGTGTGACGACGGTCAAAGCCACCGGACACTCATCGCCCAGACGAAAAATGCCAAGTCATTCGGCTTTGGACGCGCGACCGGAGCCTCATATATTCCGCAGAAGAGAAGACCTCTCCTTCGCATATGCGTCCCAGTATACACAAAGATGGCGGCGCGCAGAAGCTGATTCTAGGAATGGTGTACACACTATATAGAGTCACCGAACGCCAGGACACACCTCGGAGGCACGACGCTTCGGCCATCTTGACGCTTGGATACACTGTTGCCAGCTATCTCAAGTATTTAGCTGAAATCGCAGGAAACCTCCAGAAACGCTGAACCGGACCGCGACAGAGCGAAAAACTACAGCACTATAAGCTTCCCGCGACACCGTATACCCAAAAGCTCGTGAAGTCGCATTTTCGAGTCAAAACAATCACCGATATACGGCCCGCAAGTGCTCCAAAACGCGCCCTCGACGTATCGGAACGCTAGGCGAGGGAGGGCAACATGGAGAGCGCGTAGGGGAATGCGCGATAGAGCTAGCCAAGAGTTCGCCGTCGTTGGTCGTTGGCCGGGGGAAAGTAAAAGTATACGTTGAGGGGCGTTTGGGGGGTAAACAAACGCACGAGGTGCGCAAAGAGCAGGTGAACTTGCAGGCCGCACACCCTTTTCGAAATTCAGCCTGGCAACTTTGATCACTATACGGCCATCTCACTGTAAACGACAAATGCGCCAAGAGAATGGCGGCCGTCTTGAGGCTGATGAAGAAAGAAATTGAGGATGCTACCGAGCGGATGATGTATGGGGAGACGTGAGCATTTATCCACGCGACGCACGAATCATATGAAACGGCGGTGTGAGCGTCCATTTGGGAGTGTGGTCCCATCAATGTCTCGCGACAAGTTTGGCTCTGAAGCCTTTTGGTGGCGGAAATTTCATCCAGGGGCTCATGCATGGGTCGGCTTTTGTACTGGTCGGGACTTATGTTCACGACGTCGAAGCTGAAACAAATCAAGAAAGAATATCGAGGTGATCGAAGAATCAGTTCTCACCTGCAGGTGAGAGCTGATTCTTCGCACGTTAATGGCAAGCCATTAACGTGCAAACGTGACGGTGCCCGATGAAATAGAGTTCCATAACCTCCGATAACTTGTCGAAAGTGAAACTGGTTTTTGTTTATTTAACCACCAGGTGGCGCTAAATTTTTAAGAAAAAAAAAAAAGGTCTATTGCGCCCCTGCTGCTCTCAGCAACAAAATGGCGGCGCCCACAAGAAAATCGGGAATTGCGGTGGCGATACTCGAAGCGTTGCTTATTCAGTTGCTCTAGTTTGAGCCGCACCTGCATGCGATGACCTCAACATATCTAGAGTAGACAGTTCGACGTTTCGCTCCTTCTATAAAATCAAACATTTACGATCAGTCAATTCGGCTTTAATATAGACTGGAAGCTGCCTACAAATGAATTGGGGTGGAAATGCGGGAAAGTTGGCTCGTACGTGTAAATACCAAATTCATCACATAGCAAAAAAGAAAACAAGGAAAAAAAAAAAAGCTAAGACAAAGTAGAAGGATATACACGAGACAAGCGCTGCGCAAGACAAGCGCAGCGCTTGTCTTGTATACACTATTCTACTTAGTCATCATTTTCTTTTTTGCGCAGTGTAGATTTTACGAAGTGCACAAATGGAAAGTAAATTTACTCCTTGGTGAGTTGCAGAAAGCGTACGACGGCGAAACTGCCCACTAGAGGTTTGTTCACACGATGCATTTTTTCAACGCGCTAATGTTTACCGAAACCGAGATTTCGCCTCGCGAAATAGACCTGTTCGCACATCGAGTTTGACGCGCGAAATCTGTAATGGTATTGACCCACAAGAATTTTGCCAAACCTTGTCATCTGCACATGGAATATTGAGCGTTTCGCATCAGAATCATATGAAGTACGCATAGTGTAGAGAGACAGTCTGCTTTATTAATACCACTTGCCAAACCCGGGAAAGACCGCGAACGTCAAAGAACACGTCGATGATCTCGAAGCATTACGGACATTTTTGCACCGCTAAAGTTTGTACCTCTAAGCGCTCGCTCCGCCCCGAAGGTCAGTCGTCATAGCGAAGTCGATTTTGCTTCCCAGTTATGCCCACAATGCATAACCTGGCATTACGCTGCGGTGAGGCGCTTCGAGTTTTTGAACAAGTTTATTGTTTCTTCGCGAAATAAATGACTCAGAGTGTCCCATCTGGGCAAATCCGTACCACTGACGGACACAGCAGATGAAGCAGATGGTGGCGGACCATATACCGTCGTCACGTACAGGAAGAAAATCGCGCAACATGAATTCCTGTTGCCTTCAAGCACACGAAAAACGCGCCATTTTGTCGTGTAAACCCAAATGTGCTGGTCAATGAAATTGTCGCAATAGCGCAAGGATAGAGTGCCTCACACAAAATCAACAACGATGGCAATCTCTCTGTAAAAGTCGCTGCTCTTGACTCGGCAAACAAGCCGCTCGCAATCACCCCTTTCAGAAAGATTCAAGTATGTGCTCGCACCACAAAAGCAGACTAAAAACAAATTACGCTATTAGAAGGTTGCCCTTCCTTGAGGGAACGTCCAGGGCGATCGATGATGTCAATACAAGTGCCAGCCCCACGTGGCATTTACTTGAAATATTCGAGCGCACCTCCGCGGACACGCCATAAACCCACCCGTCGTTGAATTGTTCACGCTACCAAAGACCACAAACGTATCTCGCTCAAGTACTCGAACTTAGGTTATTTGTTGAATTAAAAGCTTTTAAAAGAGAACACCCTGATGCAAACAAGCTTCCAGAAGTAGAGGCTCTGCTAGCTACATGAACCGATTAATAACTCGCTTTGGTGATCGCCGCTATCGCAGATAGCGTACGTCAGCAGAGTAGACGGACATCATAAGGAGGCCTCCATCCTAATGCGAGAGGTTTCGTTCGCGACTTTCCGACTCCAGACAGCTGGGTTTTAAATATAGCTTTTCCATCATTGTAATTTCTGAATAAAACCTGCCAGAAGATACTCGACTGTTGCGGTGTGAAAAATTTGACTTAGCTTTCGGTAACAGTAAAATCGAGTGACTACGTTGATCAAAAGAGATATTTTAGGTATATACTGCACACGTCGTACCAGCACACGCGCCGGACGAATACGTTTATGTCACGATTTCAAAAGACGAAAAGTGAGGCTTAAAATGATCTCATCATACACACCACCGAAGTCCGTATTCGACCAGCAGTATTTTGAATATATCCTAAATACAATGTGACTAACATACATTCTTACGAGTGACTTCAATACCCATCACCCTATATGGAGAAGCATAGATCAAACCCTCAATGACGGATCGTCGACATATTTCTACGGGACGGATTTTCAGCAGCTGCCTTGACTTGATATCCGTTTCGACAGCACTAGCAAGCCACATGGTTTGCGCATATTGAAACTCATGGGAGTGATCACGTACCGAACTACACTACCATCCGAAAGTTCATCAATGTAAAAACAAAAAAGACAAAACAAAGCAATCACAAACGAATGCCGCGAAGTAACATAACTGCCTCCATTCAAAAAAAATAAATAAATGTATCCTGGGCAAAAAAAAGAAAAAAGTGCGTTGTTTTTTGTTTTTGGTATAGCACTTAAAACCCAGGACGGAAAAAGGAAATAAAAAACACCATTACTTGTGCGTAAGCAACTCGCTTTATGTACCGTTTCCTCTAAGCAGGCATCCAAAACTCGCGCATATACAGATGGGTCCTGCGCGTCAAAGAGCACTGTGATTCTCATCTTACGTCACAAACGAGACTTTTCGAGCTGCATCAAAAAACGTCCACAACAGCGGCTGAGCTATGGTATGACTTCAAGAAGCTCTTCGATTTATATTGACTAAGCCAGCTCAAACCTGGACAGTGTTTTCAGATGCTAAACAGGTACTCCAAACCAACTCCACATACCTACGACGCGTGTGTGTGTATCATACGCACAAAACTTCCTTCACCGAATTGGGAAAACGCACAGTCCGAACTGTCCAGGGTGTGATTGTCAAGAAGCTACATCCCATTTATTACAGGAATGTACTTTTTACGGTACAGAGAGGGAACTCTTAAAGAACACTCTCGTCTAAACGATCGACTATTTAGGGCGTCCGAGATAGTAGGGGCCTGGAAAGGTAGAAGGTCGCAAACGGCTCTTCGACGTTTCCTAACAGAAACTCGCACGAAGTTCTGCTTGTAAAAACTGCTTTATTCTTCATTACGTGTGTTCACGTGCAAGACTGCTAGTTTTGCGGTTGTGCTAAGCGCTTATCTGTTTAAGAGAACTTCGCGCTGGTACGCGCATCTCGCGTCACGTGGATGAACGTTTGTGTCATGCAAACGACGTATACCTTTAGTGTTTCTAGTTTTTGTGCTATTCGTAATACTTCGACACTCTCATGATTACGTACGCGCAGGATTCTGCACTCGCAGTGTGCACAGTACGCGGGTGTTAGCCAGTCAGTCACGTCCCCTCTGCTCCCTTGCTTTCCTCCTTTCTCATCTCCCTCCACTCCCTCCTTCCCCCAACTTAAAGCAGCCACCCAGAGCAGTCCACTTTGGTTGACCTCTTTGTTTACTCCTCCTGCTCTTAACTTTGTCTTCAGCCTTATTAAAAACAAAACATAAGGTTACTGTATTTTTTTTTTCTCTTTCTTTCGTTCGCATTGCAGGACCCAGACATCCTAGGGTTCAATCCCCACCCCTTCCCGTTTCGATCCGGATGAGCATCGTACCGGCGTGCGGTCGTGTATCACTACTGCGTGATGCACTTCAAAGTCCCCAAGCTAGCAGCCGCACTGCACTGGCTAAATTTATCATCTACAGTGAGCAACAATGTCGCCATACTCTGGTAGACTAAACTCCCGCTGTCTGAACAACTAACGACTAATTCTTTTTTCCTTATACTAAAGATCATCCGCTCGCACATATTTGTAAAGAGAAACCAAGGTCACACGAGGTATTCGACGCCAGGTGTACATAGAAGCGGTTGTAGTGTATCGAACTTGAACGATTACGTAAACGAAGTAAACTGAAAGCAGAACAAAAAAGAAATAGAACGACAGCATATTATTAACTGATAAAGTGTTTATTATTTCACACGAAAAAAAAAGCTTGCCTGACATCCTTGGCACTGGAAACGGCAAGCGTTATTGCGGCAGACCAAGTGCCTTGACACAGCCACGTCATTACGTTCATTAAGAGCACAAACACCTGATGCAAGCAGCGGATACAAGTTGCAACATCCAATAGACAGGCGAACAAAAACCCAAGCTGCCACAGAGAGAGTGTATACAGGTTACGAACGCTTTCTGAGACTTCAGTACGTGCTTTGCACCTTTCCAGCGCTGATCACTCGGGCGAAAAAACAACAACAAAAAAACGCAGAGTCGCGGGGCTGTGGGACGCATGCCCGGTAGCTACTGCGCACGGTCAAAATGAGCTTGCCACAGCCCACTACACAAAAAGGAGAGCTCCGCGAAAGGCGATTATATAAATTGTGTCGCGTGTATGTGCGGACAGCGGAAAGTGAAGTCAGCCCCCAGCGGGCGTCTGCTGTTTTCGCTGCAGATCAGAAATTTAGCCAGTGCAGCACACCACTGCTAGCCTGGGGGTCCTTGACGCGGACCACGCGGTAGCGGTGTACACACGACCGCACGCCTGTAAGACGCCCATCCAGATTGAAACGGGGCAGGGATGGAAGGGTTGAAACCAGGGTCCCCGAGTTCTGCCACGCCAGCTTTCGCACGAGGTTCTGCGAGCCACCGATCCTCCGGCGTCATCCGGTGACCTCAGCTTATCCGAATCCCTTCCCCCCGTCCTCTTCGCCGCACAAAGAGGCAGACAGACAGACGGCCACTTTGCGGAATGTCAACGACGGCCAAAGACAAACATCCCTCCAACGTCAATGAATCGCCTTCCCCTCTCTTACGACCGCTTGCATAACCCAAAGAAAAATAACACAACGAAAAAAAAAAAAAGTGAAAAAAAGCTTCCTCTTTTTACGAGTAACTCGGCGGTGGAGTACACTCCCGAGTCACGACCTTATAGCTCCATTCACTCCTACGCTGACAGCGACGCTGAAGGCACGCGATCGCCGGACCAATCAACCACGTCCCTTTCATCACGTGACTTAACCCTTTGCTCATTGGTATGGGCGGGAGCATGATCACGTGACCAAATATAAACGCATGATTGGTCCAACGAACAGCTGTTACCGCAATGTCAGCTTGGGGATGAGCGGAGTACAGAAGCGTGACGAAGCGCCCTCCGATTTGGTGGGCTGCGTTCAATGCGAGAACAGATAGCCCGGGTGTTCTTCGATAGACGCTGGGTGTCATCAGAACGGAATAATGAGTGTAAAACACTCTCAAACACAAACTACCGCGCCGATGAGAACAATAATCCGCCGGCAGCATCACGTGCGCGTGAAGCGGGAGACCGTAGTTCCGGTCACGACATCTCTTTCGAGTCGCCCCCGTCGAAAACAAGGCGGCTTTACCCGAGGTATTGCAAGAGATGAGTAACGCGTGTTACAGACTTTTCACGTGACGGTTTCCACGTTCAATTCGGTCATTGAACGCAACACTCTTATGTTGCAACAAACTATACGTTCAATGGCGGACGTGCATCGGGCGTTCTATTGGCGACGTGCGCGATCGAAAGCGTCGCTGTGGTCGGCTTGCCACGATTGGCCGAATGCTGACTACGACGTCAGCGAAGGATTTCTCATCGACGGAAATAAGAGGAATATGTGAACTTAAATTTCGGCGGTGTTGGCAATGTTTGTTTCAGAGCGCTATAATTTCAGGCTTCCACCACGCTCATTACACACACCATCGAACATGTTGTTCGCAAGGTCATGACGTCAAGAGAGGGAACCACACGAGGGCGCCACTGTAGCATCTCGCCGCTAATGGACCCTTTTCACAGAAGCGCTGAAGGAAAGCGCTGCTGCGAAATAGTTGATGACCAGTTGTCCAGGTGGCTAGCTAAAGGGCCGGTGAGCGAGATATTTGTTGGAAATTCATTAATACTCCCGAATGACGACCGATCCCCTCTGAAGTGTTAAATAGCGCAGCAGAAGGACCTCGCCAGATCCCCAACTTCGTGATTTCTGTAGAAGTTGATTGTCCCAGGAATTTTGACATCAATAGGCTCGGAGGGCCTGCCGAAACGAAGAGACCGGAAGTCTCTTAAAAGGCAAGGAACGGTTTGTGTAATGTGAGAAAGCAAAATAGTATATTCAAAAAAGAAAAGAGAACATCCGCAAGTATACGACCCAGGTGCCATAATGCCATGAGAAGGAACAATACGACCCAATATGTATTTTTCTCAATGAAGAATGCACAGGCCAATTTGACGTTTGGCCATGGTTGGCCACCATACGTTCCCTGTACGATTGCACACAAATGGCTTTGATTTCTTCGCACATTCTCTAATAAATTCATCGCAAGTGATATTTTAACTAAGTATATGTGGCGCGCAGCGCCGACGATATTTCGTGTGCTTTATGCTAATAATACGTGTATAAGGTAACGTAGGTTGTTCTGAACCACTTAAAAGTTAAGAGACATGAAATGTAAAATACTTAATTTTCGGATTTTTCTTCGTATGCGTCTTTTGTGTGGTATGGCATACGCGCTATACTGGTGCATATGTCTTTTTTTTTTCTTTTAAAAACAAGTAAACGCGAAAAAAAAAAAAAAAAACTGCGCGAACAAGTTTTTTTTTAGTTCTGTGACGTCATCAAAGTGGGTATGCTTGTAGTGAGTGGCATAGTGTCGTCCTTTCTCTCTCGGAATTCGGAACGAGCTCCCTTACACAATTCTTATGTCGCAATATGGTTAGGCAACGAAAAATAAAGTTCGCACGGATTCAAAAAAAAAATAATAATAACCACCAGGGATACATATACGTCACTATATCGTCTGATGAAATGAGAACGTTAGGGGAGGACCTTCAGTTGTACCGCCTCCCGCGCGAGCTTCGTACACCTTGGAAAAACACTATAGTGTATCGTGAGCTTCAAGCGTGCACGTGCAGCCAAAGCACGGCGGAAGGCAAGGAGCACGTGTCAGAGGCTCAACATCAGAAAGGGACGCCTTACCGTTCTCATCTTGTTAGTAACTGTGGCGCTAGAAAGCCCTGAAAATTTAGTGTCCTCCAATCTGCAAATATGGTTCGAATGATTAGGGAAGGGGTCCTAAACTCGTGAAACACAAAGCTGGAGCCGAAAGTTCGCGGAACGCGCCAATTAGAAGTCAATAAAAAAAAAAAAAAGCGCGAAGTCATTGTCGTGAGCGGCCAATCGGTGCGCTCCATCAACTTCGGCCCCAACTTTGTGTTTGACGAGCTTATAAAGGGCCGGATTAAGGATCTTTTGCAGACTCGGGGGCTGGAAAAGAACAAGAGAAAACATCTAAATAAACAATCCCAGGTAAGTATTTCCCCCAAAACATTATTGTTAGAGTAAGTATTAAGAACAACACCCTAAGGTGGAGGAATACGCGCTTCCATACTTTATTTTGAAATTTATTATTTAGCTGATTTACCTTGCACAAAAATTGTGACCAAGGAAATTCACCAAGTATAAATCAAAGTGCATGATAAACCTGGCACATTCGCCCAGTGAAAAAAACTAATGAGAATAATACGAGTATTGCTGACAATCCACAATAGTTGTGACAAAGGACGCTAAGCACGAAGTACACGAGGACGCAAATAAATCGTAACATATAGTGTGTACAACGAGGTAGAGGGGCTTAGAGCGATAAACCGGGGTTCCGGTCTGCACTCGAAAGTGACCCCCATAAGGCGGCTGCCATTGTACGCAAATTTGACCACACGTCACATGACCAAACCAAATACGTGACGTCACAGGAAAGATGGCAGCGCCGATGCAGCGGCTGGCCCCAGCTGGGCCGGAGCTTGTCGGATACTTTGTTGGTTGTCGTTCGTCTCGGCGAGTTGATTTCAGACGCGGAAGCCGTCATATGAGGCCGGTCGAAAGCGAGTTCAGAGTTCAGCGTGGTGTTTGACGTAGGTATAACGTGAAAATACGGAGGAACGGTGTGCATTTCGCTGGTGACCGACCGGGATATTGCCACGGAAGAGACAATCTGACCTACGTTGCTCGGACCTCGGATTGATTCGGATACCGCTAGGATAAAATTTAAGGCGACGTTTCTGTGCTCTCGTTGACCATCGGAATCTTCGAGGTTTGCAGTGAAGCGTGTGCAATATATTTGGATACACAGTTTAGCGACGGAAATTGCGTGAGTAGTGCTTGGCGGTATGCAATCGTGGTGCAGCTTCGATCAAATGACCGAGGGCTTACTTCGGTTGTGCGGCGCACCGGAAGGCTGCCTTGAAGCTGGTAGTTCCCGTGCCGTGCTGAATGATGCTGTGCTGCTTACGAATTGTTTCGGCGTAGAAGTGCACTTTCACGGAGCACAGGTGTGCGGCGCACCGAAGAGCTGCCTTCAAGCTGGTAGTTCCTGTGCCATGGTTTAGGTGATGCTGTGCTGCTTCCGAAATTGTTCCGGCGTAGACGTGCACTTTCACGGAGCACAGGTGTTGTAGTTGGTATTGATCCCGCTGGTCTGTCGCACGTTTCGTCAACACGAACGTTTCAACCACACTCGTTACGCGAATTGCAAGCTGTCCGGACATTTCATCGAGCGTGTTACGTACCCAGCTCACGCCGCTTTGTGGCAACAGTCTGCAGTGGCTCATTACCAGAAAAGTGGTCCCACATCCATTTCAGTTCAGTTCGTCCACGGCAGTCGCCAAACCCCGAAGGAGAGGATTTATTCGGACAGAATGCCACTAAAGCAATGCAGCTTCTTCAGTGGTCAGGATAAATTCTCTTCTGCGAGTTTTGTTATACTGTCACGGATCCTTGTTCCAGTCCTATCTTCTATCAATATTCACTATTCTGGGACACTGCAGGTCATGCTCAGCTGTAATCGTATGTTCTGGTGGAGGTGCTGGGCACCCATAGCCCTTCACTCTGTGTGAACCCGGCGGCTCTTCAGCCAAGTTACTCGATAAAGGGATTTGGCTGGCGGACTATCCTGCGTCTTACACCCCCGTCGAGCCGTAAGCAAAGTCCTGACCCGAGCCTGGCAGAACAACCGCAAGACGACCGAATACCACAAAAAGTAACCTCGGAAATACACCACGAAGCACCTGAAATCCGAGCCAGTTGCTGCTACCAGGAAAAACCACCGGAATTTGGTCTCCTGTCAGAAAATCCGAAGCTGACTAAGCCAACAATGACAAACCTGTAGCAGCAAACCGTGTCCCCTCCCACCATTGTTTGCATGCCCGTCGCAAATCACACTCCGACGCTTTTTCACGCAAGGTGTATGAAGACGTCAAGGACTGGATTGAACAATATGACAGTGTCGCCCGCCACATTGGGTGGACAGACAACCAGCTCCTGCAGAACCTATACTTCTCGTGGAAGAAACTGCCGGCGCTGGTCTGAGAACCATGGATCCTCCTTAACGTCATGGGAAGTTTGCAAGATCGAGCTGAAGCGCGCATTTGTCAGCCAACATCAACGAGAGAGAGCCGCATTCTTGATTCTGTCCATGACAGTGCCCCAATTAGAGCGCCATTGCACTCGTGGAGGATGTTTTGCGCTTGACCTAGCGCCCACGCCCACGCCCACGCCGACCTTGATGCTACAGAAGACAAGAACCTAAGAATCCCATGCTTCTCACGTGAGGGACAACACCTTCGGCAGCCTTGTCCGCAACCCCCAACAACAGTCGAAGTGTTCATATCACCGAGGCTTCCAACATGGAATGTGCACTGCATGCCCGAGCCTGCCACTATGAACAACTTCCCGGCGTCTCGACACTCGAGTTGTCCAGCTACTACTTCGACGCCAGCCTCCCAGGCATCCACGACATCATCCACGACGTTGTCTGGAACGAGATCAGGAAGCTACTTCCTGCCATCAGTTGCATGGCTTTTATTTTGATTGCCGAGATTGTTTCGGAACAAGTTTGACAGGTATTTCAACCGAGACTTCTGCGAGCGAAGCGGCATCTGACAAACCAAGGGTAACTTACGCCACAATGGCACGACGACCGCCACCGGCTGCGTCTTAGTATTCAATGCCAATTCAATGAGACACTCTAACGCCGAAGCATTCCCGACATCGTGTGTAGGTTTGTGCTCAACAAAGTACACCGAGGAAAACGTAGGTGATGCGAATGTGCGACCGAAAACCACTTTGCTACCACTGCATGAAGCCGACCATGTCTACCAAAGCAGCCCGTACCAATGAATTGGTCTGCGATGGTTTGTGCCAATCGACCCTCGATTACGTCTCGCGGAGCGACCACGGGAGATTAAGGATTACCTTCGGCGACCTTTGTCCCTGATGCCGAAGGTGCTGAATCGAAGATTCTGAATCCCTGATTACCCCGAAGCTCCTCATGTCCATCACCTCAACAAGAGGTAAGCACGACAAAGCAGGTGAGCGGCGATGCAGTGACAGTGGATTTGGTGTTGGTTGTCGTCCAAGGACAATACCTAAAAATTTGCTGACATCAATTTTCTGTGTCCACTCCACGAAGCACACAATTTCCAACTTTGAGGGAGAATGCCCCGAGTGACTTGAAGGAATAGAATGGTTGGTTGCTTTCAAAAGTGAACTGCAAGCATCACCAGACATGGATAGCAAACAAAAATTGTTGCCAGCTATCAAGTCAACGGTACAGCAAAAGGCACAGCCACGTAAGCAATACATGCCCGAGCTTGCTGCATTGATGCCGAAAACTACCAGGAAAATTTTCGGATTAGAAGCCAGCCCTGCAGCTTCAGTGCATCAGACGTCAGTGGCCGCACATGACGTATTATTACAAGACAGCATCAGTCGGTCAAAGTTGCCACTCGACCAAACTGAACACCGACGTGCCAGGAGCGTCATCCGACAACAAGGTCCACAGGTACTACGACTGAACGCCTGACACGAGACTGTCGCAGAAAGAACTCGTTATGGAACCATTTCCTAAGAATCAATAATTATGTAATCAAGTGGAAATAAACATATTTGATACACTAACCAGATAAACATATTTCCGCTTGCCTTCATGCCTTGAGAGTCTACACACCGAGAATTGTGTCCACTGCACGCTCTGGACTTTACGAGGACACTCGCATCTCTGACCCTTCAATATTAATTAAGGGGTCATACCAGACTGGCAGACTTCTTGCAAGGGGCTGCACTCGTTCAACCTTTCCTGAACATGTGGTGCATTTGAAAACCAACTCCAGTGATGTGAAAATGTTATTTATTAATTATTCCTTCCAGGGGCCTTCGTAGGCATTGCAGAGAGGATACTTAAAACTACACACATGATAATAGCATTAAAGCACACTGCTGTAACTTGTTAAATGGAAAAACAAACACACCTTTGAGCATATAGTTTAATAGTATGTGTTGATGTATTGTTATATAGCATGACACTTCCTATATGTATGACACAATAGACCCTTTGCAGAACCTTATCAAGCAACACAACTGTCACCATTTTTTTCGGCGTAAAGCACACGAATGGGCCCCAGTTCACGTCGAACACTAATGCAGCATTCGAGTCCAATACGTGCTGAGCCGAATTCACAGGGATGGAGGACATAACATTCTTGTCGAACAAATGCCCAAAGTCTGAAAGCTTGGGGTAATTACAGTAGTAGCTACTGTAATTTGTTTCATCAGAATTTGGCAGACGGCAAAGGCTACGGTCTCGGTGAGTCAATACACACATTGGAGAGAGGAACATGACAGCATATTACCAGAGTGCTTGTCTGCACAGATTTGTCACACACCTTCGCTCCGTCTCTCTGATTGGCTCGAGGGGGCTGTGGCGGTTGGCCTTTTCCAAGTTACGGTGATGCGAAGTATAGACAGCCCACACTTTTAAAAAGAGTCTATTGAAGAGACCGAAAGGTATGGTAGTCAACAGTTTTCAACAAGACTGCTCTCCAGGCAAGGGATGAACACAAATATGAATCATCTTACCCAGGTAATTAGAACAATTAAATAATTGACCGACTAATACAATGCACTCTTGATGGAAAAGAGTATAGCTGCAATAAATCCTACAAAACAGAAAAAATGCGCAGTTAATCTATGCATGCACCAAAACAGTTGTTCTTATAGCAAGTCGAATAGCTTTGAAGCAGGTGCCTGCAACGATTTATTCTTCCCCATACTCAGTAAAACGCCATCCTCGTAGCTGAAAATAAGGGTGCACTTCGCACTCACACAAACACACACAAAAAGGAAGAAAAGCGATCGAATGTAGAATCGTGGATTAGCACAAAAGAATCGCAGGAGCTTCCTCGCTTAAAGTTGCTATGGTTGTTCGGTGACGGAGGGCTGAAACAACTTCCCTTAGGCCCTAACGCGACGTATGCATTTCGCGTAGATTCTCAGATATTTCAACGTTCAAACAAAGCTAAGAGAATGCGAAAATTTCATGTTAAAAGCATTCAAAGTTCTATCGGTCCTCGGACACATCCCGGAATCCGAGCACCGGTACGGCGATGCTGTCTCACAGGCGTTAATATCCAGATGATCCAGAGCGATCTTGCGCAAAAACGGTATAAAGTCTCATTCCTTCATATTTTCACATTATACCTGCGTCAGCGAGCACGAAGAAGCCCGAAGTCGTCGGAAAGCAGCTGCACATCACGGCTACCGCTCACCGAACAAACTCGCATCCCCCAGCTCTGGGCGCTGCCATTTTACCTGTGACGTCACGGCTCTTGGGAGGTCACGTGATGAGTGGTCACATTTGCGTAAAATATGGCGGCAACCGGGGGGGTGCCACTTCCGAACTTCCGGCTTATCACTCTAAGCCCCTCTACCTCGTTGAGTGTGTAACAACTGCGGTGCTATGCTACGCTTCGCTTCCCGATAAGATTGGTTGGTGCGGCGCGATATTGCATTTCTTTCTTTTTGTCCGTTCCTGATTGGATGCAGGATCCTTAAAAGCGAGCTTGCTTTTATAATAACGATAGATCGTTCTTCCAGCAGAGAGAGAGAGAGTCTGTCTGTTCCTTCGGCAGCCGTTCCGTCGTCGAACCGCCGGAAAAGTAACAAGTGACAGAGACATCAAGCAGGACACTAAGAGAATTGTGACGGATATTTGATGACAATGATCAGTTAATATTATGGCGAGAGGACCCGCGTTACAATACAGTTTCTATCGTTTCCAGTATCTTCTTTTGCGGACTTGGAGCACGTTGCAGTGCCGTTTCATTACGGGCCGCGGCTCGAACCACAGCTCGGCGGGAGTTCTGAACTCCTCGCGCGCTCTCGTTTATTCTCCTCTTTGTCAGGTTCTCGACGCATAGTCGCGCAGAATAAGAACGGCAGTGCGTCTCTTTCGAACACCCGGCCTCCGCAACGCGCTCGGTGTTGCCTTCCACCCTGCTTTGGCAGCGCGCACGCTCTCGAAACTCACGAGACGCCAAAGTGTGAGTCGAGCCAGAAAGCACGCGCCGAACTCAGGGATTTCCTTGCCGTCGTCATTCTCTCAGCGACTGATTACAGTATCCCCTTGAAAACATGTCCGCCGTCTAGTCGAGTGTCGGAGAGCCGGAAAGATCTATCACTTGCGCAATAAAAAAATAAATAAAAATGAATAGAGGCCTCGGTCTATCACGTCAACCCTTTCGTTCATGAATATGATTCGTCCATCTGAGACGGGGCACGCGGCAGCCGCCTGGAACACACAGCTTCCGTCACGGTAGACAGTGCTACCGAGTTTCCCGTCTCGAGCCGTATTTGATGAAGAGGCTTTTATGCAGCGTGTTGTTGATCGACTGACAGACCCAAGTGGGGGGGACCGAGGATCGCGTACTTTTCCTCGTCGAGAGTCAACACATCAGCTCTCGTTGAGTAAAGCGTCGCCCTGACACGCGAATGACGTCCGGGACGCAAAGTTTCGCGAGGCGTTCACGCCAGACATGCGCCGTCGACCATTTTGGTGCAAAAGTGTACCGCGTTCATAAATGATAGAATCCTCGATGGTGACGACAACGTATACGCACGAGACAACATGCATGAGTCTTGTGCGTGCGTTGTCGCATCCTTGTATGTGTGTCTGCTGTCCTTTGTGCCGTCCTTGTTGTAGGGATTGCCCCGTTCGTGTCCTTGTGGTATCTGTTCGATGTCCTGTGTGAGTTGTTCATATGCTTTAGGTCCTTGTAATGCCCGTATCACCCTTGTGGTCCGTGTGGTGTCTTGTGTGTGTCTGCTGTCCTGTGTGTCTTGTCCGGTTCGTGTTATGTTTTTGTCGTCCTTGTTGTATGCGGGTTTTTCCGCGTGCAGGCCATTGCATATCTCTCTGCTATTTTGTGTGAGTTGTTCATGTAGGCTCTTGTTGTGACTGTGTCGTTCTCGTTTTTCGTGAATCGTGTAAAAAATTTAAAAAAAAGAACTACAACGTATACATTTGACTTTTGGGTTTATACAGCCTAAGATCAGTCTGTCTTTGAGGTGCGGCGACATTGGTTTACGCTGTATAGATGAGTAATCTAGCCAGTGCAGTACAAACTGCTAATCTGGGGTTTTTAACGTGCATCACGCAGTAGTAGTGATGCACGACCGCACGCCGGTGCGATACTCATATAAATCGAAACGGGCAGGGATGGGGATTGAACCCGTGGGATGCCTTCTGCAGTGCGAGAGCTTTCGCTCCAGTGTTGCTTCGAGCTGTGGTGCGCTAACATACTCGGCCACCAATCCCCCCATTTGTGAGTTGTTTCTGGCGCGTGTCCTTGTATAATGTATGTGTCTGCTGTTCCTCGTAAGTTGTCAGTGTGAGTTTACGTCATCCCTGAGTGCGCGTACGTTGTCCCGTGTGGGTCCTTGTTCTGTCTGTCTTCGGTCCCGTGTAGGTTGTCCTTTCGTGTTCGTGCCATGTGTCTGTCGGCCTTGTTGTGTAAGGGTTCTCCCGTACGAGTCCTTGCTTCATGTGTTCGATGTCCTGCGTGCGTTTTCCGTGCAGTTCTGTGTAATGTTCGCGTCGTCTTTTGGGTTTTTCCGCGGAAGTCTTTGTTGTATGCATGCGTGTGCTGTCCTACGTGAGTTGCCCATCTAGGTTCTTGTTATGGCTGGTTCGTCCTTGTTGCGTGTGCGTTGTCTTGTTGGGGTCCTTAGCAACCTTTCCGGAAAATCCCCAGGAGGCCTTGCAACGAGGGGAATTGTGGGGCAGTTCTGATGTGCACTCGTGCCGGCTCGAACGCTTCGTATATCCTCGTAGCGACACGATTCATTCTTTCTCATCGCTAGGAGCTCGGAACGCAGAAAATTAATAAGCGAACGGAAAAGAAGGTCATCACATGCTCTGTTTTGCTTTCCTTCCGCCTTTTCTACATTATGAAATCACGAACGTTTACACCAACGTCAACTTCGTCTTTGCTTCTTGGATAATTTCACGTGCCGTACACCTGAACGTCCCAATGCGTAAAGCAGACGCTGGGGGCACCGCATATTTCCGGAAAGGTTTATTGGGTGTGTGTCGCCCATGTGGGTTCTTGTTTGTGTTTGTTTCCTGCATAGACCTACGTTTTATGTGGTGTCCTGCGCGGGTCCCTTGTTGTGTGTGCTGCGCTGTCTGGGGATCCTCGTTGCATGGGTATGTTGTCCTGTGTGCGTTGTCCTCATGCCCTCAGTGGTTTATACATTATGATTAACTTCCCCCAGATCCATTTCATCCTCCGTTTCAAGTCAAGATGTACTCCGAAGGTGGCTAAGACCAATCTAAGCTGACCCATGGAATGCCACGCGAATGTTAACGCGATTTTCGGGAGAGCTGTAGCCATTTGGTAGGGAAGGCTTTCTCAGCATGTCACCGGTTAAAAAACACCATCACCGACAACGGACCGTCGCATGATGCAGAAAGATGGATATCTCTGAGGTTCAGAAAACGTTTGAGATATGGGCAAGAACGCGCGATATGTTATCCGAAAGACCCTCTGACGTAAAACTTTTTTTTTTCAGACGAAGACACAAACATTTGAGTATGTGACGTCACACTGGCATCATCATCATTATTGATGTTGCATTAGATTGAATCGTGTTGGTCATTACTTTCAAACTGGTGAACAAAGACCACCCTCAGCTCCAGTCAAAATTAACTACGATGAGAGGAGTGATGATAACGATACATCTGCGATGCCGCACACGCCTTCCTTCCGAGAGAAAAGAAAGAACAAATCGCACCATGTGAAACGGCCTTGAAAGTTAAACGACCGACGCCACAAAAAACGTGCATTGAAACAGAAGACGCAGACCACCTTTAGTAAGCATCCAATTATGCCATTGAAAATCTGCAGCCGTTGAATAGATACGTCGCAGGTGTAACCCCAATGGGGTGACCGTTTTATGGGTATCAGTTAGACGGAGATCGCGCGCCCTCATTAAGACGTAAAATACCAGACAGATAAATTGCCATCTGAGGACAGATTCACAAAACAATATCTTACGACAAAAAAAAAAAGTGTCTACGACAAAACCTAAGAAAAAATCTGTATTCAAGGAGCGAAATTATCGTACGTTTTGCGCAGGTTACGATGGAATTCTATACGACGGCTCCAGAGGTGCCATTTGCACCTTTTACACTTGGTTACGTTGTCACGACGACCAGCGGACATTTATATTTCTACATGCTCTCTGCGCGTTTCAGAACTTCAAGCATCGAGAGAAAACAAATGAGTACTTGAAACTGAGCGCCGCGAAGACGAATGCTGGAACCACGAACACCCGTTAGAAGCTACAGGGGCAACGATCCCACCGACCAAGCGACCGCCGAGGGCTAGTATACGCTAGACTGGAGCACCCTAGACCTAGCAAGGCACTCCGACGCAACGTTGCCGCGATGCCTACTGGCTGACTTGCTGAATGGAACACGTCCGCGCGAACTTTGTGGGCCCTTCTTGTATGGATATACAAGAGGACCACGAAGGGAAGTCGCTTCCCTTCGTGGTCCTCTTGTTTTCAGAGGCAGCAGTGGCGAACGCTCTCTTTGAAAAGGAGCACTCTCCTCGATTCTTTAATTTTTAGCGTGTTATAGAGCTCAAATAAACGCCATATGAATTGCCTTCGCAACATGGGCACGTACACTTTTTTTACTATGTCCCATTTATTCCGACATGACGGTACGCCGGCACAAGTGGAATTAGAGCAGTTTTTGCGAGCTTCGCGATGCCGGTCCAACCTTCATCTGCCGAGCGTCACGTCAGCATCGAGTTGCGATTGCCTATGGACGATTGCAAGCAGGGCATCTGGCCACCGCCATGTCTCTGCACGTGCGTGCAAGCACACGCAATTGCAGGCCCGCCAAGGCCTGCAATTGCAAAACTTGCGCCCGACTGGCGCAAGTTTTGAGCCAGTCGGGGCGCAAAACTTGCAATTGTCGTGCGCTGCCCATAATAAGAAAACCAGAAGCGCCTGCAGCGAGGTTCTTACCGCGAATACTCGGCGTCAACAATTTTGTGCGACATTGTCAAGGCTACCGTAGCTTCCGCAGTGCTGCAGCCCCTCACTGCTGCGATAGCACGTGACTTCCGGCGTCTCATTGGCAGGCGCTCGCGCATCTAGCTTTGACATTGTTGGAACACTGCGAAAGCTACGCTGACCAATCGACAAGGTAGCATAAAAATAGTTGACACCTTTTCCGCAAGGGCGCAGCCATTTTGAATGTCGTCACTTCTGGTATGCGGCAAAACATCGTTTTGGTCTCTCCACGCCGCTGGAAGATGTTCACGAAAAAATGCGTGATTGCCACACGTTCTTCTTTTGCCTCACCTATATTTGCTCGCATATTCTAGGTTGAAATGTTTTACTATATTTTTGTTCCGCATACGGAACGCACGTGACTGAGGACGACAAGAAACAGAACACATCTACGGGACTGGCCGCCGCCACGTCTCTCCGTGTGCGGGCAAGCCCTTGTAATAGACCATTTGCTTTATAACTCAAGCATCAAAAAGAATGCAAAGATTGGTGTTCCACGCGCCCACACGCGCACACCTTCCCCGTATAAAAGGTTCGAAGTAAATAACTAAAATAAAGCGTTGAAGAACGCGCGTGCGAGATGTAATTTGTTTTAGGTATTCCCTTTAAGAAAATTACTACTGCTAAGGCCAGCACGTGCGGCGCGTGGAACACCAGTCCCTGCATTTTCCTTGATGAGAACTATTGCTGACACTCTTGAGGTTCGAACGTATCTTCCTGTCCGTCGACTCCTTCCTGCCAACCCTAAGACTACAAAAAAAAAAAAAAAAAAAAAAAAAAAAAAACGCCGCTGCCATTTGTTTTAACATGGGCCGCTTTGCAGAGACGCGCGGGCCGTCTCATTTTAGCAACGATGACAGTTGCGCCGACTTCTTAGCGATCGCGAGTTCGGAAGAGTCGACCAAGACGGTTATATCCTATCCTCGGCAGAGCTAGGTATTCGGTTCCGTTTAAATCGACATTTCGTAGTGTCGACATTATTACACCACACGGAAACGACCCCCAAAACAACCACCAGCTGCGGGCAAGTGGCTCCTACGTTTGTCGTGATACAAAATCCACGTGCTCCGATCATTTCGAGCTCTCCGATTGGCTGTTCGTGTTGCCGAAGATGCTGCCTCCCTAGCAACAGCCCGCTCTCGCGGTGTTCGGGAGCTTGCGGGACATCGGGAGGACGTCGCTTTCCTCGTTCGGGAATACCGATTTGTCCACTTCTTACGATGTGCGTAACTTACGAACTTCTTAAGCGCCGTTCACACTCTTGCGACCGAGTAAGACGCAGAGGGACCAGACCGGCTTTTAAGCCTTTTGCGACTTCTTAGGACCGGATGCGCTGCAGCGCGGAGCTGGTCCTAAGAGATCGCAAGAGGCTTAAGAACCGGTCTTGTCTCTCTAGGTCTTACTCGGTCGCAAGAGTGTGAACGGGCCTTTAGTTAAGTTCTCCTAGCCTAAGGAGTTCTTCGGGAATTTGGCCTCAAGACACTGCGAGCCGGCATTCTTCCGAAGCGTGTTTCTGCTCGATGTATATACAGGGTAGAATTTCGAAGCAGGGCGGATCAGACTCCCCATAGAAACACGAATTGAAGTCGATAACCTTTGATAGGGAAAACACAGGTGCGCCAAAACGCCGCCTAAGAAAAATAAACCAGTCAACTGGTGCGCTTAAGGCGAAATGAAGACGATATCTAAAGCAGCCTTATATACAAGTAGACAACATACAGAAAAGCAGATAACGAATTCAAGCCATTTCACTCGTCAAACCTAAAAAAAAATAATAATAAATAAGCACGAAGCGCACGAAATCGGAAATGCGCGAGCGGTACGAGCGTGGTATCAACGGCCAGGACCCTCTCAAGAGGAACATTCGTACTTTGTTGAACCCAATGCTGACAGTGGGGTGAAAGTTACGTGCCTACCGGACCAGTCGCACGCCTATCTTTGGTCACGTGATCACGCTCCAGGACATCTACCCACTCGCAAGAGAGCAGGGTGAGACGATGAAAGGGACGCGACCGAATGGTTTGTCGAGCGCGTAGCTTTCCCCGTACTGTCAGCTTAGAAGTGAACGGAATATAGTCTGCTTCTCGGCCTCCTTTCCTCGCCAAAAGAAAACCCAGTACGTTTTTTTGTTTTATTTTAATAATGTTCCTTCTTCATTGGTACTTCGCGTGTCGCGTGTCGCGCCTAGCGCCGCCGTCTCGTTCGTGGCCAAGCGCATTCCTCTCTGCCGACTCGCCGGGGTATTTAGTCGGGTGAGTAGCGTATATTTTATAACACGCCGCCGACGCCAACACCGGGTCGCCGCCAAAGTGATGGCCTCCCCCCTCCCCCCTCATCGCGTCGTTAACGATGTGCCAGGCACGAATAGCCCGGTGCGATGAAGGGGAGGGGGGGGGGGGGGGAAGTGCTACTGGAAGGCAAATGAAGAAGGTCCGTGCGTCCGTCATATCCGTCAAGCAGACGATATCCGTCAAGCAGACGCACGCGTCGGGAACGTTTCGTTCCTCTCTCACTGGCGACTGTCAGTCTCAAGCCAGGGACAATCTGCGAACAGATATATAATACAAAATACAGTTGGCTTCCACTGTCTGCAGAGGCACGTTTCTTCCCTGTACGACGCCCTTGTTATATTGGACATAAGATAACTGAAGGGATGCTCGAAGCATGCATACGAATGAAGATATACTATGATAGGAATATTTTTTTACGCGTGCCAGCAGATAACTGTCTTTGTGCAGGTACAGACAAACATAGTGTCTTTTGCATGGTGTATGAACAGTGTGACTGAGGCCCGAGGCTTCCCACAAGAGCGACAAACAGCAACAACGACATTGTTTGCAGACACCCCAAACTTGTTGAGAACAAACCTGCGCTCGAAATTGCTCGCGAGTGTAAACGCGCCATTAAGCCTGGTTCAGACAGTTGTGTTGCTTGCGTTCAGAGCAACCAATACGACGACGATGACAAAGTCAGCGGTAGTAGTGTTCGCCAACGTGTTTCGTGAGGCAATCGTGAGTCGCAGTTGTCCCGGCGTGCCTAATCGTCGCTGTCGTTTTGGTTTGCTGTGAACGCAGCGTACGCAAATCTGCGAACCTGCCTTTATGCGTGCTTGTGAGTCAAGTCATGGTTCGCACATTTGCGTCGGTCGCGTTCACAGCGGCCAAAACAACAGTAACGACCGGAACACCGGGGAAACGGTAAATCGTGGTCGATGCACAAAGTTACCTCTCGCGTTGTTTGCCCCTGTTCCGCGCGAGGAACATTTGTCCCAGTGATGTCTGTCGTTGCTGTCGTTTCGGTCGCTCCGGACGCAGCCAATTAACTCTCTGAACCAATACTTTGCGTAGTTCTCGCTTTCGACTAGAGCGACTTGAAATGAGATGTAAAAGGGCAACGTGCATTTTTAGCACAGTAGAAACGCTAAGCGTGCCCGAAATAAGACATTGTCACACTCAGACGAAAACGAGCCTCGTGTGCTTAAAGCTGGTTGGCACCATTGCGACGGTTACGTTCAAAACAACCCAAACGACAGAAACGAACGGAACGCTGGAACAACCGCAATTCGCGATTGCTTTGCGAGGTGTATACCTCTTGCATCGCTTGCCGCGATTTCTACGGCGAACACTTATCCCGTTGAGTTCATCGTCGCTGTTGTTGCGGTTGCTGCGAACGGAACCGACACGAACGTGCGAAAAAGCCTCGAGGCTGTAAAGATAAGGTTCTAAACATACGCAACTGCTCTTTCCAAAAAAAAAAAGAGAAAGAAGAGCAGCGTTTGTACTTTAGTAAACGTTCATGAGAAGATAAGCTTCTAAATAAGCGCGCCGAGATCCGACACGCTCAACCAAAACAAAGAAAGGTTGTTTGTAGGAAGCTGGCCAATCAGATCTCTCAAAATGCATTCAGAGTTATGCAACGTCAGAATGTTTTCTTTTGACTTTCAAATTGAAACGATCGCATCAGAAACCACGACCGCATTTCCACTCTAATCGCGCCGATAACATCAGCGGCGATAAAAAAAACATCCTTTGTGAGGACACGAGAACGGGTGGCGCACGCACACCGACATGCCACCGCGAACAAAGGAGCGTCAAAAATACAATCGCGAAGGCGTTACGCAAAGGCCGCACCGAAGACCGAGAACCTACACCTCACCCGAGAGCTGACAGTACGGTGGAGGCTAACACGACTCTCGCCGGATTAATTTCAACCACCATCCTTTCGTCTACCCCGCTCTCTGCGCTTGGGCACGGGAGTTGTCGGGTGTATTTGTTAGAGCACAGCAGCTAAGAACACGCGGAGCGAAAGCTCGCTCCGGGTTTGAGCCCAGGGCGGACCCTGGGCTCGATTCCCCACTTCTGCCCGTTTCGACCGGGATGGTAGCGTATCGCTACTGCGCGATGGACGTTATAAAGACCCCGTGTTGGCAGCGGTATACTCCACTGTCAAAGCGACTAAAGCCTGGTTCAGACAGTTGCATTTGGCTGCGTTTGACTGCGTTGCGGCTTCGAGAAACCAGGACATCTCTGCTGCTTATATCGCGTGCCAAGATGATTCCTTGAATTGGATTCCACGCTTCATACAAAGCACAGATGTGCCGGTGACTCGCTTTCGGTTTTCGAAGCAACGCAGTCAAACGCACTCAAACGCAAGTGTCTGAACCAGCCTTAACTCCCTGATGTTTAAACATAACGCAAAACACGACAGACACATCCGGCCCGTTTCATACCGGATGAGCATGAGGCTGGCAGTCGTAATGAAACGGTTAAATTTTTTCATCGACAGCGGAGACACAATTAAGACGTCTACCGGGGATGAAAGACACAGTGACTATAGGACCAACCTCCCGGCGTCCAATTGTACAAGCGACACAAGTTATGAGGGCATAGGCGGGAGAGTGATCAGGTGTCGAGGTGGACGCGTGAATATGGTCAGTCCAAGGAGCATGTAGCTTCCACCCCACTGTCAGCTTAGGCAATGAACGCAGACGACCCGGGAAAGGGGGGGGGGGGGGAGGGTAATTAGCAGAGATCTACGAGGAGATCAGGTTCACGACGGCATGCTCGAGGTATGTAGCGAGACTTCATTGTTTGCACTTTCCGCGTCGCTGTCCGCCGTATAATTGCCGAATAAAGAAGGGCGGCAATGGCGCGCGACGTTGATTATCCGGGAAACGGGAACGCGCATGCGCGCCAGTGACGTCAGCGAGAAGATCGTATACGCAGGAATGCAAACAATGAACGACAAACTTTTTTTTTTAGCCTAATTAAGAAAATATATATATATTTTTTTTTTTCGTTCTCAGCGTATACACACCGTCGGCATGACATCGCGTCCGCTGTGGACGTCAATGAACACGGAACACAATGACTAATTATACCATCTGCTAAAACGAAAACAAACTGCAATTAGGAAGATTCGGTTATGATAGCTGCAGACAATCGATGCATTTTCGTCGACTTGTGACGAACCGGACGTCAAAGGTTTAGAATTAACCGCTACATTATTAGAAAATTATGAGGTATTTTTTGAAGATTTAATGAGAAAAGAGGCGACCGACGAAACACACAATCACGTGGAGCTGAACGACAGCTAGCGTGAACGAGCCCCCCAGTGTTCTCAACAATATATATATATATATATTTGTTTTAAGAATGTCATTTATAGTGTTTTAATAATACCGCGGTTTTAAAACTGACATTTGGATCTGACCGCTATAGCCACGTTTGGGCAGACACGGATCGTTTGTCGATACGTACTAGTTCAAGGGAAACTTAAGCTTTTTTTTTGTATAACAAAAATAAGAAAAAAAAAAGACACTTAAATCGTTTTTGTTTGCCCTAGAAGGATCACGAATATCCCTATTATATTCCAAACTGATGCGCCAAGTAGCCCCATCAGCACTTTCAAACTAGTGCTAAAGCCTCTCTTTCCCGGCGCGTTTGATGGGAGGCGATTATAGTGACGTATTTTTACGGATATCTCAACATTTCCTCGCTCTCTGCAAGACTTATTCGAGCAGTCAAAAGTTTGCAACCGTTCCCTCACAAGCGGCACACACAAGGCAGTTGACCCTTGGGCATGACGTCACACTCAGTGGTTACTTTTTCTGTTTTTTCTCGCGTCTATTCATACCTGCGGGTCAAATGCCCCTGAAAATGAAATTCGCAGGTCAAAAATAGGCAAAAAATTACCCTTCAATTTTTTTTTTAGGGGGGGGGGGGGGGGGGATTTGTTGTATTTTTGTCTCACTTTAACATGCTGACTTGGCTTGCCCGTAAAAATTTTTCGTAACGCTCTTCGCGTAAAAAATCAGGCCTTAAAAACCTTGTGTATTAAAATCAGCAGTCATCTGCTAAGAGTGACGTTCACTGAAAAGTCACATGGAACGCAATGTTTCCTGATAACGAAGGAAGACGACGGATTCAGAGTCTGAGCTGATATAATCGACGTGCGCCGTACGAACTAATCACCTTTTTTTTTTTTTTTCATATCTCGCTTTTGCATCAAGCTCCCGAAGCAATTATCGCTGCCTTTGTCGGGAGCCAATAAAAACTAGTGAATTAAATATATCATCTTCGCCGCCAAGTCTGAGGATCTTACGACAGGAAAAAAAGCGTTTCCCAATAAACTGGTTATGAGTGAAACAGCGTGAATCTTCAAGGACGCCGAAATCACAGAGAGATAATAGGAAACATGGTGTACCAAACCACGCACACCCACAAAAAGAAAAAAAAGAAAGCTCAAAAACAAAGCAAGGCTATATACGCACTTTCGAAAGGGCCACGCTCGCCATCGCAATGTATCGTCGTCGATGTGCGCAGAAGTTACGAACGAAAAGCAATATTTCTCTCCGCTTCTGGGTGTGAGGTTTCCTGCGTGTGTCAACTGTCTGCGAAGCGAAACGGTTTCGTTTATTCTTCGCCCATAACTAAGAATAAGTGCGTAAGTGGACGTCGGATTTGGTAAGCGATAACCCAGACCGAAGCACGCAACTTATGCAAGTGGCGTTTCGGCGAAAGAAGTCGGCGCCGTATCTATTCTATAGTTGAGTAATGTACCGGCTTGGTCGCACAGCGATGGAAGTGATGAATGGCAAAACCAGCGGAATGATGTACATGTCCCGTGTCAATCAGTTCTGATGCGTTAGGTCAATTAACGAGCGTTACACGAGCAAGCGGGAACCCGATCTTGATATAAAGGATTTCCTTACATCGGGATCATCAAAAAAAAATATAAAAAAAAGTTGGGGCTGCAATCTACGTTCTGAAGGTGGTTGGACAGCGAAGCTGTGATATCACCTGCAACGATTGCCCACTGGGGGAGAGAAAGTCGTCTGCTTATTGCGCAGGACTTGCAGTGACGTCAGAACGATGCCGAGCTCTGATTGGCTTTGATTGAAAGGATAGTGGGTAGACCTCAATGCTAGATGCCTTGAGGTCTACCCGCTGTTTTTTTTTTGTTTTTTTTTTCAATCAGCCAATTATAGCTCGGCGTTTTGACATCATCGGAACCTCTGTTCAAGAAGCAGACGAACCTGCGCTCCGCATATAACCTTTCTATGGCAAGCGGCACCAGGTGGTGCTCCAGTCTTTGACGTACCAGCGTTTTTAGACATAACTACCCTCCAGCGTATATAAGGCAAGGATCAAGCATGGTACCGAGAAAGTCCCCAGGAATATTAGTCAGTTAAGCTGTTTTCCTGGTCATATTTATTTTTTTTTTCTCCATCCCTCCCTCTTTTTTGTGTTGTTGTACCATTTTATTATACTGCGGGTCTTGCTCTATGCTCATTTCGCTGGTTGCCAGACGCTGCCAGTCGAGCCCAATGGGACCTCGGAAAGCGCAGCTGTCTCTGCTTATACTTCTCTTTCGAATAACTTAATGCTGAAATACTATATACTAGATCCTTCACAATCGTCCCCCGAAGACCACGCCCCCCTTCTTTATCGCCCCACATCTCGCTATGCACAGGATGAAACGCAAAAACAAACTGATGACCAACGTCCACCTCTGTATCGACATATGTACCAGGAATTTTAACTCATCGCCAGCTGATGCCTCGCAGCTGCCTCAACACGAGCGGTTTAATGAACACCTGGCGCGCTATACCGTAGTAAGTGGCTTTCTGTGTCGTACGATCGACTGATCACTAATTCCCCATATGTGTAACCTACAAACGCGTCTTTAAAAAAAAAAAAAAAAAAAAGTCGCGTGAGGCTGGACACATGTGCGGAAAGTCCTCGAGAAAGCTGGGAAATGCCAGTCTGTGCACCTGCTGGCGGGCCACCACGTGGCTAATTGATTGGTGTTGATGACATAAAGCCCTGGACGCCCATCCCAGCCGGCTACTTTACACTGGGCTTAGAGGAAGAGTACAAGGGAAGATGGCATTAATGAGAGAGCACAATAAAATGAATGTGACGATTATGAAACAGATGGTGAGGAGGATGATAAATCACTGTCACACAAACACGTACGCAAAACACACGTATGCACGCACCCACAGAAACACACAGACAAACACGCGTGCGCGTATGTCCACACACGGACATATATAATAAAAATATTCAAACAGGTTTGAGAGAAGGCACTGACTCGGTACGTTACAAGATCATTACCGATAAGCAACGTGCCAGGGCAATATTATGGCCCGATTGATATCTGTAGCATTCTACACAGTCTGAAACCCCCCTAGTGTTTCTAATACGTCGAGAGACCTCCTGGGAAATAGCAATATACCTGGTTGGGACGGAGGGTTTAAAAGGAGTGTTTTTACTTTTTACCGTCATAATCAACAATATGTCCTCTCAAATAGCGAGGATGCAAACATATATAAATAATTTCCGGCATGCAACCTTCGATATCCGTTGTCTGAGAGTCGCGGCTGTGTAAAAATCTAAATCCGATGATGAATGATGAATAAAAATCTAAATCCGATCTCATTCATAATTGTGAACAGCAGGGCCTCTTCGTGTCAGTGCAATCAGAGGCTCTATGGATATAATAGTATGTACTTCATGCATGTTGTTCAAGTACGGGAATTCGCAGAGAATCGCCTTCATTTCAGCGACTATTAGTGGAAAGAGCATTTTCTCAATCGAAATATTTCCAGATCCAGTATTTTGTGTTGCTGTGCCTCCAGTCCTGTGGGCACGTCGTCTGGGAGGTGCAGGTACAGGAGAGAGTGTCGCTGTTCCTGACGCGGTTCCCTCATTCCTGGCTATCGAAGCATAGGGGTAATGGTGTATTTGCTCTTTCTTTTTTTGACGTATCGATGGGGATACCCGATGAAGAAGGGTTTGCGTCTGGTAAGCGGGGAAAATGAGAAGTATCATCCAGATGGAAATTTATCGGCGCTAGATGGATCACATTAGAATTAACTGGTGGTGAGCATCGTGTTGGAGCTTTACCAAGTTGGAGTTCTTTTTTCCGCATCATGGATGCAGCTTTCTTTCTAGGGCAGCCTCCATAAGAAGCTGTGTGTTCTCCGCCGTTTGCACAGCGTGGCCCACTGTCGTCTTGACCTGCAACCTTTGTGGCTGTGCTGTCCGGCACAGACTTTACACCGCTGCTCTCCTCGGTAATACTTTGCCACATGGCCATTCCGTTAAGAATTGAAGCACTGTACAGCCGTCTCGAAGTACTCGTGGACAGGGTGGCTCGTGAAGTCAAGCATCACCCTTGTCGGTTGTCAGCTCAAAAGTTCAGGATGACGCTGTCGCGGTACCTGATCTCTGTTGTTTCATCTTGGTTCTGATAGTAAGATGCCTTGCAATACTCCATAGTCTTTGAGGTATTCCAACAGTGCGTGTTCTGTGTACTCCAGTGGAACACCTGTGATTTTTCGAGAGTACGACTTCGGGACAATGGCTGTACATGGCATTCCGGCAAGTGTAGAAACTGCCAGCTGTCTGTTCGCAGATATCAGCGATGCCACGTTGACTGCTAGGCTGCCATTTTTCGTAAAACGATGAGAAATTAACTTTTCTTGTTAAGCTGCGACGATTTATGACGCCAGGATATTAGGATTGACGCGCCAGAATAAACCACCTGACTAAGTTGGCTTGAAGAAAAAAAAAACAAAAAAAAAACGGGATTCCCAGATGCCCGGCCTTTCTTGTACGTTATAGAAGTAGACGGTGTTCCGTCATCATTTCCATCGTTTTCTATTTCGTTCAGCAAGTGACTTCGCCGGTGCATGGTCCATGTTTTTGCGTGGTCTTTTTACTAAGTAAACTGCACTCAGTGAGGTGCTAGGCACAAATATAAATTATTCCGGAGTTCGAGGTTGTCAGCATTCATCAGGATGGGTTGTTGCAGCATTTGGTATGCAAGAAGCCTGTAGTATTATGTGTAGAACCGTGGAACGGGTCGACCGCCCACCGGTGGTCAACCCGTTCTTCAAGTTAGCATGCTGCACAACTGCCGGTACGCTAAGCATGTACGTGGCACATTTCCTGTTTGCCAACAATTTGCCCCAGAGAAAAAAAGAAGAAGAAACTTTAGCAAATGTATCCGCTTGCTAAGAGTTTATTTAAATTGGCTTACTGATCTGCTGTAGGCAAATACTCAGGTGTCGATATTGGAGAATGAATTCAGGCCCTCTCTCTGTCTTACAGAGAATAAAGGATTCAAAAACGCTAAAGAAGCATTCCGTGACTTCAAGTTTGTAGCTGCACATTCATTCCAATTTATTGAACTGTGTTTGACATGCATGCAAACTTTAAGATATTTTTATTTGTGCTGCAGTTTTGTTTTCAGACGAACACGCAAAAAAATCCGGTTTTAGTTTTTGGAGAAATAAACTTTGAGTTTATGCCACCAACTACCGGAGACAATAAACGCAAAAAAAAAAGAAAAAGAGAGAGAGAGAGAGAACATTTAGAAGAAAAGTTCGCTGAAAATACAAATATTAACAGGTTCGTGTCGGGATGTGACGTCGTTCCTATTGTCAGTTTTTTTAACAATTGCCATTCTTCAGTTCACTAACCGTTTTGTTGCTTTTGTTTTTTTTTCCTCTAAATTCCGCACTTGAGCTTGGCTCGCACTTCGCGTCGCATTTATTTTCTTTTTGGCACTTTACATCGAATTTCTCGAGAATCTTGAACCCCGTACGTGAAGCTTAGACGCAACGTCATTGTGAAGTTTTGGCGCAATATATATTATTTTCCCTAACGCCGCGGTAGTACATTGTTTTGCCAAAACC
Organism: Ixodes scapularis; assembly: GCF_016920785.2. NCBI lineage: Eukaryota > Metazoa > Arthropoda > Arachnida > Ixodida > Ixodidae > Ixodes > Ixodes scapularis. Next base: position 15,891,237 of record NW_024609882.1, on the reverse strand, counting down.
ACTCTGAATTTTCTCTTGGCGCGACAAAGAGCGTCGTACCCACAAAACTCAAGGAAATAAGAAGAAGAAAAAAAGTGAAATTACGAGTTGCGCACGTCATGAAATGACGCACATTATTTGAAACAAACTAAATTATCCCTTTTTTTTTTCTCCAGATTCATTAACCCGGCACCGGGAACAAGTTGTGACGCTCTTATTTGATGAACATGCACAGGCCGTTTCGCATTGTGCGTCGAAGTCCTTATTTGTCAAACATGCAGGTCATTTCCCATAATACGATTTTGTATAATCGCAGTAAAAAAAAAAAAAAGTTTGTTCGGTGCAGGTTTAGACGGCAGGAAGTTACCCCAAAGGAGCGTCTGGTGTCTCTGCTGAGAAATTTAGCAGGTGCGGTAACGCCGCTAGCCTGGGGTTGTTAATTTAGCGAGTTTTAGTAGACCGTGTTTCCCGCTCCGCTCAGCCCCTCCGCTACCCGGAACTCTACAGCCAAGGCCATCGGCGCGCAGGCGCAGTGGCGGTTTCTTCGTAGCGGAGGGCTAGCGGAGCGGGAAATACGGTCTACTAAAACTCCCTATTGTGCATCACGCACTACTCGTGGACAATCGCCCGCCGGTACGACACTCGTCCGGATCCAAGCGGACAGGGGTGGGGATTGAGTACAGGATCACCACTGGCATAGCCTCCTCTGCACTCACAAAGCAAGGGAGTTCGACGACGGAGTCATAAAGTGCCCGGTCGGAGATTTGGAGCGCGAGGACCTGGTATGCACAGAGCATCAAAGAGACATTTCTCGGGAACCTGTACGTCAGCGCCCAGCTTTTGCAGCGGCGAGGACCCGAAACACACTTGTTCACTCGGGAGAAGAGTGTTTCGGCGTCTCGCCGCAGCGGGGCGCCAGTCACGTGGCTCTCCTCTCATCCGTTGTCTGCCGCTCCCCTTCTTCCATTTCGGCGGCCGCTTCTCGCGGCGATCTGCCGGGCTTTGTTAGTGTATAGGAGGCTACGCCACTGGGTCCTACAGTGCAAGCTCGCCTTCCGCGCGCTCCCAACTGCGGAACGTTAACACCAACCTTGTACACGTTACTCAAAAAGAAAAACAAAAATAGTCAATTAGAATTACAACTACTCTGGGTTAAAAAGTATTCAGTTAGATCAGTCGATTACTTGAGAATAACAGTAAAAAATACTTGAGAAATACAGTCTCCAGCTAGATTACTCGGCTACTTGAGAATAACTACTTGAAAAAGTAGACGTTACTTTCCCGATTAACTTCAGAATTTCAAGCGACATATCCTTTCCGCCGGATTGAAGACGGGTCTTTCGAACTGTTCTTTATTGGATTGAAGTCATCGAAGTACAAACTACTTATCTTCTCAATCGAACAATTTTCGGTGAATCGTTTTTCTGTTGGTTAGATTTTGTTCGGGGATTCCTCGGTGGGGAACTTGTAGAAACAAAAGCCGCCATTAGTGAGGGGAGGGGAAATAGTACCGGTTACTAGTAATCCTAGTACTTCCAATAATATTCAGATTACTCTCATGATTAATTCCTAATAAATGTATACATTCGAATGAATAAAAAATTTGCCAAAATAGTAACGGAATCCAAGTAATTCATTTACTTGTAGTAAGTACCGTACGAGTCTGGAACTTAGCACGCTCGGCTACCGAACTCTCCGCTGCGAACGGCGAAGGGGGGGGGGGGGGGGGGGGGGGGAAGGGGGGGCTTCTTTCCAGCTTGCAGTGAGATTCCTGTTTGAAAGCCGGTTCGCGCAGCACCGTCTTTTTACGATACGCTATGTTACGGAAACTTACGTCTATGCGAAAGCATTAACTGTCTCATGGAGCGAGCTGACGTCATCAGATTGAAGCGCGAAAACGGCTCCTAGTTTCTACCGCGATCCCTATAGGAGCGATTCGCCTTCGGTTCCATTGGCTGGCGCGCGTTGACGAAGCTCCCATTGGCCGCTGCGCCATGGCCTCCGAGATCCAGAAGCGCGCGCGCGGCTAGTACGCAGCAGACGAAATAAGGGAGCGGAAGAATGACGTGCATGCTTTCGCATTCACAACTCATAAGAAGTGCTTAAGTGTACCTCGAGCTTTTTCTTTTTTCTGAGAGTCACCGGAACATCTGTGCTTTGCGGGAAGCGTGGCAATCCGTTCAAGATGTACAAATCACGTGACTGTCTTTGATGCATCGGCCCTTGGGCTTTTGCTTTCGAGTCGTCTTAGGGATAACATAAGTGATCCTATGAATGTTTTGTCGTGGACCGTAGTCCAGTAGTACATTGGCTCGTATCGTACTGGACGAACCTTGACGAAATAAATAGGAGACTATTTTTTTTTTGATTAACAGTTTAGAATAAAACAAAAAAAAAAAAAATGAATGGGCCTGTTCTCGGGACCCTGAATCCGACGAACATCATTTGTAAAATACCGTCCTTTGGGCTTTTTATATTGCGGTCGTGACTTCGAAATTTTGAGCTTTTCGGATAAATCCGAATCGGAGGAGAATTTACCGGTGGGTGTTTTTCGGAATTTTTTTCGGATTTATCAGAAAACACTAAACCCTAACCGTAATTATACGGTACCTTAATTTTAAGTTATATCCAGGGTTCCGTGTTTTCGGATAAATCCGAAGAAATCCGAAAAGCGCTTGCCGGTCAACTTTCTGTCAATGCGGAATTATCAGAAAACAAAAGTCTAAATTTCGAGGTCCCAACAACAAATTAAAACGCAAAAGAAAAGACGGTGCTACGAGTAAACTTCATAAGGGCACAGAGTAAGTGGTCATGAGGAGATGGCACTTTAGTTTCCTTTGAAATCTATAACTATGGCCAAAAGGGGCTTGTCTTTTAGCACGTCGAGGTGCCTTCAGGACAACGGGTCATGGTACCTGGACATACCTGGACATTATTTATTTTGTATGTGAATTTTTAAAACATGAGAACAGAGTAAAATAAACTGTGAATTTCAATTGACTGGGACTCTAACAAAAAATAAACTCCAACAAACCTCAAATGTTCAGCGAAAAATAAATACCGAAAAACACCCCCGAATTTTACGAGAAATAAACTCCAAAAACACGAAATCCTACTTATAACGTAACCTAAGAAAACGTACATAAACGCTCCTGTGTGAATGGGCCTTGAGCGTACACCGGCTTTTTTGCCTCACGGGTTGACTTAAACAGCGCAATTAAGGTAAGCAAGGAAGAGACAACAGGAAGGAAAGAGCGCTGACTCAAAATTGACGTTTTAATGAAGAGGTAATTAAAGACAAGAAAGGATTTCAAGTGCGGTTACATTAATAAATTAATTAAGTCAAGATGTCTAACCAACTCGCCCAGCAACTCATTCTGCCTCACGGGACTAAAAATCGCACTGATTGCTTTCGCGTAGTCGCTCCACGAGAAGAGTCATTGTCTCAGAATATGTAAAAAAAAAAAAAAAATGGGTTGTGTGTATGTTTATACAGCCTAGAACTTGGTCTGCCTCAGAGGGGCGACGAGTCTCCCAGCTGTATATGAGCAATTTAGCCAGTGCAGTACAACCGCTAGCCTGGGGTCTTTAACGTGCGTCACGCAGTAGTGATACACGACCGCACGCCGGTACGATGCTCATCCAGATCGAAACGGGCAGGGGTGGGGATTGAACCCAGGATCCCTGGGTTCTGCAGCGCGAGCTCTCGCTCCACGTGCTCCGAGCTGGTGTACGCAGCCCACTCGGCCACCGATCCCCCCTGAATATGTACAAAGCTGTCCAGTACAATGTCGAAGACACGATTTCTTGGTAACGGCGGACTCTGTAATCTGCCAACAAGGTTTAATAAAAACAAAAGAGAGAACTAAAAAGAAAAACACAGTGAGACGTATATGTTGTGGCATCAAACCATCTTTCTTTTCTGCTGCCTTTATCCTGTTATTTCCGTTCGAGTGTCTTGAACCACGTCATTATAAAACCACCTGGCTTACGCACTTACTGCGACCTAAGATAGGCAGCACGAGTTCCAGAAATAACAGCCGTAAAACAAAATCCAGTTTTCACTCGTTGCCGCTACGCGAATAAAAATCGGTACAAAAATGTCAGCGACCCATGCAGAACGTACGTGGAATGCCTCCGCGTCGAAGCTCAGAAAGTGAAATATTGTATCTATTCTCGGAGACAAGTCTTTGCGGCATTGCTGAAGAGAGGAACGGAAAAGGGGGGGGGGGGGGGGGGGGGGGGGGTGCTTAGGTTTCATCGGCGGTGAGCGTATACCACCTAGAAGGCAAGGTTTGCGCAAAACCTAACCGATTATTATTTCGTCGCGCTCAGTATAATAAACGAGGAGCATATGGCCATGGCAGCACAAGATGGACGTAAACAGGCGCCTGACAATAAGAATATAAGCGACACTATCCAAAGATATAACTGGAATTCTTTGCTTGATCTAGATCACATCACTCTCTACGATACGTTAGTTGCAAAATTTAAGAAAATATACAGACATTCTACTAGAACAATAAAGTTGAAGCCGAGAAAAACATTAAATAATTAGATCGTCAAAAAAAAAGTAGATAAGAGTGTCGAAAAAAAAAAGAAGAGAGAAAACAGGCTAGGGAATCCGCGTGGTACAAAATGAAAGGAAGAATTTAGACGACAACGAAACAACCCCAATGCAAAAATTAGACTTGGTAAAAAGAGATTTCAAATGATAATGTAGATGCATGTATACGGAACATTTTCGGTTCAACAGACTTTGATAAGCTCAGCAATGAGTTTCACGATGTCTTTTTTACAAAGGTAGAAGACTTGCGTAACCAAGTAAACAACACAATACGAAACGTTAAGCTATTTAAAGGAGCGATGCAACAATTTTTGTACTGTGCACAAATACCGCTTAAAGCGGATCCCTAACGTTAATGACCTATGAAACACGCGTTCGTTTCTCACCCCACGCAGTAGAAGTCCCAGAAAAAAAATTAAGAAAAACGAGCAGCGTTCACCCCCTCAACTCGCAGCCAGAACAAGCGGCCACGTGATATGGAGCCGATTATATGCCGCCAGTGTTGATCATAGCCACGCGCTGGGGTTGGCAAAGCGCAGGACACGTGCTGAGTTCCAGACATTGTTATGGCTCGGCTGTTGTCGTCGTTGCAGCGATTGGACACGGGTCACAACCCAAATGCTTCTCGAGCTAGCAATTGTCACGAGCCCAAGTCGAGTGCCCACGCAATGCCCGGGTCCAATCTATGAACCGCATTCAAATATCGTCACTTGGGTGTATTGCGATCCCCGAGTTACGTCATAAAATTTTGCAAAGGAGAGATTGAATGAAAATGATCGCTTTTGTCCTTGAAATTACACCGCAACAAAGGAGTTTCTTGGTCAATGGCGTTGCGTGTGAGTATCCTTGGGTCCCAGGTGTGCCAGTAAGCTCGCGCAGAGAGAAAAACATTCCAATTGAATATCGTTGCACAGCTCCTTTAAGGTATTCAACTAATTCTGCATACTTGCCCGAAATGACAGAATCGGATCTAGAATACAGAGTTAACGGTACGCCAATAACAAAGACACCAGGATTTGAAGAAATAAGATTCAGAGATATAAAAAAAAATAACATAGGCTGCTTAAAACACGTTCTGCTTGCTATAATAAATGGTAAGTTGTCTACGGGAAATAAACCCACTAAGTTCAGCGTTTCAAAAGTACTTCTTATGTATAACCGAGGAAATAAGAAATAATTAACTAATTACAGACCGATCGCACAGTTATTGGCAATTATTCTGGTAATGAAAAATTTGTTCTACAAATCTTGACCTCGTTTTGTGACTAATGTTAACTAATAAGCAATCGTCAGTACAGGTTGCGGCAGCAAACCGGCACGATACTTTTACTTGAAAATATAACAGACTTCATTAATGAATAAATTGATAACAACAAAAAAAAAAACCTAGCGCTATTCTTAGACTTGCCAAAAGCCTTTGGTACAATATATCACTCATTTTCGGTTGAATAAAAATAGATAAAATTGGTTTCAGAGGGCAGTTTTGTGCATTCTTCAAAATTTACTGCACAGGAAGAACCTAAATAGTTTGAGTAGGAAACAGTACAAGTCCTGCTGCGCACCTCACATGTGTGTGCCTCAGGATTCGGTGTGGGGTCTCATAATATTCAACATCTTTCAAGGGATCTTCCTTAAAAAAAAAAAAAAGAAGAAAGTAGCAGCGAGCTGATGACACTGCCCTGGTAATTATATACGAAGATTATAATTCTGCGCTTTTCATTTTACAGAAAAATATCAAACAAATCGTGAGGTGGCTTTCATAAAGCCATGTTTTTGTTTACAATGACAAATCGATCCTAATATGCTTTCAAACTTAACAGAAGCACATTACTCTTACTCCGCCTATATTTTTGCAATCATGTGAACTTTGACAGTGATGTTGCTCACCTCTACTTTACGTCAATCAAACCAGACACCTTGGTACATATTACGACGAGTATTCATCCTGGAATCATCATACTGACAAGTATTCATCGACGAGTATTCATCCTGAATCATCATACACTCAAACACTTGCGAATAATGTCGTCATACCTTCATAGACTGCGAAGTTTTCCAAATATGAATCTAAGGGGATTGATTTACCAGAGGCTAGGCGAGTCAAAGCGGAGATATGGTATAACAATTTATGCATTTTCATCAAAATATAAACTACAAAAAAATAAACAACCATATACGGTTACTTATTCGTTGATTCCGCGATGTCAAGTTGCTGGGAAAAAAAGACCTCTCGCAAAATCGAAGCGATCCTAGCGGCGTATTACCGCGCAAAGCATCTTGGGTACCTTTTGGCGACCGTTTCGGCATCGTGTTAACCCACTGCTCACGGTTTCGGTTCCGATTTGCCAGCCTCAATTCACAAAATCCCGCCGCGACAAAATATATTGCTTGCCTTTTCGGATATCTGACGTTACTAAAATTTATGGCGTGACCTACCAGTACGAATATAACGCCTGGGCACGTTTTTGGGGGCATCTCACGCACCAGAGTTTGTGCGCAGGTAAACAAAGGAAGACGAAGAAACGCTTCTGGTCGATAACCTCGTTCCATCGTCTCAATGTCTTAAGCGTGTTTCACATGCAGCGATTTTGGCCCTAGAGCGGCGGGATTTCTGCCGTCGCGGCGCTCGTGCCGCTCAACCGCCGGTGCTGGCCAGAGCGCCGCGACGGCAGAAATCGCACCGCTCTAGGGCAAAAACCGCTGCATGTTAAACACGCTTTAGGCTTCTCAAATGATCCGTGATCCGGGATGATCATGCCGCACTCTGGAGTGGTAGCCGGACCGGCAGAAAAGTAGGGGACGCGGCAGCCAATACTCCTGCTCATCGCTAAGTCTAGGCAGGCCTAATTAGGGAGTTTTCGTAGATCGCTTTCGCCGTCCCGCAAAGCCCTCCGCAACACGCTATGCTACCCGGAACTCTACAGTCAAGGCCATCGGCGCGCAGGCGCATTAGCGGCGTCTTCGTTGCGGAGGGCTTAGCGGAGTGGGAAGCGCGGTCTATCCCTAGTACGTCCGTTGGAAGTCCGTGTTTCAACGCGGGCTCTCGCGAAGATGAACGGGCGCAATGCGAGCCAGCGCTGTCTTTATTTTCATGCAGTGCCGAGACGCACTACTTCGTTAACGAGGCAATCAAAATCGAAGCCATGCCGCTCGCCTCTCCATGGCCAAAGACGTCCCATAATGCAACGCGCTCAGTGTTGTATGCAGGGAATTTTGAAAGTACCATAAAATCCCGTAAGGACGACCCTTTTTAACGGATCGCCCATCCCGGTGTTTATTTTTTTTAATTTTTTTTTGTCTAAATATTTGTAACATTAAAATTCCGAACATCGCCCACCCCCCGAATCCCGTTGGACGTCAAGCGATATCTGATGGGAATCGCGCATCAACGGCGCGATCTGTGGTAGCGGTACGTCTGAGAAGCAAGTTCTTACAGTGTTCCCGCGTTTTTGTTTGCGATCTGCGCGCATTATATCGGCTCCCCTAACAAGCGAGTTGTTCCCACGTGTGTATATATTGCATCGTGAAATGCGTATCTGCTGCATTCGCGATTTGCGCTATCCGTTCCCGAGTTTGTGGCGGATTCACGTGTTTTATCCGGGATTGGCGCGCGTGATATTAATACGTATTCGTACGCGCACGAATTGCCCTCGCGTGTATATTGCATCGTTAAATGCGATTCTGTTGCTTCCGCAACCTGCGGTATTTGTTTCCGTGACACGCAAGTTTGTAGCGTATTCCCGCGTATTTGTCCGAGATCTGCGCGCGCGATATCGGCTTCCGTGACAGGCAAGATTGTAGCAGGTTCCCGAGTGTTTATTGCACCATGAAAATTTTAATCCGCTGCGTCCACGATCTTCCGTATCCTTTCCCGTGAGATGCTAGTTCTAAGCGAGTTTCTGCGAGTCACAGGCTGAAGTTGAGCTAGTTGGTACATAATTTAGGTAAATGGTCAGCTAGAACGAGAGGGACAAACACAGACACGGAGAAACAGAGACATACACACCGCTGTGTATGTCTCTGTTTCTTCCTGTCTGTCCCGCGAATCTGCTGCGTCGGCTACTTGCGGTATCCTTTCCCATGACACGGGAGTTTGTAGCGAATTCCCGCGTGTTTATCGCATCGTGCAACGCGAATATGCCATGTCCGCTATCTGCGGTATCAGTTCCCGCGTCACGTGGTTTGTAGCGGGTGCCCCGGTGCTTATCATTAATGTTTGATAAAGTTTTGCTGTGGCATCCCCAAAGATAGCCCACCCCATGTTTTTCACCTTTTACCTCTTCACTTTGGGTGGGCGTTCTTACGGGATTTTACGGTAGTCTATTGCCCCGTCTGGAGCGGGCCTTAGAGGCATTTACAACTCACAGTGCGAAATGGCCGTTTCCGACCGGAAACTTTTCTCAGCGATTTTGGGGTTGCGAGCGACTTGTTGTTCCCATATCCCAGCGCGACAACGCGAGTTGCATGGAATCGGGTCCGGCTCCTAACTGTCGAGCATCTCTAACAACTGGGAAACGTTTAAAGCTACTGTAGCCTATCAAGGACGCGGTAATGTCGAAGGGCCTCCCTTGTGGTGGCGGCGATAACTGAACACGACGGTTCTGGTGTAAAGTAGAACGCTTCGATAGTGAGTGGTTTTGGGGGATATGAAACAGTATTCTCAACGCCATTAAAACGTATTAAAAAAAGACGCTAATAACGTGTAACTTTGCGTCTAGATAGCGCAATAAAATTACGATTTTGATGATGGTGATAAATAAACAGAGCAATTTAAGCATCAGGGGTTCCTGAATGTCGGCCCGGGAGACCCGTGTTGCGACGTCGAGACGTTGAAAAAAAAAAAAGACTGTGGAAAGAACAGCGTTAAATCAGTCGGCTCTTGTCCTTTAAAGGACGACGACCAGTTTGCGCTTTCCACTTTTCCCTCGCTTCCTCCTTTCCTTCCTTCTACCCTGACCACCGTTGCCTGTTTCCTCCTCCCCCATGGTGAGGACGATCTTCTGCCTTGCAGAATTTCGAGTCTGGTCGTCGGCCTTTAACGTGCATCGTGCAGTAGCGATACACGACCGCACGAACTGAACACCGTGTCTCTTGTATAGTATATGAGCAGTGTGAATCGGGCTTAAGGCCACGGTCCCACTGAATGTGGCAGTTTAGGTACTTTTTGGCAGGTCATTACTCATCTTTTTCTTAAATACTGTTTTGCGGGATTGATGTCATTCGAAAGGCAATACAATCCTCTTTCTTTTGATATTATGTATGTGTTGGTTTTTACTGCTCATGCGCATTTGTAGCGTTGCGAATATGATGGCGCGGACCCTCACTTGCTCCGCTAGTTCATGTTTCATGAAGAATCCATTAAAGATAACACGGTTCCAATATGGCCGTTTTGTTAAGATGATGTCAAAGCAGAATGTAACGATACACTTATTTGGTATTTGCACTACTTTGTTTTTTTCATCCCTCCAAAGATTGCCCTAAAATTGACATTTTTTCCGCACAAATACGTTTTTACTGACACGCGCTAGGGCAATGAAATTAGCTACAAATGTAGTGCTTATAATTGGTAATATACAAAAAAAAATTTAATGTTGTGTAAAATTTTTTTGTTTAGATATTTTATATCAAACGTAGCACTTTTTTGTGCTTCGAGTCATAGTACTTCAAATGCCGCTGAGTAAATAATTACATATGATAAAATCTTTTATAACATTTAGAGCTACAATGGTTGCCCAAGAGGTGCACGATGGCTTTTTTTCATTTTCAAAGTCATAACGCTCCAGGAGCGTCTCAAACTTACCTGTTTTGACGCATATCTTTTTTGGAGATCAAACAGATTTATTGGCATCTAATAATATTTATTGTTTGGAATAGATATACATTGCGATGTATCAAATTTTCACAATGATCTTGCTTTGGTTTCTTAATAGGTGTAGAGCTTAGCTAATTTTAAAAAAACAATTAAAAACTGTCTGGGTGTTTTGTTGCGCTACCTGGCGGATGGCAGACAAACTGCTGATTTCTAATGTTCAAGAAATTTCCGAGGGCGGCGTTGGCGTCTGTATCATCATCAATCTCCATGTCTTTTTACCCTCACATTTAAAAAAAATATATTGGAAGATTTACTATCGATAACTGAATAGTTTAAGTACTGGGTCAGGTTAATAAATCTAAGACAAATAATTACACAAGTGTAGCGTGATATAATGTGTTCATTATTCGATATGACTGAAATCAATAAACAATGAAGACGAAGAGGAAAAGAATACACCTGAGTTCACTTTATGCCTAGAGTCACTAAATGAGCTTTAAGGTATCGGCACTCCCTTCCCCAAAATTGTTTTGGGCGCCGCCATTTTGGGTCTTGATCAGAGCAAACGCAACTGCCGATCATCATGATCCAAAAGTACGACTTCCTCAGCATTAGATGTGGTTCTAGGAAGCTGATACAATATTGCAATGCTCTGTCGCGGGTTGTTTAAACATTTGTGGGAGACGGGAAAGCGTTTCCTGTGATTTTAGATAAAGCTTCAGGTAACTGGCAACCATGATTTTAAGCCAAAATATGGCCAAGTGTCGTTACTCTGAACCGTAGCCAATTTACTGGCACAAGCGGGAACAATGAGGAAGAGGCAGGTGTCAAAAGGTAGTGGCTTGTGGAATCCACGGGGCTTACGTCATGGCCCCTCCAGGTATTACAAGCCTCTTGAACAAGACCATGAATAGTGTCATTAAATAAGCTACGCGTCATAGTAGCGACACTTGGCCATATTGTGGCTTAAAATCATGGTTGCCAGTTATTTGAAGCTTTATCTGAAATCACAAGAAACGCTTTTCCGTCCTCCACTTCAAACAGTTTGCGACAAAGCAAGGCAACATTACATGAGCTTCCTAACACCGAATCTAATGCTTAGGATGTCGCACTTTTTAATCATGACGATCGGTAGTTGCGCCTGCTCTGCACAAGCACCAAAATGGCGGCGTTCACAACACAGTCGGGGAAGAGAGTGCTGATACTCTAAGCGCAGCTCATTTATTGGCTCTAGTTCCCGCGAAACTCCTTTTCCCTGACTGAAACTGAAAGTAAATATGAATAATACACCATTATTATAGCGTCTTTATTTATAACCAAATACACATAAGGAAAGGAGAAAGCGGGCGGGTAGGAGAAACGCGAGTGTTATGTGCGACCGTTCTTACCGTCTCAAAAGAGAGAACGCACGAGCTTGCGCTGGTTTAAAAAAAAAAAAGACATTCAAAGAAAAGAGGCGGCACGCTGTGTTCTTTGTTATTATGCGTCTAATTGCAAATTATTTTGTGTATGCTTATACAGCCGGAAGTTAGTCTGCCTTAGTGGGCGTCTGGTGTCTCAGCTGTAGATGAGCAATTTAGCCAGTGCGGTACAACCGCAAACCTGGGGTCTTTAACGTGCACCACGCAGTAGAGATACACGACCGCACGCCGGTACGATGCTCTTCCAGATCGAAACGGGCAGGGGAGGGGTGGGTTCTGCAGCGCGAGCTTTCGGCTCCAAGTGCTCCGAGCTGGTGTGCGCTAAATTATGCACTCGCCACCGACCCCCCCCCCCCCCCCCCCTTTGTGCGTCTAATTTATATACAGGTATAAGTATTTGAAGATCGACAATGAACGTCGATCGTCTCGAGGTAATGTAACGTAATAACATTATATGAATAATAAACTTGTTGAAGGACTGAACGACTCAATTTTTCAATTCTTGGATTGTAATATGGCGGTAGCGTAGCCTATTGTACTTACTGTTGATGAAGAGCAATATGAGGTGACGAGGTAATGATTAAATGATGAGGCTCTATAAGGACGACGACATTAGTGGGTATCGAACCACGATTTACAGTGCCAGACTTGTTTCAAGTATCGTGTACTCAAAGACTTTCTTCACCCGCAACCGTATATGGTAGAATCAATGAGGATTCTGCTTTACAACTGTACGTGGAACAGGAAAAGTGCACGGTGCAGAAGTGCGGCTTATTCGTTAATATGAGGGACGGATTTCCAGCAGCATTCCCTTATTGACTACTTGGAACAAATGGCCTCGTTGACGTAAAGTGTCCCCGTTCCAAAAGATTCTTATTTATTTATTATTTTATTTATTGTACCCTCAGGGCCCGAGGGCATTACAGAGGGGAGTGGGTTACAAAAGTAAAATCACTAAAAAACAAAAATGACAACCTAAGAATAGAAACACGAACATAAGCAATTTTAACTTAGAAAAGTGGTTAAACACCGCTTAAACATGATGGCATCTGTTACAGACACAACTGACGATGGAAGGTGGTTCCACGTGATTGTTGTTTTGGGGATGAATGAATTATAAAAAGTAGTGGTTTTATAAACAGGTAGACCGATTTTGTGTTGGTGATCGACGCGTGGCGAGACATATGAGGGAGGAGTTAGTAATTTTTGACGCAAGGAAGAATTGTGATGATAAATTTTATGAAACAGACAAAGACGGGGTAACTCACGACGTGAAGAAAGGTTAGGTAGGTTTAAAAACGTTTTCATGGATGTTACGCTTGCACTACGGTGATAGTTAGTAAGAATGAAGCGAACAGATCTATTTTGAATAGCTTCGACTGCTCTTGTAAGTAAGTCAGTACCGGGATCTCATATAGGGGAGGCCTATTCCAATTTTGAGCGGACAAGGGTTTTGTATAGTAGTAGCTTGAGAGATACAGGGACAGATGGAAAATTACGTTTGAGAAAGCCAAGCATACGGTTAGCATTGTTAGTTATGTAGCGAATATGAGGCTCCCAAGACAGGTTCGATGAAATATGGATCCCCAAGTACTTATACGATGATACACCTTCCAACAAAACACTGTTTAGATAGTAGAAAGTAGAGTGCGAGTTAAGACAAGAAACAGTCATTACATTTGTTAGTGTTGAGCTGCATGTTCCATTTGTTACACCAATTAGAAACACAATCAAGGTCAGACTGAAGGATAGCAACATCAGAGGTGTTAGTTATTTCTCGGTAAAGAACGCAATCATCTGCAAATAAGCTAATAGAGGACGAAACGCAGGAAGGTAAGTCGCTGATAAAAATAAGAAAGAGCAGGGGACCTAACACTGAGCTTTGAGGTACGCCTGATGTCACGGGAGCTGGACTTGAAGAGGTATTATTCACAGACACAAATTGAGATAGGTTATGAAGGAAAGTGCGAATCCATGAAAGTACATCCTGATCAATGTTAAGTTTGCTAAGCTTATGGAGTAGTAGATTATGTGACACCTTATCGAAAGCTTTGGCGAAATCAAGGAAAATACAATCCGCCTGGGAACCATGATCAAGAATAAGGTGAAGGTCATGAGTGAAGGTGAGTAGCTGAGTTTCACACGAAAATGATTTACGGAAGCCATGTTGTGCAGGAGCAAAGAATGAATTGGATTCTAGGTGTTGAACGAGATGAGAAAAATAATATGCTCAAGAATTTTACATGGACTGCTTGTTATGGAAATGGGACGGTAATTGAGAGGAGAATGATGATCACCGGTTTTATGCACGGGCACCACTTTACCCACCTTCCAATCGTCAGGTAAACAGCCTAGAGTAAGTGATTGCACAAATAATTTAGACAGTATTATAGAAGAATACTCTTTTGTTCTTAGCAAAAATTTAGAATTAATTCCGTCAACTCCCGCGGAGCAGGATATTTTTAGCTGTTCAATTATCTTTATAATTCCACTTGTTTTAATTAAGATGGGATACATGGGCATTAAAGCGCGTTGTTGAAGTTGAGGTAAAGTTGAAGAAATACAATTTGAAAATGATTAAACAAAAGTAGAATTGAAAACATTTGCACAGTCATTGGTGGAAACAGGTTCACCTGATAAAGTAAACAGAGACAGTGTGGTATTTTTATTGCCGTTAATCGCCTTCCAAAACTGTTTGACGTCGTTGGTTGGTAGTGATGGCAGGGTGATAGAAAAATAAACTGACTTTGCATCCGCGATTGCACTTTTATAAGCATTGGCAGCCTCATGATACTCGAGCCATTTAACCTCCGAATTTGTTAACTTTGCTGCACGAAATTTGGGCTTCTTTTTATTGGAAAGTCTTTTTAGGGTGTTATTGAACCAAGGGGAATTCGAAACAATTGGGATGTTACGTAGCGGTATATGTTTATTGGTTAGGAGCTCAACCTGCGTCTTAAACAATGTCCAATTTAATTCTAAAGAACGGTCAGAAAAGTGGTCTAAGTAATCGTTAAGAAAAAGGCCAAGGGCACCGTTAATAGAGTCATAGTCACCTCTACCACAGTCTCGTATTTTTTTAAGAGTTCGCTGTGCTGTTTTGGCTGGCACATCAAGTGAAAAATGTAGTAGCGAATGGTCGCTGAGAGCCGGCATGAAAGTAACAGAAGAAATAAGTTCAGGTGAAGTTGACAAAATGAGATCTAATACGTTTGCAGTTGTAGCAGTGATTCGAGTAGGAAGAGACACCAGCTGCGAAAAACTGAAGTCATCACATAACTTTATAAAATCTTCCGCATCTGATGAGAAAGGGTTAGAGAAAATATGCGGGTAAGACCATTTTATTTGAGGATAATTGAAATCACCAAGGAGGAGTATAGGAGATGAAGGAAAGTGCACTATTATTGAGTTCAAAACATCATGAAGATTCGAAACAAAAGAAGGATTAGCTGATGGCGGACGATAACACACGACTAAGATAACTTTTTGGAAGTTCAAACACATGCAACAACAAACTATTTCTAAATCACTATTCAAACGCACACAGAAAGAATCAATGTGATCGGCAACTGCCAATAAAACGCCACCTCCATTTTCTGCACCCCTATCACAACGGTAGACATTAAAACGCATATTACAACTAAATAATTCACAATTCCGAACATTCGATGACAGCCACGTTTCGGTTCAAGCTACTACGTCAGCGCTACAAGAATCAATAACTGAACATAATTCATCACGATGACGTAAAATACTCCTTATATTGCTAAAAAGTGCTGACACATTTTTGGATAAAGGAATAGCACCCACGCCCCTTGCCACATGTTATGGTGAAGAAAACGTTTGATGTGTGTTACGAAGCATGTTAACGTTATATCCTTCGCGCCTATCAGATGAGGGCGTTTGATGCAAGTTAAGGGGAGGCCTGTTGACGTTATCACCTTCACTCCTATCAGGACCAGCACCGAGATCAAACACTTCGTCAGACACTGAGTTATACATATAACACCTCTTGTTAATAAACAGTTTATTGTAGCGTAGTTGAAACACATTGTTAGAGGCTTTTTCAAACTCAGTTAGTTTTTTCCTAGCCTGGCGGGTTGCTGGCGAGAAATCTTCACAGATGTAAATGTCACTACCTTTCAACTTAAAACGCGACGAAAATACATAATTCTTGACTTTATTGGAGGAGAATTTCACTATTGTTGGGTGACAGCGATTGGCACCAAAAGCACCGATGAAGTGTGAGCGCTCAATGCAGTCTGGGGGCACCTGTAGCTCAAGAGAGCCAGAAGCAAGCTCGAGAACTTTTCTTTCAGTAACGGACCAATTTCGGACGGAGAATCCGCCAAACCATAAATAATTAGATTATCCCTACGTGATCGATCTTCAAGGTCATTTAGACGGTCATTCGAAGTGGCGTTGTCATAATTCAATTTTTCAGCGAGACATTTCACTGTGTTGAAATCTTGGTCAACCAACTCAAGCGCAGATACTTTAATCTCGACAAGCGTAAGTCGATTACCGATGTCGTTAATTTTTCTTTCGATTGAACTCTGACTTTCTCTTATTTCCTCCACACTGTCTAGTAAACTGTTTTGCCCAACTTCAGATTTCAAAGATCGTTCATTCATATCCCTCACCAGCTGCATCAAATCCGCGAATTGTTTCGCTTGAACATCGCTCATGGGGCCGGGATTAAGTTCAATGTCGCCCGAAGGTGCTAGTAACGATTTTACCACATCAAACCACTCAATGACCGTAACACAAATAACACTTGGGCATGGAAACAGCAGAAGAACGACGTTATTCGTTCGTCTAGTATGTAACGACAGAGAGAAACCCACCTGTACAATGAAGCAGAACGGATTAGAAGACTGCATCCTCAGGCTGTTTCCATGCCCACTGACAGAACTGGCGACGTTCCACGGTTTTGAAGCCTCGTTGATTAGTGTCGATGTCGATGGGGTAGTTTCCTTGTGCCGGGTAAAGGCATACTGCGGCCAGTACGCGAGTACGCCAAAACGTACGTTGGATTTATCTTGAAAAACTGGAAATCCTTCCGTGGCCAGCGTTGTTGTGACGATGACTTGAAGCATACTTAAACCGCAAACGAGTATGAGGCGAAAAATAAGAAAAAGGAGCCTGGTGTGAAAGGTCCAAATCACCACCATAACTTTTAATATCAAATACAAGGGCAGTTACACAATACACAAAGAGAGTTTTGTGATTTAGTTATATTTACACTTAAGGGCATTGATATCCAACGTATTCAGAGAGATGACACCTCCTGGTCAACCAACATAGAGCCTTTTCTACTCAAGTTTTACATCGAAGGCCCGACTTCCGCTGAAATTCCTCACGCAGACGAGTTGTCCGACCGAATAAACTGCCATTACTCCCGACCTGGGAATCTCTCGATCTTTGTTCGTAGGCCATAGTATCATGAGATCGATGGGTGTGGCTCTTCGTCCGCTGAACATTGCTTCGGCGGGTTTTTTTCCGTGTAAGATGAGACCGTCGCGTGCTGCCGGAACAAGAACCTGGCGATTCTTCACTGAACTGCTTCTTCCGCAAGCTTCAAAGGTGCTTTTTTCGTTTCGCACACCATCTGTTCTCATTGCCCGTTAGTTGCAGGATGGTATGGTGCACTAATGCGATGCCTCATGCCGGTTTTTTTTCTTCAAAAACTTGTTTATTTTATTTGAAGCAAGATTTGGCGCGTTATCAGAGAAAAGTATTTTCGGTAGGGCAAAAGTAGGTAAAAGAGACCGTAGAACGTCAATGACGTGTTTGGACGTCGTGGCAGGCATCGTGTAAACTTCCAGCCACTTAGAGTACGCATCGCCCATCACTCCGCAGATGTGGATACGTTTCGCCACCCGCTGACTGAATAGTGGATCGTCTTCAGTTTCTGTTCATGATGGCGTTGGACTCAAGGAAGACTTTGAGTCTCTCCACAAAGTTAGCCCAGGTGCCAGGACTTTTGTCGAAAGCGGTAAGTGTTCGAAACTTCGGCAACGTCGGTAGCCGCGTGTTGTCCTTGACACTTAACATTCGCTGAGAAGAAACTTGCTTGTTCGTCTGCCATGAGTCGTCCAATATCAGGTCATCACCGCAACACCATCTCCCGACAAAACTGGCCTTCATTGTCCGCATGTCCATAGTTAGCAATCACGTCAACTTATAAATTCCCGAACGCTCATAACTGGTCGTCGCTAAACGCCGTTCACTCATAGCGTCTTCATTGCGAATACACGTCTTCCTATTTCTTCTGATGGTTTTCATCATATTCCTCCTAAGCTGTACTTGCAACATTATGTGTGGCGGTACTTCCGAAAATATTGCAACGGCGTCTGTTTTTGTGGGAACCTATACACTCCGTGCGACGCGACTGGCGCGCCGCCGCGCGGCCGGTACCGAAGGTAGGCAGTGAGCACCCCAGAGAAAACGAAACCGAAACCACGCCGCGTACGTTGGTACGCGTTGAAGTCGGAGTGGTGCTGTTGCGCTGGGTTCACAGCATGTAGTGCTGCCTGTGCTGCGTCATTAAGGGCTTCAATAGTTATGCGTCGTATCTCGTGGAGACAAAGTTTCACAGTTTTTCACCTCGCCGATGTTTTGTGGGACAGCGACAACGATGGAGCCATGTCGTACGACGCGAGAAATTTGGTGTCCCGATCATGTCTGCCACTGTGTCGGCACGGCTGACATATTCTATACTGCCGCTTTGCGCTCTGCGTTTGTTTTCGCGCCAGTAACGCCTACATGTGTCAGCGCCGATGGGACGAACTGAAATGCCATCCCACACTCGCGGGTATGCAGTGCCAATTTCGTTGGAGGAATGCCCCCCAAAGAAGTTCCGTCCCCATCATACGTGTCGATGATATTTCAGGACAAATATGGCACGCAATCTGTACTTCATGAAGAAAGATTTGAACGGTAAAAAAAGTGACAAATATAAATCTAAAGAAAACAACCATGAAACTCGGAATCACTGGAGAATCGGCGTTTGAGTATGGAAGTTTATGTGGTGTGCTTTCTTTCTTGGTCAGACTCCTTTTGGATGTGGAAACACTGACACCCCGAGTTCTGCAGGCAATTTTTTTTCTTCTCGTCTTTAGAGCCACCTATCGCAAAGTAATTCGGACTGGAAGTACCGTCCACTGGTCCCTTCCTACCTGTAAAGTGTGCACCTCCCACGGTGAGTGGTATTTTCTGACAGCCTTTGACGTTCAAAGCCAGTTCCCATTTAGTTACGCCGCCCAAACTAAATTTCCACCTGGTTTCGCTATGCCAACTAGTTTTGTTATAATAAGTGTTGTGCCAAGTGACGGTCATGTCAAAGTACCTGTGGGCTGAAAATCAGCACCTCGCACAACAGATTATTACACAACAGCTGACCGCAAAAGCCCTTGGCGGCCAAACCGTGTGTTGGCCGACAACTTCGTTTTCTCGGCTTTGGAACCACCTTTCGTAAAGTTGTTTCAATGGGAAGTACAGTCCACTAGTCCCTTCCTACCTCTAAAGTCTCCACCTCCCCCGACCAGTGTTATTCTCTTGACAGCCTTTTCATGGTCAAAACCGGTTCCCATTGAGTTACGCTGCCCAAACCAAATTTTCCCCTAATTTCCCTATGCCACCTTTTTTTTTTTTTTTTTTTTTTTAATAAGTGCTGTGTCATGTTACTGTCAAGTCCAAGCGCCTGTGTGCCCAAATCTGCACTTTGCACAGCCCGCTATAACACAACATTGTGGGTCCAATATTGGATATACCGTACAGCTTTATTTCTTTATTCGTTAGAAACAACTTTCACACCTGCTGTGTTAATGAAACTTGGCACACTTCGTGCAGAAACTTAGTGGACATCTTACTCGCCTCCAATATCATCGTTCCAGCAGTCCTACGTTTACAGCGACGAGTGAAATAAATTTCCCACTCAAAGCAATTATGGTGGCGGCCGTCTTGCTTTTCGGAAAATTGCTCCAACTCCTTTTTTGGCTGCAACTAGAGAAATTCCCCCGAATAACGACTAAAACTCAATATATAAGAAGAGGAGAACAGCTAAATGCCCTTCTTAGGTCTGCCCCAGCATTCATGCAACGTCACCCTCAACGAATCGGCTCAAAAAGCAAAAGTTTCGTCCGTGCGCGCTTCCGCCGCCACAGCTTGGCATGCGAAAAGGCGCCGCAGGCTGCTGAACGCGCCTCACGGTCGAACGCCAGCTCCTCCGTTAGCGGCGCTGCGCGCGTTTTTCAAAGCGCCCCCTATAGTTCCCGCACGGAGTGTATAATGTAACAACCTTTACAACATCTTCCGGACCCCGTGAAACATAATATTTCGTGACCTTGTTTTAGTCGTCATTAAGTACCGTAAATCGCGAAGCAGTTTACTCGACGTCCGCTTCCACTGGTGTCTTGGAAGATTGAGTCTACTGAGCGTGCATTCCTGCAGAGGAAATTTTCCTTGATAGAATATTGACACGTAAATCAACATTTGGTTCCTTTTTGGTAAGATTTATTGCAAAAGCCCGTTGTGACCGCCGAACCGCATGTCCCTATATCAGAGAACAATTTATACCCAGCCTGGCATTCTCGCATACATCCATTTGATGGGCCACGCTACTTGAGCTCGCTGAGCACAGCTGGCAGCGGCGCGAGCAAGGCCACGAGGGGAACGGGATGGTGCTCGAGCCATTCCACTGTGAAACAATGTTCCGGCCACCCCACTAAAGCCCCTCGATATGTTTCCGTTTGTCTTGCAAGTAGCGTCAAATGCGCTAGCGCACGTGGCCCGTGTCTCGAGCGGCCCTTGGAAGCAAATGGCGGCCCAGCACTGAAATGAGCGGCCCTTGGAAGCGAATGGCGGCGGAGCGCCCGCTCGTGGCACGTGTCTCGCGCGTTTCCACAACAATGGTTGGCGGTACTTGTAAAAAACGACTTTATTAAGGGGCTTTACACCCCACGGGTGCGTGTCGCCATCTATTGGTTGAACTAACGCCTTGTTCAAGATGGCTGCCGTGGGACCGCAGCCTTAAAGGGAAACTGAAACGGTTCTCTCTTTGAGGAAAAACACTTCAATCGTTTTCATTCGGCCACAAAAATCACAAATATCAATATATGTTTTTCTTTAGCTTGGTGCACCGAGGTTGCGAAAATTCACTTTTAAAGTCCCGGAGCGTGACGTCAAAGCTAGAGTGTTTACGGAATCCCCGCACTCGCGCATCTTGGGCACCTACCAAAGCTACGCAGGCGCACCCCCACCATGTTAAAAAAAAAAAGAGATAAAAAAAGATGTCACGGTTGGTGCCAGTCATCGTTACTAGATTACCTCAGTTGGACAACTCCCACGGAAGGCAGCACGCCCCCTTAATCAATTCAGTCCGCCTCCCGTCGTTTGATTGAGTTTTGATAACTGTGTTCCATAAAGTAAAACCGTATATTGGAAGAGTTTGGTCATTCACTGGTTTGAATAGGCGAGCACCTCGTGACCAACCACAGGCCGCGAAACAGCTCCTAGCGAAGGTCGTGAGCTCTAAAAATGCGACTCGACTAATTTAAGCCGTTTTAGCGTCGTTAGAGTAAAAAGGTGTAACTCCTGTTGACTGAAAACTTGACGCATGTGAGGTTTTCGTCACGTCCATATTCAACGTTGGAATTAACGAACGCGCCTTCCAAACCAGAGCAAACTGCGTAATAATAATTAAAAAAAAACTGCCGGACGCCAACGACCGTATAACCTCAAAAACAAGTGCATCTCCACGTGGTGAATGATGTTGATTGGGGCGAAGCTCTGGTGGTGCTTGTCTGCGTCTACGCTGAGCCGCAGCATGCCGAGCCTCTCGTTCGTTTTCATCCATGTCACGCTGTGGTAAAATGCTCAAATGCGTATATAACCACGTTCCATACCACACGTTCTCCTTCTGACATGGATGAAAACGAACGAAAGGCTCGACATGTTGCGGCTCACCGTCTACGCAGACAAGCACCACCAGAGCTTCGCCCCAATTAACATTATTCCCCACGTGGAAACGCGGTTTTTTTTTTCCCTACACGAGCACGGGAGCACGTGCTCACGTGCTCGTGAGCACGTGAGCGCTTGAGCTCATGAGCAGGAGCACGAGCCCCCGACGCCGGACATCGGACGGACATATGGACATGGATAGCCCCTAAGGATCTTGGCCCCTAAAATAATCTTCATTGGCTCAAGAGAGCCGTGGCACCGCGAAAAGGCGACAGCCTTTCCGTGGTGCCACGTCTAGTGATGGTGATTATTAGATGATATGTACAAGGGGAGGACGACGCGGTCTTCTCACCATCGCAAGCAAAGTTGCTCGAAGGTTCTAGCAACGGTGCTCACGCGGTGACCTCCCGCGAGCTGATCAATGAACGTCTTAGATGGAAAATCTTTGGTGGTTTGGTGGTGTCACCGCTCACGTCAGGGAAGTCAGCGGGTTCCAGGAGGTGGCTCAGGTTTGGTAGACGGCTGCCACCCCCAAGGCATTCGCGTCAAAGGCTTAGACATAGTGCCGCAGACACCCGACGTAGCATCTTGTTATCGTCATCGTCGTCCTACTGTAGTTGCGATCCTTGCCGCTGCGAGATTGAACGCTTCTATTTCACGCTTTACATGTGGTTTCCTGTATTGTGACGTAGAGACTTCTGTTGACTGGGCGACGCTGCGTCGCACTTTTAGCTTACACTTTAACCGCCGGGGCAATATTCGGCGCTGGCGGCGGCCTTTGCTCCGCCCATTGGCCAAACTCTCCAAATGTACGGCTCTGCCGTAGAGTACGACGTGGAACACCGTCCAGACGCTGAACTTGAGCAGTGCCGTAACTGAGATAATCTAATGACGTTGGCGTCAGTGCGGGATGAATATACCCGGAAAACTTGCAATTGCACGCGCTGCCCACACGAGCGACACGCGCTTGGCGGCTAAAAGATTTGGGTATGACGTAACGACTGGTCGGAGGTTTTTCGGGTTTTTCCGCATTTAATTACGTCTTCGGAGGGGGGGGGGGGGGGGGAATGAACGTGATATTCTATTCAAATTTACGGGATAAAAATAGTCTAAAAATCACATCCAACTCCTTCTTTTTTTTTTTATCTTTTTCATGTTTTCTTTTTTTTTTTAACAACGGACAGCACTATACTGTTTTGCGTCGTGCTGCCCGCTTATTTGCGAACTTCGTCCGGGGTTCTTGCCCGTATGTCGGAAGCCGGCAGTCGAATTCCAAGAGTTACCGCGCCTTGAATATCATTAGGATTCTGCGGTGCATCAGCAGATTACACTTCGCAAACAGATATGGCGACGCGACCTCTCTTCCGTCGCTATTTTGTTTTTCTTCGTGGTTGCCCGTCCTTTTTGGTTGCCTTCCTTAACGTGTGATTATCGCGTCTCGTACTACCAGGTCTAGAATTAAGCTTCAGAACGTTTCCACTACACTGTCGCAAGCTTTCGGGTGGAAAACAAACAAACGAAAATCGGAAGAACGCTACAACGCACACAAACATTGACAGACAAAAATACGACACAGACGCGTGCTTCGGGAAGGAAATTACCCAGCCGCCGGGGTATCTTTGGTGTCCACCGCGCATCAAGTAAGCGACCAGCGTGGCGATTACAGCAGTACAAGCAAACAGCTCACGCAACAAACCTTCGCTTTAACGAGCAGGAGCCATGGCTCTCCCTTTCGAACGATGCAAAAAATAGTCTACACGACTTCGACAAGCGAAGCCGAATGACGTCAATGAATGCCATTGACGTCATAGGGAGATAGCGAACATCAGCAACAGGTCCAAAGCAAGAGATGCAAAACAACAACGACAACAACAAAATCCAATTCAGAAACAGAGACCGGCGGACAAAGTCAAAGACCTCAGCCGATGGGATCCGGAGGCTGTGATTGGACACGTCGTTCGCGGCAAGCTTCTCCGCCGTCCAATCAGCGACTAGGGCGGGAAAGCTGGCCCCGAAAGGCCAAGGAACCCCGTCACACGGGGCACGGGGCACGTGTCTTTTATTAGACCGAACGGCCTCGACTGAAACAAATACATAAAGTAAAACCAAAGCGCACACGATCGGAATTTTGAGCATTTGCTTTACATAACCCCCAGTAAATTCCGTGGTGCAAGTATACACGCGCTCAGGTCCACTGCAACTACCGCATTTTCCAGTTGCTTCTAAACGGATGATTAAAAAAAAAATTGGTATATAGGTCGAGCGGGGGACGAAAGTTCACCGATGAAACGCTCACCGCTAAGCTGTTGGATGCGGAGAAAAGCTCTTAGACCTTTTGCCGTGTGTGGGAAAAAGCACTCCTACGAATTTGTGCACCGAGCGTTTAGTGAGCTCCAAACATTCACTTGCCTGCTGAATTTAAGGTTGTCTGAAGTATATTTGGACGGCATAAGTGCATGCGTTTATTTTGCACATAGCTATAAGATATCGCTTTTTACGATGTACCTCAAGTACACCATGAATGATTCGACAAAAATAAAACAAGAATTTTATGTGGAACGGCAATTAAAAAAAATAGTCTGGTTTAAAAACATAAAACCAGGCTGCTACTTGAGCAGTTCCTGGATGTTTGTACATTATTGTATTAACTTTCATGTAGAAACATAAGCTATACCAAAATTTCACATTTTACTCTTGTTTAAGAAGGTAAAACATTATAATCTCTTTATTGCGGCTACGTCAGAACGGCGAATCCCGGACAAAAAAAGTCACCGGACAAAAGCTCACCGGACAGAAGCTCACCGGACAAAAACTCACCCATTTTTTCACGGACCCGGACAAAAGCTCACCAGGGGAAAATTTCATGTTGGTCTTAACACGAGTGCGGACAACTTAAGTGCATCCGTGCGGCACTAAAATGCAACAATAAATTAGATATGACAGGCGCATGGTTTGTTGATTAGAGTAGAAACAAGTTTTTTTTATCGATTGGTTAGAAGCGAATGCAGTCCCTTACTAGCTCCAGCAATCTTTGTAGATCTTGGCGCACAGCTTTCTAAATTGGTCATCTGTTTTGTACTTGTCCAAAAGGCCCAACTACCGTTCCTTCAAACTATTTTTAAAAATTCGCAACTCAATGGTGTGTATATTACAGTTTTGTTTTAGTTTCCCTTCACATAACCTTGAGATAATTCTTCATTTCAAATACATCTATCACGCTCAATGTTGGAAAAAAATTAATTTTCCTTGCCATTCACTTTAAATATTACCATGAACCCTAAGAAAACCAATGCATTAGTAATGAAGAGACATTGCGCCTAACCTTTATGTGCGCGTTTAGTGTGACATAACAACAATAAAAAAGCCAGGTCACCGAAGAGTGACACTGCTTCTTCGGTCACTCTTTGGGTTCGAAAACTTCGGTTCACGAAGTTTCTTGGGCGTGGCACAAGGGTGCTGCGGCATACCTCGAGTCATGTAAGATTGATCTTATCAGCTCCACTCAGTTTCAACCTGAATTTTGGTCCCAAATCGTTGCTTCTCTTCCTCTTATGGCTTATCTGTCGACACCTTTCCAAGGAATAGGATGGCAGTTATCTTAAAAATGATGCAATGTTCTATCGCGTCCGCACATTATCCCAGTCCGTGTTTCACCCGGGTAGCAATAAAAAAAAGGTGAGCTTTTGTCCGGGTCTGTGAAAAAACGGGTGAGCTTTCGTCCGGTGAGCTTTTGTCCGGTTACCCAGGACGGCAACAGTCTTGTGAAAACAGTCAACATGGAAGTGGAACGACGGCTACAGTA
Organism: Ixodes scapularis; assembly: GCF_016920785.2. NCBI lineage: Eukaryota > Metazoa > Arthropoda > Arachnida > Ixodida > Ixodidae > Ixodes > Ixodes scapularis. The sequence continues at coordinate 15,865,693 of NW_024609882.1, read as the reverse complement.
GATCGCCCTGCTTTGAAATGAATACCGCCTGCGTGAGAGGTACCTGTAGATATAGTTGGACTAGTTATACAACTTTATATCGACATCCTCGCTAAAAAAAAAAAACAAATTGAGTTTTTCGGGGGCTTGTCAAAGCACAGTCGAGCTTTTCTCCGAACCCACCAAAAAGTAGGTGATCTTTCCTTCGATGTGAGCTTATATCCGGTGAGCTTTCCTCTTGTGAACTATTCTCTGGTGAGTTTTCCTCCAGGGTTCATTAAGTCGCATTCGCACGGTTTAAGGAAAGGGGGGGGGGGGGGGGGGGAAGGGGGGGGGGGGAAGGGGGGATTGAGCTTTAGAGCAGAAGAGACCCTTTCCAAAATTCGTGCCACCAGGTGGCTGAAATGGTGGTACAACTTTTGCCGTACTCATGGCGGCAATGAACCTGTAGCCTGCAGTATTTTATCAGACACCGTCACTTTCGCATGTCAACGGCAAACGAGAACGCGCTCTTCACTGTACAGCCCTTTCCCGATCATTTCTTTCAGTGGCTGATGGCCACAGAGACGCAAGCAGTCAGAACGAAGCGCCAAACAAGAGATTGACTGGACCCGAGTTGTAGAAATGAACGCTTACGCAGCCCTTGCATTCGCTCGCTGCTTCGCAACGTGCCAATGTCTCGAATGTATAGGCCTCGAATACTCAGCTTACAAGTATCTTCAACATGTTCCTTCATCAGTAAACAGAAAGCCGCCATTAGTACGGCACATACTGTATGTCATTTTTCAAATGATGATGATGAGAGTGACCAATATGGCCAGAGTGAATTTCAGAAAGGAAATACTCGAACGCCGTCCAGCGAACCCCCTAGAGCAGTATCAAAGCTATCAGAGGCTCGCCTTTCTTAGGCCCCCGCGACCACCACTTCGCGCACCTCTGGTCTACAGGACCGAAAAGCGAAAAGATGGGACCTTAAAACGATAAACAAGCCCCCTTTTCCTGCCCCCCGCCCTTCTTTTTTTTTTTTTTTTTGTTTGTTTCGTAAAAAAAGGGGGTGGTGGGGTTTCCGTCGTGTCAACCCCCCAACTTCCTCGTGCGACCTTGAAAAGCTGTCAGTTTTTCAGCACTAGACGGCCTTGATAAGCCGGTCTCCCGTCTCTTCAAGGGTCGTTGCCTCTGCGGGACGCGTACTCTTTCGTGCAAGCCAGAAATGGAAGGGTGAGGGGGCTCGAAGCAACATGCATTTCGGCCAAAGTGTTTCCCGGCAGCAATCAAAGTCTAACCTCAGGCCAACGGTTAGAAGCGAGGAAAAGTGGCTAGTGGATAGCGACAGGTTCAAAGGATGTTTGTGAACACCGGATACCAGGAGCATACTGTCAACCCACCCGTCAATCAATCAACAACGAAGTCTCCGAGAAAAGAAGAGCCGAAAAAAAAGCAACCTATCCTCATTTCTTTCGCCGTGCATCTGACCTCTCCTAAACTATTTACAACGTCCTTGACGAGGAAGACTTCTGAGAGGTACTTTTTTTGGATGTCGGAGCATATCGGTGCGCGCTACCTTCGCTTATCGAACTTCACTGTTAATGTTGTGTAAACGCTGGTCCGAGTTAATGTCATCGGATCCTGAGAAAGTAGCGGCAAGCTCCCCCCCGTATGATGTCCATTTTCGTTCATGGCATGAGCTGTTTCTCCTTGACAATTCCATTCGCGGTGAGCCGATCTAAATTCGCTGGTGACGAGTAGCTTTATAGAGACGTTTCTCGAATACAAATATCTTTTTTTTTTCTTTATCGACGCTCCAACGAAAGAAGCGCATATCTCGGCACCGCCAGAGCAATGTCAGCTAATCGGCTAGACTAACCCTCTCCGAATTTCATTATTATTTTAATAAAACGATTTTCTCTCTCTCTCCAGAGCACGCGCTGCCGGTGCCAGGCGATGCCAAAAAATAATTTTCTTGCTTTGAAATACGCAAGAACAATGTAATTGAAAGAGATCTGTGGAGATGGGCATGATTGATAAGTTCATTGCATAAACAGTGCCAAAGACGCTTATATTGGCGAGGAACGACCATTGTAAGAGATTTGTGGAGATCAGCACGATTGATAAGTGGACTGCATAAACAGTGCCAAAGACGCTTATATTGGCGAGGAACGCTTTCAGTACAGCGATGCTCCACGGCGATCTTGGCGCGACTGTTTCAGAACGACCCTTTGGAAGTCGGGAAGATTTTAATAGAAAGAAACGGCGATTTCCACGGCAAACTGAGACTGACCAGCCAATCACCTTGCGAGGTTTTTGCGTCCGTATGTTGGTACCTGTTCGTCTCCTTCCAGCAGGCATGGAAGGCAATGGCGCTAGTTTCCCAGGATCCGTTGAGCTTGGTCCGACAGGCGAAACGCAGTGGAAGCCACGGACGCCCATTCTTTCATTTTTTTCTGGGCTGCCGCAGCTGGTGTCTGTTTTCAGCGGCGGTCACGCTACTAATTCATCGTATACAAAAAAAAAAGTCTGTGTACAGCCACTGCCTGAAACGTACGTAACGTGACGGCAATACTGTCACGTTAATCACAAGAAAAAAAAAAAGATTAGCAGATGTGTTTCAGGATGATTCGGACGTGCTCGATATGCAACCTCAGGCTATTCTGTCATCATATTTATCTCCTTTTGCGTTCGTATATAAATAGAAAGTTTTAGTGGACCGTGCGCTGTAGCTTTGCGTACGCAAGGAAATTGCGGGTTGTGAGTGCGCATGCGCAGAACGCAATAAAAGGGCTAGCGTATTGCGTACGCACGCAACGCTGGGGATTTCGCGTTGCTGGCTAGCGGGCCTTGTGGGACGCTCACGAGAGATCTCGGACCCAACGAGAGCGCCAGTTTCAAGATGGCGATTGCCTCGACTGGCGCAGCAAGGGCGACATGGTGCTTTCGAAGTTCTGTGTTACGTGAAATTGCGTGGTGTTCAGCTCGGCGATTCTTTCTGGGACCTACCGCGGTCGAATCAGATCGCCGTGCAGCTGAAGGAGTGCACAGTGAAAATGTTCGCCGCTCGGAATGTGCGTCGACGCTGCGATCTGTTCACACAGTTCATCGCCCGCGCACGAACGACTCTAAAAGAAATCGCCGAACTTCTCGCTATGTACTGGACATCAGGGTCATGAACTTCATTCCGCGATAGCATTGATAAAAGGTGCCGTTTCCACGGGACGACTGACGGAGGCTCCGTGATCGAATTTGGCTACGCACTTGTACACGTAGCCTCTGTACCCCGCAGAAAAGCGCGCTTGACGAGACTGCTCTGGCTTGGTTTAATTTGAAATAAAATTATTGGACGCATTTTCATTTTCAATATTTCTTTCCAGGAGCATGGCTGCGCTATAAGCACGCGGAATTCTACGGCTCTAGCAAATTTAACAAAGATCATGCGCGGTGTTCACTCGAAAACGTAACGCACAACTAAATTCGGTCCGAGCAGGTCATTTTTAGCGTACGCTATACTATTGCGTATTGCGTACGTAACGTCCAGCAACGCTATACTAAAACTGTCTAATATGTTTAACCAACACGGTCTCTTAATTCTATCACGGCACTCGTTTATTTCTTTTCTCTCGCAAGGGCAGCTTTTCAGCCTCTGATACGAGCTACCGGAGCCCGCGCAAGTTCGCTCACAATAGAGAGTTTTAGCTTACCGCGTACCGGGCGACCGCCGGGGTTACCGCGACCGCGACCATCGAGCCGGTACCGGACCGAGAGCGTAGCGGGTAAAGAACGTGTTAGCATACCGTAACCGCGCCTGACCGCGCCTATGGAAGTTTCTTCTTTCTCCAACGGCTGGAAAAAGTCATGATGATGATAGTGAATACCGGCGTGGTTCGTTTTTAAAGCGGTACATTTATTTGGACAAATGCCGCATAAAAAGCCACTTTTAAAAAATATTTTCCTCATTACGAGTAGTTATAGTGGTACTTCCTTGGTATACGACCAAGTAACTTAATTTGTCAGCTAAGCTGTTGGATACTGGTCGCGCCTCAAGCCAAACGCATCCGTCGAGGGCTAGCCGACGCCGTCTCGTGTGCTCACCTTGCCCGTGGTGCAACGTGGTCCTGTCGAAGGTAACCTGCGGCAGCCTCGGTTCGGATCATCGGTATCATCGGCTCCTTCCACGGGTGTGATGGCGCTCTACAGCGTGTTGGGCGACAATTTACTGTTAAATGAGCTAACGTGGCCGGAGATTGAAGCGATATATTCTGTTCAATCAGAGCCTGTCCCCAGACGCAACATGTTGGATCCTCTACTTTTCTTTCATATATTTGTTTGTTCCCTGTGATAAAAAAACAAAACAAAAAACATGCGGTTACTTGAAGAGATTTGTGGCAACTGGTAATTTATTGGAGCGCGCAAATGAATAGAAAGCTTATTGGAACGAATGCAAGCCAAAAGAAAAAGTGAAATTGGTCGTTGTGTGAATATTTACACAGCGCGAGGTTAGTCTGCCTGAATTTGGCGATACTGTTTCTTCGCTGTAGATGGGCAGTGTGGCCATTGCGGTACGACCGAAAACCTGGAGTCTTTAACGTGCACCACCAGTCATGGTTATACGAACGCAGCCGGTACGATGCTCGTCCAGATCGAACCGGGCAGGGACGGGGATTTGAACCCAGTGCTCTGAGTTCTGCAGCGCGAGCTTTCGCTACACGTGCTCCGAGCTGTGGTGCGTTAGCCCACTCGGCCACCGTTCTCCCACGAATGCAAGCAAACAGCATCATCCTGTACGCTGCTTGTTTGCATTCGCAGCTCCATTGCCATCAGCACCAGTCTCTAATGTCGGCTAGGTGGCTCAGGTTGCCGCCCGAAACAAGGGGCATAGCAGTTACCATCCATCTATTCAACCGGCCTGTCCGGCGGCCATGGAAGCCCGGATTTTTGCTATGGACCTCGGGTAGGCGAAAGCCTTTATAGGCCAACCAGAGCCGCTTCACTTGCCCTTTCCCATGTTATGTGGTGCGACGATTGTTTCTAGACGCCTCCCCCGCCATTCCAAAACAGTAAGTGATTAGTCTACGCCGGCCGTCGGAGCCGATGCCCGGCAGTCGCCATTGACGGTAAACGCGGTAAACCGAGTAGCGTGGCATAATTGGCGCATGCGCAGTTCTGCAGTGACGGTCGCGGTAACCCCCCGGTCGCCCGGTAGGCGGTAAGCTAATACTCTCTAATGACTCGAGGGTCACCCGTATACCGACGCGCCACAATAAAACGGAAGATTTGTGCACGCGACCTTGACAGAGACACTTTACATTATCTAAGGTGGACTAGAAGAAGCACGAGTCCGCCGGGCGGGGAAGTGCTTATACCTTCAGGGACGACGACTTGTCGCGCTGCTGAATGGGAGCGCGACTTTGACGAGACAGGCGAACAATGGAGCGTCCAACGCTTCTTCCGGCCAAGAGCGCCGGCACGTGTGCGCGCGAGTGCTCGGTGATTGACGTCATTCCGGGGGCGGAGCTTGGAGTGTTTTGAAGGTCTGCTGCAAGGTGGCGCGGTGCTTTGGCTTTTAAAACTTGTATACACCTTTTCCGCCTAACCTCGACCCAGCGCGTAACGTGCGTAGCCTCGACTCGGCGACTCAGCGCACAGCGGAAATAGTTCTGCCGGTTCTAACACTTCCGGTATGCGGGAGCAGGCCTAGCCGGCTGGCAAGATGCTGAAGTGGTGCGCGTTAAATGGGTTTTGAAGCCCTTGACAGCGAAGTCATTTGTAATAAGGTGGGTTAATACGTCGATGTATCATGTCCGCGCATATTTGGTCATCGGGCTGCCACTGCGCAGTCGTTGGCTGCAGCAGCAATTTCCGAAAACGGAAGATAGCGCGCGACAAAGTGTGCACCGAACACAAGAAGTCGCAAAACGAATGCGGCTGTAATGTATACATTTTGCATCGCTTCCCCGCTGATATCAGTGGGGAAGCTATGCAATATCAGCACATAAAAAAAGCAAATAGGCAGTATAGAAACGGACATCTACAAGTGCAGTAATAGGCCTCGATAAGTCAAATGTAGAACGAATTTTGCAGCTTGGTGGTGCAAACGGAGGGTTTCTATGCGCCCTCGCTCGCACATAGAAACCCTCCGTTAGACATTTGCCAGAAGGCTGTCATTCTTCGCAAACAACAACACGCGAAGAGTAAACACTGGTAAACGTCCTCAGGAAAAGTGAACATGCCTGCAATTTTGCAGCTGTTGGCACAACAACGGGCGCCATGAAGGCGAATAAACACGCCAGAACACAAGAATAATTCACACTTTCAATAACAAACAAATTAAGAACTCACTAAAGGGAAAACAATGAAGATACGATACACGCGGGGTCAATGGGGACAACGCGGGAGCTAGGAACAACGCTGCTCTCCGCATACCAAAATGGGCGCACAACAACCGTATGCCAGACGCCAGACGGCGCGGCTGTCGCTGCAACACGCAAGATGGCGACGACTACGCGGAAAAGGTGTATACGCGGCTCCAATCCGATTGTCGGGTGGTAACTCAACGATGTTCATTCGACGATAACGTGATATAGTCAGACATGTATGGTACGATGGCTAGCGATATGAACTATAGAATGCGGAAACGGTGACCAGGTAGTCGCCGTTTCCACTAGATAGACGGTAACGATTAAGATGTGCGTGCGTCGGGGGTGTGGATGTATCCCGCGAGGCGGTTGAGTTAGGAAACGTTTAAAGGTGAATCCACACGACGGACCAAATTGCTGTTTTGGTCCGCGGGCCGCGCATCACGTGATCTTACGTCACCGGTTCTCGAGGTCTGCCGGCGGTCCGCGGTCCGCGCTTGTGAGAAATGCCAAGTGACTTTTCTTGCCCGGACCTTGGCGGCGGACCGCGGCGTTTTTAGTATAATTGAACTGCTAAGTCTGGCAACAAGCTGACTTTTGTTGTTTGAATTGGAATCCAAATCCAAAGTCGTGTTCTTTTAGTGCCAACTGTTGAAGACGAAGAAGGCGAACTTTTTGTTGTGCGACGATGGCGGCATGGTGCGACGATGCAACTTTTTACTTCATCGCGCTCGTGGAGCAATTCCCAGCTCTGTAGGACAATAGATACATGCTTTTTTCTATTCAGTTAAGTCCTCCTCGTCCTCAATAGTCAACGCCAGGGCCACCGCGGCCAAAAGTCTCTTTCGTTCAACCTCCATCTTGGCTCCTTATAAATAGCCTCAAAGCAGCTCGCTGCATGTTTTTGGCGGAGCTGTGAGGTCGAGGGTTAGACCGGCCCGTTCACTCTGTCGTCTGCTCTTTTGGTCCGCGGTGTGGATGCTCATTGCAGCCGGGCGGCCCGCGGGCCGCGCATCACGTGATCAATCGGTCCGCGGCCCGGTCCGTCGTGTGGATACACCTTAAACGCCTCCTCTGCCGCCCTAACCCTTCCCTCGCTGCCTGCTGGACCGCACGGTTTGTACTACCTGGTCGCTGTTTGCACATTCTAGCTGATATCGCAAGCCGCCGTACACGTTGCTGAAATAAAGTAGCTAAATAACGTTACTCGTTCAAACCGTAACTAAGTGTAGTAGGTTACTCGCTGGTAAAATTCAAAAGTAACGCTGTATTTCAACCTGAAAGTAGAGTTAGATTCTCGTTACCCCGATGTATCACTTTTATGAAACAAACCAAACGACATTATAATTGTTACTCGATCAAAAAGTGACGAAATATACGGTAATCGTTCAAAAAGAAAAGAAGGAGTAGGTTAAGGAGGCTACCGTACAATTATTAGGTAACGCCTTACGTATGCAAGGTTGAATATTAGTCACCGACGACTCAACAAACTCGGGGCATGGCCGATCATGATCACACTTCATGCTTCGCGATTCACTCATCGCATTTGTGATCGGCTAATGCCGATATATGATTGGCTACAGAGTGTTAGCCTGGGACGCGCCACCGTCGGCGTTTCTTAGGCCGCGGTCTCACTGCGAATACCCATAGTACAAAAAACAGTCTGCAGACGCTAGAAACTTGTAGGGAACCGTTTTTACGCAACCGATGCGGTATACGATAAGCACTCCCGTATACAAACTGCGCATATGGGAGTCTGCTGTGGCAGCGCATCCGCGGTTCGTACCCGAGGGCCCACCGTACCGTATCTGATGTGCAAAAACGGTTCCCTAAAACTCTCTACTGTCTGAGGCGTGTACGACGGTTCCACTGGTCATACCAAAGCTGTTTTGCAGGAAGCATACATATATGTACGAAGCAAACATATGTTTGGGACACGTTCGGGCCGTGTCCGCAGACACGACAGCAGTATAATATCTGCGGACATTATACTGTCCGCAGACATTATACTACCGCAGAGAGCAGGGCCGTACCCAGAAACAAATTTCGGGGGGGGGGGGGGGGGGGGGGGGGGGTTTCGGGGACAACGGCGGCCATTTTGAAAATGTCTATTGTCTTATTTTCGCCTATGAATCATGTGCATCGGTGGCATATAATGGAGAGTTATAGCAAACCGGAGAACCGGTCCCGGTTTGGTACCCTGTAGCCAACCGGTGCCACTGCGCGTGCGCAGAGGTGGAGATTAAAATCGGCTGGCTGCAAGTGCACCGACCAGGGCCGTACCCAGAAAAAAATTTCGGGGGGGGGGGGGGGGGGGGGGGGGGGTCAGAACCCCCTAAACCCCCCCCCCCCCCCCCCCCCTGGTTACTGCCCTGGCAGAGAGTATAATGTCTGCGGGCGTTCGGGCCGTGTCCGTAGACATTATAATGCCGTCGTGTCTGCGACGAATACAGTGTCTTTTGTACGATGTATACGAGGGCTGTAACTGTGCAGCTTTGAAGCTGCACATTTACAGCCCTCGTATACATCGTACAGCCCTCGTTTACAGCCCATGACAAAATGCTATATGAAGGAGAGGGGGGAGGGGAGGTCCCAGCAAAACGGAAGATTTCGGGGGGGGGGGGGGGCCGGGCCCCATGGCCCCCCTCCCCCCCTTTTCTACGTGCCTGCCGTGGATACGCCTCAGCAATGCTTGACTATCAGACGATCTATACCCACACCAGCAGCAAAATGGCTTCGCCCTGAGACCGTACTTGCAAACAGAGCTAGGTATTTACTATAGGCTGGGCAATTGGTCGATCAACCTTTTAAATTAAAGCTGTAATCGTGATAGACTTTTTATTTTATTTTTAACAGGGAATTGGGGGGGGGGGGGGGGAGTTAGGAAATTTGAGGAGAATGTAAAATTGGCACTTCGATGGTGCACCTTTATCTATTCCAGGAGGCAGCGCTGTTGTATCCTAAGCTAAAACGCTTTAGCATTCCCCTACACGATTGCCAGCAGAGGTGTATAAATAATCATGCAAAAACATTTTCGTTTTATATCTCCTGCCCCGTGTTTTCTTTTCGTGGGTGGAGGACGTACGCGTCTGGTTTCAAATGAGGCTGCACATTGTCTCTTTGACGACAGATCAAGAATAGCACACACAAAAAAATGTTTAGTTTGCCACATTTTCTTTAAAGATATGACTCTTGAAAGTCAACTCAACCCATTTTAATATTGATGAATTGGTTAAAAAATAGCGATTCATCGGGTTAAATTTTTAATCGACGTCCAGCCCTGGCATTTACCCAACACAAGGCCCGTGGACTGGATTCTTTTCGTCATGCGCGTCAATCGAACAAGGGTCACAAATTAAACACCGAATGCCGCGCGAGCCCTCGACCGGGACAGGTGTTCCATAAATATTTCACCGATTGAGCCTCCGCCCCACGCTGATGGAGCGTTCGGCTACCCGTCTTTCGAGCATTGCGTATGAAGCACAGACAAATAACTAATGTCATTTTCGTCCCCTTAGAGTTCGCTCTCACCCTATAGTCAGTAACATGTTAAGAAAAGTTTTCGAGGGAAAGAACGGCTGGGGAGGAGGAAGCAGACGGAACGCTGCTTCCCTTTCCCCAGGCACGAGAGTGCACGGTGTTCGAACATCTTCGCATGCTCTCGTAACCGCCTCTCGCTCCATTTCTCGGCGCGCCGCCGCAAGAAACGAACGCCCCATCCTATGAAGCTGTTATTTTCTGAGGAAAATACAAAAGCAAAGCTGTGATGACCCCGAGATGCAATTTTCATGGCGGACGCAAAATCTCGTCGACCTTGTCATTACGACGCTCATCCCAATCATGCCATTTTTATTTTTCAGCCCTCCCTCCTGTCCTTTCCACTTTCTTTTTCCCAAGGGATAGGCAAGTCGTTTGAATGCTCATAAAGTTGAAGATTTATTGTGGCATATGCTCTTACTTCCCGCAAGAACAAAGCCGGCGAGAGAAGGCGAATCTTAACAGCGACATTGACATCTGCAACGTCCTTTAACGTTTTCCCATACTCTCGCCCTTCTTGTCCTCGTCCTCGAAATAAGCCCCATTATAACGATCGTAATCACTCACTTGCTGCTACACAAACCAAGACAGATTAAACGGATAAGAGAAGAACGCAAGAACGATGTAACAAAGGAGGCAGAGACAACGCGGAAGCAATCATGATCAGACTGTCTTCCGAGGAACGCGTGACGCCAAAGTAGATAAAAAAAAAAAAAACAGCGAAAAAAGAAAGAGAATTAAAACGTAAACAATTTCCAAAGAAAAACCTTGACAGTCTGTGTAGTCTCTGACGTAAGCAGACGGCATAAGCGAGACAATTCACATAAAAACCGCAGTACGCGTAAGAAATCCAACAAAGACGAGACAACAGACTAATCACAAGCTAGCAAGCGGCTGAAGCAGCCATTAAAGGTGACCTATGTAGGAAGTACTCTCCGAGTCTAAACCAT